>NC_137454.1:203339196-203990696 GCF_964235325.1 Thermobia domestica
GACCAGCTTAAGAAATTCATGCCATTAGCAGCATTCAGATACTTCCTAAGTAGAACACACAAAGTAATCATATATGGCCTTTTTTGATTATAGATAACAAGTGATATGATAAAAACCATAGAAGATTGCAGTAAATCTTAACATTATATCGCCTGTCATTTATGTTAACCCGCCCCGCTTCGCTGCGGTCATCCCGGTGCTGGCATATTGTAAAAGTGTCTGTAAAAATAAGCAAATCAATTAAAAAATTTTAAACAGAAGATTCAAGCTATTTTCCGCTGTATATCGCCTGTCATTTATGTTAACCCGCCGAGTGACACGGTCATGCGGGTTGCATATAAATACGTTTATTTTTACCTATGATGAACTAATAACAAAGGATTTGTACGTTATGGACACCTGAATGGTCAATTATCTCAAGACACTGGTAATTAAAAATTAAAGTGATATGATAAAAACCATCTAGGGTCCAAATCCTAATAACCCCCCAAAAATGAAAGAAATTGGTTCAGCCGTATTAGCGTGATGAGCGGACAAAAAATTGTACGTTCTCTTTTATATATATAGATTTAGGAGATGTTTCCAAAACGTTACGAGGCTAAACCTATATGTACGTAACAAAGCGCAAATTTCATTAAATTTCACCCCAATCTTCCATATGGCGCCTTTGATGCTCGTAGTCCTAGATTCGATTCTTGGTGGGAGAGCATTGAACGCATTACGATGATTCGAATTCAACCGTAAACTCTTACGTCCACAACCTCGGTACTGAAAAGGGACGCTAGTCTTCAACAACAAGAATCAATATACAACTCCTATCCCTAGTAGCAAGAAAGCTTTCGGCCAATTGGCGTGTGCTTGGCTTTTGGCTTTCTACGCTTGCACTTGAATTGCATGCTTTTATACAGTTTGCCTTTTGTTGTACTTGCAAAGCGATGCTTTAGACCCTTCTCAGAGCGTCATAGCATCACTGGATATTCATTGGTTATTAACTTGACCACTTGTAAAACGCTTGGTTCAAGCTTGAAAGGAACACAGAATGCAAGGTTTCCCTCATGTAACTTCGTTACTGGAATCCAGCTTGCGGCATGCTTGTACGTTTTCCAATCAAACTGGATGCAAGCTTGACTGACTTGCAATTGAAGCTTACAGCAAGCGGTTTGCAAGTTGTCTTTGCTACTAGGGATAGTTTTTCCACGTTTGAAAGCAGTGTGAAAGTGGGTTTGGATCGTTATAAGCGATGTGATTGATGATGGGTCTCCTCAACATTCGATTGCCCTTACGTTTGAGCTTCATCTTGAAGTTCCAGAAGCTATTTCCGACAAATAGTTCGAATGAGCAAGGGTAAGAACCATATTGCAGCGAAAAAGTGTATGCATCAAACGCTGTGCAATCGATGCGTTATGGAGTATCTAATTGTCCTCTTCCGGGATCTCAAAATATTGAAATAAAACTAGGTATTGATGGTCTGGCACTTCGAAATGATTGCGAAACTCCCGAATATCGAAAAGAGTAATGATTAGTATTATGTCCTTGGTCGAGCTTCTGATCTCCTACTCCTTCGGTCTTGGAGATACTGGGCCAGGTTGTTAAAAGTCTAAAAGGAATATTCCCTTTTCAGAGACATTACTTTTTTTTCTGTCTTGCATTTCCCTTCAAAAAAAAAAAAAAAAAAAAAAAAAAAAAACAACTAACAATTAGGGAATGCAGCATTTCTATACTATATCACGTGATGTACACTTTTAAATTTTTAAGATAAAGTAAGTTGACTTTGATTTGATTTTCAGTTTAGCGTCCTTTTCAGCAGCGAGGCTATATGAAACGTGGACCAACTTAACGTGGGTTCCGAACAACATGAGCTCCAGCCGGGAATCGAACTTGGGTTTAAGATAAAATGAAATTATTATATAAAGATCTGTAGAATCATAGTACGATTGAAATTATTATTAAAATGTACTGTATTTTAAAATCATATAATATTATACAAAGTAATCTTAAATTTAAAAATTGATTTCTATATTGGTAGGCCTAGTAGCGAGATGTGAAGAAAATCGCTTGAACTATGCTTGAAAAAATTCTTCAAAAAGTTCATCTTCTCTTTCATATTCCTGGTTAGAAAAAGTGTCCTCCTTCTGGATTTTTTCAAAAGAAGTTCTTTTTTTTTTTTTTCATAATGTAGAGCTGTATCGAAAAGTTGGTTTTTGGAGTATAAACAAAATTGTTAGAGCTACTTCATTTTTCAATAAACTATCCTTATTTTTGGAATAGAACGAAAATTCAGTAAAAGAAAAATATACCCCTGGAGGATTTCAAAAAGAAATCTGAAGTTTAAAATTGTGAACGGTGTGTTCCCTAACATACATCAGGAGGAATGCACAAACATTTACTTAATTACGATCTCGCGAATTTCTTTACTATTATTACCACTCGAAAGTAGCCTATACATTTGTAACTCGATACACCCATTTTAATAAATTATTATATACACATTCTTTATTTTTAGTTATTTCTTAGAATTTTAGGGACACGGTTCCTTCTCTGATATACTGGTCCCATTCATGTTAAACTGTTAGTACTAATATCTTTTGTATACAAGACCTACCTAGTAGAGTTTAATTCCTAGTGAAGTTTGTGTGGTTCGAATCTCGCATTAATTTGTCTCAGTATCGATGTTAAAAGAGGAATTATATAAAGTAAGATACCAATGGTACTATAGATAACGCACACATATAAGCAATTCTGTGTTCAATCTTGGCAACACGAAGTTGTTTATAATTTAGATACGCATGCGCCATACTTCAGAACATATTATTAACGTGAGGATAGTCGTCTTTTCAGTAACAGAACGAACGTTTGTTCAAACTTCGAGCTCTCAACAAATAATTAAATTGAAACAATCATGGCATCAAATAAGGGCTTAAAAAATGAAAAAATTGCTGTCATTGGAAGGTAAGTGCAAAATAGATTAGGGTGTTAATATTAAGAAATTCTACATTAAACATTTTCTGAATTTGATTTAATTGATGTACCAAATGATGCGAATGGATTCACTTGTACCGTGACTGGTATATTAGCTTTTGTTATACGTATTTCTTGGTTCAATCCTTGCTGTGAGTACTTTGGTCACTGTAATATCAGAGTCCATTGGCACACGATCTCGCTACTGCACAATAATGTTAAGCTTCAACGGTGAACAATATAACGATAAAGAAATATTTTTTTAAGAAGATTATTTTCTTATATTATTTAAATAAGGAAATTTACGGGAACTTACTCGTTCATCTTTGGCGGATTTTAACCGCAACCAATGGGGATATCTTATAAAAAGTGATTTATCAAAATTGTGTAATTTGTAACTAGTTTATACTGTTAATTTGGTTTGTACGTGTAATTTAAAAGGCTTATCGTGAAACAGACCGACAGACAAATGAACAGTGAAGAGGGAGTAGCGTGCCTAAGTCCTAAAGTACGTATACAAGTTTTAAAAAATATGATCACAAGTTCTAAATTTTAGGTCTTCTGCAAGTTAGGACTTGTGCACCTAAAGATTATATCTTCTGCATTTTGGGCTTATGCAGTGTAGAATTTATGTACTAAATTTATTTTTAGACGTCCGTTTAGACAGCCTCTACCTCTTCCAGATTTCACCGAAAGAATTGCAAACGTTTATGTATTATTTAAGTACAAAGTAATTTTAAGATATTAAGAAATTAATTTGGAGACCTCACTAAACGAAAGCCCCACCCACACCGATTGGCACAAAAAAGATTCAACCGTTAGTGCATCGTTTATACACACAGAATTCTTATTTGTGCATTAAAGGAAGTGTGAGATATTAGCGTGTCTAGTTTAGGCACCAGTCACCCAATACGATCGATTGTCGGCAAAATAGTTTCAATCGTTAGTACATCGTTTGTGCACAAAGGGAAATGTGAGATATTGGCTCATCTACTTTAGGCGCTTGGCCAACTACCTACACCGATCAGCACCAAAATGATCTCAATCTTTAGGATATTGTTCGTCTACGAAAAATTCTCGTTTGTGTACAAAAAGAAGTGTGAGGTTTTTGCATATTTCTTCTGGGCGCCAGCCCTTAAAACCCACCAATTAGCGCAGAAATGGTTCCGGTTAGCTCTTGAGTTTAGCTTAGAAGAAATGGGACGATTGGAACAAAACTTATAGTTCTTTGGCCTACGATTAACAATAATAATAATAATAAAGTTATTCACATATACAAAGGGGAGCAGGGTGCACATTCTAAAAGAATTGTCGAAATGAAACAAAACTTGCAGAATTTACTCTTCATGACACTCTGAAAAATAAAATAATTCTTCAAGTTTTCTTTCCCTATTTGGTGGGAGCAGAAGGGGCATATTTGCCCACAATGCCATATTTCGTCTCTTAGGTCTAGCATAAGACTGAAACGATTGGGAGCTCCCTCGTGGCTAAGCGGTTAGCATACGCGCCTTTGGCGTGGAAGACCCGGATTCGATTCTCGGCGGGAGCTCATGTGGTTCGGATTCCACGTTAATCAGTAGGTCCTCATCTCATATAGCCTTGCTGCCGGACCCAAAATCAAATCAACTGAAATGATTGGAACGAAATTTGTGTGATCCATAGTTCCTCGCCTATAACTAAAAACAATCTAATAATAATAATAATAATAATAATAATAATAATAATAATAATAATAATAATAATAATAATAATAATAATAAACTTATTTATTTACATAAACAAGGGGGACATAATCCATAATATTTGTCCGAGTAGAATAACCATGGCAATACATGGGGGAATATACTCTCGCAAAAAAGATAAGGAAGAAAAATTAAAATATGTTATATTTCAGTGCATCGTGGAGAGTAAATTCTGCAAAATTTGTTCCAAGTGAAAAATGTTATGGAGTATGCACCCTGTTCCTACTTGTATATGTAAATAGATAAGTTTATTATTATTCTTTCATTTTTAGTATTGTGTCTGAGAAATTATCGATCCTGCAAGTTTGGTTCCAATCGTCTCAATCCTTCTATGCTAGACCCAAAAACAGAACCATGGGATTACATGAGGAAGTATATTCCCCTCTGCTCCCGCCAAATAAGGAAAGAAAAAATTAGAAACTTATTTCATTTTTCAAAGCCTCATAGAGAGCAAATTCTGCAAGTTTTATTGCATTATAACAAATTGTATAGAGCATGTCCTCTGTTTCTCTTTATATATTTATGTAAATAGATAAGTTTATATTTTTAATTTTTAATATATAGGCCGAAGAGTTACGGATTCTGTAAGATTGATTTCAATCATCCTAGTTCTTTTAGGCTAAACCTAAGAGCCAAAAACATAACCAAATAATTTTGGTGCGAATCTGTGGGTTTAAGGCAACTTGTGCAAAACGCCAAAATCTCACAATTCTTTTGTATATACGCAAAAGAAACTCTCGCATCCATAAACATGAAATTACGACTGAGACAATTTTGGCGCCAATCGGCAGTGGCGGGAAGCTGGCCCCTAAAATTAGATCGCCAATATCTCACACTTCCTTTTGTGCACAAACGAAGATTTTGAGTACAAAGTGTGCACTACGATTGAAATCACTTTGACGTGAATCGGCATGGGAGGGAGCACGCGCCTAAATTTCATACGCTACAGTAATACTCAAACTTCCTTCTGTGCACAAGCGAATATTTTGAACGTACAAATGTGAACAAATGATGCATGAATCATTGAGACCATTCTAGCACCAATCATTGAGACCATCCTAGCACCAATGAGGGGGAGGGGAGACTGACGCTTAAATTAGATACGACAATATCTCACACTTTTGTTTCTCAATAAACAAAAAATTGCCTGCCCAAATGTACAAATGCAATTTCATCACGTCGACTGCGTAAGAGTGGTGTCGGGTGACACGGTGACTCACATTGTCAGTGGTAGAGCGCTTACCTGTGGTGCGTGGGGTCCCTGGTTCGGTCCCCGGCCAACTAAGTTTGTGATAGATAACATCGTGTCAGTGGGTTTCTCGGGGTATCTCCGTTTCCTCCCACAATCTCATTCCACCAATTCTCCCATTGTCTCCATTAGCCTAACGGACATAATCGTGAGACTTTAAACTGAAAGATTTAATTTCATTTTCATTTTGGGAGTGGTGTATGGTCTCTTTGCTCGACTGCCATTACGTTGTATTTCGTTGACACGAACTATAAAGGCGCAGTTTCCGCTGATACCATGAACATAGACATTGGGCCGACGGCCGAGGAGAACTAGTTTGCATTCTCTATTCATATGAGGTCAGGTTCAGTCTGAGTAGTGATTCTGGGGGTATTCTCATCTGGCGAGAGGTGGGAACACACACTGCACCCAAGAACATTGTCCAACATGATCATTTTGTTCGTTCGATATTCTTTGTGTGTGAGGAGGGGCATACTTTTGTATGGGCATACCGAATTTCCAACTTTTTAATGCGGTACACTCGTCGGTCAACGTTATTGTCACCGAATTTGTAATTTCAACCTATAACGAATTAAAATCTCTCAATCCTAATCATCCTGAGACCAGAATAATTGCTTCAATAGTATTCTATTGCCTTTTAGATTACAGCAAATGTTAATATCAGCACAGTGTATTAACTTTAATCATTTAATTATGCTTGTACAAAATTTCGAAAGTCAGTTTTAATGCAAAATAGTGACAGAGGACAGGGTAGTTTTGGCCGTAGTCATATTAATTATGCCTCTGTTCACAATCTTAACGTACAACATGGAAATAGTAATAATAACAATCATTCGAACAATAGAACAAATAGTAGAAATGCTACCGGTAATATGATGCAATCTAATCGTAGAAATGGTAATTGGAATTTCAGAAATAGCCGGAATCACAACAGAAATAATAATACTCGTATGGCTTTTCAGAATCGATTCGTAGGTGGCAGAAATTATGGTAATAGAGATCAAAGTGTGCCAACAACATTTAATAGACAACAAAGCACGCAAGATTGCGGGATACAATGCGATTTAATTGAAACTATGGATCATCGCAATTTAAACTAATCTCAATAGAGAAAACGAAGAATCTTATTTTTATATATTCCAACTTATTGTGTTCTAGTTTTTGTTATTTTATCTCTAAACTTATATTTAACCCAATAATTTATCTATCTATATCGATTGTATTTCCCAATGTTGAATGTTGTTTTTGCGTTTAATAATAATTTAATCTTAATGTGATTTCATTTGAATATATTTGTGATATGATTATTTCTTATTTAGACATGATGAAAACAAATTATAAGAATAAATAGCATAATGATTTTAGGTATCAAACCAAAAGATAATTGAAATAATTTATAAAATACTTCTCAATTTGGATAAATGATTTAAATTTGTTAATAAACATTTTATGGCCCTGAATGGACTTAATATAGGTTTATAATTCGGAATCCCTTATCGACGTTATATTATAAAAATATAAATATATAAATGATTATAAGATTAATGTAAAATGAGGTATTAATAATGATATGTAAGTGAAATATGATGTATATGAGTAATTATGAAATGTGATTTTTTTATATACGAGAAATGTCCGAAAAGTACTGACGATTAGTGTAGGTATCTTAACGGTCTAGGATTATTTTCTTTTATTTGTAAAACAAATAAAAGAAAGTCCATATGTTCGCGCGCCATAATACAAGGATATGTTGTATTTTTAATTGTATTCTTTGCGCGAAATGTGTGATCTTTTCTATAAATATGCACTAGCCAACTAGGTTAAAAGGAAGAAGAAAAAAGGAAATATATCTTGTTAAAAATCAATGTATGTTTTGTTGTATATATTTTCCTAAAAATCACCAAGACGACCTATACATATGTTACGATAGAAACAGAAGAAAGGTTAGACATAATGACAACTACTTTTTAAGGATCACAAAGTTTATAATAAGAAAGTATAAAATAAACATTTTGCATTATGTCAATTTAGTTTATTCATTGTGGCTCAATAAGATAATATAATGTTAGAATCAGGACTAAAACAAAAATAACAAAAGTATATTGTTATATCAGAACCGTGTGGTGCTACTTAGTTTCTTATCTTCTTCCTGTTTTACCACTTTGAAATTTAAGTGGAAAGGTTTCGGGAATTACAGTGCAAAACTTACAAACTTACTTTTTTTAGTGGTCTCATTGGAAGAAGCTGGGCGATGCTATTTGCAGCTGCAGGGTACAATGTGTCAGTGTACGACATAGAGAAGGATCAAGTGAAGAAAGCTTTGGAAGACGTTGGAAACCAACTAAAAGCATTGGAAAGAAATGGCACGCTTCGAGGTCAAATGAATGCAGATGAACAATTATCACTCATTGAAGGTAAATGTTTAAAAAATCATTTTCTATAATTCGGACTTTTAATTTATAACTATATATTTTTCAATCAAACTTGCACTTGCTGGACATATGACTTACAATCTGGAAAAGATATTGTGAGGTAAGACATGGGGTTGGGCTGGGTGTGATATGTAAAATAATTTAAAACAGCTAATATTAGAACCCATCGTTTTCGTGGTCACTGAAAATAATAGTGACTTTCCCGAAGCCGTTTAAGTCCAAGTTCAGCCCCAACAACACGGGGTTGAGGAGGATATAAAGATAAAATGTGTAAAATGAATGAGATTAGTGTCGTATCCATAGTTTTCGGCGGGTTGCGAAGTAGATTGGTGACAGTTCCAATGATATTTAAGACCTCCAAACGCGATTTCAAGGATCAAAGTAAAATCACATTACTTGCTGTGCCAGTATTACAACCTTCATAAAGTTACCTTATGTGAGAATATACTATAGCAGAAAATAAAACAAAATCTGCGCATAATGTGAGTTACCATTTTACTTCCTTTTTTTAACTGCACTCTTAAAACCAAGGATGTTATAAAATAGAGGATCTGCTCATATGCACCTTCATTCTATTAACTCACTGAAACCAAGAAACAACCGAGTATCGGCACGTCTGATTGGCTACTCTCGTTTCCGCCACGAATGTTGGCTCAAAATATTGCGATCTTATTGAGCAAAGCGGACGCAGTAGGGGTGGCAAAACTGTGACGTATAGCTTTACGATTTTGTTGTATAGGCAGATCCTCTATTTTATGACATCCTTGCTTAAAACAATATTTTTTTTTTTTTAAAAAAAAAGGAAAAACAAGTAAGACTGCTGTGATTTATTTTTTCTTAAATATTTCAGCAAGTAACTCTGTAATTAGTATTCAAAAGGAGCATACAAACACAATAAGAAGAACTTTTAAAATTATGAACCTTTATTTAAAAATATAACAATTTGTTTATTTCTCCTACCTCTTGCGCGTGGAGAGTCTGGACCTTGTTGTGAATAAATACCGTGAGTGTGGGTGCTATCGGAACTCTCTTCTAGAATTTCATAACAATTCTACCTTTTACCTATTTATGTATATTTACGTCACTTCGCACTTAATAACGATCCCACGAACGCCGAAAACAACAAATAAGAAATTTTGCATCTTTGCTTCTCGTTTCTCTTCTTTTCTGAACTATTCGAATATTAAACTACCCTAGCAGCAAGAAAGCTTTCAGCCAGTTGATCATGCTTGACTTTTGGCTCTCTACGTTTGCACTTGAAACGCATGCTTTCATACAGTCTGTCTTTTGTTGTACTTGCAAGCGATGCCTGAGACCCTTCGCAGAAAGTCATAGCATGACTGGTCGTTCATTGGATAGTGATTTGACTTGACTTGTAAAACGCTTGCGTCAAGCTTGAATGGAACACTGAATACAAGGTTGCTCCCATGTAACTTCGTTACTGGAATCCAGCTTGCGGCATCCAACCTGTGTCCGTACGTTTTCCTAAAGCTGGATGCAAACTTGGCCGACTTGCAATTCAAGCTTTCAGCAAGCTGTGTGCAAGTTGTCTCTGCTAGTAGGGTAAGGTCCACAATTGCATTCATGTTTAACTTATGGCTATCTTTATTTGTTTAATTTTCTCAAACTGATGTATCTACATCATATTTTCTTTACGTCGAAAAATTTAATACAATGCACGTTCTTATTGAATTCTAAAGAAAATTTTCAATCCTGGGATCGTTCAACCTTAACATTTTAACATTTTTCATAAATTCTTTAACATTGCTTTTCTGTTATGACTCGATATCTTCACTATCGTAAGAATAGTATCATTATATGGAATTACATAGATATGAAGTAAACCTTTAAAAATAGCGTTAGGAAACGCGCATTGCACATTTCACTCACTGTCCATCTACATTAACTAGCAAACAAAGAATGGTCGAACTGTAAACTGCGTGGAAAATATGAAAATTATAAAACCCAAGATCGGTGGTTCGAATCTTATCTACGAATATTTTTAGTAAAAATATGGTAAACAAAGAGGATTAAGGGTTGAGAATATGTCAAAAAAACATTTCATGATGACGTAATCTACACCGAGAAACACCTACTTCAGGATAAAAAAAATCGTCTATATCAGAAACTAACAAATATTTGAGTACTTTCTTGGTTTGAAAAATGTCCTGCACACCTGTAAATTGTAACGAGTAAAGCTGTACCAAGATGATGTAGATTGAGTTGTTAACTGTCAAATGAAAAACACACTAAATCATAAAACATCTCCACAACAAATTGAAAAAAAAACTTTATTGTTTTACTTCTTAATGTTAAACTTTGTAGTTATATTTGCATAATGAAGCTAAGTTTTTACTTTTGAGTGACGATAGGAATGAAAAAGTAGTGATTGTGAAAAAATCGAATTCGAGAATTCAACGAGATTTATACTTTCATGACTTCTACAAACTGAAAAAGTGATATTTTTGGATTTGTCCGGTTTTCGCCCATTCGTCCGCTCGTCTCGATGTAATTGTGTTCACTAACCTAGAGATGGCGAGAATTTTCCGGCCCGAGCCCAATCCAGCCCGAATGTACACTCATGTCCAAAAATATTGTCTATAAATATGTTGTTGTAGGAATATAATTTGATAACGAATTCGTCCGGTATCTCTTATAATGTTAGTATGTGTATACTTGGTAAAGACATGTATATGGCAGATTTCATGTCAAAAGAGCAGTAAATAAGAACAATAAAACGAAAACAAAACTTTCTTGTCCATTTAGCATAATTTTGTTTTACTCATTCTAATTTTTGTATTTACAATTCTTTTCCTATGAAATTTAGCACAAACATGCATTTGTCGATTATACAAATAGTATCAGTATTAAAAGTACCCTGCAAAATCATTATCAAATTGTATTCTTACAAGAAGACAATTATAGATATGCGACAATCATTTTGGACATGAGTGTACCTAGGCCCGGCCCAGCGTTGGCCCGAAAAGTTTTGGAGATTTTCGGCCGAGCCCGGCCCGGCCCGATAATTTTTTTAAAAAATTAGCTCGAACTCCAATCTTTCTCAAAATTTAGTATTAAACTTGACCTAACCCTCAGAAACATCTAAACTCTGGTTCACAACCTGACGCTTGCCTCCCGAATGGTACCATTGCCTCCTAGAACTTTGCTGTCATCGAGAGAACAAAAACTCCATTTCCTGTAACAAAAATCAAACTTAATTGATTTTTAGCATAAAGTGAAGATGGCGATATTGTTTAGCGACAGGCAAAACTTTCCCACCCCTTCTTGTCATATTTTGGGTTCAGTGAACGTCAAAGTCAGAGCTGCTAAGCAACACAAACTATAAATAGCTATTGCATTCTTTGTAACATTTTTTATGGGCACACTTCTTCAACGTTTGGCTTTATTCCAATTATCGTTTAACGAAAGTCAATAATTATTAAATAATTGCAATTAATCGGCCCCGGCCGGCCAGATCTGAAGAGAAATCAGTGTCGGCCCGCCCAAGCCCGGCCCGGCCCAAAGAAATAACAGAGTCGGTCCACCCAATCCCGGCCCGTGCAGGTCTCTACCTAGAGGCCATACAATTCAACGTATCTGCACCAATAAGATTTTCCAGGGTATCTTTCCGAATTTTCTTCCTACCCCGAAGATAAGGCAGAGCTTACTAACGGGTGAAAATAAAAAATGTGATTTTCTGGAAACGTGCTCTAATGATTTAGTTTAGATTTCATGTATATTAATATTTCATTAACAACCCTACACTGTGGTATAAGTCGCTCTCTGAGAAAAATCTATGGGGAGTGGTTATAGTTTTTCGGACTTTCCTCAAAAACGACTCATACGATTTTCTTCATATTTCATAAATATACTTTCCACTAATAACCGAATCATATCGTATAAATTATTACTCCTTAGGTAAATAGCGACAAGGGATAAATTTAATCTTGGGGGTTTTCCTTAAGTCGAAATTTTCCGAAAACACCGTTTAATTTTGTCCGTATTTCAGAAGAAAATACATCATTATTAACTGCAGCGTAACATGATTTAGTTTAAAGTATTGGAGCGAGAAGGTTTAATGTGGTGGCCCGTACCTTTTATTTAAATAATTTAAATGTTTGAAAGTGTGTTATATCTTATAAGGAGAAAATGTATTTAAATAAAATCATGTTTTTCTACAAAATGTAATAATATGAAAGAATAAACTTTTTAACGATATATTTTAGTTTAACAGTTTGAATTATTATTACATATATTTACGCATGCTTCACACACACACACACACACACACACACACACACATATATATATATATATATATATATATATATATATATATATATATATATATATATATATATATATATATATATATATTAATTAGCTATCAGAAGAAAAAATCGGAATATGTTATGTGCAACAGCACGTTTCGTTACAGAACCTTTCTTCCTGAGATGCTATCTCCTAGGTGGTGATATCTTATTCTTTCTTGTTAATGCCATTTAAATTCTATATATTTCGTGTTTTTAGTACACTGTTCATGTATTTATGTTGTCGTATTTCTATACACACACAGAGAGATTTTAAATTGTATAAGTGTATTTTAAACTAAACTTTTGTAATTTTACTTATCAAAACGGTGGATATTATGTAATTCTAACTATCTACATTTCGAAATTCACATTACTCTGTAAATTTGTATCCATGGTTTCTAGCTTTGGAAATAATACAAAAACATTGGGAGAATTCTAATTAATTTAACCAAACGTTGCAAGGCATTAAAGAAGTAAGTTGTAATTATCACGAGTATGTGTAACAATGTTAGGAGTTTCTGTATCCTGCTAAAACAAGACACGATTCGATGTTCAATAGAGCATTTTTCACATATACGTTTCATAAATATAGCAATAAAGCATCTGCTCAGTTATTAGTGGCAACGAATGGCATAATTGTTAGCGCCAAAGAGGTTGTTTTTGTGGATTTTTTCAGAAACTACACATCAGAAAATATGCTCGAGCATGTAATTTTGTTAAGCTATATGTGATCTATCAACTAACATATGACTTATCTTTGAGCAACATAGTATTTAAATGGAAATTGAAGTTCAAGAATTAATCATAATTTTGAGATAGGGCCTATATATTATTAACAATACAATGTAATAACAATACAACGTAGTAACAATACAACAATACAACGTACTTCTTCTAGTATTATAATGAAGACTTTAATGGACTTTTATTTCAGTATCAATTTCAGTTTAGTAAGTGGCGGGGATGTGCACACCATCAATTTTTAAGTTTTCAAAAAATCATTTCTCTCGAAAACTACGCATGAGGTTCTGCACTGACATATGTCATTTTGTTTAGCTCAATGAGGTCTATCGATTGGTATATGTACCATCTTTGTACATTTTTCTGTTAAACGTTAATAACATTATATTTTTTATTATTTAGATACAGAACAATTCCATATTGATAATAATCTTCAAACAGACTGAATAGTTTTACTTGAACGGTGTAAAAAAGAAACCTCCAAACTTGTTAATATTATTTTGTTACTTATGAGAATCATTCTTCTTTTAGGGTCTTCTTCCTTAGCAGAAGCTGTCAAAGGAGCCAAGCATGTTCAGGAATGTGTCCCTGAAAATTTAGAATTGAAGAGGAAAGTCTTTCAAGATTTAGACAAAGTTGCCGATTCCAACGTTGTTCTATCAAGCTCAACGAGTACTTTTATTCCATCCAAATTCACAGCTAATCTCACACATAGCAAGCAAACCATTGTTGCACATCCTGTAAGTAACTCTTTATATATGTTGCATATGTATTATAAACTAAGTGACACAAAACTTTATGAAAGTTACATCAAGAAATACAGTGCCCATGTGGAATAAAAGTTATACAAAAATTGCATTGCATGAAGCTATTACGATTTCAGTATTGTGTAAGATTTCTAGTGTTAGTAAATAATATGGCACGAGCGTTAACGTACTGCAATCAGAGCCTCTACATGCTACGTCCTCGAACCAAAGAACGTTTAATGTGTTCTTAAGGAATCATTTGCCACATTGGACGCTGTTTGCAAGCGAATCTGTAAATCATTAACACTGGCTGCTGGAGCTGGAGGATGTGACGAACAACATGCTGAGACACTATATTCCCACACCTTCGATAGGAAACATGCCAAGGGCCATACAAACCAGAAAAGCAATACTATTCATCCTTTCTCGAAGAAAACTTGTATATATTCCAGGATTATGAAGGATATGTATAGCATTATCCTGCTTGAGATTTGACATTTGAAGTTGTCTGAAGGCAGGGTATAACTCACCTCTAAACTTGCCTAATGTATCGATCACTTGTAGCTTCTAACGTATAGGACAGGTTTAAGCGGAATCTGTCTAAAAGCAGGATCTACTGTCACTCAATATGCTGTCCGTTGTACTTACTCGATCTTTGTAGCCAGAGATGTTCGCGGTTCTCGGTCAATTAAAACTGCTGCAGTCGAGCGTCTTGCCCGCCCAGCGTGCAGCAGATGCTGTCGAACCGTAAGTTCAAACATGTCCATATCCGTTATCAAATCATAGTCCAGCGCCTAGGGAACAATGTGGACGAAGCTTCATGGTCTGTCACTATATGCGGACAAGATTTCTGTTATCCCAAAGTATGATGACATTGCATGATCCACATCCCGGTCCCCAATGTGAGCGATTTCGTTGTATCCATTACTTCTACACATATCTTCGTATCACTGTTGCTATACCTACCCTCTTACTTCTTCATCTTCTTACAATTTCCTTCCAAGAACTAGAGTTAACACATGGAAATAATACGAGAGGTATTGCCAGGAATCTTGTCTCTAAATATGACAAGAGATGTATAGAATTCAAAAAAGTCAAAGAGATCAAGATTTCATAGAGTGCTGGAGGAATAACTCATCTTTCTCGACTCCTTGGTATAACACTTTGAGTAATAATGAAATAAAAAGAAGAGAAAAAGTAACGACAAAATCAGCTAGAACTGAAAGATTCAGGTGATGTAAGTTACAATTATAAACTGAATTAACTCTGGGGTAAAACCTCTTATTTCGATTTCATACTCTACTTCGATTTATATATATATATATAATGTCTTGTTTTTGGGCAGATCACTCAACCACCCCAAGCAACTCTGTAGACAGTTGTCCACTACTACTCCATCTGACTTCTATAAAATTTCTCTGACGAAATGAAATTAATTCTTTTAGTTTAACGTCTCACACCTATGCCTTTAGGCCAAAGAAGACGGATTAAGGCAAATTATTGATAATGAAAGAATGCTGGAATGAGAATGTGAAAGGAAACGAAATACCCTGAGAAAACTCACGGACACGATGTGGTCCACCACAAACTTATCGCGGATCCAACCAGGGACTCCAAGCACCAGAAGTAAGAGCTCTATCACTGACCCACCGTGCCCCCTTAAAGTTTATCTAAATAGCACCAAAGTAAAATTCATAAAAATTATTTGAAGATTCGTAAGGTAGGCAAACCTTTTTCTCATCCATACTACTCCCAACCCTTTATGATATCAGAAAATCTAATACCAATTCCTGTCATGCTGTGTACCCACAGAGCAACTGCCCGAGTCGCTCCCTCAAGCGGTATCCAAGAAGCGAAGAAAATCTAGCTAGTATCCCTCATTTTGGGCTACTCTCGCCTATGACTAAAAGAAAAATTAAAAGCAGCTAGCTATTATTTAAAAAAAAAAAAAAAAAAAAGAATCTGTCACTCAGAAATTTTGCATGTAGCTATCAGAAGCAGCTCATTCCTGTCCATATATGAGTGAGATCGCTAGAAAAGCCGCAAAGCGCCACCATGACTGGCGTAAGAAAATTTTCAAAAATAAATCCTGCCTTTCCTTGATTTTGAGCACCTTTAATACTTTTTCCTGTTTTCCTTTCTTTTTCCTCCCGAATATTGCGCTTCCTTACTTGGGCGCCCGGGCCGTACCCCCGCGCTCCCCTCACGTCAAGGCACTGTGCCTGTCAAGGGTTCAAAGCACTCTAAAGGCCAATTTTTTCTGCATGGCCTTGCGTGTTCGTATGTCTTTTTAGTTGTCAATTTAAAGTTGAATTCTTTGGACTATTCTTTCTGCATAATACTTTACTATTTTATTATGACTGAAATCAGAAAGTTTCACCATTATTACATTGGAATCGTAAAGTGTGTAATTACTGGATTCACTATACATTCAGTTTTTCCTTCAAGTAGAACATTGATTCTTAGAGTAGTGGCTTAAGCGTTAGTTTCATAATGTTGGTGTCGCGGGTTTGATTCCCGCTGAGGCAATTAAGAAATTTTTATAATTTGCAATATTGATACTTCTGATGTATACTAACATGAAAAATATTCAATTTCTCTGGGTCTTAGAGTTGAGACAACTTTTTTCATAGGTGAAATACCCACAGTACAAAATTGTCATCCGTATCAATCTTGATTCGTGCTGTCTGGAAACGTAACGTGTTTGTACAAGAATTGATGAATACATAAGGACTAAACACGTCCTTACTGGTGTAGTATGGCCAAAAATGAGTTCCTAGGAATTGTTCGTAGCTGTGCACAAATTACAAATAGTGATCGAACTTACAACTCTAGTCACGAGAATGATCTTATTTAAGATGTCACCTCATCTTTCTACCTAGAAGAAGGGCGAAACAAAATGCATTACTGTTATCAGCTAACAAATATTTATGTTCCATTTCTTGTTGTCATAAAATGAAAATTCTATCTGTAAATCCATAAACGTAATAATATTATTGCGTTCATGTGTAAACCTAAGAAACATTTGGCATACTGTATATCTTTTCTGTTCCTATGAATAGCTTCGACTATGTGATTTTTCTTTCCTTCTAAATAATAATAATAATAATAATAATAATAATAATAATAATAATAATAATAATAATAATAATAATAATAATAATAATAATAATAATAATAATAATAATAAAGGAATAACAGAATTACAATACCAATTACATAAACATTGCCTTCACATACAGAAAAATTAATATTGCCACTACAGGATTTGAACCCAGGTAACTGCAATGGGAGTTTCCTGCTTTTACAATTTTTTTCACCAACCGTAGTATTGCTCGCCACTGGCACCTCATGTTCTTTCGACGTTTTCCAAACACTACAGGGACACGAACACAGAAATACCGAGGACAGTTAAAATTCCGATCTTGCTCTTCAGAGGAATTCGAACCTCTAGTGAATTGAGCCTCGTGATCAGAAGCAGAGCGCCCGAGATCACTCGGCTAGTGCCACCGGCTCAATTTGCCACAAATTCCTCATATGAATATAAGAAAATAAACTATTAGTTATGGAACATAAACATAGAACTGTCTATTTCTACACGTGTTGATACAAGTCAAAGAATGTAAAAATAATTTCTGTGATCTTTTCTTCTTTGGAAATTAGAAGTTATGGTAAAGAATAAATGTAATGTAGATCGGGACCATCCCTGAAACCGATGACGTAGCCTTAACTTGAAGAACGTTTCGTGATATGTTCCTCATTGAGGAACGTCTATATAACTTATTTTTGAGTTAAACAAGGAAATCTCGAGTAAGTCATTGTGACACTCACACAAGCATTAGTATCTTGTGTATATTCTTCCATGAAACAATTTTAACTAGGTATTAGTTTGGATGGAAGATGAAATGGTGCGGTAGGTGAGTGGTTAGCGGATTGAACTTCTATTCGGTAGACCCGGGTTCAAATCTTGGAATGTTTCAATTTCAATGTCAATGCATACTCAGTGTGACAAGCAAGATCTTGTCTTCCCTAGAAAAAAAAATGTTGGAATAAGGAGAATTGGAGGTCTGTCAATGGGGACAGTAATTTACAAACTTATTTCCAGCAGTCAGTGTTGAATACAGGCATGTTCAGGAGGGGGCTGAGTACCCTAGAATATATATGCGTCCCCTAGAATAGTTTTACACATGCACTGAAATATTTGTTTTTTTCTGTTTAATTTTTTCGAAAATAAAAGTCTTAAATCAAAGATTCTTTTTCTAAAGAAAATTAGTTTCTTCTTTTACCCAACCTAATTGTACTAGTTAACAAACCGCGTTCTCGTATAAAGTCGAAGTTAAATAAACACTTGGAAATTAGATACAGACGTACACAAACACTTTATAACGTTAGTTAGGGAAAAATGGCAATATGTTCGTTATTGCAACCGACCAAACAATAACAAGTCGCGAGTTTTGTTGCGACACATTTCTGCTGCTCTATTGCAGTCTAGAACAGAGCCCCCCTTAAATTTTTATTGCCCCCCTTGTACAAAAGTCTAATTCAACACTGCCAGCAGTTGTTCTGAATTTGATATTTTCGTCTACTTTCAAGCATCTTCTGATTCATGTGTGATCAGTTTTTATTTCTTTGAATATACAGTATATAATGAAGTAATACATTACATACACAACAATATTGAGATTAATGTATGGTGTTCATTGAACAACGCACTCTGAACCAGAGCGATTCATCTCAGAATGGAGAAATGTTTCGTGCGTCATCTACTCACAATTTTACTTGCATAAAGACATGACTCAGTGCTACCAACTAATGTCAGTTCCGAGAAAAGTTACGTGTAAGTTGGGTTGCATCTGTCAAGGCGTTCTCATAACTGCAAATTACCTGGACCCCCAAGTAATGGAATTAGAGCACTTAAGGGGTTAGATAATTTTGTGATTCGCTGTACAGCACTGACTTCCAGTACGAGGCATACATTGTTTGACCCTCAACCATGCCAACGGTTTGTGGTAGCCTAAATCGTATTCGCCAGTTCTCTGGTTTATCCCAGATTCTCATTTCATCTACTCCATAATATCATAATCATTGCTCATCCGTGTTTTTTTTTAGCGAGTGGTACTAACCGAAAGATTTCATTTCAACCTTCAAAATTCTGTTTGTTTTTTTAAAATAAATACTTGAGTTAATTTTATTTACAAAAATAAAGCAGATGTTAGAATCTTTGATAAAAGTTAGTGTAAAGATTCACGTTTTACTTTCATGTGCAGGTAAATCCACCATATTATGTACCACTTGTTGAGATTGTACCAGCTCCTTGGACGTATCCATCAGTAACAAAAGCGACGACAGCACTTATGCAAGAAATTGGACAAAAGCCTGTTACTTTGAGTAGGGAAATTGAGGGATTCGTTTTAAATCGTCTACAGTAAGTACCAAGTAATGTTTGTTTATTTCAAGATGATTTACATAGTTTCGTAAAGAGAGATAAAAGTGTTACTGATAATGTCTGAAACTATAAAATTGGACTATAATGTCCACTAAATAAAACATGTAACTTTATAAAAACAATTTTAAAAATACATTCTTTCAAATTCTATGCTACAGTCACCTGCAAAAGTTAATATTCTGAAGCAGTAAATAAGTTGTTAGTGCAAATTCATTTCAATAACGACCGTACCACATACGTAAAATAAACTCAAATTAGGTATGTTAATTTGAGAAGTAGAAATTCTTTGTTTTTCGATTTATTTGCAAGACCGTATGGGCTTTCTGCAACAATATTCAACTATGAAAAAACCTTTTCTGTTAGTCACATAATGAAGATGTCACGATTCAAATTCTACACAAATTAAGGAAAATTACCGTACACAGATTTAATGGTTTACCTTTCTAGACTACCTTCTTTACTGGAAGGTATTACATTCTAAAACAGCGACCAACAATTCAGTTCTACAAAGAAAGTGATAAGGTGGAACTTCTATCTAGCCTTTGGAGAATTTCTTCCCGAAATATGTTTTTCAATTTCCGTTATTGGATAGGTTATTTATAATTTTAAAATTCTTTTTCATCGCCGAGACTGCATAAGACGTGAAGCTGTTGATTGCGTTGGCATAATTTCCCTTTCCAGCATCGAGATTATATGAAACGGAACCTACGGTTAAAAGGAAATCTTACTCAAGTACGTATCCGAGACTAATATTCATACCAGGAATCGAACCCGAAACCACGCACAAAGAAAATATACACGCAGTGGCGTATTTACGATTTTGTTTCGGGGGGCTTTGATAACTCTCGGGGGGGGGGCTTTGCCTGAAAATGTAAAAATTCTGCAAGATATTTTATATACTTTACTATGGTAAGTAAGATTTCGGAGGGGCTTAAGCCTGGAAGCCCCCCTAAATACGCCACTGCATACACGTTAAGCATTCAACATTAAGTACACCGTTGTAGTATGTGTGGATGTACAGTTTGATGTGAATTTTGAACCACATTCATTCTTCAGATTTCTTGCATGGGATAAACATTAATGAATTCTAGTTTATATCTATCTTGTAGTATTCAGTACGGTATACGTAGTAGTATATTTTATTATAGTATAGTATAGTACTAATTATTATAGTGTGTTTCGTGTTTCAGGAAATTCCCTAGGGAAGGAACATAACATTTCTATTTTATCACAAGCTTATTTTAAACCATCGAACTTAATGCTACTAAATGTGGTTTCCAGAGTACAAATGGATACATTACCGGACTGTGGGTGCAGCTGAGACATCCATTCCTTGCCTTTTCATAAAGTACATAAAATTAACTTGCATAGGCCTATCAATATACATACTACGTTTATAAAAGTTTGAAATGTAGGTAATGTAGGTACACTTTGAACTAAATAGTTCATTTAAAATTCTACAATGTCACTAGTCTTTAACGAAAATATGTCCAAAGACGAGTTTTATACCAATTCATAGATCTTATTGAGCTGAATAAAATGATGCGGTAAGTGCAAAGCTTTATGAATGATTTTCGAGAAAGTCAAGAAAATACAGTTCCTTCACATAAGGCTAAAAATCGATTATGTATGAGAAGCATGCCACTTATTAAAGTGAAACTTATACTGAAATATTCCTTCATTAAGTTCATTATGGCACTAGCAGGGCGACAATACATAGTGAGATATGGTTAATGAGTTATAGCCTAAAATTGTAATTAATCCTTGAATTTTTATTTCTATTGAACTAAAATATTGTTCAAAGATATAAACAGTGACTCAATAAAGAAGTCAGACATATACCTACTTACACATTCTAAGTGAGAATAAACATTCCGAGAGTATGCTTCAGAGAAAAAACAGTATAATTTGTATTTTAATTACTCTGTATTTACTAATGGAATATAGAAAGCAATAACAAAACTCAATTAAATGACCATAAAAATTTTAAAAAATGGAAATACAGCAAAAATCCATATCAAAAAAGAACTCGGACTGGTGGCAGCACTCTCTTTCTATTTGGGCTTAATAGGGGAATTTACAAGTTTGTCTACTTGACAGTTTTAGGTGTCCAAGTGAAACAAGTAAAAGCTAGTGGTGGACACAAAAACCGGTTTTTCGGTTTCCGGGTTGTAGGAAAACCGAAACTGGTTTCTGAAAATTAAAAAAAAAAACTTTTTCACCGAAACTGGTTTCGGTATTCTCCAAAACAGGTTTCACTTTTCTCCAAAACAAATTTCAATTTTTCACCGAATTCAGTTTCAGTTTTCCCCAAACTCTGGTTCGGCTTTTTAACGAAACCGGTTTCGGTATATTGCTTTTACGGCATTGTAGCATGCGTCAAGAACATATATGAAAGAAGATCAAAAACATGTGCAAATTCTCATAAAAATGAAGTGCAAACCGAAATCGATATGCTTAAAAACCAATATGTTTAAAAACAAAACTGTTTTTGTTGTAAACAGATGAGGTTTCCGGAGAACTACAGAACTCTACGCTGGTAAGAAACCGAACCGGGTTTTGGAGAAAATCGAAACTAGTTTCGGTGAAAAACCGAACCTGTTTAGGAGAAAACCGAAATGTCGGTTTTCGGATTTCGGTTTTTATAGAAAGCGGTTTCCGGTTTTTATAAAAACGGTTTCTCCCATCCGTAGTTGAAGCCGTACTGTTTTTACGTGGATGAAACTGTGTTTAAAATTAAAACGGAAAGGCAAAACATCTTATCTACGCATTTCCACTTGTGTGCTAGTTTTATATATATATATATATATATATATATATATATATATATATATATATATATATATATATATATATATATATATATATATATATATATATATATATATATATATATATATACAGAGTGTTTCAGATAAAACGCCCAGTGCTTATAAATCCGAAACGGCTGAGAACAAAAAGATGAAACAAAAACTGAGATAGGAAAATGTCATAGGGCGCATTACATAGTGTTGTTGTGGTGACCCCCAGGGCCCTCCTTCAAGGGGGCCCAGGGGCCAACTTCAATTTTTCCAATAGGAACACGTATTGAATCATACCTCATTCAATAGTACTTGAAAAACGAAACAACTTTTGTAGGAAACAATTTTCGATTTGGGCCACCGTTTTTAAATGGCCGCAAAAAGTGGGTCCTATATCAGATAAAACGTCCAGTGCTTATAAATCCGAAACGGCTGAGAATAAAAAGATGAAACAAAAACTGAGATAGGAAAATGCCATAGGGCACATCACATGGTGTTGTTGTGGATACCCCCAGGGCCCTCTTTCAAGGGGGCCCAGGGGCCAACTTCAAATTTTCAAATGGGAACACGTATTGAATCATACCTCATTCAATAGTACTTGAAAAACGAAACAACTTTTGTAGGAAACAATTTTCGATTTGGGCCACCGTTTTCAAAATGGCCGCAAAAAGTGGGTCCTGTATCAGATAAAACGTCCAGTGCGTATAGGCCTAAATCAGAAACGGGTGAGAATAGAGAGACGAAACAAAAACTGAGATAGAAATGATGATAAAGCATATCAAGTGGTGTTTTTGTGGTGACCCTCAGGAAACTCCGTGAAGGGGGCCCAGGTGCCAACTTCAAACTGATACAGGACTTTTTGCGGCTATTTTGAAAACGGTGCCCCAAATCGAAAATTGTTTCCTACAAAAGTTGTTTCGTATTTCAAGGACTATTGAATAAGGTATGACTCAATACATGTTCCCATTTGAAAATTTGAAGTTGGCCCCAGGGCTCCCTTGAAGGAGGGCCCTGTGGGTCACCGCGACAATACCATGTGATGCGCCGTATGACATTTTCCTATCTCAGGTTTTGTTTCATCTTTTTATTCTCAGCCATTTCGGATTTATAAGGACTGGATGTTTTATCTGATATAGGA
Source organism: Thermobia domestica (assembly GCF_964235325.1). Lineage (NCBI taxonomy): Eukaryota > Metazoa > Arthropoda > Insecta > Zygentoma > Lepismatidae > Thermobia > Thermobia domestica. The sequence goes on from NC_137454.1 coordinate 203,362,763, forward strand.
CCCACTTTTAGCGGCCATTTAAAAACGGTGGCCCAAATCGAAAATTGTTTCCTACAAAAGTTGTTTCGTTTTTCAAGTACTATTGAATGAGGTATGATTCAATACATGTTCCTATTTGAAAATTTGAAGTTGGCCCCTGGGCCCCCTTGAAGGAGGGCCCTGGGGGTCACCACAACAACACTATGTAATGCGCCCTATGACATTTTCCTATCTCAGTTTTTGTTTCATCTTTTTATTCTCAGCCGTTTCGGATTTATAAGCACTGGACGTTTTATCTGTGTGTGTGTGTGTGTGTGTGTGTGTGTGTGTGTGTGTGTGTGTGTGTGTGTGTGTCGACCTGATGCACAGATGTAAAATGCTTATTATGGCAATATCTTAAAATTGTTTTCTTGGCACCCAAGAACAGATTACTTTGACCTGCTAGACCTCTTGGTAGGTCTTTCAAGTCAAATGTCAGGAAAACAAGGTAGCATTACTCCGTCTTCCCAAGTCACCAAAACTTCTACGAAGAAAGAGGAGGAGACACACTCATCTTTAAAAATATACATTGCTCTCTCTCTCTCTCTCTCTCTCTCTCTCTCTCTCTCTCTCTCTCTCTCTCTCTCAATCTCTGCGTTGCTTATATCAAATCCCTACAAACACGTGACTTAGGCCCTTTTTAGACGTTATGATAAATCATCAAGGGTGGAGATTTTTTTATCATATGCAAGAGAGATATTTTCTATTCACACACGGCGATATCGCTCGGAGATATTCCTCACAGAGGTCAATAGAGTCTGACATCTTTCGGAGGTTATGTGAACTATTTCAGAAAAATACAGGGCCACGATGTTTGCTTGTGGTGTGTGTGTGTGCGTTTCTACCTGCCACTTGTGAAAGGACAATTCCTGTTTCTTGGTAATTTGTGTTCCCGCCGTAGTAAAATAAAGAGCTTGAAATGGAAAAGAACTATTATGCAGCTTTTGCAATTATCATGTCCGTAGCAATGATATAATTGTGTTTATGTTTAAAAAAGAAAAGAAATATAGAACGGTGTTGCCTATTTAGATACTTAAGAATCGTTAGTAGTAAGCTGAAAGACGAGTGTCATTTTATTGCTGGGGTTTTTAATTCATTTTTTGTATTTGTGTCCACAGAATATATCTAAATTAAAAGATAAAATATACATTCTTGTCCCAAGTATTTAAACATACAACACCCTCCCCATATATATATATATATATATATATATATATATATATATATATATATATATATATATATATACCTTGTATACTAATCCGTAACTACGCAACTTCTCGTTAAATCTTTTAGGATTCATGGTATCTTTAGATACCATGGCGTAAGTGTTGTCTTTGACCGCTTATTTAGGTTCTATAACAGGTATTTAGGCCGGCTTTTTTATTGGTCAAAAAAAGGATGCATTTTGGAATCAGATGGTCATCTTGGTGGCGCCAAGTGGGGACAGAGGGAAGTGACTTATCTTTGAGGAAATTTCAAAACTTTTTCAAGCCTTTAGTTTCTAACATACCAGATTGAAACTTTGCACACGGATTGTGTGCACCTTTGAGTAGGCCTATTTCTCAATTCTTTAGATCCATGTGTACTCGGGCCCGAGGCTGAGGGTCGCAACTATTCCGAGGGGGCGATTTTTTCAGAAAAAATTCTGATTTTTACCAATTTTTCCGCTTTAGGTGTACGATACGCACATGTGAGTCATACCGTTGGAAAGGGCTTGTTATATTGAAGAAAATAGTGTTTGAACCATGACTCTAGGCCAAATAGTAACGACGCAGTAAATTTTTATAATATGATTGAGTTGATTTTGAGTTTAATGTCCTGTTCAGCAGTGATGCTATGTGAGACGTGGACCTACTGATTAACGTGGAATCCAAACCACATGAGCTCCCACTGGAAATCGAACCCGGGTCTCCCACGCCAAAGGCGCGTACGCTAACCGGTTAGTTATACGTGCATGTGTGGCCTAAATTCAGACTTTCAAAAAAATTTTCATCCCTTTGCTTTCAAGATACAAGATTGAAATTTAGCACACGCATTGTGTACGTAATACGTATTTTCAAGAAATTTTCAGATCCCTACGTGAACCCAGGGCCGGGCCAGAGTCAGTGTCGGATGTAGAAGGTAAAAAATCGGGGAGCCAGCCAGACCCCAGACTATGATAGGTATATCATGACTTTACTATAAACTTTCAAAAATATATAAATAATAAATTATTTTTTGACTCAAAAAACTGGGGTCCTAGGCAGGGCATGATTTAGGGAGGTGCAAAAGTGCACGTGCACCCCCGCGTTGTTGTAAATATATCGGCCGCGGTGGCTCAGTGGTAGAGCGTTCACCTCTGGTGCATGGGTTCCTGGTTCAAACCCTCTCCCGCCAAGTGAACTTTGTGGTGGACAAACACCGTGTACGTGGGTTTCCTTCCACTTTCTTCATTCCACCATTTCATTCATTTCTCATTCTCACCGTCCCCTTTAGCCGTACCGTTATAACCGTGGGGCTGAAAACTAAAAAAATTCATTTCATTTCGTTGTAAATGTACACTACCTAAAGTAAGAAGCTAGCAGAGAGCTTTGCAAAATAAATAGTTTAAGTCAATTTTCTGAAGGTTGAAGGAAAAGAATTCATCGAAATCAGACACTTAGCATTTCCAAAGGAATTTCTCATTCACATCACAGATAAAGCATTTAAAAAAAAACTCAAATTTAATTCAAATGTACTGGTAGTTATTGGTGCACCCCCTCAGAGAATCCTAGATCTAGGTCCCCCGGGCTAGAGCCGCCACTGGCCAAAGTGGTGAAGTGTTTCGGGGGGATCCTTTTAAAAAACCGGGTTTTCCCGAATTTTCCGGCCCAGGTGTATGATACGGACATGTGAGTGGTATCGTTGGAAAGGGTTTGTTATACTGAAGAAAATGGCGTTTGAACCATGACTCTAGGCCAAATAGTAACGATGCAGTAAATTATATATATAATGTAAATTTTGCAGGATTTAAATTTAGCACACGTATTGTGTACATAACTACGTATTTTCATAAAAAATTCATATCCCTACGTGAACCCAGGCTCGAACTAGAGGGATGCAAAAATTTCGAAAAATCGAAAAATCTCCCAGTTTTCCTCGATTTTCCAGTTTCTGGTGTATAATACGGACAAAGGAGTAGTACAGTTGGAAAGGATGTTCTATTCTGAACAAAATGAGATATAAAACATGATCCTATGATAAATGATCCCATGATCTTAACATATTTCAAATTCTATCGAATATCAAATTCATGGTGTATATTTCAAGGTGAAGTTTCCCCATCTATTCAATAAACTTGTATTTCAGCTCATAGAGGCAAATATTTTTGCTAACTTCATATACCCTGCATTTCATTGCAGTTTATTTTATTATAAACCATTACTTAATTCTACATATTATAGAACTGTTCATAATATTTGTCAAATTACCTCCGACATTTTCAACTATAAATGTATTTTTTTTTTCATTTCTTTATATAACGAAATGTAATGCCATAGTGACATTTTGCACTATGCTCTCTCTTTCGTTACGAGCTAAAGGTGACTATTTTATTTCTAAACGAAAAATAAAATTAGTTATATTTAGTTCCAGAATTAAAGATGATGGAAACCAATGAGCTGACCACACACAAAACAACTTAAATCCATCTTCTTGACCATAGCTAATTAAGGACTACAATTGAATAGCATTCAATTTATTTTTGAGCTGCAACTAAAGTCGATATTGATTGATACTGGCATCTCTTATTAGTGAAGCAATCGATTTAACGCTTTGTTGTATTCGTAGAGTAATGCTAATGGCTTCAAGTTACTCTGCGACGTTGCCACATAGTAAAATTTTGATTCCCCATAGAGCCTGAAGGAGGCCCCGGTGGGCATTTCATCATACAACATTTTCGCTTTATTGTGACCTGCAGAAGAGTGCTCTGTGGTCCGTAGGCACCATTTTTAGAACACCCATAGTTTATATTATAATAATCTTAAGTGTTCTTGGAAGAAGATAAACCTTTCTAGCCTAATGGTTACTATTGGTTAAAGAGCTCGCCTTTGGTTAAAATATTTAATCTGACATTGTAAATTAAAATACAATTTATATAGAAGTGAAATAAGTATGAAGCATATATATATATATATATATATATATATATATATATATATATATATATATATATATATATTCAAAATTCGAAATTCTAGTTATGAAGTATCTATATACGATTTCTGAATTCGGGATTGAGTTGAGTTGAGTTGATTTTAGGTTTTACGTCCCGTTCAGCAATAACAGGAGGTAAGCACTAAAACGCTTGATTGACAAACCAGAGTAAGAACTGAAAAATAAAACAATATTGAATAGGTCTACAACAAGGGTGGCTAACCTTTCTTAAGTTTGAGCGCTACTTTTCATTTCTGAAATCACTAGCGATCTACTGATTAAAATATAGACTAATAATGAGGACGTAATGGACAGTAAAAAAAAAAAAAAAAAAAAAAAAAATACGATTCATAAAATTAAGATTATTTAAATATTTAAAAAAATAATTAATTCATTTTGATTTTCTCAGAAACGTTCATTTGTTATCAGAAACTAGCAATCAGTCCATCGAGATTGGTATGCTTGATTGATACAAACAGTAAGACAGACCGACGTGGGCTACCTCTCATAATTACTTGTAGACTAGTAGACCATGGTTGATGTGTCCATCTCTGGTCCCCAATAAATTTATGTGGAAGAATTATTGCAAATACTGTATTTAATTTTAGGTTTATAATGACTTGTTTCGAAGATATGGACAAAAGTTTCAATCAAGGACGTGCCGCTTCTGATGTATGCGATCTAGGTTTCAATTCTCGGTGCTAGTCGGTTTTATCTCATTTTAAACTATGGATCTACCTTTGCTTTAGCCGAGGTTAAATTTCATAAATCAAAGCAAACCAAATCGAACGGCTAATTTGTTGTAGTTTTCGTAGTTTGGAAAACTATTCGCATTTCATGAACAGAAAATGGGGAAAAGATATTTCTTTCCTTTTTGTCAACAGAACAGATCACAGGACGACAGGTATAAGCAAATTCTTAGCAAAACCTGTTTTTTCCGCTTTCCTTCCAAGAAGCTGGCAGCGAAGAAGGGTTGGAAGCGGTGACCTATTCATTCCTTTGTTTCTCTACGGGGGGCTATACCTGGCTTGCATGCGATAAGTTGGGGGCTATACCTGGCTTGCATGCGATAAGTTGAACATGTCGAACTTATCGCATCGTATCATATGCAGGAGAGATATCATGAGATAAACTAATTTAGATGTGATGATTTCTGAAATTTATCTCTACCCTTGATGATTTATCATAACGTCTAAACGGCCTCTTAGGTTGGGTCAAGTGCACAATTGAAAATAAATATTTTAATTCAGCGGGCGGTTTCCTCTATAAATCGAACAAAGACGTTGTTTGTGTCTTCCCAGGTGAGCAAGAACAAGCATGCAAAACGGAACATCTTTAAAAATAAAGGGGGGACATGAGTTCGCTGGCTTGGAGTTAGGGTCGCTCTTTTTTCTTTATTGAAACAAGGAAAGAGGCAGTATTTATTGCCTCCCTCTCTCCTCCCCCTTGCCCGTATTCAAAAGCAAGACCCATAAAGCTATGACCTGCTACTTGTCATCAATAATGACTACTCGCTAATCCATATTTCAAGGTTGGGTAAACGACCTGCCTATCAAACTTCCTTTGTGTGGAATGTTATTTTCGGCTGATAAAGAAGGTATGCTAATAAAATACACCACCTGTTGCCAGTTAGGCATTATTAATTTCTATTTGTGGTATCTAATCAATGTTTCAAGTACAAGAGGTCAAGTTAGTTCAGTTGAGTTCTTAACTGTGTGGAAACCGCTTGTTGATATTTGTTTCCAATTTATTTTAATTTGTGTGTGTAATTAAACTAATACAGTAGTAGCCTTTTTCTCTGCTCCGACAATGGACAAGAAAAGGAAAATTAAAAGGAAAAAACAAAGATTGATCTATTCTTAAAACGAACTACCTTTTCTAAAGATATTTCTTTTGCAGTAAGTGTTGGTGCAAAAGTGGAGTTTAGTGATAGTGGAGAAGTGGAGTTATCAAATGACAGCCAAGTGAGCGTATTTTCCTCCACATGTCCCAAATTTGATTCCACATTTTCCGACAGTCTTTTAAGTGACGTGATCGGCTATTATCCCAAAGGTATTGGGAATTATGTTGATTTAAATTCCCAGGCATGTTTGTCGAACACTGACAGGTATGATCTCCGAGTATCTCCATGGCAGCCTAGCCAAACGTATAATGTTAAAAAAGATGCTGTGACTGGAAAGCGTCCTTTTCTATACAAATGGTTTAGTCAGTTTCCTTGGCTTTCATACTCTAGAAAGCTACGGAGAGGGCTATGTAGGCATTGTGCTTTATTTCGGCCACCTATAAAAAGGGGATTTCAGGGATCTTTTATTGTAATTTCATTCCAAAAGTACAATGAGTTTTTTGCCTGTGCTCGTTCACACGAAAAATCTGAATGGTACATCGCATCCACAGAACGTGTTCAAGCTTTTTCAAACAGTATGTCTAACAAAACTTTACCTGTTGAACAGAAAGTAAACGAAGCAGCTCAGAAACAAGTTGAGGAGAGCAGGAAAAAGCTATCATCTATTATTGAGTCAATGTGCAACACATGACTTATCTTTGAGAGGGAAGGATTTCAATTCCGGTAATTTCTATGATCTTCTCCAATTTAGGGTAGAGTCAGGCGATAGTTTATTAAAACAGCACTTCGAGACTGCCGCTGAAAACGCCAAGTATGTGTCAGTACGTATTCAGAATGAGCTTATATCAATTGCCGGTAATGTTTTATTCCGAAATTATATAAAACCTAAGATTGTCTTCCAAGTACTACAGCATGCTGGCAGACGAGACAGCCGATATTGCGCGTATAGAACAATTATCGATAGGAATTCGATTTTATGACCCCAGTGAAAATAAGGTACGCGAAGACTTCATCGAATTCATTCCATTAGATGAGTTCAATGCCGAACACATTGGTAAGACAATTCTAAAGGTTTATCTGAATGTGAACTTGTTGGACAAGGCTTTGATGGTTGTTCTACCATAGCAGAGTGTAGTAATGAAGTGCAAAGTATTATTAGGAAAAAATATCCAAAAGCATATTTTACCACTGCGTTTCACATATGCTAAATCTTGATGTTAACAAATTGTGTTCCGTTTCCGACATACGCAACACCGTCGACACTGTTAAAGAAATCATTACTTTCTTTCGTGAAAGCCATTGAGAAGGAAACTTATTCCCAACATCCCCCTCCTTTCAGATACTAGATGGACTTCTAAATACAATAGCATAAGAATATTTTCTGAACACTTTGTTCAAATAATGCGTGCATTAGAAGACTTATCCATAAATTCTAATGTTTTACATATAAGAAGCAATGCTTATCGCCTTTTCTGTACAGGATCTACAGGTAGTTTCATTTGATGAAAGCGGATGAAAGCAAATTTAATTTGTTCAGGTAATATGGTCAATATTATATCTCGCGAAAACCTAATGAATAACTCCGAGAGCGTAATCTATGAGCGTAATCCATAATTCCATGGAGGTGGCTCGGTGATGGTTTGGAGCTGTATGTCCGCTGCTGGTCCAGGTAAACTTTGTATAATCGATGGAATTATGGACCAAACAAAGTATTTATACATTCTGAAGCAAAATTTGGTACAAAGTGCTGCAACATTGGGAGTAAAAGAGAACTTCTAGTACTACCAGGATAATGATCCCAAGCACAAAGCACACAATGTGCGTTTGTGGCTACTGTATAATTGTCCGCATGTATTGGAAACATCTCCTCAATCTCCTGATATTAATGTTATTGACCACTTATAAGGGCTCATTTGGAAAACCAGTTTTAAAAACATACTATTAGAACAAAGGAAGACTTGGAATCAGCACTTCAGATTGAATGGACAAAAATTGATCCTTCCTTCTGGAAAAAAAAAAAAGAAAACTAGTAAAATCCATGCCCAGAGCATTGAAAGCCATCATGAAAAATAAAGGATTTGCCAACAAAACATTAAAAATGTACAATAACATTCTAAACTTTTGCTACAAATTAAGTGTCCCAATTCTTTTTTGCTCGGATTTAAGCTATCTTTTCACTTTTGTCTTTTCTATTGTCATGAAATTGGGTTTTGTCATTGATGTTTCTATTTTTCATAAGTAAATAATTAAAAATATTTTTTTTCCCTGAAGTGTACTCTTGGAATGTTTATTCTCTCTTGAAATGTCTAAGTATATATATATATATATATATATATATATATATATATATATATATATATATATATTGACAACAAAACACTGTGCTTGTGCCTATGAAACCAGGGATGTAAACTAAGTGCACAGTAGTAGTTGCTTCTACTCACTATCCAAAGTAAGTAGGAAACTAAAAACTTCTTTTATCTCCACCAACCTAAGAAACTTAGGATTTTATATTGAATGACATGCGAGAGTGATATAATTAAAACATGATAAAGTTAATCTTTAGAGAACTCATTTATTCACTTATTGTTTTATAGTAGAGATTGAGTAGTAGAGTCAATTCGCATTACATAGAACTATCTATGAATTGGTCAAAGAATGAGTATCAGAGATGTTATTCTAGCATACCTTTGATGAACGAGGTTTGAACTGCAGACTTCGAGGTTCGTCGCCCAGTGGATGGATGTCCACTGGAGCGTGGTTCGATGTTGATCTCAATAATGGCTCATTGAGACTATTCCAAGAATGAAACTCCTTGGAGACTGTTCTATGGATACTGCTAACAACTGCTCCTCTACGGGTCTCCCAGAACTGATCCTCAACGGGTCTCTCAGAACTGATCCTGATTCCCTCAAACATTAGGTTTTTATCGTCATTCTCGTGATGACGAATTCTCTTGTTGTTGATTGCTTATTCTGACGTTTTACATCTCTGAGCCGAAATTGTGCTTATTCACAATTTCTGCATTTTCTTTCATTGACCAAATTCTGTAGACAGCCTATGTTTGCGATATTTCCACTTTTACCTAATTTCAGTTATGTGTCTGTGTTTACAAAATTTTCACAACGTTTGACATTTATGTATTTCATATTTGTTTTGTTATTATTGTGACACTGCAGACTAGTGTCTTTCTTCTTGATGAAACAACAGGCATCAGCAATGCCTACTGATGATATAACATGTCTGCTACTTGATTACAGCATTTTAGAATAATAAACAAAACATTGTCATAATTCTCTCTTTAAACCAATTAATGAAATTAATAAATTTTTTAAATCTTTACCTTTTCTATAATTTTGAAGTGTCGTGAAGCGCATACTGCAACACGCCCCTACTTTAAACTAAGGCATCTCCGATGCCGACTAGATCTTTGTAAAAGATCGGCTTTCGGAGAACTCCCTGTATATGAAATTTCAACATTGTTAGTATGAAAATTTTAAAAATAATTATTTTGAAATCGAAAGCCAAATTATTGTTAACACACAACAACAAGAATTAATGATATTAATTTTGATGAATTTTCTTTTTCCTGATTTCTTTTCCAAAAGTTCATTTAGTTTTTTTCTCACTTACAAATTCACATCTGTTTGATGAGAGCATACTCATCTGCTTGATAACAGCATGTGTCTGCCATCTATTGACAAAACACAACACTATTTGAACTTTGTTCGTTGTCGACACAATAATGAATGTTTCTAACCTAAGTCCTTTCTTAGGAAAATTGAAACAGCTCTATTCATATTCACAATATATATATACACACACTATAGTATTTGTTTATACACTTTCACTATGGATTTTCATTTAACTTCATCACAACACTAAAACACAAACATAAACAGCATTCTGTTTTCCGCAACCTTGACACAAATTGATTACCATGGTTGGCAACACAATGTCAATCTCGAGTCAACGCTTTTATGCAAAAACTGTTGAACTCAGCAAAACTTCATCTCTCTCTCTCCTCCTTCTGCAATTTCCGCTCGACCTTGACTCAATTACATATTCACTCTACGTGTAAAGCGTCTTTCTGATACATAATTGTCTACGTGCACTCACTATTACAGTTCTATTGTATGATAAAATATCATCCTGATACTAAGCTCAACCAATTCATAGTTCAAATGCAAATTAAGTGTAAATCTAAATATATTACCCTTTTTTTTAATGAAGTGTGTAAATTACGTGATGTTTAATTTCGTGTGTGAACGCGTTATTTATATATATTATATTTTTTTTTCAACATCCTTTATTGTGTTATAAATCATCTCTACTTTTACTGGTGAGTACTCTACTATTTTATTAATTACTTTGCCAAATTTAAACATTATTTATAATACTCTACATGTTACATCTTACAAATATTTTAATTTCTATTATTAATTATGTTCCGTAACCGATTGTCTTTATTTATTCCTATTAGTAAATTACTTTTTTTTATCACAATTCACTGCACATAAAACGTATTTACAGATTCGGGGAAATTATACTGAAGCAGACTCATATTTCCATGAATCTGGGATCTAGGCCTTTGTTGTTGCCTTGCGGCCTTTCTCGCAAGCCATCATATAAATCCGTTTTATATACAGTTACTTTCTCTATTTATTTACTTCTTTTACTACTATTATTTATTTTAAAAAAAATTATTTACTTTAAAACTCCCTTCTTCTCCATACTCAAAAATCTTATTTATTTATTTACCTATTAAAATTCGTCAAAATCGGTATAATAATCAACTTCAATCGATATCTCGATATTATATTGATACTAAATAGTACATTAATTGTACTTCATACTTGTCTATTTCTAGATCTTGACTCAAACGTCTTTAGTTACTGGCCTTGTAACCCAAAAACTATCTAAGCCATTGTCACATTCAGGTATAATTAATATAATAATAAATCAATCATAATAATTTTGATAATAATTAATCATAATAATCTTAGTAATAATTAATAATAATATAATAATACAGTAATGTTAACTAGCGCTAAATAATAATAATTAATTAAATCATTTCTTGCCAAATGGCCTAAACGTTGAAACGAACGCTTTGATCAGTTTATAAACATGATACTATACTTCGTCTCATAGTGTGCTATATCTCTTAAGGGTATCTAAATCGACTGCATATAGCGTAGTCCTCTATCCCCTAAAATCTTATTTAGTAAGCTTATTTCTTTATCATAGCTATCTCTAGAGCTCTATATCTTAACTAGTATTTATCTTTAATGCTTACTCATATATTTATCTAGCTAGCTTTTTTTTTCATTAACATTACTAAAAGATAATAATCATAATAATACTTAATACTCATAATAATCATAATAATCAATAATCATAATAATAATCGTCAAATCCATTGATAATAATAAAATATTTCAAGATTAATTAAAATCTTGCCTTGTCAAATCCATAATATTCTGTTTATTAATCTATATACTATTAAATTAGCTATCTATTTCTTTATTTTAATTATTTTCCTTCTCTTTTTCCTCTTTCCAGATCTTTCCATCTCATTTTCTCATTCCTTAATTTAAATGCATGTGATCAGTATAATTTTTTTTTACCTTTCCTTATCCTAGGAACTTAACTATTCTAACCCAATTGCTAGATAGCAAGTCTATTTTCTATTCTTAATTTTCTTAACACTTATGTTCTTAACATCTAACTTATTTCTAATCCTACAATCCAATTACAAAAAAAAAAACTAAACAAAAATTCAAAATTTTGATCTTCCTAGTACTCGACTAAATAGGTAAGACTCACTAAAAAAAAAATTCACCGCTTTACGGAACGACAAGTGGGTATCCAATTCCTTTCTGTACCGCCTTAATGTCGCCGAAGACTTATGTGTTCCTACTAATTTTCGTGAGAGGTTTGGCTCACTCCCAGTTCAACGTCACGAAAATGTGATTTCTAACCTACCTAGGTTTTCCTATAAAGAATGTCCTAATTACATTGAATCTATTTACTATGACTTTTAACTTACTCACTATACATTTAAATTTCATCAATCCATTTTTTTTCATTCTTTCTTGCCTTTATTTACTTATTTACTAATATAATATGTTCTTATTCTTCTATTTTTTTTTTCAGATAGCTACTTAAAATTATCCTTCATGACCTAGTTATTTAATCCTATTTATTACTCTTTTAAAAAAAATTCTTATTACCTTAGTAATGTATTATTTACTATGTCTTGAAGACATTTCTGTTTATTTACTTTTATTTTAACTTCTAATGTTTACTTCCTTATTTTAACTTCATTTTATTTTAATTTTACTCAAAATTACTTATTTAAATTTTCCTAAAACTACAATAATATACTAATCCTCAACCTTATTATCTATATAATCATAATAATAATTCTTACTGACTAAACTAAATGTAATTCTTATTCTTAAACTACTTATACTTACACTAACTATAAATTTAATTAACTACTTATATCTATATATACCCGACTCCTATATTATAACCTTACAACTATAATTAATACTAATACTATCTACATACTAACTAGCCTATTGTTCTCTATTTACATATCTAAGTATGAATACTTATCATAGCATCCAAGCATGTCGCTGGATGAATAACAATGATGACAGCACTGTTGTCTTGATAACGACATTTCTACAAATGTTATGCCTAATATTAGCACCCAGTGAGGGTGGGTGGTGCGGGTTAATTTACCCTTATGGCCTGAAGCCATGATTATAGCCTAGTGACTATACTATGTTCCTTAATATTGTAACGGAATTTTAGCCTTAACTTCTTTAAACATAATCAACCTCACGCATATTATATTTTTTCTGATTACTCCTGGCTTGCGACAGGTAATTACTATTACTGGGAATCGAACTCCTGAGCATCTGCACCATGACAACACAATACTGATTAATTATACGTAAGGAGATTCGATTACTTCGAGTACAAGCGTTTAAATTTTAAATGGGCATTTATTAAGTTAATAGTAGAGAGTTAGTCGCATTATTAGAACTATCTAATACTGTACTGAGACCGCTACGCGGCATACGCCTCACAGCATCTCGACTATGACAACAAAACACTGTGCTTGTGCCTATGAAACCAGGGATGTAAACTAAGTGCACAGTAGTAGTTGCTTCTACTCACTATCCAAAGTAAGTAGGAAACTAAAAACTTCTTTTATCTCCACCAACCTAAGAAACTTAGGATTTTATATTGAATGACATGCGAGAGTGATATAATTAAAACATGATAAAGTTAATCTTTAGAGAACTCATTTATTCACTTATTGTTTTATAGTAGAGATTGAGTAGTAGGATGTTTGTCTGTGTTATTAAGTAAAATAGTCAATTCGCATTACATAGAACTATCTATGAATTGGTCAAAGAATGAGTATCAGAGATGTTATTCTAGCATACCTTTGATGAACGAGGTTTGAACTGCAGACTTCGAGGTTCGTCGCCCAGTGGATGGATGTCCACTGGAGCGTGGTTCGATGTTGATCTCAATAATGGCTCATTGAGACTATTCCAAGAATGAAACTCCTTGGAGACTGTTCTATGGATACTGCTAACAACTGCTCCTCTACGGGTCTCCCAGAACTGATCCTCAACGGGTCTCTCAGAACTGATCCTGATTCCCTCAAACATTAGGTTTTTATCGTCATTCTCGTGATGACGAATTCTCTTGTTGTTGATTGCTTATTCTGACGTTTTACATCTCTGAGCCGAAATTGTGCTTATTCACAATTTCTGCATTTTCTTTCATTGACCAAATTCTGTAGACAGCCTATGTTTGCGATATTTCCACTTTTACCTAATTTCAGTTATGTGTCTGTGTTTACAAAATTTTCACAACGTTTGACATTTATGTATTTCATATTTGTTTTGTTATTATTGTGACACTGCAGACTAGTGTCTTTCTTCTTGATGAAACAACAGGCATCAGCAATGCCTACTGATGATATAACATGTCTGCTACTTGATTACAGCATTTTAGAATAATAAACAAAACATTGTCATAATTCTCTCTTTAAACCAATTAATGAAATTAATAAATTTTTAAATCTTTACCTTTTCTATAATTTTGAAGTGTCGTGAAGCGCATACTGCAACAATATATATATATATATATATATATATATATATATATATATATATATATATATATATATATATATATATATATATATATATATATATACCAGACTTCTTTATTGAGCCACTGTATATCGGTACATCACTTTCATCTAAACAAAATAACATGCGTGTAGATAAATTCCCATACAGTTTTTATTTTGCTGGATAAAATTATTATGAACTGAATATGTGACAAAATACAGTATTATCTAGCCAATTGTTATCTGTCTTTTCCTAATACGTCACACACATGCTGCTTTAATCACAAACATATTACTTCTAAATACTGTGGAAGAATTACAATTACGAAATCATCCTTTTCAGTTAAACAACTTAAACTTGTAGAAGACGAACCTATCATGGATTACTGTGAACTCATAGTTGAAGCAGAGGGCAGGAGCACTGAATAATATTACAGTAAAACGCAAGAGCATTTCCAAATGCGTTTATAGGAACTAGTCTTGTATTAATTGCATGAAAATGAAAACGGTAGAGCTTATAAAATATTTTATCGTACGGTAATCTTTCATTTAAGTCAATCATCTTTTCTTCTTCTTTAAGTGCTCTATTTTGTTTTCATTTCTTGCCTTTTTTCGACTAATTTAGTTTTGTTTACTGCTCTTAAGCTACTAAATATAATCTTTCTACTATGATTAATAAGGTGAAATGTTCCCTGTGTAACATTTAAATTATATCCAGAATGTAGTTTCCATTACAAGAAACAAGTTAATTTTTGTGTTGTGGGTAATTTTAGCAAATGATTTTATTTTAGTTATTTTCAGAAAACTCTGCTTCAGCACTAGACAGTTAATGACATTTTTTTATATACATACTTTTTTTATCCTTCTACAGGTGGACAATGATGAACGAAGCTTGGCGCCTAGTAGCAGATGGACTTGTATCAGTTAAAGGAATAGATGATACTATGTGTGAAGGTTTAGGAATGCGGTATGCTTTCCTGGGACCTTTTGAGACGGCTCATCTAAATGCTGAAGGTAAAGTATTCCGAGAATTAAAGCAGTATCACATATCGTCATCTTTTTACACATACCTGAATAAGAATGCTAGGCGTAGAACAGATGCGTCTCATTGGACAAAAACACACGCAAACGAGAAACGATCTACGTGCAAGTCAGACCCGTATTCATATGTTGTGCGCCCCTGTGCTCTACATAATTTGCCGCCCTCCTCCCCGAACAAACTTATGTCTTAAACAAGGAAACAAGCAGTGATTTTGCAAACATACCAGCCCCTTGATTAAAAGGCAACGAGCTTAACCACTCTTCCATTGGGAACAAATTTTCTCAAAACTGGCATGTAATTTATTCATGTGGGTTATAATTTACTGTCCAGAGAAAATGCATTCTATTAATTCTTAATCAACCGTTATGTAAGTATTATATTCCATAATTTCAGTTGATTTATGATTGAATTTCTTAAATATTTAGATTTATGATTGTAATAGTAAAATATTGAATTTAAAAAGATGTCTGTTTATAGCTCCTTTCAACTCGAGAACCATAATATATAGAAATATGAAATTTTAATATGTTCTAAAGCTCTTAGAAAAATGACCCAAATGACTTATTCCAGGTCCCAAGGTCACACCTGAGCTGAGATATGGGGGTGCAAACCCCCATAAGAATAACACGGGCATATTTTTAAAATAATCGAAAACGACCAATATTAGAGTTTAATTCATAGTTTTTGGGGTCACTGAGATGAATAGTGACAGTTTTAATCCAATTCAACTTCAACGTCATACTTTACTCCTCAGGGAGGGGGCGAGATTTAAAAGTAATCAAAAACGACAGATAGAGGAAGTTCGGGTATTATGGAATATAATTTTTGTTTCGCTTGTACCTCTTAATAATTGTACATTGAAACAAACAGGAAAACAGGTATACGCCTTACATATTTGGCTTTATTTATCCGTACCTTGATAAAGAAGTTTCGTTACAGGGGTGGGCAAAATTGATAATTTGTAAAGATAACCACTTTGGAGGATAATATAAAATAGTCGGGCAATATGGAATAAAAGTGTTATATAAAAAATAAATGAGTTTTCTGTTGTAAATACAATGAATACAGTCAAGGGCGCCCATGTTGTGGTTTCCAAGGGGGGGAAGTATAAGCGACATTTCAAATATACAGTAGTTTCAAATTTTGTTGTAACTATTCTAAAAATTCAATTGAGTTTTCGATATTCCGAAGTACAATTTCTTCAAGGGGGCGAGCGCCCCACCTTGCCTCCCCCCTAATCGGCGCCCTTGAATACAGTGACAATATATGAAACTTCTGAATGTCAAGCCATAACTGAACCTGATTACTTGCAAAACTCAGAAATATAATACTCTGCTTCAGGAACGGCACAGTCATTGTGCGCTCACATTAAACATGATGAACACTGGAACCAAAGCTCACCTTTTGTATCATCAAAAAATTTGCTGTAACAAAAAACAAACAAAAAAAAAAAAAAAAAAAAACACACTTAGCATCGTTGTCATCAGGCACTGTACCAGGTAGATAAAGTGTCAGGTTTAAATTATATATTGTCATTGCTTGACTCTTCTTCGTAAACTGTCATTAAAGTTTTGCTAACACTTTTCTTTGACTTCTTCTGACATGGCAGATGAGCACTACATTGAAAAACCCTCTTTCTCATATGACGATATCCCGGTACAGATAAAGCCCATTTGTGACGTAAGGTCAGCAGTTTGTATATTTATATAACCAAGGTTACTAAGTTATCAAAATACATCTAAACACTGCATTATGATATTACCTTTTTATTGTAGTACGTAATAGTTAAACATTTACACACTTTTTAAAAATTGTACATACAGTTGTCGCGAGATGGATCCTTCGTTTATACTGTATATTATTTATTTTGTTGCTATGACAACTAAACTCACATCGTCAACTCAAAACACTATTATAACAAAGAATTATCGCATAACAACAGAAAAGAAATTACTTCTATTTCTCTTCTCATATTTTTCTTCTTCCTTTTTTTGAACAGCTTGTGCATATTTTAAAAGTACATTTTGCCCATAAATACAAATAAAGATGTTAAAAAAATACAAATATCGTTGTATTCACACATTCATCACTTTTCTTGTCTGTTTTTTACTTAATGTAAGAAGTTTCGTTTCTAGTTGTGTTTTGTAAGGAGATCCTGTAATAATCGAGGCGGTTCCTCGTGTTAATCCTTTATTCAAGGTTTTCTTATGTGGTAAAGGAGATATTTCAAGTGGTAGGATAAAATCTGAGGTTTTAGAAGAACGTGTCACTTGTTGCATTTCTGGATCTTGGAAACTATTTTGTGGCGTAGTCGCAATCTCAGGCATATTGTTCTTGTAGCTTGAGGTGAACAGGATGGCGATACAAAACACTTGAGTTAGCATCATTTGAATTTCTAGCAGATCTCTGTTCATTGGCAACAATAGTATCCTGTTGATCTTGAAGCTTTGCTGGCGTCTACTATTAATCCAATGTTCTCGGGGTTGCTGCCAGAGTAGGTGTTGCTGTGCTGAGCTTTCGTTACCTTACAGCGGCAACATTTTCAGTGCTGTGTGTCACACACAGCTCTGAAGATGTTGCCGCTGTATGGTAACGAAAGCTCAGCACAGCAACACCTACTCTGGCAGCAATCCCGAGAACATTGGATTAATAGTATCCTGTTGTTTGACTGTCTCATCTGCAACTGTAATAACGGTTTCCCCACTAAGATCTGTAGTAGATAGCAAAGAGCTAAATAGTTAAAAAGTCCACGTAGATCCAACCATAGCGTCAATGCAAGTAGGAAACCACGTAGAGTACTATTCATATTCAAAAACAGTTATATAAATGTATGTTTAATTGTCCAATCTCCAATAGATATTTTTGTAATCGGGATATCATATTGAATACGGAATACTATGCTTTTCTTGGGGGTATTATGGAATACTATTCCATATTGCTCTCCACGCCATCTTGGAAAAGAAACAGTTGTTAAACGCATTCGAAGGCATATAGGATAATGTCACTTATCAAACTATCATTCTGTACAGGGTCTTCCAAAAGTCCTCCAAAAAGGTAAAAAGCTGTAACTTGGTGACTATTTATTGTATTTGTACAAAACTTTTAGTGGACTTGTAATCAGGGGCGGATCCAGGACGGACTTCTGGGGAGGCGGTGGGTTGTAATACTGCTACTTAGAGCTACTTTTAAGAACGTCAAAAAATAAACTATATTTTATCTATATATAAAATAAAAAGTTCCCTCTTCTGGGGGGAAACGATCGCCCCCTGGATCCGCCCCTGCTTGTAAGAAAGTCTGAAATTTCGTTTCCAAGTATTTTTTCAACGCCAAACCTCCAGCTGAGCACCATTTACATCAAATATTGCTGAAGTCTTTTCGGGAATCCAAGAATGATATTTCGACGTGCTTCATTCGTAATACTCCCAATCACATCACGTATCTTCTTCCGAAGGTCCTGAACATCTTTCGGGTTTTGCTTGTAAGCTTCTGTCTTCACATGTCCCCAAAGCCAGCAAAATACTCTTCTTCTCACCAAAACACTAGATTTTAACTCACAAAATCACGCCACACACTGCGCATTCTCTTGAGTAGACGCCAATTTTGTCACGTGATTTGCGATTATGACGTCAACGTTTACATCTGCTTATTGTTGCCAACAAAAATTATAACATTTTCACTAAACATTACAAACAAAATACAAAATTGTAAGTAGTACTTTCAGTTGCAGCTTTTTACTTTTTTGCAGGACTTTTGGAAGACTGTATATCCAATGTCATATTAAACAAAGAATCGTTGTTCTACTACATTTCAGTAGGAAAATAGAGGTTGTAAAACACACCTGTAAAAGTTTTCACGAACACGAAATCAAATTTTCACGTCTACCAACACAACAAATGCCACAATCAAAAGGAGACTGAATGTAGAGTACGGTATCATGGGAACGTGAGGTAGTATTTTCGCTCTCTGCTTGGAAGCAACACATCACAGGCGAGATAATGAGCTATTCCATATTATCCGACTATTCCATAATACCTGAACTTCCTCTATTACTGTTGAATTCATAGTTTTGGAGGTCGCTGATTTTAACGGTATCAGTCTTCGTGATGTTCAAGCTCATCTTCATCTCTTGGGGGGGGAGGATGAATTCTTAAAAGTAATCAGATAAGCTAGCTAAATAGTAACTACTGAAATTAGAGCGAATTAAACACATTAACATACGTATTTCCTCGCGCTTGCGCGCGACTCTGCGGGTTCCTACTTTTAAATATTACTTTATTGTGAATCTTTAAAAAAAATAGAATTTTGCCACCCCCTAAATTCTGCCGCCCTGTGCTCGAACACAGAATAGCACTTACCTAAATACAGACCTGGTGCAAGTACGAGAGCATGCTGAAAACTAATGCCTCCAATCTTTTTTCTGTGAATCTAGTTGAAGTTATCGGCATGAAAGAAACACGCGTACAGAGATGAAAAAATTATTTCACTCAACTAACACTAGAAAAGAAAAATGTATCAAACTGTTCACGTGATTTAACTCCATCAAAAACTCGCAGTTTGCATGTGTCATCTGTAGGCGGGCAACTGTTCTAAACAGGTTTCCGGTTTCCAGAGAAACAATCTTGTATTCGATACTAAGCTCGGTGTTTTCATATAATAACGGGAAACAATCTTTGAATTTCTTTTTGAGGGAAACAAGCTAGATAATTTCTACATAGTAATTTACAAGTGCCTTATAATGAATTTACGTATGAAAATATTTATGATCCACTCCGAAGTAAATTCTACCAATGCCCAAGGTGTGACCAGTGAAAAGCGATTTTTAAAATACGACAGACTGCAAAATTGGGTTTATTGCAGTGAGTAGTATAGGTTGCAGTTGGTGTAACTGAATCAGCAAAAAGTTAAACGTATCATAACCAAGCCAAACGTACCTCTACCCAGGACTGAAATTTTGGGAGGGATACCTAATCTCCAGACCAAAACGTTAAGTTCAAACTTCTGGCAGTACACTGGCCCGAATTACGGGAATGACTGTCTAATTTTAGAGGGCCAAAAGATCGTCAATTTTTTCACAGCAGTGTCTTGGCCCAGGGTCATGGTCGAGGATTAATTTCTTTAAATCTTGACATTTACTCACCTTTTATTACATTGGGTGGATATATAACTGATGAAAAATATAAATTTGGTAGTTTTTTTATCCTCTAAGGCAAGGCTTTGTGGTTCTATAAATAATTTGGTAGGGTGTAGGAATTTGACAAGTTTTGTAGATTCAAAGGTCAAGGTTAATAAGGGAATCTCCTTAAACTAATTTGGTAATTTTAACAGGACCCTTAGATCATTATTTTGAGAGGAAAAAATGTTAAGGTCAATATACCCTTGGAGCCAGATTTTTGGGAGATTTGTATGACCATGACTCTAAATTTTAGGCTTTATGACGCTACATAGTATATTTCTAATTTCTATAACCTGGAATGGGTTAGGTTGTCTGGATGGGTTTACTTCTTCTTTTATCGTGATGTTGGTATATTTCTGTTGAGAGGTGTTTCTTGGTCTTTGAGGGCAGATGCAGCTTTCCGTCCTGTGTCCTTTCTTCTTGCAAGTGGCACAAAAACTGTTGTCTACTAGTTTATCACAATCTTCTTGGTCTGTTGCCATAGCGGAAGCAAACTCGTTGATAAGAACACTGGAACTTCAGATGGTCAAACTGGTAACAATTCCAGCAGGGCATAGGTCTTGGAAGTTGTCGGGAAATCTCAACTTTATATCGCCATTCTTTGGTTTCCAGTCCTCGCACTGTAAGCCTGTTGATGTCTTCGATATGCTTGGAAAGAAGTCTTAGCACTGGTGGCGGTCCATTATTTGTGTTTATAGGTATGAAGTTGGTAATTCGAATTTTCTGTTTTTGTAATGCATATTTAATTAAATTAATGCTGGCTATGGTCTCATCTCCCATATAACACATATATATGTGGTTGTCTTTTTCTTCTGCTTTTGTGGGGCGTGCTGGTGTTTTTCTTCTTGCGTCTTCTTATTTGTGCTTCTTGCTTCTTCGGGGTATTGTTTTCTTCCTTTCCTGTGTTGCACTAGCGTGAAGCCGTCTTCTACTTGAATATCTGTTGGTGGTTTTTCACCTGAATGAGAGAGGCTTTTCACTTGTGAGTGGTTATTCACGTGTGTGATTTTGATGACCCTGAAAGGGACAAGATGTTTGCGGTTTCTCCTGTGTGAGCTGCTCTCCGTGTTTTGGTGTGATGTTTTGATCTTTTTCAGTAGTTTTTCCTTCTGGTTGAGTCGCCTCTGTTACGTTCGAGAGCCATCGTAGAATGATTGTGGGCCAATGTCAATGTTTTTGAAAATCTTCAGGAAGATCTCTCTCTAGTGGCTTTAGTTTGAAATGAACATGATCCTTTGCTCCACCCATGTTGAGTAACATGAAATCTTCTACATCAATCCTCTGCGTGATTATCTTTAATGTTCGCTTCTTGTTTGGCTTTCAAGACTCACGGGCAGATACTTTAGGTACTCATCGTAGAGTGTTTTCTATTTTTCTAGGGGTGTCCCTTTTGCTTGTGGGTTGAGTATCTCTCTTCAGTTCTTCTTGATTGACTCTGTGGCGCGCTTTTGTCCCTCTTCCTCACCTCCTCGTTAATCTTCTCTGGACATCCCTTTTCTCTGATTTTGTCTTCTGTTGGGCTCTCTTCTGGGCATCTCCGACGGCAGTTCGTCTTCAGCTCCTCTCTCCTTTTTCTGTCACCTCTTTTATTGCTTCCATCCCGTGTCTTCTTTGTGGGTGTTCTCTTTGGTGGTCGGGGCATTGTTTAGATGGGATTTTTTTGTCCTAAAAAGAGCCACAGTTACTGCTACTAATTTGGGTTAGTGACCCTGAAAAGGGCCAGAGCTCTCTAATTGCAGTGTATTTGCTTCAGTAAGGCTATCCCAGCGAGATAATATTGTGATCCCGTCAGCCAACTGTCGGCAAAGCCTGTTCAACCTATATGGCCAGTGCGAATCTTCCGCCACAATAGGGGTCAAGCCAACTGAAAGCAATGCCTATTTCACCAGGAAGCAGTGTGTGTAGCAATATAACTTTATTGTGCACCGCTCTTCCTTGAAAGACAGGATTATATAAAAGACTATCCTGCAATGATTTAAATCTCTGAAGGTCTGTAGCACTTCTTTGCTGGTCTGGAAATTGTTCACTGCTCTTCTTATGGTGCAGAAACCGGAGCTCCAGGCTTCTAGTTGTGTGTAGCGGCTTTAGTCAATGATTGCTTCATATAATACCGCAAGGTATCCACAACAATGACGAGCATCTTTCTGCATCTTCTAGACCATCGTGAATTCGAAAATGTCCACCTAATATCACCTAGCAAACTACAGCTTCGGCACGTGCCTTTTATAGGTCTTTTCTGAACAGAATCGGACATTTTTCTCTTTCGTATTATTTTTACGAAAGAATATTTCGCCTCTGTATAAATCAAGTTGATAGAATGCCGCCAACTTAAAAATAAACAGATGATTATTTACAAGTTAAAAATATCTTACGGGCAGTGATGATTTCAGGAGGATGGTCCGAGAGGAAATCCCAGACAGAACTACGAAAGCCATCCCTAAGGAATTTCTACGATCGGGCCCAACCTTGCTATCAGTATTTTCGCTGTACTACTTTTACCCCTCTATATTCAAATTCTCTCCCGAAGAAAATCTTCTGAAACCATCACTGCTACGTATAATTACATGCATATATCTAGAACTAAGTTTGGTGGCCAAGTGAAGAAGGTTTACCACACTATTGATAATACAATGAATTACATGGAGATTAATATATTGACATGATTTGTTTAAAATTCAAGTGCAAATGTTAGTTAATACTGAAAAATAGAATGTTTATGCAATGTTAGTTGTAGTTAGTTACAGAAAAAGACGAAACTTTGGTGACTATTTTCATTGCAAAATCATTTTGTTACTCATTCTTCGGAGCACTTTCTAAATTCTTTTTTCTTTATAGGCTGGACTAGTTACTGTGAACGTTACTCTGACGTTATATACAACGTGACAAGTACCTCAGGCCCTGCTCCGCGCTTTCAAGGTCCACAAGTCGAACAAATAACAAGGGAGTTATGTAAAGAAACACCCATCGAGAAACTACAAGAAACAAGAGCTTGGAGAGATACTTGCCTTGTGGCACTGTCTGAATTGAAAAAGAAATTCCCAAAGAAAGGAAATCAGAAATCTTGAACTCATAATTGACATTTTATCTCCTTGGTATACAAATAATGTCAGAATAAATATATAATTTTAATCAATGAAGTGAGTTAATTTTCATCTATCCCGTTAATCTATTTATATTAGTGGAAATGCATTAAGAACTCCCTGTACACATAATTTTATTTTACCGACATTCACAGCACAGAGTTCTGTCTGTAGAGATTATGTTGTGAAACTCATCTGGCAACACAAAGTGTAATTGTGTGTGAATCAGTTTATTCTACAATACTGATGGTAAGTTCACCAGAAGTACCGCTCTCATGATTCGTGTTGTCAGTAGTCCATCGATGGTATCACGTGAGAGGCAAAGGACTCCCAACAAAAGACATGTTTCTCAATGCTCATGCGAGGTATTACGGAGCACCTGCATAAAAAATCTTTCGAACTGTCATTGGTGGCTCCAGGAGGAGTAAGATGGCACGGCCGTATCCTCTGTTGTTTCAAAGGCACCGGGATAACATGAAGGCTGAACATAAGCAGGAAATTAATATTTGGGATTATATTGTAATATCCCATGTGATGTAAAAAAAAACAATTCCGCATGGCATTGTTTACAAACACCACCACGTGGTTCGACAAGAAGACTTCACACCAGATGGATCTACAATCACTTGCAGACAACGGCTTCTAGCACCTTTCTCGGAGCAGCAGCGCCACCGCCACCCAAGGAACCCTATAAATTGAATGGAAAAAGGCAGTTCAGTACAAGTTTTCTGGTGACCCTCCTCTAGTCTGCTACGGAACTTTAAGAGTAACTTAATCCCAGGCCTCTAGTCTGCTATGGGACTACGCCTATCCTATCTCCTGGCTTAGCCTGCTACGGGGCTCTGTCTGGGAATCCTAACCTCAGCCGCTTAGCCTGCTACGGGGCTCTGTTGGCCACTTAACCCGCCTACTTGCTACGAAGCATTGGTTCCTTAATTCCCTCTGCTTAGCCTACTACGGGGTTCTGTGGAGATCCTGTCTGCGACCTTACGGTCAAAAGACAACCTATAACTAACCCTGTATATTAGTGTAGTATTTTGTAAAAATACTTTTATAGTGGAGAAGTTTTATAATAAAAACTGGTAGTGGGAGATCGTTTCCGGATACTCTTTTTATTAAATGATCTACCTATACCTATATTGAACAAAACTTTACATGGTAGATGCTTTGAACGGCTCAGCATTGATCTCAGTACTCCCCTACCGGACAGTATTTTTATTAACTTGAAAGTGAACTCTTTTTTAAGGTATGTGATTTTCTTAAGTGTACAATTAGTGAATCGGACTTGACTTTATTTAGTGCATGCCTCAAACTAGAACATGAAAGAACACTTTCCCGGAGGACGGTACAAATATGGAGCAGAATTCGCGCCCTTCTTTTAATATACCATACCTCACTAAGTATTCGGGACACGTTACGGAGGAACCTGATAGATTTTTTATGCTTTTCGACCATCTTGCATTGTTGCATTCGTGGAATGAACAGAAAAAGAAAGAACTATCACCTATGTACTTACAAGACGTAGCACTTGATTTAGTTCTATAGTTAAAGGCCGAGAACCAGTTAGATGCGCTTAATTACGAACAATTAAAAGATAAATTAGTTGACTTGAGTAGACCAAAATTACCGGCATATCGGGCAGAATTTGAAATTTTTAAAATCCAACAAGGTGAAAAGGAGCCAATAGATGCGTATTTTCTCAGAAAATTGAGGGTCATTAGACAAGTTCTGCCGCAGGCCACCGAGGAGCAGAAAATAAATTATTTATCTTTAGGTTTAAACAAAAACTGTTTACAAAAGATTGCGTTAGAAACATTTACAACTGTTCAGGCCTTACAAACACATTTACATAATCTGGAAAAACCAAACGACCTAATGAACAAACGTGATTACGTAGAATTACAACAGGCTATTTATTCATTCTGCGATCAGAATTCACCAGTCATCAATTTAAATCCATCAACAGTTGCAGGCGCTTCCTTCCCTGTGTATCAACAACAACTGACTTATCCATTATGTAATCCAACATCTAGTTGGAATCAATACCAGGAATCAGCCCCAATCTTTCCTACACCTCCAGCACCACAGCTACAGGATGCATCACAAAATCAATTACCTCCAAGTTGCTAATCCAAATCCCCCTCCCGAACCCCCCGCGCCTAGCACATCTAGTAATTTTAGTGCAAATAATTCATTAGACTTCACTAAATTAGCAAATCAAATGGCTGAACTATCTCTTCTGGTAGCTCAAAATGCTATAAAGAACTCGCAATTTAGACGAGGTAGCCGTAACAATTACAGATCGAAAAATACAAATAATGGTAATCAAAATTGGCACAATAATGGAAATAAAAACAATTTCATAAATAATAATGGTAATCCTAGATCAGAAACCGTCACAGTATGCGGTACGTGTTACAAAAAGGGTCATGGATCATTCTTCCAGCACATGTTATAAAAACACTAAGCAGGGAAACGCCTAGAGGGGCCCCAGGACAAATTTCTCAAGAACATGTTCTGAGGGCCGAAAATCAGGAAAGAAGTGAACAACAAAAATTGGCAAATACATCACTTTATGCAGTGGCTCCGTTATCAGATAGAAGGGAGAACATTAAAATATTAAATCAGGAACATAAATTATTAATTAATGTAACAATTAATAAAGAAAAATATCCTGTAATCATTGACACTGGCAGCTCATTGAGTCTATGGCCTAAAAATTGGCTTCCTCCAAACACAAAATTGATTCCATTTAGCACTAATCTACGAGGAATTGAGAATTCCGACGTAAATTTACGTTATATAGCTTTAATTAAGTTCAGGATTGGCTCAACGATTTTTCTCATTATTTTCGAATTTTAGATAATGAAGATTTTTTGCCTTTATTTGGTGAAGACATTCTAAATCGTCTACAGGCCACAATTGACCTGGAAAATAACGTTATCGGTATACAAGAGAACACGGTCTCCGATGTATTCAATTGCCGTTGACACTCAAAAAATTATCTGCTAGCGCTATGCATACAATAAAGCAGCATAAATCGGCTGACGTGTTTACTACTCGAAAGGTTACTATACCAGCCAGGTCACATATCTTTTTACCAATTAATGTCACGAATCAGCAAGCGGATAGCGAATATTTTTTATTTCTCCATTAGAAAACTTATAGGACAAATACGGACTACAAACGTTGCCTACCAAAGTACCTAAGAATAATTTCACGCTATTAATATCCAATCCGACTAGTAGGCCGGTAAAGTTAGTAAAGAACACACCAATTGGATATGTTGAAGAGAATATTCAAGAAGTGGATTTACAGGGTGATTGCCAAAAAGATGAGCAAAATGAGGAAACATTTTATAGAACTGAACAAGAAATTCAGAGTAGGCTAGAAGAGACTAGGTCACTTTTTGATGTTAAGTTATTCGACATTAATCCAAACTTAACGAATCAACAGAGAAAGGCTGTACATGATCTACTTTTTAGATACAGGGATGTCTTTTCTTATACACCAACTGACATTGGCTACTTTCGCGGTTATGTACATAAGATAAGGATAAATAAAGGAGCCTCTTTCCATCAGAGGTCACCACCCATTCCATTGGCAGTAAGACCGCAAACTGATTTGCAAATTAAACAACCTTTAGAGGCCAATATTATTAAAGAGACTAGTGAAGTTCCTATTCCTCGCCACTTCTCATAGTGAAGAAACCAAATAGTGTAGAGTTCCTCCTAGTTTTGAATCTACAGGCCTGCAATAAATTTACACAGTATTTGAGCATTCCATTCCAGTCCACAGAAGACATTTTACATGTACTTGGAGGTAAATCTCGCATTTCAACCATTGACATAAAGTCTAGTTATTTTCAACTATTATTGCATCCTAAAAGTCAAAAATACATGACTTTTGATCTTAATCATACTAGGAAAGGGTATAAATTCCAACGCTGCGTCATGGGTCACAACATGTCTTCGGCAGCCCTGACTATAGCTGTACGTATGCTTTTGGAAGGTTTACCACCTTGCATAACTGCTTTCGCAGATGGCCTTGTAATAGAGAGCAAAAATTGAAAACAACAACTATGACTTGGAATTGCTATTTAAAAGACAAAGAAAGCACGATTTTAGAGCAAGCCCGAATAAGACCCATCTATTATACTCGGAATTGGATGTTTTGGGATTTACAGTTAGTGGCGATGAAATCAAAATTTCTCCCAAAATTGCTAATAAAATACGAAATTTTAAGAAACTAACCTCTAAAAGGACCTTGAATAGTTTTCTGTGACTCTGCTCTTATTTAAGAGCACATATTAAAGATTTTACGGAAAAAGTGTAATCCTTTCAAATTCTTTTGGACAACAATTCAAAATTTAAATGGACAACTCAGCATGACGAGTTATTTGAGAAACTTAATATGGATATTATTCAGGCCCCATCTTTGTTTCATTTCGATCCATCATTGAAAATCCGAGCATATTCAGATGCATCGTCAACCTTCGTAGGCGGCATATTGGCATGCTACAATCCTAAAACTAATGAGGAACGTGTTGTTTCCTATTGTAGTCGACGTTTTACCAAAAGTGAGAGAAAGGCCTCAACATGCATTGATATATGTTCTTCAAAAATTCCGATATTTCTTATTGAATAGAAAATTTAAATTATTTATAGATGCTATATGTTTGGCTTCACTCAATACCCAACCGGACAAAGTCGGGAAATTTAGACGCTATAAAATATTCTTGGCGGATTATAATTTTGAAATTCAACACATTAAAAGTCACCAGCAACCTGCAGACATTTTTAGCCGCTTAGAAGACAAGCAAGTTATACAACAGGACGAGAATCAAGAAGTTGATAACTTCTCCGAGAAAGAGGACGCTAAAGTTTTTGCTTCGCACTCTTTAGAGCACACGTTTCAAATTGACCCGTCCATTATGTTACCCAATTTAGCAGATGAACAAAGGAAAGACCCTTCATTTTCGGACATCATTACTGTATTGGAAAATAAAGAACCTAACAAGTTATCTACACTCCGTGCGGCGAAATAGTTTTCTCTTAAAAATTGACATATAGGACTCAGAAACACCCTCATTTAGGACTGCTGTATTTACTTTGCTTACCGAAATCTTTACTAGGCAAATGGTTTGAAGCTATCCATAACAACCCAATGGCACATTTTGGGTATACTAACGAGGAAGGTCCATAAACCGTGAGAGTTGAAATTTGATGAAAATTAGTGACAAGACTCAGTTCGAGATGCAAAGTAACGTAGTAATAGTCACTCAATGCGCAAATGCTTCGTTGAGCTGCTACACCGACGCCATCTTGAATTCCAATAGGCAATGTCCAAGAATACCCTTTTGGCATAAAAATGAAAAGGTTTTGGTAGATCTGACTTCAACATTGTAAACCGGGATAGAGCATCTATATGTGGGATTACTTCCAGTGCATGACCGCCATCTTGAAAGGCGCCATATTGAATCTCGGTCAAATATGATAAATAGCAAGTGGGTCATGTGGGGTATCAAATAGCACTGGAATTTACTCCTGAATTCATTTCCGTAACCAATGTTTACATATCTGTTTTCAATTCAGATTTAGGAGCTCTCTCACCTACAGGAACATATAAAAACTGTTCGAGTTAGATTTGTGTTATGAAACATGGTCGTGCGAGTAAATGCAGGATTTTAACTAATGCAGTAGTAGTCATTTGATCCACAAGGACCACTATACCAATAAGATCTTGAGCCTAGTGAGAGAAATCATTAATTAAATTGAAATGCCTGTAGTGAAAAATGGAATAGCAGCACTGTAATAAATTATACCTATTTCAAAGTGTGATGGAATAGACTGGTGGTCGATGAAACACTTGTTTAATAGTGCTGAAGAGCAGAGAATACCAAAGAGATTGTTCAGATATATATATATTAGAAAATCCACTATAATCAGTAGGTCCAGGTCTCCCTTAGCGTAGCGGGCATGTGTGGGACGTTAAACTGAATCAAACCAAAATTCTATTTTAGGCAGTTTTACATGGTTCATTATATTGTGTTTCCTTCTCCAATCTTGAAACCTTACGCAAATTCCCTCATTGTTGCAGAATATTGCGTTCCTTTCCAATACTCATATTTGACAACCTATAGCACTAGTTAACAAAGGTTTTGTTAGATAAAAGGAAATACCTCTTCTTAAAGGAACTTTTTGCGCTGAATTCGAATATGCACTCGGTTTTTCTCCATCACGTACGATTTTCCCGTAACAGAGGGATTTTCGGGAAAATCCCTCAAAAATTTCCCTTTTCGTTTATTTTACACCCCAAGATCTTGTCCCCTTGCATATACTAACATAGAAATTATACCTAAGTATACTTTGATTCATATTTAACAAACCCACCAAGTTTCGTAATAATCGCTTTATTCTTTCTAGAGAAATAAATATGCTTGTATGTATACTGTGTGTACTGTTTATTGCACCTTATAGTAATGCTTTCAGATCTCTTAAGTTGAGGTAAAACGTTTTGTTTTATTACCACAAACACATATATAAAATATAATACAATATAATTTACAAGTGTGACAATTTACAATAAACAATAATACAAATGTACCAAAAGGTCATGAAAAGACAATCAAAACTTTCACAATATATGAAACTTCCATTGGGTTACAAAAACGTACACTACTTCCTTCTTTTGTAAGAAATGTGACATTCTCTAACAAGATACCAACAATAGTCCCCCATCATTGAAGGATTCCATCGTCCCTGGTACCTTTTCTCCATTGCCATTATATCTTGGTGGAATCTTTCCCCCTGTTCGTCGCTGAGAGCACCTAGGTTAGCAGGAAAGAAGCTGAGGTGTGAGTGCAAAAAGTGGATTTTTAAAGACACCCTACAACCCAACTCTTTGTATTTCTGTATCATGTCCTGTACGATTTCTGTGTAACTCTCAGCTTTGTTATTGCCCAGAAAGTTGCGCACAATCACTTTTGGACTTATTTCATAACCGGCTTCGCTCACAATGTGACCTAATGCCATTACTTTTTCCTCCATGAAGTGACATTTTTCTACCGACAACTTAAAGCCATATTTTCTTAGTCTTTGAAAAACTGAATGTAATACCGATACCATCTTCTCCTGATTGTTTACGTATAGGAATACGTCGTCCATATAATATGACACCGCTTCCGGATGAACGTTAGCTAATGTCATTGCCATGATTTTCGTATATATGGCGGGCGATTGGATGTATCCCATAGGGAGTTTAGAATATTGGTAAGCACCGACGCCAGGAATGTTAAACGCCGTGTACTTCCTTGATTCCTTCGAAATTGATACCGTGTGATATGCACTCTTAATGTCAAGTACACTAAAGAATTTGTGACCCCCCATACATGTTAAAATCTGATGTATAGGCGGCAACGCCACGGAATGGAACCTTACTTGCTTATTCAGCAGTCTACAATCGAGACAGGCTCTGATAGATCCATTAGGCTTTTTGACGAATAGCATGGGTGAATTGTAAGAGCTATTACTCTCCTCGATGATGTTTTGTTCGAGCAGGATGTTGATTTGTTCCTTAACTTTGTCTCTCATAGCTATTGGTATTGGATACTGCTGCCGTCGAAACGGAACTTCCGTTTCCAACTCTATCTTATGTTCTACTCCTTTAACTCTTCCTAACTCATTGTCTTTCCACGCAAAAACATCTGCGTAATCATAACATAACTTTTCTAATTTCTTTTTAATTTCTGGATTAGTCTTTTCGCCAAATTTTAACCTTGTTTTATCATAGTTTTTCCTTGCATCTAACACCTCTTCAATTTCATCCTCTGTTAATCCTTCCTGTCTTAATTCTGATTCACTAATACATGCTTCTGCATCTCCAACTTTCAAATTTTTCGTTAACATGATTGTCTTATTTGATGGATTGATTACTTCTAAACACCGATTTTCTTTCGACAATACCGCTCTAGGTATAAATACGTTATATTGAGTTTCTAACAATTTATCTGGCTCTAATAAATACTCGTTGTTTGCCCAAGAGTTGACTAGGTTAACTTCAACAGTTGTCCTAGTTCTTGGTAACAACTTCACTCTATGTCCAAGGACCCATTTCGGCTTTAAACTTGTTTTTATACTTATCGCGATATTATCGGAAACTGTTCTGGTTTCCTGATCATTTCTACAATGTTTAATCGGTTTCCCGAACCTTTGAACTATGATTTTACTAGTTCCATAATCAATTCGACAATTCTGTGTCTGCAAGAAATCGTTCCCGATTAACATTTGATATGGGAAATCTTTTATTATCCTGAATTCTTGGTGAAAAGTTTGATTTGAAATTTTAAACTTGATTACTGCTAATTTATTAATTACAAGAGTGTTTTGTGTGATACCTTTGATCTTTGTTTGTCGTGGAATTATTTTCGCACTCGGTGGCACTAATTTCTCATTAATAATCGAAATTTGTGACCCACTATCGAGTAACGCTTTAATCTGTCTACTATCGATCTCTAATGGTAAATATACCATATTGTTTTCCAAATTAACTGAGGCAATTATTTCTCTTGTTCTTAGGTTCCTATTCCCTGTAAATGCGCCTCGCCCATTTACAGATGTGTTCCGTTTAAATGACTCGGACCTGCTGCTTGATAGTAAGTAGTACCATTAACTTGTGCTGGTACCACTTGCACAACTCTCTGCTGAATCTGATTCTCAAAATTATAGGATTGGTGACAACACGAATTCTGACAGTTTCCTTGCCAGTTTCTTTGTTGACCACGTCCTCGGTTATTTCTCCAATAACCACCTCGATTACCACGCTTATTATAAAAACCATTATTTCCTCTATTGCCGTTTTGATTTCTGTTATTATTATTATACCAATTCTTATTCTTATTTCCGCGGTAATTTCGGTTATTACCTCTATTCTGCCTATTATTTCTATAGTACTGATTTTTCCCTTGTTTTCTCACGGTATTTTCGTGTTTCTCTTCGTCTTGTGTTTTCGCCGATAATGCAAGTTGCAATTTGTCTATTTTTTTCTCTAGCTCCGCGATCTGTGTAAAACTCTGCGGCTCTTGTTGGATTTTATTTTCTTCCTTATTCTTCCTTACGACTGCGTGATCTGACTCAGATCCACTTTCGTCATCTTCTACTTGCTCCCTAATTTTTTTAACAAGATCTTTAATCGTGACTTTACCGGATTCTTTTTTCACGCGTTTTGCAATCTTACATTTATTCTTTTCTATCTTTTGTAAATCCTCAACGAATTTGTCTAGGCTAGAATATGCTATCGTTCCTACTTTTTCCATATAATTTCGATGTAATCCTCCAACTATGATACCTATTTTCTTAATGTCAGTCATGTTCGAATCTAATCGTTCACAAAGAACGAGCATGTCATATACGTAGTTTATGACAGCCTCGTCTTCATGCTGCAAACGCTCCTTAATTTTATCTTCGATGTCTATCGTCACATTGGATTTGGTAAACTCTTCCACGATTTCTGACTGCAAATCCTTATATTTTTTTTTTAAAGTTTAAATTTTTTTTAACTTGACTTATATATTTAAAATAGGACAAAATACTTTTTTATCTATAAATTGGAACATATTTGACATTTTTTTTACAGACTGATAAACAGCATATTCTGAACAGGTAATTATAAAAGAAAAACTTCTTCTAATAATTTTCCAGGAGGTAATGTACCTAAAATGGAAGCCACATTTCCTCGCTGAACTGCTATACTGATACGTTGTATCAGAAAAGTAGTAGCCCGCTTGTCACCAGTAAGGTGTGCTATACGGTGGCCTACTTCTTTGATGAAATTGAGCCCTTCGAGGCCCCAAATACCGCTCGATTCAATGGCTACGGGCACGAACATGTATCTATTGAGCAGATCTTTATATTTTCTTCTTTTCTCGCATTCTCTGCGGGCTGCAATAGCTCCTTCTCGAGATGAAGAAAGAGTGAGATTAGATGACGCGAAAGTGTCAGAGCAGGTGAAATCCCAGAGAAGAATCCTTCCCCTCTTCCATGGTACCAGCGTCATGCCATCTGGTCTTTTGCCATCAGATCAAATCCTTATATTGTATTTCTGCCGTATTTTTCCGTTTCAGGAACAATTTAATCCATTGCCTCCCTACTCCTTTGAAAATATTAGGCAACAATTCCTTTCTTTTGCTTTCGGCGATACCTGCCATTTGACAAGCATCGTCGAATTCATCGAAGAAAGAAACGATGTCATTATCGTTCTTCAGATCGAATTTAGGTAGTTTGTTAATATCTGCATAAAACGTAATATTAGACGCCATTTTAAAATCCTTATTGGTATTATTTGTTAAATTCGGATCTAGATTTATAATTGATGGAAAATCTTCCGATACGGATTCAGTTACCGGACTACTTGGGAAATTGAAAACTGGTTCTTTACTCAAAATAATTTTAGAACTCGCGACTTTATCCTGACTACAAGAAATATTTCGTCTTTCCGTGTCCTCACACCAAATAAATTATGCACATCAATATTTATTCCCTTACTCGCTTTCTGTGCTCTAGTTAACACAGTATTTTCATTCATTTATCTATATACTTAATTCAACTTTGATTACGAAGTGAGGGTGGGTGGTGAGGGTTAACGTAATTACTTAATCTACTTGAGTCAATGCCTTAGTCATTCGAGATCCGAACCAAATCTCGTATTCAATTGGTGAACGTCAATACTACAAAATCTTATCATACTAAATTACTTAAACTATAAATCTTTAAACCGAACCTAAACCATAACCACATTAAAACCTATTCTTAAAACTTAAAATTATTCCGTTGCGGAATTCGAACCATAGCTATTCTCACCATAACAATGGTGGCAATATAATCTTATGACAACCTAGTTCCGCCTGGAATCGAACCCTAAGCATACTCCACCATACGGTGGGCTACACTATTTGCACTTGTAGGGACTCGAACCACAGCTATCTCCACCATAACAACCTTCCACCGTCGTGCCTAGATTGCATGGGGATGAAATGATACTTGACGGTCGAAGATCGTTACTACTCACTATCTGTAGAGAGTAGGATCGAAGTGGAACAGAAGAAAACCACATTAAATTAACTTTCAGGTAGACCTTTGTATTTTCATAAATATCGTGTATTACTGTTGTTCATCGTAGACTGTGTATAAACGTCAGATCACATATCTTAAGCATCTAAGAAGTTAACCACGAATAACTCGAACATAGCTGAGATACACGTACCTTCAAGTATATGATGCCTGGAACTGATGACGAATGTCTGGATGATGAATATCTCGCTGCCAATAGTCTGTAGTTGCGGACTATTGTGAAACCATAATCCACTTTAATGGTTTACTGGAAACTAGTAGATCTCCTGATCTAACCATAGAATGGGATCACAGCTGAATGACGACTGTGATGGAAGTTTCAGTGGTTCTCGATGTCAATGCTCAACATAGGATGATCCACCTCTGATCCCAATCCTTTAGGACCATGAGTTTTTATACTTGGTTTCCAGACATCCTGGAATTCTCGTTGTTGATTTTCTGTATATCTCAGCTATTGGTAAAACATTGGTTTCACCCGAATTACATCGTGATCAAATTCTCAGACCAACGAATTTCTGCAAACTCAACGATTATGCCACAGTCAAAAGTGTGTCAATGTTATAGTATTACAATTTGATGACAATACATTCCTGAACCAAAACATTACAAATTACAAATCACAATAGCGTACGAACTGACGACTTAGCGTCTAGCCGTAACAAACATAACATTCATCACATATACAAAACATTGATGTAAACACATAAACATACACACGTGTTTACATTCTATGACAACATTTAGTTTCTTTATTTTAACATAACATTCAATAATTAAATATGCTTCCTTTCCCAAAATAATATATTCATAAATAATATCAATCGTATGTATCAACAACACTTAAATGCTGTCCAGGCAGCTAGCTCAGCACTGTTTAACTTGCTGTCAAAGCTATCATCAAGCATTAATTTCCTAATTTGGGGACCAATAAACACTCCCGCTGAAATCTTAGCATCACTCAGGTTAGGGAACTTATCTCGCAAATACTTGAAACCTTCACCAGATGTGTCCATGGCTTTGACAAAGTTTTTCATAAGTCCTAACTTGATATGAAGTGGCGGTAGTAATATCTTATTAGGATCTACCAAAGGAGCGTATTTGGCGTTGCATTCTCCAGGTACGTAATTCACTCTAGGTTCCCATTCCTTCACTTCATAATGTTTGTCATCAGCTCGGCTATCCCATAAACATAAAAAACATTGGTACTTCGTGTAACCGCACTGCAGTCCTAATAAAATACCAACTACCTTGAGATCACAACATATTTGCCAACAATGGTCCTTGTAATTTATAAGATTTAGCAAAGTTGACATGGTGTCATAGGATTCCTTAATCTTCACTGAGTGCGCAAGTGGTATTGAAGGTTTTTTATTTCCATTATGTAAAAGGACAGCTTTAAGGCTGACCTTTGACGCGTCGATAAATATCCTCCATTCTTCTGGAACGTAAGGAATTCCTAGCTCCGCCATCAACCCATTTATATCCGTACATACGCACACATTATCTTGCATTGAGAAATAGCTTGAAAATTGAACATGCCTTTTCCTGTACACTGATATGTTCGTTTCTGCATACAATAAGTTCCACTGCTGGAGCCTTGATCCCAGAAGTTCCGCCTCTTGTTTTGTCAGGTGCAAATCACGGACTATGTCATTAAGTTCACATTGCCGGATGAAATGTGGCTCGCGAACACAGTCAGGGATGAACGTTGAATCCTTGGATGTACATGTTGATGTCGATGGTTCATCAAGGTCATGATCATCATGAGTCTTTTGGCCATATCTCTTCCCAGTTGGTAGGGGGCTCGGGAAGTGGAAGTTCATCCCCGTGCGGAATAGGTCTAATTGCGGATTTAACGTTGGGATAACTTATTGTGTATTTGCTTTTTTTAGAATGTCCCATAACTACTGTGAGACAAAAATAACAATCATCCAGATGGTTGGTGGGTTCTCTCCACACCATTGGTACAGCAAATTTCATGAACCTCCGTTTCCGTTTGGCCCATGCAAGTAAAGTGACGTAGCACGACGCACAAATTATGTTGGGTGCCCAAGTTTTGTCCTGATCTCCCACACGACATCCGAAATATATATAATATGCTAGTTTCACCGATGACGTAATGGATCTACACTGTCCTTTAACTACAAACTGGCCACACACATAACAAAAACTATTTGGTGAGTTAACACACGAACGCCGTCCTCTTGACGCCATTGTACTGATCACAAACTAAACTTCTGGTCTTAGTTGGGTATAATGCCGTTAAGATCAAACATGAAAGCACTCTTAGCAGCAAAGACAACTTTGAAAGTGAAGTAGTGTTAAACCACACGTCAATATAAAAATGTACAAAACTCCCTCACCAGGTGTCAAGAACACAAGAAAGAAAGAAATGCGCGGGGGAGGGGGGAAACGATACCGTAGTGGAAAATTCAGACTGCATTAGTTCATTGTTGTCAACAATGAGTCTGTATTCCATTCTTTCTTTCTTTTGCATTCTGTTACATTTGATAACAAATATTGATAACCATTTCATGAACAAAACGAAAAAACTTGGAGAATTGTATATATATGTATTAAGATATACATATACTGTACGTTTAAAAAAATATACGTTGGAAGTACATTCTATTTTTATACACGTTTCTAATATACAGAGAGCAATACAAGTGTGTTGTTGACTATTGTAAATATTCATTTTTATGTCTGTGTTTGTAGTAATAAAGCAGATCGTTTTTACCTCAACTCAGGAGATCTGAAAGCATTACTATCAGGTGCAATAAACAGTGCACACAGTATACATACAAATATATTTATTTCTCTAGAAAGAACAAAGCGATTTTTACGAAACTTTTAGGGTTTATTAAATATAAATCAAGGTATACTTAGGTATAATTTCTATGTTACTATATGTAAGGGGACAGGAGCTAGGGGAATAAAATATCTGAAAAAGGGAAATTTTTGAGGGAATTTCCCGAAAATCCCTCTGTTACGGGAAAACT
Source organism: Thermobia domestica (assembly GCF_964235325.1). NCBI lineage: Eukaryota > Metazoa > Arthropoda > Insecta > Zygentoma > Lepismatidae > Thermobia > Thermobia domestica. The sequence goes on from NC_137454.1 coordinate 203,400,393, forward strand.
GTACGTGATGGAGAGAAACCGAGTGCATATTCGAATTCAGCGCAAAACGTTCCTTTAAGATCAGGTGATTTTTCTCATGTAACAAACAAAAAGTTTAAATTTGTTAACTAGTGTAATTTACCGTGCATATTACGAAGTTAAAATGCATTTATTAATGCATTTATTGTCAGTTTGTCTAAATAAAATCGATTTATCGCTGACGCATTGAACAATGAAGGGGATTTAAATTCAGTTCACAGTATTCTTAGAATATACACCTGAAAACTTAGAATTCACTTTTTCTTGTGTCTGTTGGCTGTTCTGCTATTAGTGATAAGATAATGCATACACACCTGCTAAGAAGAGTGGCTATTAAGATTATTACAAGATTCAATATCAAGTTGCAATCCATAAAAAGATCCTCTTCTTGCTCTTTCCTTCAATATTAAATAATTATATATATGCATCTTTCCACCTTTAACGATAAAACACTAGCTTATAATAAGGGCAAGACTAGTTTTCATATCAAAACTGTGATAAATAACTAATTGTAGCAGGTGTTTCGAGGATTTATTTATTATTTAAATCACGTACTTGACAACTCAAGAAATTCATTTTGGGATTTGTTTATTCATGTGCTTTAACACTCACAGTGATATATATGGTTCTTTTTTGTGTTTGAAATACTCTATGGGAATGTGCTGAATTTCCCCAATATTGTACTCCGTACTATTAAAAACGAACAAAGTGGACTTATTAGTTCTCTTGACTTTAAACTATTGTTTAGGGTATTAAGACATAGCACGCAGAATTTAGAGAGTTTTCCTACAGGCAATAATTGCAACATGGGTGTGCAGTGCGGTGTATGGTGTCTGTCTCCGAATGACAAACGGTAGTAGTACAGCAATTTTGGTGCGGGCAGGCGTGTGACGTCCGGTACGAACGTATTTGTTGGACCAGTGAAACATTCGTTCCGTGCATAAAATGCGAACAATTAATCCAATAAACGTAGTCAACATTTTAAATCAAGCAGTGGTGAAAAAGTATAGTGTCGTGAGTCAGAATGGAGTAGAAGATAAGATATTTGCAGGTACATTGCTTGCAATGATAACAAGCAAATATGATGGTAACATTTCTCTAACAGTGAGTGACACATTAGATGTAGACACTGACACAGAGAGTGAGCGTAAAGATTCGACAAACGAAATGGATTTGGAACAGATAACTAGTCCATCAATTAGTGAAAGTGTGCCTTCTACGAGCGAGTATGAGATGTAATCTCCAAGCCGGACAAAATCTGTACGTGTAAACGAACTGTCGTTAAAAAATACGAACAAATTCAGGAGCATGTTGCATTGTTGAAAAAGAATGGGAAGCGTAACACAGTTGCAGCTGCAGCGAAGAAATTCAAATACAATACGGCGTTTGTGTACAAGGCTTTGAAATTCCGTAACAAACCTCCTCGCTCTCATGTCATGTCACTACTAAAATACGAAGTACTAAAAACATTCAACATTTATCGCACTAAAGGACTTACGGTACATGATTATCATTTAAAAGCGTGGATGTTGCTGACAGCGAGGAAATTGAACTATCCATTCCGTGCTTCTCGTGGTTTCATTAACAAATTTTAAAAAGCACAGGATTCGCTCACGGAGGATTACTCAATTTGTAACGAAGAAAGATGTTGAAAACGAAGGTGAATTACTTGATAATGCCCAAAATTTTATGATTAAAATTAATAAAATAATACATGAGAAACCGTACAACAGTGAATGCATCTTTAATACTGATCAGTCTAGGTTCGAGTACGAAATGACCTCTGGTAGAACTCTGTCAGAAATAAGTGAGAAACATACCACAGCAGTCGTTCAGTCTTTGGCCTCAGTGTCCCACGCATATACCATCCAAATTCACATTTCCCCAGTACGGCTAGGCACACACACACACACACATATATATATATATATATATATATATATATATATATATATATATATATATATATATATATATATATATATATATATATATATATGTTTCCAGGAGCCTAAAGGCGTGTTCGGACCCAAAGTGAAACGACAATTAGATAGACAGACACCTTTCAACATTGTTATTGATGCGAGCAAATCAGGCAAACTCACTCGCGAACACGTCAAACGGTGGCTAAAAGACATGTTTATTCCTGATGTGAAAGAGGATTCCCTGCTGTTGCTTGACTCGTGGAGTGGACAGACGAGTGAAGACGTGCGAAAATTGTTACATGAGAAAAACATTCGTGCTGAAGTTATACCCCCAAAGACCACCAAATTTAATCAGTCTCTTGATGTATACTTTTTTCGGCAATATAAACTGGTAATTCGGAGACTTGAGGATTATTTTCGACATAAATTCATTGTTTCTAGTACACCGAACAAGTTATATGACAGAATTTTCATAATTAAAATGCATTCTGTTGTGTATCATCAATTTTGTGCGCCAGTCCTAAAGGACATGCTTGCATATGCATGGCAAAAATGTGGGTACGTCACCAGAGCAATAGTTGGTTCATTTACAAATGCTCTGGAGACTATGTTGCAAGTAGAAAATAGTGTCTGTGGTTATGAAGATTGTGACGAAAGTGCATTTGCTAAGTGTTTGTACTGCTCCATGATGCTGTGTGCTAATCCGTTATGGATCTCCATCATCACAACTGAAGAGCAAAAGGTCAGTAGGTTAATATCTGCTTATGTGCACCAGTTTATATTATTTTTCTGATAATTTATCTATTAATTTCTAATAACTTCAACACATATCCTTGTAAAATAACATGTGCCGTTGCACCTAACTTATATTACAACATATAAGTGCTTATAATTTGTTACAGTGCTGCTATTCCATTTTTCACTACAGGCATTTCAATTTAATTAATGATTTCTCTCACTAGGCTCAAGATCTTATTGATATAGTGGCTATTGTAGATCAAGTGACTACTACCCTGCAGGCATTAGTTAAAACCCTGCAACTGCTCACATGACCGTGTTCCATAACACAAATTTAACTTGCACAGTGTTTATATGTTCCTGTGGGTAAGAGAGCTCTTAACTCTGAACTGAAAACAGATTTGTAAACATTGGTTACGGAAATGAATTCAGGAGTAAATTCCAGTGCTATTTGATACCCCACATGACCCACTTGCTATTTATCATATTTGACAGGGATTCAATATGACGCCTTTCAAGATGGCGATCATGCACTGGAAGTAATCCCACATATAGATGCTCTATCCCGGTTTACAATGTTGAAGTCATATCTACCAAAAACTTTTTCATTTTTATGCCAAAAGGGTATTCTTGGACATTGCCTATTGGAATTCAAGATGGCGTCGGTGTAGCAGCTCAACGAAGCATTTGCGCATTGAGTGACTATTACTACGTTACTTAGAATCTCGAACTGAGTCTTGTCACTAATTTTCATCAAATTTCAACTCTCACGGCTTATGGACCTTCCTCGTAAGACATACCAATCGGCACTCAGAAAATACTATTTTCCTAATATGAAGGCTTACATAGCGAGTAGAATAAAGACTCAAGAAGTAACCAGCTAAGCCGGCCGGCCAATTGCTTTATCATCCTCCCAAACCGATTGCGACAGCCTGGCAGTATGATTCAATTGGAAAAATTCTAGTCGGAAAAGGAAGATTCAAACATTTGTTGCCATTGAAATGTGTGTGCGATACTGTGACCAGGGTTGTAGACAATATTACAGCAGACAATTTCTTATATATGACATTATTCTAAAATATGGAGCTTTTTCATACTTGTATTTGGACAGACAGCCTGTATATAACGCTAAGAGGCTGTAGAACCTAGCGAAGTTATACAACTTCGAATTTAAATTTTGCCCAGCGTATGACCACAAAACTCTGGGTGTACTGGAAACATTCCATAAAATCATACAGAACGCTCTAATTTTTTGTACAGGAAAATCAAAATCGTTGGCCAAAACTAATTCCGTGTATAACATTCGCAATTTATACATTTGTACAAGCTGGAACTAAATATTCAAGTTTTTTTCTTATGTACGGATACGAACCTACGACTATCTCTGATATAGCATTAGCATCAACTCTGACGTTATGCGTCGACAAAGAACACCTGAATAAGATACGTGGGATCGTACAGAATAATTTAATCGCAAGTTATAACAAACAGAAAATATATTTCGACCGTAAACATCAACAAATTTTGATACGGCCAGAAAGTGCTTGCATTTTTTCCCAATCGGCAAATTCGAATACCAGAATCCTTCTCAGCTAGATTCATAGGACCTTTAGAAATCATCGAAAGAGTTAATCCTAATCTTTATAAGATCAAATTTCCAGACTCATATCGTCAAACAATATAGGAGATTTCAGTAGACAGAATTAAGCCATATTATGAAGATAAAGAAGACATAGAGCAAGAATAAATAACTTCTTTTTATTTTCTACACGAGTGAAGGCTTTTACTTTAAAATAGTAATAAAAATGTATATAATAGCCAGGGCAGCGCGCAAGATATACTATATGATCTGGAATATCTAATCATTTACATATTTGTCTTCTTTCAATTGGCAGCTCGAAAACAAAAGAACAAGATAACATCTAAATTATTTAACTCAATGGGCAAAGAACATTGAATAGCATAAAACATTTTAATCATTCTCACTACTTACTTTTAAAAAATTAAAACACTCACCACTAGGAAGAAGAAAATACGAAGACAAGACTTCAGATAGATAAAAACACTTTTCTTAGCGATATAAATATTTCCCCTTTCATTTATAAAAAGCTGATTCATTATTCTGCAACTGAATGAAAGAATGCTGAGATCTGCATTTCCGCTTTTAAAAGGCAACTGATCTTTACAAGGACAGATAACCTATAATTTTACAAGTAATTGATATTTTTTTCTTTTGCCACTGTGAACTACACATTGTGACTGACATTATGCAACATAAATATTGTACAGAATCTTCTGAAAGTCAGTATCATTCTTACATTATACAGGATGGCCAGGAATTCAGGACATCATTATCATCATCATTGGCATTTAAATTTGGAAATTTTATTGAAATACATATCTTTAGTGCGAATATATTAGAAACTTTACATCTTATACATGGTGACCAAGAAATCACGCCGTTCGCATAAAAAACTTTCCCATATAAATTATCTTTATATCTCTGTGGTAATAGCAACCTTTTCAGTATTCGTAACTCTTATTATTTTGTGTAAGCTATATCTCCATCTTCGCTCAATACCAAAAATATCCAAGAAACCTCAATTAGAAATATCTCCTTCAATTCCAATGGACACATTTAATACAATTCATACGACTAAAGAGCGACCGAGTCCACAAACTCCAAAGCCACTCACTATAAGTGAACTAATATATATATTAAAACCAAAACTAAAAACAGACCTATCTCGAGGGAAATGAAGTGACATAAAAATGCACCGATACTGCCTATGATTAGGAACTAACTGTTTAGTGCTTTCTTCCGCTACCTTTTAGTGCTCCGAAAAGTGATTTTTTTCAGTGTTACAAGTGTTGTTAATATTTTCAGTGATTTTTTGTGTGATCCCTCAATGTTGCCAACTCCTACAAGAAGAAAAATAAACCCTCGGCTTATTTTTTAAACAAGCCAGAGGATGTAATATCTCATGTGATATTGTAAACAAACAATTCCACGTGAGAGTGTTTACAAACATCACCACGTGGTTCGACAAGAAGACTTCACACCAGATGGATCTACAATCACTTGCAGACAACGGCTTCTAGCCCCTCCCTCGGAGCAGTAGTGCCACTGTCACCCAAGGAACCATATAAATTGGATGGACAAAGGCAATTCAGTACCAGTTTTCTGGTGACCCTATTCTAGTCTTCTACGGGACTTTAGTAGTAACCCCAGGCCTCTAGTCTGCTACGGGACTACGCCTATTCCATCTCCTGGCTTAGCCTGCTACGGGGCTGCCTGGGAATCCTAACTTCAGCCGCTTAGCCTGCTACGGGACTGTTGGCCACCTAACCCGCCTCTGCTTACTACGGAGCATTACTTCCTTAATTCCTCTCTGCTTAGCCTACTACGGGGCTCTGTGGAGATCCTGTCTGCGACCTTACGGTCAAAAGACAACCTATAACTAACCCTGTATGTTAGAGAAAATATTAGTGTAGTATTTTGTAAAAATACTTTTATAGTGGAGAAGTTTTATAATAAAAACTGGTAGTGGGAGATCGTTTCCGGACACTCTTTTTATTAAATGATCTACCTACAACCTATATGAGACAAAACTTTACAATATTGATAGATTGAAACCGTAGGCTTCTTTTGTATACTCAAACGTTAACTTTGGTATCTTTAACATGCACACACATTCAGTACAAATAAAGGAAAATCAAATAAACATTAGCCATAAAAAGGTAGGCCTATATTCTTCCTGCTCAGAGTGTAAGACTAGGGATGCGCATGAGAGGAGACAAGACAGAATTTTCCTGACAAAATTCGTGTTGAGACAAAGCTCTTCTAATAGAAAAATATACATTTTTTCGAGTCGAGACATCAGTTTTACAGCACATTTTCGAGTCAAGACAGACTCAAATCTTGTCTCGTGCGCATCCCTTTGTAAGACGGATGGTAATATATTGGAAAGGACAGAAATAAATGATTTATGATTTAACTCGATCATAAGTTTTTCTTTTCTCGGAACACATTTTATGTAATAACCATCTCATATAGGTTACTATAATTTGTTGCGAGGCGTTAATAGTTCCGTTATTTTACTATTGCTGTATACACGAACTACAACTCAAAAAAGTTCTTGTTACTTGCACTACTCAACTTATAAAACAAGCGTTATATACGAAAATGTAGGTCTATTGCATATAAAATTACTACAAAAATACTATAATAATCTACTAGAAGAGAAATAAACGAGCAAATTTTGTTATCAATGAAACTATCAAGGAATCAACGAAAAATCAGGAAATTTTAAAACTTGAAATTCAATGTGAACAAAAATAAGTTTTGCACTTAGTGTACGTAAAAATACGTTTATTTTTTCACTTAATTTGCTTTTGCACTAAGTTGTACATTAGTAACGTCATTTGGTAAAGACGGATGTGAAACTATGTAATCGACTTTCATTCGAATAAAAGTCTAATGAAAGTAGCGGGTTGCTGTCTTGATATCGTACCTCTTGTTCACGATTCCTAAAACCATCGATACGGACCACTACTAGAATAGTGCAATCAGACACCTTCCATGTGAGCGCACGAGTGCTAAAAATAAAGCGACTCACTTATCTGCTTCCGATTTCGAGCCATTTTGAAAATCGACATTTATTTTCGCGTTTCTAAACGGCTGAAAACGGAAAGCCACTAGGTGATTTGTGATAACGGTACCTCACGCAAAATAATATTGTCTAGGGCGCTCTTGTTCCACATTTCAATTATCTTTTTATCTATTTGAAGATATCACATAATTACTGTAAAATTAGCGACATTTTAACTTCCCCGGGATGAAGCCTCTTAAGAGAATGATGACGCATTCGTATCACACGATTACTCCTACAGTCTGTTCATTGCTAAGAATATTCGACGGTATCGGAATAGACTGCAATGGGTATGTGTGTGTATCCGTAGGTATCAGTTAAGAAGGAAAATCCAACTGGTGTTTACATTCATTCTACATTATCCATACCTGACACGGAAGGACAGTAAGTTATATGTCCAACTTGCCTCTAGTCTTCATTCAAAACAGTGCACTCTACACTCGTAACCTTGTCAATTCTGTCCTCAGGCAAGAGTCTCTGGTAAGTTTCAAACATTTCCCTGGAATCTAAAATGGTGTAGGTGTGAAGATACCGATATACGGAAGGGAAGTCGATCAATTCTTCAGCACTGAGATATTTCCCTGCGTCATATGTGCTCTCTTCTTCTTTCACTTCTCCTAAGCGCCACAAACGTGACGAAATAAAAATTCCACTGTCTTGGACAAGGCTAATCGACAATTTACACAAAGTAATGAAACATGTACAGCGGGGGACACTTCTAAATGGTACAGCCATATGGAGATTTACGGCTAAGGTGTACCATTTAGAAGTGTCCCCCGCTGTACAATGTAAAGAAAAATGATTAGTAGAAAAAAGTGAAAAGTATACAAAGTAATAATTATGTTAAAGTAAAATGTGAATACTAAATATCACAATTGAGAAAGAAAACACCGGAGATATTAGCTCCCTCTCCATTGGAAGCAAAATTGATTGAATTTTGGCCACATAGTTTGACCGCCGCGCGTAGTGAAGTAATAAGCATAATTTTGTAAAGGTTAACCAGTTAAACTGTAATCCCTCACGGAATAAAAATTGATCGGAATTAGGTCATATTGATAGATCGCCAACAATTAGCATTTGATCGCCACACGTACTGACAATAATTTTGGAGACTAACAACTTAGCCTGTTAGCCTTTCATGGAAGCAAGATTGATCAGAATTTGGCCACATTTTTATCGCATTTGATCAGCATGCATAGTGACATAACAACCTGTTTGTTCGTGTGTTCATCCATCCGACAATAAATAAATAAAAAGCTCAAGAAATTTAATGGATTACCGTCAATTTTAACCTGGCAACAAGTTAACCTTTTCGGCCACATGGAAGCAAAATAGATCGAAATTGGCACAGAGCGTTTGATCGCAAAGCATAGTGACTTAATTAATAACCATAATTTTGTACGGGTTAATAATTTAATCTGTAAGCCTCCAGAAATCAAAATCGCTCGGAATTGGGCCAGATTGTTTGATCGCCACACGTAGTGACAATACGCATAATTTTGTTGGGAAACTAGCAATTTAATCTGTCTGCTTGCGTATCCGTCTGCCCGAGATATAAATATCCCAAACACTTGATGGATCACCGTCAATTTTGCCGAGGATAAAATTATAGGGGCTAACAACCTGTTCGGTTCCATGGAAGTACAATTGATCGAAATTGGGACAGATAATTTGATTGATTGATCAACAACAATCATCGTTTGATCGCCACGTGTAGTGAAGTACTACATATAATTGTGTAGACACTAACAAGCTTACCTATCAGCTCTCATGGAAAGAAAATTGATTAGGATTTTAGAACGGATTGTCGATTGATCGCCAACACACCAACCCATGACGTAAGAGTCGGTGGATCACCGATGGGCAACTAGCGACCTCTCACCAAAAATTGGCGACCCCACAGCGACGATCCGCGGTGGATCCACTTCCGTTTTGAAAATTATACTACCACCGGCAGAGACGAGATGAAACGCTAATGAACCACAAAATTATTCCCCCAAAATGTTAAATCGCTCATATGCGTGATTTGTTTACATTAAGGTGAGTATAGAAAACACACACACAAAAAAGTACCCCGGTTTGGGCGCGAAACACCAATTTTATTCTTATTAGGCGCGTGTTCTTCCGACTTCGCCACGCAGGCAGTGAAGAAAACTATGTTTGTAGAGGGTAAATCGTTGAGCTATTTTTAATTTGGCCAATCTGAGTGGTCCTTTTACCGTGTATATTGGACGATAAGCGTTTGAGATAAGATAAAATGCGTTCGCCATGTAATTTTATAACGAAGTGACCCCCGTCTATTTACTTTATTTCATAGTTCTCCCATATTCACTTTCTAATGATCGGCGATAGTTGTCATCTAAATTTATACAATTATATGCACTCACCTCGTTTTTTTTTTTCCTGCTTCATGACGTAGAGGCATGGGTTCGCGGAACTCACTTCAGGAACAATTCCTCAGGGAAAAAAAAATATATATATATATATATAATAACCAAATGCACATGACTGGCAATATTTCGTGTTGGTCCGTTTGTAGGGATGCGCACGAGTCGAGACATGTCTCGAATCTCGACTCGACTCGAATTCGAGTCGAGACACTTTGTAAAATTCGAGACGAGTCGAGACACGAGTCGAGTCGAGACAGCTCCTAAAAATCTCGACTCGACTCGAATGTCTCGAAAATCTTTCTATAACTTTTAATATTATTTTGAAGAAAATACTCATTCAGAAACACTAGGCACGAGAATTTCGGAAACTGCAGAACTTGTCAGGTGTTCGAGGAGTATTGTGGTGAGTGTCTTCAACAAGTGGCGAAACTAAGGGGAAACGACGTCCAAACGTCGAGGGGTTGGGCGCCCCCCACCTGATTACATTTCTCCGATGTTGCAGGCTGGGCAGACTGGTAAAACAGGACTGGCAGCGAACTGCGACGGAACCAACACCAGAGTTTAATGCTGGGCAAAGTACGAGTGTTTCTGAACTAGTATTGTAAAATTTCCGGAAATTTTGAACATATTGGTAAAAAAAACAACTTTTTTTTGATTTCTTGAAAAATTGGAAAATTGAAAAATTGGAAAAATTGAAAAAATAAAAATATTTGTATTAGGTTAATTTTACTAGTAATCATACCTTTTTTTCTTCAAACGCGTGAAAAATATAAGTTCAAATATTTCAATATTGCGAATATTAAAAAATAGCACTCGAAAATAAAACCATTACAGTCATTATCTATATATTAAAATACTAGATTTACGCGTATATGTTTGTTCCCACAGAAAAGTTTATATGTTTGTTTCCAGTCCTTTCGACAATGAGATCTTGAACCCACAAGTGCTAGATCGTGCCGTTTTCATTGGCCGATTCCAAATTTTGTGTAAATTGTCCAGTTCTAATTGAATGTTTTTTTTAAAAAAACATGGCCATTAGTTCCTTATTACAATTTTAGAGGTACAGTGGAAGTACTGAAATTTTTGAAAAAGTAAAGCATCCTACCCTATGAGTTATATATTCCAACATCGCATAGTTGTATATAGGGGTTGTATATCCCTCAGACGTTTATTTCGTAGCCAAATTATAAGAAAACGAGGGATAACCATTTCTCCAGTCTAAGATGAATCTTCATTGTTTGGGGAGTTTTTTTTTTTTTTTTTTTTTTTTTTACAATGAACTCCGTACATCTCTGACATAATTAATTGTGTGTGTAATTTATTTACTTATTACATAATGCATGCAAAAAGAAAGGAAACACTGGTCACATATGAATTAGAAATTCCAACTATAAGTGGGCTCAAATCTTGCAAACGGTGCGAAATATTGAAAAAAATATAATAATCGAAAAAAATCCCGTTTATGATACCCCTTGCCGATTTTTATGAAGGCGTCCTCCACTTGTATCTGTAAAGAGACATGTACAGATATGAGGAATGACAAGGAGAGTCATGCTCATATGTGAATGATGCGCTTTGTAGAGAGCGCAGGTTCAGCTAGTTGAAAATTAATAGTCTGCACTTATTTCTATAATGTCATTTATTCGTCGGTATTGTAGGCTAATTACTGTATGTACTGAATAACCACTGAATCGATTAAAGAACATACCGTACGATATATGTAAGCCTAAATTGATTTTTTTTTTGTCATTTTAGAAAATCCGAACTACCTGAGGTCCCAATTAGTTCGGATTTTCGACTTCCTACTGTATATGCTGCGGACATATTACAGCAAGTAAAATTACTAGCATCAGGCCAAAAAATAGTTTTAAACTATATTTTCCTGTTTTTGCCAATATTTCCGAAAAAATTATTTTTTTCTAATGGATTCAAAATTTCAGAAAATTTTACAAAGAACAACGAAGATATCTCTATAAAATATATGTTTGATTTAACATAGTAACTAAAATTATTCTGACCCCGTTATTTTAACATTTCCCTGCCATCAAGGGGGAACTTCATAATATTGCTCAAGATAATTTTAATGCGTCTATACTAATTAAACTAAATAGGATTATATTTTAGTTTCTTTTGTAGCCATAACTCCATTCTATCACGGTGCGAACTTCGAAGTGTTTGGATGAGTTGTGCACAAAATTTCCCTATTCTAGTACAAGAAACATAAGTACTCAATTTTATTAACTCTAAACTAATAAATATAAAACACTTTTAATTTTGAAAGCATAATATAATAAAGTATTCGAAAATTTCAGTAAAAAAATTGTTCTTTTAAACCCAAAATTTCCGTTTTTTCCCCAGGCCTTCACAACACTAGTCTGAACACACATTGCATCGAACACTCCTAACGATGGACCTCCGCAGTCGATGACCCATTCATGTGCGAATGTTAACACCACGACATCGGCAACTACGACTGAAATGAACACGTGACTATCACCACTGGACCTTGGCACAGTGGCAGAGCGTTGCATTATCTGATGAATTCCGATACCTTCTTCATCATGACGATGGGAGGGTGCGAATCCGTCGTATTCCAAGGGAACAGCTCCTTGACACTTGTACAGGGAGACGGAGACAAGCGGGCTGCGGCTTAATTATTATCTGGGGAACATTCTCGTGAGCATCCATGTGTCTAGTGGAGCTCGAGCAAGGCATCATGGCGGTCGAGGCGTATCGCACACTGCTTGCAGACTACGGACACCCCTTCATGACGATCATGTTTGTCAACGGTAGTAGGATTTTTCGACAAGATAATGCACCATGTCACAATGCCAGGAATGTGATAGAGTGGTTCTAGGAACACAGGAACGAGTTCCGAGTGATTTGCTGGCCCCCCGACTCGCCGGATCTGAACACAATCGAACACGTCTGGAATGTGATTGAACGTGACTATACGGAGCATTGCCCCTTCCCTGGAAATTACGGGAATTAGATAACCCGTGTGTGCATATGTGGTGTCAACTCTCTTCGGCGACCTACCAAGGATCATTGCGTCCATGCCAAGACACGTCACCGTTGTTGTCCGTTCCAAAGGTCGACATACTGATAATTAGGTAGGAAGTCATAATGGTCTGGCTGATGTGTGCGTATATTTTAACTAGTACATTTTGCCTCGACTCGAATTCGAGTCGAGTCGAGACAGAAACATATTTTCGAGTCGAGACAACATTTTCTTGAGACGAGTCGAGACAGGCTTAAATCTCGACTCGACTCGACTCGTACGCATCCCTATCCGTTTGCTACGAATCAAAGGGGCGTGGACCCAAAATGAAGTCCTCGCTGCTACACGGAGGTAACTTCAACATCCCGACTCTAGATATCTGTTTCGACTCGACGAAACCCTGTCGCCAGTGGCACACTAGCAGCAATCCTTCGATGTGTCGCTATTTCGATGATCGACATTTACCGGCAAGTGGACCACTAGGTGTTGGCGACATTTTCGGCATGGAGCATCGTTTGATCGACATGGGTAATGACGTAGTAGTCATAATTTTATAGGCGGGTTAACAACTTAACTTGTTAGTTCAGCCATGGAAGCAAAATTGATCGAAATCAGATCAAATAACTTTGATAGTTTTAACACTTTGGTCGCCATACATAGGGCTTAATGGGCCTTTTACAGACACATTGCTGTGTGATTAGTGGCATACTAGAGTTCGAGTAACATACGTTTCATACAGTAGTCAGGCCTTTAGTATGACGCTAATCATACGTCAAAACGACTCTGCATAAGGCCCAATACGTCTATTCATCAGAATTGGTCCAAGTCGTTTGATTGCCAACAAGCAGTATGGGATAGCCACGCATAGTAACGTGGTTGCATATTGTAAGGAAGTTAACGAGGTATGCTGCTGATCCCTATGGAAGCAAAATTAATCGTAATCGGGCAAGATCATTTGATTGTCATCGCCAACAATCACTCAAGGATTAGTGAAGGATTTAGTGCTATTTATGAAGGAAGGGTTACCGCTCCCTGAATTTATATTATATATAGGCTTCACAATTATTTCTACCACTTGATTTAAACTCAAGGAGCTTTATGCAGAGTCGTCTTGACGTCGACCTAATTGTCTCGCGGTGGATCGGGTCCTATGTTAAAATGTAGGTCCACGTCTTACAGCCTCGGTCATGGTGGAAAGACTACAAGGTGGTTGCATGCGCATGTCGCCTGGAGTGCTGTCGTGGCTGTGACGTCATTTGGTTTGCAAGAGACAACGGGAAAAGGCGCGGCTTTAAGTGACAAGTGGAAATTCTTTGTTACTTTGTTATTTTAAATGATATCGAGAATGCCTAACTGTGCAGTGTACGGCTGTAGTAATTATCATAGAAAAACTAAGGGAACTAATATAAAATACTTTAGATTTCCTCAAAAAGAGGGTGAATGTCTCCAGAAATGGATTTTAGCTTGCAGGCGACAGCACAAAATAAACCTAAAATATGGTAAGTTTTACATAAAAGTAATAAATAAATGCAATGTTAAATGAAAATATAAAAAAGCGATTTCATTATGTAGTTTCTTTTTAGTATTAATAGTATGTAATAATAGTATATAGAGCTACAGTAGCTTGTGTTGATTCTGCATACAAAAATCCAATAGTACGATTTAAAAAGACGAACTTTGAGGCAAGCCCCGGATTCGAAATCATGAAGGAAGGGAACCGACAGAGGTGATCATTTCTATCATTATTTCCATAAGATATTGAGACAAAATTTTCCCCACAGAGGCAGGCATGTAACTAGAGAAGGGAGGTACGATGATCTAGGGGGCTTACTTCCCTCAAGTTACACAAATGGAGAGCATTGAACGCGTTAAAGTAGTTCAGGTCCCATTTCGTTCTGGAGGTCTGCATTCCCTGTAGCCTCGGTGCTAAAACGGAACGTTGCACTTCAAATTAACTAACGAATGGGAGGTTCGTAATAACGATTAACGGTTACAGATATATAACAATGTATTAGATCAAGAGAATAAAGTATCCGCCTACCATGTCAGGGCGATATTTTGGGGACATTTTTACACTCGGATTTTGAAATTTTTGTTCATTTTAATCATAACTTTGGATAATTTTATATACATATTTAGGCCCCCCTCTAGAATTACAAAATTAAGAATGACTGCAGTAAATTTTAAAATATGGTAGATTCTCAACCAATCAAGGAAGCACGGTGGCTCAGTGGCAGAAGGCTCACCTCTGGTGCAAGGGATACTGGTCCGCTTCTCGGTCAAGTGAGTTTCTGGTGGACATCGTGTCCGTGAGTTTCTCGGGTACTCCCGCATTCTCATTCCACCAAATTCCACATATCCACATAATCATTCACTTGCATTTATCTTTGTCTTCTTTAGTACACGGGACAGAGAAGAGAAAACTTATCAAGAAAATTAAGAAAATTATGTAATTTTATGGTTTATATGTTTTCTAGTCTAGCTGTAACACTCCTACATCGTCTTCACCTACGCCTAGTATTTTGTTTCTTGCTTGAAATAGTCATGTTGCAATTTCTTTGAGGTGCTTTGTATATACATATTTATTTCTATATATTTTTAGAACACAATAGTATATGTAACGTTTTATTTCGTACAAATGTTTAATAATACAGTTTGTTATGGCGTAAATTTTGACACTAATATTCAGAGAACTGTCAGTTTCACCAAACCTTTTGTTCAAATACAAATTCAATAAATAAGCGATCAGCGATTTCAAATAAGATGATTTTTTTTATAAATCAAAAATAAAAACGATGTTTAAAATATTAAATACGTGCGTCCCTGCTCAATAAAGTTTTTAACCTCCCCTGAGATTCTGACAAAACTTACATCGGAGCAACCTCTTATATACATATAAACCTGTCCAAGCATAACGAAAATATACGTACGTGCATTTCTCTTTACGAAAACCATGAATTCTCCCTTAGGATATTCTCAAAATTTATATGGGGTCATCAGAAAAGAATTCTCTTTCAAGCATAATAATAATAATACTAAATCAAAACCGATCAATGTGTTATGAAAATATACTTGAGCATACATAAATATATAATAATGAAATGCATTAACGACACACTGTTATAGATTTTTTCAGGCCTATACATACTCGAGTGTATTACTTCAGATGTTTAAAAAAGAAAAGAAGAAAGTAAAAGCAGAAAATGTAGTGAGTAATATTGGTTTATTCCAAGCTTCAAAGTTGTTTAATATGAACTGATATTGCTGTTTCTTTTGCTATTGTAAATATCTTCCTTTGAATTCACTTAGCTTAAGTATTGATTACATTACGTTTATATAATTATTGTATGTACTAAAATTTTTACTTCGTTGAAGATCACTATAAATAGAAAAGAAGTTTGCGTGTAAGTTACTAGCGAGCAAGCGCTTGTTAAAAGTTCATCTGACTCACGCTGACCACGTCTGAGACCAAGATGACGTCATGCGCCAGAGCGACAAGAATGTAGCACTGCATTGCATCCACCTTGTAGTCTTTCCACCATGGCCTCGGTATTCAAAGGAACACTGAACTCCAAATCAAACAACCAATTCTCTTAATTCTTATCCACACCCACATTTAAAAAGTAAGTTTTTTTTTCCTATCACCTTCGCGAAATGTCGTTTCTGACCCACAATAGAACACAATATTCGACACGAAACATTTTAGAAGTCTTTTTTTCTTAACCTACCACTGAAGGACCCATTTCTTATCCTAATGCTTCTTTCACAATTCCTATTCTTACAATCTTTTACTACACTTCTTGCTTTTACCTTTTACTACACTTTCTATTTTTAAACTTAATTATCCGCTGACAGATCCTCTTCGTGTTAGCAATTCTCGATGATACACTGTTATGAATTTATGCTACACATTGAAAGCCACTAAGGTAAACGCACTGGATTTCGACAGGTTAAGGACTTTTTTAAAAATCCATCACCTTTTGTGGCCATAATATTGGTCGGTGTTGGCCCATTTTTTCCCTTGAACTGTACAGTTCCTACTAATATTAAAAGCCACTTCAAGACTCAAATGTTAACGTTAAATTCTTTTATGAAACTGGAACTCCCCAATGAAACCCGAATTCGACACACTTCACCTGGTTTCGACATCTTCAATTATATCCACGTAAAACATTAAGTAGGCATTATTAGGAATAGTAATCACTTCTCAGCTTCAAATACTGTTTTATTATTATGCCGGAGAATTATAAAACAAATAGCTTTATGAAAGACTTTGAACATACTGTACGTTTAGATATTGTTAAAATCATATTTGCACTACTGAGCATGAATTCGACAACCTTGTCGAAATCCGGTTCACGTTACAAATAAAGGCTCGTGTTTCGACAAACCCCCTCCCCCCTGTTCATGCTACATCACAACCTTTGTCCTCACACAAGAAAACAAAACGCACTGATTGAATCTCCTTTACAACATTAAAGTACCATTATTTGCTTGAAGCAAACCTAACTTTAATAGAAGTCTTACGAAAATAACTTGCCGTTATTATTTCCTTAAGATTGTGTATTTTCTCGAAGAATGTGTCACACACCCAACAATGTACTTCTTTTCTCTATGCGTATGACTCTTGTGCTGTAACCGCGCTTTTGACACTAGAAAAGACGCTCCCATAATGTTGCCACTTCTATGCACGATTGCAGGGATGACCTCTTACGCTTATTTCACAACATTCAAGCACAGATATGTCGAATTCGAGTACCTATCGAATTCAGGTGCGTTTACCTTATATGCTTTCTTCTTTGAAGACCCAATTTGTTTGGCTCAACTAATCGCCGAGTTCCAAATTAGCGCAATGCTGCGAAGCCACGGTTGTCAGCTAGTTTTCAAAAACCGAAAAGAGACACAATATAATTTTCATTCTACCGAGACAGGAAGAGAGACAAGCGGTACAACGGAGCTGAAAAGAAAATTTTAATCTATGAACACACAATCGATTTGTATTTAAATCCTTTGTCAGCAAGAAGCTTCTACAGTACGAGATCTACAGTATTGACTATCGATTTATACCGACATACATATTCGCATTTTTTTCTTTTATTTATTTATTTTTAAATCTTGTTTCCCACAATTTTTTCTCACCCATGACTAAGCATGCTTTCGTCTTAAATGAGGGAGTTCGGCATCCAAATAGCATCTTATTTTATAGGTCCAGGTCTTTTATACAGGGTTCCTACTGATATGGGAAAAATATTTCCCTGACCTTTGGCAGGAAATTCCCTGACTTTCATGACTGGTGTCGGATGACTCTGACAAATAAACAGAAATAAATAACATTTAATATTTATATATGAGAACATTTATTCCATATTGCTCATACTTACATTCCACTTACCATCCACAAAAATTAGAGCAACGTTCCATACTGTGATCATTAATGGTACGCTAAACTGAAATTGGTGTACAAATAATGTTAGAAAAAATATATTTGATAAAATTTCCCTGATTTCCAGTCCTTTACCTTGAGCTTCCCTGACCTGCACCATTTTCCCTGATTTCACTGACCAGAAGAAACACTGTTATAACTGATGTAACGAAAATGCTCAACCTAGTTATGGGATTTGAAATTTAGCTCAAAATTTCACGTTAAATACTCCTTTCTATTGTACTTATTTCAAACACTATCAGAAAAGTACATAGAACGTATAAGGCGTTCTGGAGAGTAAGGGCGAACTCGACGAAAGTTACGTACAACATGAACGTGCGAAAATTACAATTTAGTTGCTTGAGTACCAATACTATACTGTTAAGTAATAGCCAGCTCTCGTGTCAATATGTATAGTTTCTCGAAGTCGTCGTTCCTTTTAAAAAGTTTCAAAATAAATGGACGATTACTTTGATCGTTCAAAGTGCATTCTCAGCAAACAAGCTTATGTTGAGTTCAACTTTACTACTGCGAGTGCCTAATATACCCTTTTAGTAGTAAGTCATCTTCATCTATGTCCAAACTGCTTACGTTAAATGTGTGCTGGTTCGGCCCGGCTTGGCCCTGCCCGTTTTAAGTAATATCAACTGGACCGGGCCGGACACAAATGCTATAGGGCCGAACCGGGCACATGTATTTCCGGGCGGCCCAGACACTGAAAGACGGATCGAAAACTAATGTTGTCAGCCTTTAAAAAAAAAAAAAAAAAAAAAAAAAAAAAAAAAAAAAAGTCCTCCGCTACCCTGCCTTTGCCGTGTTCGTACGGTCTTACTGTCAGCCTATGTTGATCGTAATGTGTTTGGAAAACTGACTCTTTATTCAAGACTGCAAAGTGCTTTAATACTACTACTATGACCACTGCTACGACTTCGCGTCAGAGTTGACATGTTTGGTGGTACCGAATTTACCTTCTAAGTACAGAAAAAACGGAGTAATGCTAGTTATGCCGGTCTGCGTAGAATGTGAACCGATGCTTGATCTACGAGGGACAACGGCGGGTTAGTAAAGCACATCTGGTGCTAGAGGTCATCGGATCAATCCCTGCTTGTGCTATGTGAGCTTTGTGGTGGACAAACACCGTGTGCGTGGGAGTTTCTGGGGTGGTCCCGCTTCCTCCCACTGTTTTCATTCCACCAATTCATCCCATCCTTTAGCCGTAGTTACCTAAAGAACGTATGATAAAGTCAAGTACTTGAAGTAGAATTTGGTACGCTACCATAAGACCACGGAGGCCAAAACCGTGAACTGATGTGATCATAAGATCGATGCAATTTGTAGTCATGTTCAATTAGCATGGCAAATACCAAATGGTGTTACATGTTCCTGTATTGTTTATAGTATTATAATGCAAATATAACAAAATATAATGATCAAATAAATCACAAAGGCGTCATGGTCGATTAGGTGTTCCTGGAACGGTGGCTCAGTGGTTGAGCGTTCACCTCTGGTGAATGGGGTCCTTGGTTCGATCCCAGCTCTCGCCAAGTAAACTTTGTGGTGGACAAACATCGTGTTGGGGTTTCTCGGCGTTCTCCCGTTTCCTCCCACTTTATTCATTCCACCATTTCATTTCTCATCATCACCGTCTCTTTTAGCCTAGCCGGCGTAATTCTGCGACGTAAAACTCAAAGATTTCATTTTCATTGTTTTGTTTTCGTATTAGTAGCAGTAGCGTAGCGTGGTATTCCGAAATGGGGATGCCAAAGTTAGTCACTTGTGCGATACAATACTACTAAAATCAGCAATACATAGCTATGCCGATGGAAATATAGGGTTGTAAAAAATTTAGGAGGGAGACCCCCTAATTGGTGGCCTAGTGGGGCATACAGAAGCAAATGCGTGGATTACGTCAGAAGCCAATAAGCAATTGTCTCAGCTTCTTCTTACCAGGCCTGTAGCCAGCCTCCGAATTTAGGGGGGGGGGGGCTAAATGTAAATTAAATAATTTCTTATGCTCTTAAAACTAAAACTACAGCCTGAAGGAATTATTATTAAAATTTTCCCCTATAGCGCTAGTACAACTGTACCTGAAAGCTAGAATACTATGTGTTTCCTTTTTATTTATTTATAGCAACAAAATATTTCTCCCGTTTTCTCATCTTCAAGGAAATAAAAAGAATATTTAAAAAAAAAAATAGTTGGCCGAACGAACCAATCATTAAAATTTCCAAAGAATTAGTACAGGAAATACTTTTTTTTTTTAATTTTTGATCGACTGAAAAAGTAATTACTGAATTATCGTATTCACAAAAGACGTTGTGGAACGTACGAAATACACGTATTGTTGAAATTTTTAATCAAATCATGTTAGCTGAAACATGTTACCTAAGGCAACAAAATCATCACTTTTATTTTGTCAAATTTAGTTCTATCTGTTAATATCCCGCCAAACAGCAACCAGCTTATTCTTCTAGACCAGTGGTTCTCAAACTTTCCGATAACGCGGACCACCTGGCAATGTTATCTGAAATTTCACATGGTATTAAAAAATATATACAGTATACTGATTAGAATTACCACTGACAAGAAAAAGATCAGTGCTTTTATGATCTAATCACATGATTTTGATATTGAAGAAAAACAACAACATCGAGTGTAGTTTCTCTGTTGCTTAACAATACAGCAAGTCCCAAGTTTATTTTTTTTTTTTTTTTAATTGATCACTCATGGAAAATTAAAGGAGGAAAAAAAACTTGCTTCAACAATAAGACCACAGTTCTATATTATTGTTTCAGAGTTGTTTTTATCTTTGCTGGAAAGAAAAAGGTTATAAACCAATGTTGTGTATTTGTTCATTGAAAGTGATTGAACTAAAGCAACGTTCTTGTTTCTCTGTTGCGATCTATCTTCCAAGATAATTTAAAAGAAATTTGAAATTGGTGGTAGTGGTGGGAGCTTTCCCCCACTGGAAGATGAAATCCAGGAAATTTCGTGGCGTCGTGCAATTAATGTACAACTCCTTTTGAGAAAAAAAAAAAAATGCCCTAACAAAGAAGGTATTCCTCTCACCTGAAGTAATCCTATATAACGGTTGAGCGGCTTCAGGGCAGAAATTTAGTAAAGAAAATATTCAAATTTACATACGTAGGTATAATTTCTAATTGCTTTCTTTTTAGTAACTGAAAAAATACTTTTTGCATAACAGCTGTGAGTTCCATTTTATCACAACACATTTCAATTTTTAGACGTCGTGGACTCCGTAGCCGGGTCACGCGGACCCCCGGGGTCCGCGGACTCCAGTTTGAGAACCACTGCTCTAGACTCTTTGGAACATACTATCAACAATCATTTAGGACGATTGCTACTAAAGTCATGGTTAAGTAAAAATGATCTGTTATGTTTTGGTACTCGAGCATTCAATAAGAAATAACTCCAAAAAAGTTCCCTGTTCTAGCGCATTTACCTTCTTTCTCGAAACGAAATTGATAAGAGAAGTAACAGTTCATTAAATTTTCTTTGTATAGTACAATTCATATCAAAGTATACATAAAATTCTTCTTTACATTGTACAAATAAGAATTCAAGATTAGTTGCTTTCGTAAGTACTAAAAAAGTTTAAGTTAAGAACTAATGATTTAAACAGCTATTTACTTATTTCTATTGAAGATATCTCTTCTTCAAAATGAAACTACATTAACAAATTGTTACTTTTGTGGGCTACCCCGTAGCCTCATGGGTACAACGCTCGCCTTCGGCGCGTCTGGTTTCGGGTTCAAACCTACTGGGATTCCTCGGATTCAAACCGATAGTTATTTGGATGTTACTTTAAGCTATAGATCCCGTGTCTATATAGCCTCTCTGGTGAAGAGGGACGCTAAACTCACCAACGCACCGTTTTAAGTCAAAGGTCAAATTTTAAATTTATAAAGCATTACACATATCATCCAATAAGGTTCAATTTTTAATTGAAAATCCTGTTTTTCCTATAAGTGCAACTACTACCTCCGTTTAGTCCGTTGCATTTTTTGTTTACATATCAGAAGATTGTAAGGTATTCTTTTACAAAATAGTAACTTTGGATGATTAGCTTACCAGGGCCGGCGCGAGGGGGGGTCGAGCCGTGCCACCGCCCAGGGCGGCAAGTCTAATGGGCGGCAAAATTTGGAAAAGAAAACTATCAAAATATAATGTCTCGTAATAAACCCACTTGGAAAAATGAAATTGTGTTCACCTGAGAATGTAATTGAACTTACTTCATTCACATTCAGGAAATTCCGAGCATTTTCCCTTATTTTCAATTATTAAACTACTAGCCACAGGTCTCTCATTCAATATTTCCCTTGCAGCGGCGTAGATAAGATTTCCTGCTAGGGTGGATAAGATTATATTAGGTCATTTATATTTTTTCTATTCAGCAATGTTCTAACGCTCCACTCCAAGCTTGCAAAAGGTACACTACCACTTGAGACGGGCCTTTCTAGCTTACAGCATCTAGACGTTTAGGGTCTTATGCAGAGTCAATCTGACGATTGATTAGTATATTACTAAAGAGTTATACTAACATATGTTTCCTGCTGTAGTTATGCCTTTAGTATTACGCTAATCATACGTCAAAACGACTCTGCATAAGGCGGTTAGGTTCTAGCAGCGAGTTTTTAACCAATTTACAAATTGATCATTCCGAATATTAGAACCCCTTAGTCAAAAGAGGTCCTTCAGAGCAATTAACCAAGTCTGACGACTGTCCCAGAGATAATTTCAACCGCCGGTTCACAGCTAACTGTTAAGAGTACTCATTATGTAATGGCGAATCTATGTTCAGAAAGTGGTTAATTTATTCAGAAAGAATGCTGTTTTCTGTTTTTGTTGCAAATTATTTTCCAGAGGTAAAATATCTTTCACAGTTGATGGCTATAACCATTGGTGCCACATTTCTGAAGCTTTGGCTAGTCATGATAGGTCTCCTATTCGCCTTGTGTCGCAAAGAAGGTGGATGGAGCTTTCAATGAGAATGAAGAGTGGTCTTACAATTGACGCAGAACACTAGAAAATGTTAAATGCCGAAGCACAACATTGGAAGAACGTAATAAATAGAACTATTAGTTGCAATAATACAGCTTTTAGATTAAGAATATCTGCCGTAACGCGGAACATCAGATAAATTTTACACAAGTAATAATGGTAATTTTCTGAAACTGGTAGAAGACATGAGAGGCCAAGGATATAACAATGGTTCCAATATGAAAGGCAAACATTCAGGTATTCAGAAGAGAATTTTAGAAATAAATCCCCGAGCCTTCTATGTTTCTTGTCATTCAAAACCTTATCGTTAACAATACAGCTACAACATCTCAGTACGCAGTTTCATTTTTTGTATAATAAAAAAAAAGTTTATGACCTTTTTCTGCGTTAGTTCAACGTTGGGCCATACTAAAAGAACATATTAGCAATTTCATTTTAAAACCATTAATCACTACAATGTGAGAGAGCTGAATTGATGCTCTGACTCCATTTAGATATCAAATAGGTGAAGTTTATGATACCTTACTTCAAATAAGTAACGACAATAGAACAGATAGAATGGTCGCCCACGATGCTCTTGTATAGCAAACCAGCTGTGTGACTTTACTTTCCTTTGCTCACTCTTTATCTGATATGACATTTTACTTGACATAAACATAGCAAGCAAAAGTCTCCAAAGCATTGATTCTCATGTGTTGGATGCAGTCGGGTTTCTTGAAAGTATATATACGTACTTTGAGAGGAGCGGAAATGATGCAAAGTTTCAATCTTACTTAGTTGATGCGCTGGAGTTGGCATCAGCATTAGATATGGATGATCCATGGATAGGTAATACATTGCATGGTCGAAGTCGAGAGAAGAAGAGACAGTTTCAGTACGAGGCAGAGGATGAAGCTATTGAAGATCCACAAACAAGATACAAGATTGATTTTTATTACGAAGTTCTAGACGTGATTTTATTAGCTTGAAGAGAAAGGTTTGAGCAACTTAAACATCGTATCGAGTATTTCGATTTCCGTTACGATACCTCCTGAACTTGTTGTCTGAAAAGTATACTAAACTTGCCAGCATTTTAACACACGAAGAATTGAAGGATGAATTTGAAAGACGAACTGAAAGTATTATCCACTACAATTAAGCCTGTGAAAGTTCACACACACACACACACACAAAAAAAAAAAAAAAAAAAAAAAAGATAAATAAAAATAAAATTATGGAACATGACTTTGCTCCCAATGTCGGTGTTGCACTTAGCGGATTTTGTTAACCTTACCGGTAACAGTGGCAAGTGGAGAAAGAAGTTACTCGAAACTTTAGCTTATTAAAAACTATCTACGTTCTTCCACGCCTAAAACATGCTTGAGTGGTCTAGCGATATCAATAGAATACGAATTGGCTCAAACATTGGACTACGCGAATCTGATAAAGAAATTTGCACATATAAGAGCAAGAAAAATTTCTTTAAATTAAAGTGTGTTAAATTTATGTATCTCTACACAATGTCTTTTAGTACATTGTAAAGTTTAGGCTAATCACTTAGTTTTGCCGTAATATCTGATTCACTATATTATCTTTATGCTCCATATTTTATTGGAAGCACCTTTTGATATACAGTAAAATAAGCTTTAAAATTAAACTTATTAGTCATGACTAAAGCATATTTTTAAAATTTTATTTTCTGTACGCGCTGCTGTATATCACAGATATACAGTGAAATCGAGCATACTGAATATTGTGTCGTGTATGGAGTCATTTAAATATTACGTAAGCATTCGAAAGAGGTAGTTGAATTTTTTGTTTACGTTTCTATTTCATATATATTTTTAAATGGGGCATATTACCTTTTTAGACAAGATTATTGATTAGTGACACCTAAACATAATCTCTCAAAGTAAGGTTTGCACATTAAAGGGGCGGCATGTGAAAGTATCGCCCAGGGCGGCAAAACTGCTAGCGCCGGCCCTGAGGCTTACGTCTCTGATGATCTGCATGAACTTTTGATTCTGGCACCAAAGATTGGCAACAATTATTAAATTATTTTAATATAAGTATCTAATAATTCATCCCCGATAAAGATTAAGTGAATTGAACTTATCTTTAGTTTAAAGATATATTAAAAATATTACTTACCTATTCCAAGTTATTTAACAAATAGTCAAGTTGCTGCTACACTACAACTCTCATTCTTCAAGTCAACTTCGGTGCATCTTCAGAAACCAGCATCGATCAACTTTCAATTATAACCATGTTCAACTCACAATACAACAAGAGTAAATACAATTCAGAAAATGAAACTTTTCTTACTCCGTTATTACGTGAAAAAACGTAGTCAAAATCCCCCCTTCCTCTCTCCATATACACAAAACAAACCCATACACCTGTGTGGTTATTAGAGCGAAGCAGTTGCGACCCCCTGTTGAGGGATGCTGTCTTTTCAATCTCTCGCATATTGACCGAAACCCAATGACTCACAGCAAAAGGATGTTTTCAGTTGCAAATTCCAAAACGGACAGGAAGAAGTAAACTCTTCGTCCGCAGATTAAGGTAAAAGTATGATGTTTCTGAATACAAATGCATGTTTGCCGATAGAATAACCATAAATTATTTTTCTCCTGCAGCGAGGGTCGTTTGCACATGAAGCATTAAAAAAAAAAAAAAAAAAAAAAGTCTCACGCTCAAAGAAATATTAGTAATTCAAAGAAGCGTAGCGCATAAATAGGCCAATACTTTAAATAAGGATAATAAATGTAAATTTTAATTTAGCACTCTAAAGTACATTTGGAAATACAATTTCTTCCAACATTTGAGTCAGTGTTCGAATTAAACTTTCGAACAAGAGGGGGATGCTTATGTATTGTTGCTGTAAATGTAGAAGGCGAAAATTTATCCCAGACAGGGATGTTATGTTACTTCTGTGATACGAGCCGGACATAAATTTTTACAGAAGGGGAGTTTTCCCGGCATCCCCCGTTAATTCGAACTATGATTTTAGTTAGGGGGGCTACAAAAAATTTAGGGGGGCTGAGCCCGCCCTAGTCCCCCCCTGACTACGGGCATGTTTCTTACCACTACCGTGTGACAAGAAAACTCGGCCCCGCTGTTGTATGAACATTGTTTCCAGTGTAGTTCCCTTTATTTCTTTCTCGTGGGCAGCTTCTTCCCCCGCATACCATATTTCAATCTCGTTCTTTAAAGTCACCCCTAGAAATGTGTCATCTTGAGTCCGAAACTCAGACGCCCATTCGTGAATATGGGCCTGAGTGTATACGTATATCATTTGAAGATGTAAATAGAAAACACTTAAACCAACTCTGGGGGCCTGTTTCTGAGTATGTATTTCGTTGTCAGATATCCAGATACTGAAGGCAGGGGCGCAAATCTGTCTTCAACATTTGGGGAACGGGTAAGACCGTTCCCATTTTTTAAAGCGATGTTCAAAATATTTATGAAGTTGAAAAATAATGCTGTGGAGGATCAGTTGTCCAACATTTGGAGGAGGGCAGATTTGAGGAAAGAGGGCATATTTGAGGCTTACTCTGGGGGAAGGGGTGATGCAACTCATATTACGGTAGATGAATCTGATTTCTAAGGTGAACCTGTTGTATATTATATACCAGGCGATGTAGATAAAATTGTAATACGTATCAAGTGTGAACACATTCTGAAATCTGAATACATGCATAAATTGATATGTTTCTATTTACGCATCCACAATGATCCACATTAAAATTTTAGGACACTTGTAATAATATAAATAATGACTTTCCCAAAACTATGAAAGAAAATCAACTATGTACGGCGCAACAATACTCTTATTTGCGCAAAATTATGATGATCACAATAGCATTATAGGAAGCGTTACAGGAATTAAACAAATAGTTGAAAATAGACTAACAATAATAAATGATAATGAAATATTAAAAAAAAAACAAAAAAAAAACACGATTCTTTTTAAAATGAAACAAGTCAAGGGAAACAATTTCATCCCACTTTCCTTTGTGGCATTCGGATACAAATCAATTTCAAATCGGGTGGAGGGGACATGTCCCCCTCATCTCCTCGGGATATGTGCTAATGACTGAAGGGCCCAAGCAATCTTTGCGAGGGGCGAGAATGCTGGCTCTCTTGGCCTACCAGATCGGTGACCGTGATTCTACAGAATGCTTTATATTTATGCTTGTGTGTGTGAGCTCCCTCAAAGAGTTTCTGGTCACGCCACTGGGCATACTATGTATTTATGATGAAGATTAATAGTTTGTTTTTAATTACGTTTACAATTACGATGCATTTAATTACGATTAAAGCATAACTATTTTTATACTATTATTTACATAACCGACATGCTTCAAAAAGGCATTGAACTAGCCATTTCTGTTTTGTTCTCTTTCTTTGACGTTAGCGCTCGTACGTTCTGTACAGAAACTATAGCTTAGTTCAAAATAGATAGAGTTGGAAATACTTGAAGATATGCCAGCGTATATCTAAAGCAAAATATAGAGTTGCAAGGGGTAAAGGTTTTACAAGTTTTTGAGTCCAGGGGTTTTGCAAGGGCCACATTCTGTGACCTGAGCAAGGCTTTCGACTGTGTTGACCATAATCTATTATTAAATAAACTAGCGTATTATGGTGTAGGAAATACTGGTCTAAATTTATTCAGGACTTACCTTAAGGATCGTAGGCAAGTGGTATGTGTGGGAAGGGAAAAGTCACAAGTTGCACAGGTTGTATATGGTGTACCGCAAGGCTCAGTACTTGGACCTTTGCTTTTTACTATAATGGTTAATGATTTACCAAATTGTGTAACTAGTCACTCAATTTTATATGCAGATGACACAACATTTCTCAGTGTTAGCCACGACTTGGAAAAATTAGAAGAAATCACAGAAAGAACATTATCTGAAGCTGGATCGTGGTTTAAGACGAATGGTTTTTTCCTTAATGAAGGTAAAATGAAACATTTAAACTTCAGTTTAAGAGGTATGGCAACCGAGAACAATTTGGACAGTGTAAAATTTTTGGGCATTGTTATTGATAATAAATTATCATGGGACTCTCATATTCAATATATTACAGGGGGACTTTCAAGAGTTATATATTTGATAAAAAATTTGAGGAATCAGGTACCACAAAACTATGTAAGATCCGCATATTTTGCGTTTTTTCAAAGTATCTTACTATATGGTATACTTTTATGGGGAAATGGTAGCCATGTGAAGGACGTTCTGTTGTTACAGAAAAAAGTTGAGAATAATGATGAATGCAGAGAATACGTGTCATTGTAAACCATTATTCATAAGATTAAAAATAATGACGGTAATCAATTTATATATATACAATGTGTTGATGTACATAAAGGGCAAAACGTCAGAAATACACTATAGGCATGACATACACTCATACAACACTAGAAATAATAGACGTGTCAACGTACCAAATTTGAGATTAACAAAATCACAAAATAGCTATGAAGCCATGAGTGTGAGGTTGTATAATAAATTACCTATAGAACTGACACAACTACCTATGGGTAGCTTCAAAAATAGATTATATTCTTGGTTAGTAAAAACACCATTTTATTCAATAGATGAATTTTTTGAATACGATATTTAATTTTTGTAAGGTAATAATATTTAAGATATGTTATTGTGGTGAACTTTAGTACTTTAGCAGTTATTGTAGATAATGAACAATCACTATTGCTGTACATTATTGTAGTAAGTTATAATTTGACGTTGTCTATGGCTATGCAGCTGATTCGACAATAAAATTTATTATTATTATAAAGGGAGTTAAGAAAGCAGGTAGTTGCGCATGCGCACTAAACAGAAAGCAGACGAAAACCCCGTTTCTTGCAGTAGACCTGGATGCCCAAGGAACATAGCATACAAGCGGAAATATAGAAAATGTGCATCTGAGTGACGCGCATGCGTACGTTCCGCTTATCAAAGTAAGGCGAGAGAGCACATCCAGAAGGTTGCAGTGGAAATAATTGTGATAATTACAAGCAAACAATTTATATACAATAAAATACGTATTTTTTCTTATTAATAGGGGATGCCGGGCATACCGACGTTCCCTTACGCTACGCTGCTGATTAGTAGTAATAGCAGTAGTGATAATAGTAATAGTAGTAGCAGTGGCAGCAAAAGTGGAATTAGCACTAGCAATCGTAATAGTAGTATTAGTATCACATATGGTGTAGCAATTTTACATATCTTCTGTTACTCGTAATGCACTAATGAGCGTAGTATAAGACTTTTACGTCCCTGAGCTGTATTATTGTATAATAAACATGGCTGGACAGAGCAAGCACAGATAACAAATAGACAGAATAGGGATATAGAAAACAAACCTTGGGTAACCTTTCAAACGATTTTCCCCATTCGAGAAGGACAAATAGACATTGCAATATTATGACGACACATTTCTCATTTTCCATTGCATATTGAAGGATTGACTTATCAACTTGGTTGTTCTCAGGCCGGTTACGCCCGGCCAGTTTAGGGTCCGGCCCGTTCTCTGCCCAGCTCGAGCCAGGCCGGGCTGTCTTCGGGCCTAGGTTTGCTGGGCTCTGGTCTGATGTCAGATTTTATGGTTTGATCTTAACTTATATACAGTAAAACCTGTCTTCAACGGACCCTTTATTAAACGGAAAACTGTCTTAAACGGAAATATTTCACGGTCCCATGAATTTTGGAGAACAAAACGTGTAAAAGTCCCTTCATTAAGCGGAAACTGTATTACGCGGACAACGGAAAAAAAAATAAACATTTAACGGAAAATTCTAAGTTCCGGACTACGGCGTTTAGACATTCTGTGAGACATATACATTGCACTGTCTGCGATAAAATGTTCGTTCTTTTGTTAAATATTTCTGGACAGTGTTGATCTTCCCCAACCACTTCTCATATTCACCCCCACAAATTGTCCTTAATCCCCGCAACTTAATCAAGAATCATACGGAATGTCGGAAAGAAGAAAACGAGATAGAGGAAGAAGAGGAATACGATATCGAGTTCGAAGAAGAGTGTAGAATAAATACGTCAAGATGCTCTCAGAAGTTTAAAGGAACTGCAAAAATTTGCCTTACGGAAAAATGATTCTGATTCACTTACTATAGTATAATTTCTCAGTCTAAAGTGTATGCGGAAAGTCAAGCAGCAATGTACACAGAAAACCCTGCTTGGCTATTAGAAAAATAAAGAAAACGTGTGCATAGTATATTTTGTATTCATTTTAATTTTTTGTGTATTTATTCGTAGAAGAAAGAAGTACTGTAATCGAACAATGTACGTAAAGCAATATATTTTCTCAGTATGCCCTTTTAGAAGCATGTATTTAAAAAAAAAAAAAAAGAAAGAAAGAAAGGAAAGGTCTACCTCCACTAAGCGGAAACCTGAATTTAACGGAAATTTCTGCAAGTCCCGCTCGATTCCGCTGAAGACAGGTTTCACTGTATATATATAAAATAAAAATGTGGATTTTCTCCATATAATTTATACGAAAAGATGCGACAGAAATGGGTCAAAATATCAAAAGAAAAAGAATAAAAGTATCATTTTTACACTCCCTGTTCTGTACCCTCCCATGCATAAACTGTAGACTAACACATGACAAATGGTAACATACTATCATGCCATGCTCTGGTATCCATATCTCCTCTCTGCATTTTTTTCTTTTATCATGAAAATTTGCCCCCTTCAGCACGTAGTACGTACCCAACTAAGCGCCACAACTATATGTGGTTTTTGTGAAACTCCCACTAAACTGATTATAAAAAGTACAAAATAAGTAATATTAAAATAGAAGCAAGCACAGCTGTGTCGTTGATAGTATGTGAGTGATACTTTAGCTAAACGTAAACAGAATATTTTACGATCATACCAACTCTCATTATTGTAAGATCATAGCTGCATCCAAGCTATATAAATCCCCACTTCGCGTATAGCTTGCTCGCGCTCTCTAACACATATGCTATAAATTGGTTGTGTCAACTCATAATTGCAGGTCTTATTCAAACTATCATTTTAAGCAAAATCACAATAAAAACACAAAACCGAGACTTGATCACTTTTATTTTTACAAGGCAATGTATAATTTACATTTATCGTTTACCACCAACGCGAGGAGCAGACTTTTGCGTAACTTTTGGAGCCTTCTGTTTTGCTGGCAGCTTTGTTGCCTACAAAAAGAAAAGATAATACATATTAACAACAGACTTTTTTTTTTTTTTTTTTTTTTTTTTTTAAGTTAACAGTGAATACACTTAATCTTACTATCTATATATTAAACTAAAAATATATCCAACAAAATTCAGTTTCCACAAAGTAAAGCAAACTACAGTATATTTCTAATTTACGTGTATTATTGTGTAATTCTCATACATTCAGATATTTTTAAATGCTTATTGTAACTACTACAGAACATAGCGATTCCGATCAGTTAAAAATAAACATATTGAAACAGTAAACTGATACCCTTTTGTTACCTATATTAAAACATTTTAATTCAAATTAACTTATGATATTTGTTTATCTCCAATGCTCTCAACTTACATATCTCAACTCAAATATCTACACTTTACACTTCCAGAAGAAAGCAAGCTTATTAACTCAACCAACAAAGCGCATCATCTTGTTTTTTAAAAAATCAAATATTGGAGAATGTAGGTTTCTCGAAGCAACCACTAGACCGTTTAAAGAGCCCTATTTCTACCGTACTATGTCTCATACTCTAGTAACCTGGTGGTTCATGAAGTTTCAACGGGACAAACACTTTGGCAGTGGTTAGCCCTTATGAATATGTCACCTCACTGATTGATGAAAACAGAGTGCGTGGGAAACACATGATTGGTATCGATGCACGTAAAACATACCAAAACACAAATTACATCGCCAGCAATGCATAATCTGCATAAACATAGCGTGAGAAAAGATCTATCTGATGAATAAAATACTCGTTGCTGGAAGAACAGAAAAATCCGGTGGAATGATACCGCTACAGATTCCAAACTTCAACGAAAAGAACCTCACGATATGTTGAATCGTAAGTGATATAAGACAGTTTGTATTAATACCATCCAGAAATAGTAACTAGCAATAGGTGAATGACGTTTATGCACACTGCAGAAATTCTAGACAAGCGAACACACACTGAATCTGTCTCCTCAGCGAAATCATGCCCATGCTATCGTTTACACTTCACCATACTACTTTCGAAAAGATTGCACAAGGGCCTACTTGCGAAAATGTATTGATGTGGTACTGAATGACCTACTCCTTTAAGCTTTATAATCATCGCTGTGGATGTTTCCTTTAATCCACAACATTTACAACATCTATGGGTAACATCCAATCCACGTTTTGATAACCGTAGTTTATTATATGCATATACAGGCCCGTATTTAGGTAAGTGCTATTCTGTGTTCGGGTACAGGGTGGCAAAATTTTTGAACTCTTTTTTTAAGGTTCACAATAAAGTAATATTTAAAACTAGCAACCCACAGTCCCGCGCAAACACGAGAAAATATGTTAATGTGTTTAATTCGCTCCAGTAGTACTCGTTACTAATTAGCTACCTTACCTGATTGTTTTTAAAAAGTCATCCTCTCCCACCCCCAACCCAAGGGGCGAGAAGATCATCATCATGAAAACTGATAACTCAGCGACCTCGAAAAATATGAATTCAACACTAATATCTATTGTTTTCGATTACCTTAAAAATCTTACCCCCTCCCTGGAGAGTGGAGTAGGACCATTAAGTTGAACTGGATTGAAACTGTCACTATTAATCTCAGCGACCCCAAAAACTATGAATTCAACTCTTAACATTGGTTGTTTTCGGGAGGGGGCGGCAAATTATTTAGAACAAAGGGGCGCACAATATATAAATACGGGCCTATATATATATATATATATATATATATATATATATATATATATATATATATATATATATATATATATATAAAGAAAATTTCTGGAAGATGGAATATTTTTATTTACAGATCACTAATCTCTTAGATCTCAAGCCTACTCAAACCATGTACAATAACATTTTAACTGTTTTTAACGTTAATTTTATAAAATAATTATGTTTTCACTGTCTTAATGTATTGTTATAATTTGAAAAATCAACCTAATCTCTGACAACTGATCAAAATAATTCTTACGAAAATAAATTCAATAAAACCTCCTTTCGTTTTCTAAATTTAAAATTAGTATTGTAGAAAAGGAAAGGGTTATTTTAATGAATTTATTTTCGTGAGAATTATTTTGATCAGTTGTCAGAGATTAGATTGATTTTTCAAATTATAATAAGCTATTTCCATAAGAAAAATATTACATTTACATGAGTTTGAATGTTTACACTAAGTTGTATTCAGGTTTCCACAGCAAGGAAGCAGTGACATGATATTTTAAGACATCAGAAGCAGCTGAACTGAATG
The DNA here is from genome assembly GCF_964235325.1 of Thermobia domestica. Classification (NCBI taxonomy): domain Eukaryota; kingdom Metazoa; phylum Arthropoda; class Insecta; order Zygentoma; family Lepismatidae; genus Thermobia; species Thermobia domestica. The sequence goes on from NC_137454.1 coordinate 203,434,008, forward strand.
GCCAATTATGGAACAGAATAATACATGCATCATAGTAAGAAATTTACTCCACGGAACAGTTGCTGATACAGCTTTGAAACATACTATCGTCTATGGAGCCCTGCAATGAGGCGATTACTAGCACCATGAGTATGTCACTTACCAGGGTCGACTTTGTGTAAGGTTTTGACAAGCCGACAGCGATATCTTTCCGCGTTCACAGGATAATCGGCATTATATCAGGACCTACGCCGGGTTTGAATGCCCTTCAAGTTAGATGATGTCGCCCTCGATTCATGTTCACTAGACATTTTTTACTTAATTTCTGGTCTCTTATCAACTCCTTCGGTTTGTCGGTGTATTTCGTACCACCCCGTATATTTCACGGTAAATGTGGAATAATAAGAACTAGAAGAGGTCAGTTCTTAAATAACCTTTCCAATAATTATGTAGCCAGTTTTATCTTAAAGCCATCAAGTATCAATCGTTTTAGACTTGACAAATGGAAATAAAATATTTTTTAATAAATCGGCAGTGAAGAAATTACGAAAATCAAGTAATTTTGTAGCCTAGTTGAATAACTTTGCTTTGAAGTTTTCTAAGTTGGCAAACAACGTACGACATGATATTCTACAAAATTAAGGTACTCCAAAATACAAATATAAATCTTGGAAGCAGTTCGAACAGCGGCAGCATTTAGTTCTTAAGTGCAAATAATTAGAATGTATCTGTTGAAATGAATGCATTAAATACACTAGGTTACATATTTAAAAGATTTCTTCTATTACTTTAGGAGATTTTTGCACAGTTACATTGCTTCACAATGCCATCGAATGAAAATCCCTGCCACAAACAAACCATGTTGAATATATTTCCGTAATTTCACCTTTAGAACAAAAGCCAAACTAAATTTTAAATTATGGTTCACCGGTAGGTTCAATGAGATGGTTATTTTGTAATATACCCATTCGAAAAACGTTTCTGGAATCTGATTTAACCTAATCCAAAAGGCCTGCATTGCTCTTGTGAATTTATGATCAAAATTACTTCCTTTAATAATTCAGTTTAAATATATTTCGTTTCACACATTAACAGCAATTTCTTAACCTCCTGCAATAGGTGGCTACGAGTGATTCGATATATGTAATGTAATGGTCTAATAAATGATGTGGAAGAATTAATTTGGACGCATGCATAATAATATACTGATATTTATTGCGTAGATGTAGTTTTTGTAGTCGAAGTATTGTATTGAATTATTGCATAAGTATATACTACTATGATTTACTTCAAATTAGGTACACATTTCTTTTAAAGGTTTGCTTTCGATATATGTATGATTTGTTACTAAACATTGGGTGGATGTAATTTAAATTACACCGTATATTTATCATTACGTAATCAAAATGGATAATTCTTACTATTCTCACATTGTATTTTGATCAATTATAGAATACTTTGCTTTATAAGTATGGAAATTGCAATGTTATGCTGAATATAGAAATTTGACCACTTCAAATAATAATAAAAATACAGGGGTACCATCTCAGCGCTTGTATAAAGTAAATAATGAATTAGCCCTAACGGGATTTATTTTTCTGGTATAATCTTATGAACATTTATTTTTTTAATACATATGTAATTTAAAAACAACAGTCTTTTACAATGAAATAGGATTAATGACTGGTTAATTATTTAAATTAGTAATTAGAAAAGCTGAATTATTAGACTTTAGATATGCGGCAAGAAAAAAAAAAAAAAAAAAAAAAAAAAAAGCATATAGTCAATACACTGGTGTGCAATACTTAAGGACGAAAGTTTCGTATGTTGTGCCACCGAATGTTGTGCCACTCCCAAATTTCGCATAGATTAGTGAAACTTTAACCATACGTGGAAAATAGTGATACAGTATGATACACGAAACGGAAAGAACACGTGATTAGAACAAAAATTGCACTTTATACAGAAGCAATAACTTATACTAAAAGCACAGCGATTCATGATAAAGTAGTAAATTGGTACTTGAAAGGGTGTGATACTATGGACAGCTATGCATGATTTGCAACGTCCTTCCATGCTGGTAATGAGCTGCTGTGATATGGACTTTCATTCTTTTACCAGCGCCTTTGACAATTCCTGGATAACTATTGATCTCGCGCCCACCCCAAGGGCCCATGACATTTGGGCGCGAGACGTTTCGGCGCAAAACCAGCGCCATTAACTTGTTCCGCCACCAACGAATTTCGAGGTCGATTCCATCCCACTGTTTTGTGCGCCTATTCCCACATTTTGTGCGTCGCCGGGAATCAAAATGGGCCTACAAATATGGCGGAACAAGTTAATGCTGTTCCGTTACCAACGAATTTAGAGGTCTTTCTTTCATCCGTTTTGTGCGCCTATTTCTATGCTTTGTGCGTCACCGGAAGTGGGTCAAAATGGGCCTCCAAGGTGGGACGAAAATGACCTACTGTTCCCCCCAGGATCGAATTTCGAGATCATTTCAATCGCATCATTTAGTGACTATTTCCAAGTTTTGTACGTCACCCACCTACAAACATGGCGGAACAAATTAATACTGCTCCGCCATCAACGAATTTAGAGGTAGTTTCCTTCACATCGTTTTGTGCGTCACCGGAAGTGGGTCAAAATGGGTCTCCAAGGTGGGACGAAAATGAGGCATTGTTCCGCCACTATCGAATTTTGAGGTCATTTAATTCACATCGTTTAGTGCCTATTTTGTACCGTTTGTAAAAAAGAATAGGCGCACAAAACGGTACAAAACAGGATCAAAACGATGCGAAAGAAACTACTTCGAAATTCGATAGTACGGAACAGTGGATCATTCTAGTCCCACTTTTAACGCTTATTCTGACCCACTTCCAGTGACGAAAAAAAAAAAAAAAAAAAAAAAAAAGGCAGAAAACGAAGTGAAGGAAACGAACTAGAAACTCGATAGTGCGGAACACTGGTTCACTTTCATCCGACCTTGAAGTCGCATTTCGACCCACTTCCGGTGACGCACAGAACGGTACGAAACAGACAATAAACGACGCTAAAAGTACAACCTCGAAATTTTATATTGAGTGGGTCATTTTCATCCCACTTGAAGCTCACTTTGCCCCAGTTCCAGTCACGCACAAAACAAGCACTAAACGACGCGAAAAAAACGACTTCGAAATTCGATCGTGTCGGACCAGTGGGTCATTTCCGTCCTACCTTGGAGGACCATTTTGACCCACTTCCGGTGACGCACAAAACGGCTCAAAACAATGTGAAGGAAACTATCTCGAAATTCAATAGTTGCAGAACAAGCAAAAGAAACGATCTCTAAATTCGATAGTGGCGAAACAGTGGGTCATCTCTGTCTCACCTTGAAGCTCATTTTGACTCACTTCCGATGACGCAAAAAACGTGGAAATAGGCGCACAAAGCGGGCCCTAAACGATGCGAAAGAAACGACCTCGAAATTCGATCATGTCGGAACAGTGGGTCATTTTCGTTCTCATTGGAGGCCCATTTTGACCCTCATCCGGTGACGCAAAAAAAAAAAAAAAAAAAAAAAAAAAAAAAAAAAAAAAAAAAAAAAACGAACAAATCAGCACAAAACGATGCGAAAGAAAGCACCTCGAAATTCGTTAGTGTCGGAACAACTTAATGACGCCCGCAAAACCTTTTATTCAAATAGGTTTACCTACCTACATATGTTACAATGTATTTCATAACTAGAGCCCGGATGTTTAGGCACTAAGATATGAAAAGAGGCACTGGAAATTGCGAGACACTTCCACAAATAATTTTGCAAAAACTAAAAATAACATCTTGCACACAGCGAAGTTTCTGCATATCATGCACAACTTGTCACTACCAGTTGAAAAGAAATGGGAAGAAACCGTGGGAAATTATTGACTATTCGGTCTCCGTACTATGCGGCTTAGTTTTAAAAGAATATTTTCTTTTAATAAAAAACATATGTAATGAGCACATGTAGTTTGTGTAAAAAGATGTACGTGTAGTTTGTGTAAAAAAAAAATCGTTAATGCTTAGTTATTTTAAAGATGTCACTGTATATTCATACTGCACTGTGTACTTGATTTTTTGAGTCAGACATTATTAAATTTATCTTAAAATGTGTACAATACTGTACATATTTTCATTTTCTATAATCAATTATTAAAATGTGTAGTACAAAACATAGTGATTAATAAAAATGAAAGAATGTTACAGTATCAGTAATGATGAGTATCCGCCGCTGTCAATTCAAATATACTGGTTCTTATCTCTTCTCCATGGAAGTAAGTAAAAGAACCGGGAGGAATACTTAAGTCAGCAAATTTTATTCACACTGAGATAGATTATTCAGAAATGCAAAAAACGATAAGATTACATTGAAATAACGTAAATTTTGTAATCACAAAATATTTTACACAAGAGACCTTACTTAGCTCAGATTCTTTTCCAACTGAGATTTACAAATAGGAAAAAGTCTTACATGAGTATAAGGTGTCCTCTCACCCACATGACTGTATTCTCCTCTCGTCTTTGGCTTTCCGTCCTCCCTTTTGCCAGCCTGTATCCTCCTTATATCCCTCGTGTTTATCACACTTTAATTATGTTTCTAATACGAGGGGGAGTCAAATGAAAACCATAATTATTTTTTTAAATATTATTTATTGGTCACACAGGGTACAGAAGTAAATCACTTTTCAATATAGTCCCCTCCTCGTTCAATGCAAGTCCGCCAGCGCTTCGGAAGAGCCTGAATACCTGCAGAAAAAAAGTTTTTTGGGCGACGGCGCAACCACTCGTGCACCGCGTTGCGTACCTCTTCATCGGAGTGGAACTTCCTGCCGCCACTCCTTGCTCGCTCGCTTTGTTTCAGGCTGATGGTAATGCACCCATGTTTCGTCACCAATGACGATTCGTGACAGGAAGGCATTACCGTCACGTTCAGCACGCCACAAAAGGTCTTCGCACGCATCAACACGTCGCTGTTTCACTTCAGGCGTAAGTTGTCGGGGCACCCATCTTGCAGACACCTTATGAAACTGGAGAACATCATTCACAATATGATGTGCCGATCCATGACTCATGTGTACACATGCTACAATTTCGTCTATTGTCACACGGCGGTTTTCCAAAACGACGGTGCATGTGGCTAGTGGGGCTGCCATTTTGGAACTGTTGTTGCGCCGGTGTTGTGCATTTGCCGGCTGCTGCCACCTAGGAGACATCCGGCATACTATCGTAAACAGGCATGCCAACTTACAGCTCACTGGCGCCATATGCGGATTTTTATTTCTACTTTTATGGTTTTCAGTTGACTTACCCTCGTAATTAATAAGTCTCTCTTGTCACTTAAGCAAGGTTGTTTTCTCAAAAAAACATTTTAATAGTTCTTCTTAGTACATATTAGATTCTTATCCATTTTTTTTCTTGCAAAATCTGTTTCAACACAATAGGAAGTGTTTATTAAGTACTGGCTTGTATCAAGAGGTCAGAAGAAACGAATAAAAACTGGTGCTTTTAATGGTATGGGTGTTTCAGGAAGTAAGTATTTATTGAATGCTTTTTTTGTTATTTCATCTGCCCATTAGGCCGGATAGTTGATACTCTATTGTATTAATATAAAGTTATTTCAGATTTCATAAAAAAATAGGCATTTATAGGCACCAGCTCTACATTGAAATAGGACGAATAGGCCAAATAAAATTTACTGTAGGCGGCCTGTAACACCCCAAAACAAAATTTTGTCCTTTGCGTCTAACGTGAAGGAACGATACGATTGGGCGGCATAAGAACAGCATTATTTCCAATAAGGATATGGAATCTGTATAACAGTCCTCTACGACCAGTCAACAACGAACACCCACGCCGAAGCAGCTCATCCCGGATTGCCTTGCGATCAAACGGCCGCGCCTCAACTTTCTGCTCTGCTCTGACCGACACAAGTTGTCTCGTAACTTTTAACCCCTTCGTGTTGAGGAGGCAAACTTATTCGGCGCTACGGCCACGCTGATGTCACGTCATGTAACGTCTTACTCCCTATCTACGTGTGGGAACTCTCTTACAACATGCTGTTGGCTGTTCATTCATTTTCATCGACTATACATTACTTTATCTCCTCCCTAAGTTTTGCACACTCGTTTATCTGCTTGGAGGTAACAGCAGCAGATCATGAAGAATTTGCGTTAGTCGAATTATAAATGGAATAACCGCAGTTTTATACATATATTTATATTATCCTTATAAAAAATCGGTTATACAGCGAACCCTATAAAACTACAAGCAAAGATAGATGGCTGTGAAAACGCTCGTTATAAATAATTTGATTTTCATATAGTAATTACATTAGTGACAGTTATTCTCGTTACACAACTCATGATCACTAGAAATCCCTAGTTTACACTTCATTTTCGAAGAATGACTTATCAAGAAAGCACTTGGTACTAGAACTTACTCTAACGGTACTAAGTTTGTCCGAATTAGGAAATACAAAGTTAAATATAATTTATATCGCTGTACCAAAAGATAAGAAAAAATACCTTTGGAACTGCTTGAGCTTTCTTTGCAGCCTTCACAGCTTTCTTCTGCTCCTTGGCAGCCCTGGAATATACAAAGAATAATATAAGGAGATTCACATGAAATAAAAACAGATTTTACATCTTCTGCTAAGACAACATTATTATGTTAAGTACCTTTAACAAGTTTTATTTTTAACATCTCTTAACGCTCGTCTGACTAATTTCCCCTACGCCAGTATTTGTTCCATACAGCCAAAGTCATCTTAAATTTTTAACCCATACATTTCATCATTTATATACAGTATTACGATCTTGTATAATAGAACGAAGTCAACTGTGTTTTTTGATTGACTTACCACTAATATAGCACGACAAATCGAGGAAATAAATTAAGACAACTTTCTCATCTCTTCTTGATGTTCCTACTTCTAAGTATAAACCACTTGACAGTGAATAAGAACATCAGGTATCGAATACTGTTTCTGCTAATGAAAATATGTTGAAACTGAAAATTTGAGACACACAGATCTTAGAGATTATAAAGGGAAAATATATCTGCCTAAGAGTATCCTGAAATATCATACAACCTTGTTTATGAGATTTGTAATGTCGGTTGCAGAACGACAAGGGGCACAATTAGAATTTCTTATAGGCCTAATTAATGACACGTCCGAGTGTATCACGCTAATTCTTAACAATAATACTGACCTTAATAGATGTCGCTATCTGAGTGATTACTGTGTGTATTGAAGTCCTTGACTGACTATATAAAAAAATATGATGAGTGGGGAGTTGGTGAGCAAACTAATTTTATTAAAGCTTACAGCAGCGGGCCAAAGGCTTGCGCCCAACTACTAGTTACTTTAAAGCAAATATATAATGTTCCCCTCAACCATGTTGCGGGCCATGGCATTGGAAGTGTCACCGTTCATCTCAATGACCCCAAACAATGTGGATTCAGCACTAATATCGGTCATTTTCGATCATTTTTAAATCTCTCTTTCTCTCCCCCAAGTGGCGGAGCTGATTTTGGATTTAAACCGGATTGGAAATGTCACTGTTCATCTGAATGTTCCCGAAAACTATGGATTAGTCACTAATATTGGTCATTTCCGATTCTCCTCCGTGCTGCGGCACACGGCATCAGAATTGTCACTGTTAATCTCAGCTACTCCTAAAACTATAGATTCGACACTAAAATTAGTCATTTTCGATCATTTTTAAATGTTTATCCCCCTCCCCTGCGTTGTACCCTCCCCAACTATCAGGCTGAACTTGGATTGAAACAGCATCAGAAATGTCACTGTTTTCATCATCGACCCCGGAAACTATGGATTCAACACTAATATCGCTCATTTTTTATCATTTTAAATTTCTCTCCTACGTTGCATCGTCAAAGTGAATAGCCTAAAGTAATCCCTGCCCCTCATCTCATGTATGCTGAAAATTTGATTGAGATCCGTCGGGTGGTTCAAGAGTGACGGTCACAAAAGCAGTCATTTTAATTTTCTTTTTACATATATCTCCCCCTTATCCCTTCCCTAGGTTGGCTCGTCAAAGTGAAATGATAAATACCCAAGGCCCAACCCTCATATATGTTGGAAATTTGATCGAGATTGTTTTTGTAGTTCAAAAGTTATTAAGTTTTATTAGTTTTTATTTATACTTTCCCCTCTCCGAGGATCTACCGTTAAAATTACAAAAATGCTTCCAGATCCGAACCTCATGTATCTTGAAAATTTGACTGAAATCGGTCGGATACTTCAAGTTGTATTAAGTTACAAAAAATAGTCACTTTCAGCCTTATACAGTATGGCGCTAAATTCGTTGTACAAAAGCAGAGGAGTGATTCCTCAGAGTAAAACAAAGTTCCAATAAACATAGGGCGAAAACCCCATCGCTTACGTGTTATGGGTTGCCGAAAACATGAAAAAATGAATTCTAAAGGTTTATAGCTCCAGAACTATGGGACCTACTGTAGTCGGGTCAAGACTTCACTTAGGAACTAGTATGTGCTCTATCCAAAAATACATGTTTCAGAATCCTATGGTACTCACGCAACAATTTTTATGGAGGTAGTTGAAGAGTACTTTATATCAATGGACCGTAGTCAAACCTCTCTAAAAATCGTTGTGGAAGCACCTCAGGATTCTGAAACACGCATTTTTGGATAGGGCAAATACTAGTTCCTAAGTGAAGTCTTGACCCGACCAAGGTAGGTTCCATAGTTTTAGAGCTATGAACCTTTAAAATTCATTTTTTCATGATTTCGGCAGCCTATAACACGTAAACGATGGACTTTTCGCCCTACGTTTATTGAAACTTTTTTGTTTGTTTTACTCTGAGGAATCACTCCTCTGCTTTTGTACAACGAATTTAACGCCATACTGTAGAAATTGATTTTTATATATTTCGCCCCTTCTCCTCCCCTACGTTGCTCCGTCAAACCTAAATCACAAAAACGATCCCAGGCCTGAACCTCATCTATGGTGAAAATTTAATCAAGATCGGTCGAGTTGTTCAGGAGTTATTGTTTTATTTATTTTTCTATATACCCTCTCCCCTCCCTCAGTTCTACCATCAAAGTGAATAGCCAAAAACCAGCCCAGCCTCGAACCTCATCCATGTTTCAAATTTGATCGAGATCAGTCAGGCTGTTCAGGAGATTTAGAGTCACAAACAGTGATATACGGGATGGACAAAAATATGGAAACACATGGTATAAAAGAAGTAGTCATTTCAAACACGATTTACGTCTGAATGGTATATCACCGCTGTCGCTGTGGTCACCGGAAGATCCTGTGAGGTATACAACCTGGCCAATCGAACAGATGGTTTAGTTACAGTTCAGCGACCGGTTCGTGAAGGTCATCGTGAATCATCTGAGCTGACCGAGTTTCAAACAGCAATTGTGGGTGCGTTCATGGTGAAAGCTTCCGCGACGAAAGTGGCGGAAATGTTTGATGTATCAAAAGACATGGTCTCGAAGATCATTAGTGCCTACGAGTGTTCTGGAAAAACCTCATCAGCAAAGCTTTGGCGTGGATGCACATGTGTGTTGTGTAACAGACGGGACGGACACCCATCGGGTAGAATTGTGGCCAAGCAGATCACCATAGCGCCAAAACAGTCAAAAGAGAACTCCACAAGGAGGATATTTATGGAAGATATGTAATTCCTAAACCATTCGTGACTGTTTACCATGCTGCTATACGGAGACTGGCACACGCCCATAAAAACTGGGCAATGGAGCAGTGGAAGACTCATCTGGTAATATGAGGTACACAACCTGGCCAATCGAACAGATGGGTTAGTTACAGTTCAGCGACCGGTCCGTGCAGGTGAATGTGACTCATATCTGAGCTGACAGTTTCAAAGAGGGCTATTCTAGGTGCGCGTTGGTGGACGCTTCCGTGACAAAAGTACCGCCATACTAAATGTTTGGCGTATCAAGAGGCACAATCTCATAGATCATGAGTGCCTACAAATGATTTTCATCTTGTCGGATAAGTCTTCCTTTATATTATTTCCGACTGCTAGCCGAGTTTACGTGTGGAGAACGCCACCACAAGCGTATGATACAGATTGTGTTACCGAAAGTAAAGCATGGCGGTGGTTCAGTGATGATTTGGGCAGCCATATCCTGGTATTCTGCCGGACCCAACATCACTGCATGGACTACGTAACCATTTTGAGTGTAAAAGCCTTTTACACATTTTCCGGAATATGGTCAAATAAGATTCTATTTATCTACGGTAAATAAGTAGTTACATTAACGATACTGTAAACTAGATAAGATTATCCAATTTAGTCTCAGCGCATCGCGATAATTCCTAACAATAAGCAATCATAGTAATAGATGTCGCTAGCGCTTGTTTTTGCCTGACGCTAATGTGTCACTAGTGTCCAGGCAATTTGCCAATTATGACTAAATGCAACTGTTATGGCAATTTAACCGAATCTTGGAAACTGTATTATTTCAATTTAATATATCAAAATAAGACAAGAACCATAATGATATTTAGATTTAAGCATATATATTTATGCATTTCCACAGTAATCTAATTGCAACTATATTGTTTCAATTTAATAATTTCAAATAAACACCAATAACACCGAACATGGGCATGCTTTGCTGCTTACTATTAGTAGAAGAGTCGTAACCATATTTATACAACATTTAGCGTAAGCTCTAAACTCCGATAAACAAAATATTTGTATCCTTCCGCTTGTCACAAATATGATTTGCTAGTGATGTATCACTACCACTCCCCACGGGGAGGAGCAAATGATACACGTGCATTTTGACAATACTGTCTCATGTTGTCCTGATACTTACAGCAGCAGCAGAAAAGAAAAAAAAACTCGAAAAATTAAAAAAAGTATTTGAATTTCGCTCGTAAACAACTGTTGCTTAGTGAGGTTTGCCTTGTTGGTGTTTCACCACAACACTCGCGGACCCGGAATTCATGCCAGCCATCTTTCAGACTTTAAAAGCATAACACCCGTCTACAGTTGAGTTGGCGCCATAATTACTGCGCATGCTTAGTGTTTATTTCTATTGCTTCATTCGCCACACTCGACTGCAGTATTATTAGATAATACGTATTATATTTTTGTCATTTATAATAATATAGCAGTTTTATATGAAGCTTCATAATAAAAGTAATAATCGAATCACAAATTATTTTGCGGAGGAGTACAAGCGTCGGTAGGACAACAGCAAATCAGCGAGATTTAGTTTCACGTGGCTTTGTTTATCGCAGTTTAGAGCTTGCGCCGAACAATGTTTAGAAATGAGCACTAATATTTGTGTAACCCCATGTTGTTGGTGGGCCAACTTTAAAAACTTAAATAATCAAACCTTGAAATTAAGCGCGATTTTAACCTTGCATATTTTTGAAAAATACAGAATTACACGAGAAATTAAAGATAAAAATTGCCAATATGTCAAGTTCTCTTAAAGTAGAAAAAATGTTTCAGTAACTTCGCTGTTTCAATGAATCAGTATCTTAATTTATCCTCCTTTTCCCCAAGCAAAAACAACTACGAAAACTTGATTTTCCTATAAATTAACGCACGAAAACTAAGAGAAAATGATAAAGGTAATCGGACAGGAACAACATTCTGACAGATGGAAGAACAAAATAATCCGGACCAAGGTACAGAAGAGGAAGAAACCCTTCATGGATCGTACTATTTTTCTTTTCTTTAATCAATTATTATCAGCGTTGCCATCTTATGAGGAATTAAATGACAAACTAAAAGTTATAGATAACTACTTCCTGTGATAAAATACAAATTCTTATCCATTTAATGGAAATACCTGAAAAAGTGCAGTTTACCAAGTTAATAAAGTATTGACCACATTTCACTCTCAGAACAGCTTTGATACGACATGGAATGAAGTAATAGCGATCGTGACCGGTAGCAAGAGGAATATTTATACCATTCCATATTCAGTGCATCAAGTTCTGTGAAAAAGGATGATGAGGAAAATCTGCATAGGATTCGTGTCTCCAGAACAGTCCACAAATATTTCTGTTCTGATTTGGAGATTGTGCGGGGCAAGGAGTGCTAACTTCATCCCGATATTTCTCAAACCACGCCACAACAGTTTCAGGTATAAGAATGGATGGATTATCATACTGGAATATGCGTTATTGCTCGAAAACACCTCGAACATAGAATGCACATGGTCTAAAATCACGACATTATCACGGTCAGTGACGCGACTGGTGAGCATCAGCAGAGTTCATTAAAAACCAGGATATTGCAGCCTACAGCATCACAAAGGTACCGCCATATTTTACGGTTGGGCAGAGACATTGCGGTTCATACATTTATTTGGGCTTCTGCCACATACAAACACAACCGTAGTTTCAAATAAGGTACGCGATGATTCCTCCGACCATGTTACACGTTTCTCTTCATCAGAGTCCATGTTACATGTTCGCGGCACCATTAACATCGTGTAAAACGTTAAGGCCCCTTATCAGTAGTTTTGCCCGTGCAATCCAACGCCATATGTTCATGTCATGTAACTCGGCGCGGACTGGTAACTGTCGATACAATTGCGGGAAAAGATGTTTCAGTTTCTCACGTCGGTCACTTGCACCACCGTCACGTTACGGTTCTGAGTAACAATCAGACTAAATGCTTGGCTAGTCCTGTCAGAGTTTTCTTCCCATTACTGTTCCTCTTCGCCGATGTAATAGACTATGAGCTTTGTAGATCGTTATCACTCTGGGCACTGTCCCTCGTGACAAACCCAACACACTTGCCATTTTCGCATTTACGGTCGCACCACAACCGACAACCCTCTTTTGAAATCAGAGGAGTTACTCGTTTTGCACTATCAACGTCTTTCGAGTTCATTGCACGCTGTCACTCCATTTCCCATCGCATAGCTCAGGGTATGTTCTACCACACAACAGCAAGCGCTACGGTCGCCACCTGATTAGTGTTGCAAAGGGTAGAAAAAGTAATGGAAAATACAATATATATATATATATATATATATATATATATATATATATATATATATATATATATATATATATATATATTAAGCAGTTCTTTGTTACATTGTCCTTGCAAGATTAAATTCGAGTAGCAATGTTATACAATATCCCATACTGGAACATCTAACACAAGCAATCAAAGAAAAGATATTTTTCTTCGAAGCAACGATACATAGTCTGAAGACTTAATTATGTAAAGCTTGAGTTTAATTATTTCCTTTCTACATTCAAATTGTTGACTATGGCCTATGCTGGACTCATAAAAGGTCTCAGTTGACTTCTATACAGAGTTCTCCAAAAGTCCCGCCAAAAAGTAAAAAGCTGTAATTTTGAAAGTACTACTTACAATTTTGTATTTTGTTTGTAATGTTTAGTGGAAATGTTAAAATTTTTGTTGGCACCAATGAGCGAATGTAAATGTTGACGTCATAACCGCAAAATCGTGACAAAGATGGCGTCTACTCAAGAGAAAGCGCAGTGTGTGGCGTGGTTTTGTGAGTGAAAATTAGTGTTTTGGTGAGAAGAAAATTCCGACAAAAATATCAAACAATCACCTGCAGGTTCAAGTATCAATAGATAGTACGATAAGTTCCTAGCTACTGGAAGTGTCTTGGATTTGCCTCGTAGCGGAAGGCCAACAACAGTGTTGATGTGATTCAGTCCGTGCAGGAAAGCGGCTTGCGAAGTCCAAAGAAATAGTTGAAGCTGCGAGTGTCAACAATGACAACGCTACACAATATCGTTCGTAAGAAAATGATACAGAAGTTTACAAGCAAAAACCGAAAAATGTTCAGGACCTCCGGAAGAAGATATGTGATGTGATTGGGAGTATTACGGATGAAGCACGTCGGAATGCCATTCTTGGATTCCCGAAAAGACTTTAGCAATGTTTGGACGTAAATGGTGCTCAGCTGGAGGTTTGGCACTGAAAAAATGCTTGAAAACAAAATTTCAGACTTTCTTACAAGTCCACTAAAAGTTTTGTACAATTACAATAAATGGTTACAAAGTTACAGCTTTTTACTTTTTTGCAGAATTTTTGGAAGACAATGTACTTAGCCAACTGGATTAGTTTCTACTTTAAATTCTATTTCTATTTCTGCGAGTTCCATCTTAATACTGTCTATCCATCTACACCTACACATTCCTACTAGTCTTTTTGCGATTGAGTTTCCAATTAAAATATTGAAAGCGTTCCTACTTCCTCTCACTTTGGTTATATGAACTGTCCATCTAAGCCTCCTAGATTTAATGACTTAATTTTAGGTAAACGGTATAAATTATGCAGTTTCCCTTTACGAATTGTTTAATTAGTACAACTTCACTGTTTCCTAATGTATGGTTAGAGCACCTACAAATGACAATACCTTAACAGAACTGGATGATTTTTTATATACTCATCCAATGAACGAATGACCTATAACAGGACGCGAATATCATTCAATTTCGTTTAAACATTCCTAAACGATATCAGACAATATAGTAAATTATATCAGAGAACATTTTGCACGCATCACTAGGCCTATATTCGTAGTACGTGTGGCACTACGAATTAATTTATTAACATTTGGAAGTGCACACTTTGTTACAAAAAAAAAAAAAAAGTCTGCCATCCACCTCTTCTTAAAAAGCCTTGTACTTTCTTTTTAATCTTTACTTTTAACAAAAAATTTATGTTATACGTGGCTCTGAAAATTCAATCTTTAAAGGAGACCGGTATGGCCACGTTATTTTGAAAATTATACATACAAGTGACTTACAAACTTATAGATGATAAATCTCCTACACACCTATGATTAAATGTTGCCTGATTATGCATGAATATCTACATAACACATACATACACAATTACATTATATATATTGACTTTTTTTGTAACCCTATGTTCCTGTGTCACAAATTGATGAACTTTTATTCAAAACTAACTAAAAAAGCATTAATTCGATTTTGTTGTCAAAAAAGGTCACCCCTAAAAAAAACTATTTTACAATATACGTGTATATTGTGAGGGTGATTTGGTGTTCTGACCTAAAGCAGGTCCTTGACCCGAAGGTCTCTGGACAAGATGAACTGATGGTGGTTTCCCATTGCCTTCCATGGGATGATGATGTCCTAAGGACGGGACCTACAGTTTAATGTGGGGTCGGAACTACTGTGCTCCCACCGGGACCACGCGCACCAGAAGCGAGCGTGCTAACCATTCCGCCACGAGGGAAGCATTTTGTATATGTAGTTTAGTTATTTGTATTTGCATTGCATTGTTTATTCTATATTATTCATTCTACATTATTTATTATATTGTATATGGATTGTTTATTGTATATGTATTATTTATTGTTATTGCATAACATAAAACATTTAAATAAATTGAAAATTACAATCTTACATACCAATTCTACTAGAACGAATAGCATAATGAACAATTATTATGTTTTGTTAGACAAAACAAATCTAAGCTTAAGTTTATCCTTCATTTTACAGACGTCATTAAGATCTAGGAGACACTTGACAGCTCGTTCTGCACGTTGATTTGTTCTGGGAATTCTTAGTCTCGATGGCTCTTAATTCCAAAACTTCTGATAATCACCCACACTGTAGATTTGGTCAGTAAACACCAATGGTCTGCCCATTTGTAAGAGATGAATCTACAAATTTCGAGTAGAGAGTCTCTTCTTTCTCGTAGAAGAATAAATGCCAGAAGAGCTAGTATTGCTCGAGAATTCCATCTTGCATTACTCAATCTCGGTATTTTCTGAAACTTTACTTTAGGAACTCCCAGTTGCTTCAAAAAACCGGAAAACTCTAGTTGATTGAAATAAATTCTCATCATCATGCCATCCAGCTGTTTCTGTTATTTCTTCTTCACCAGTCTCAAAATTAATCTTAAGTTGCTCGTAGTTCTTTACAAGCTCCAGGACAAATGGATATTGGGAGATGATGTTTCCTACAAATTCATCATCCATCACAACGCGAAGCATTCTGTCAAGAACATGGTGTTGACAACCAATGAATTGTGGTACTTCATTTCTTTTGAGCAAACAGCCTTTGTAATTGAATTATAATCCCATTCCTTCTTCCAGTGTTCACATTAGTAGTGTTCGCAATAATAATCTTTATACTATTCCATAAATTGTATTCATCGAGAACATCTGATATTCCTTTAACTACAGTATCTGCTTTTTCGTTTGGTAGACCTAGCGCTTCGAACTTCTCTTCGTTCATTCTTCAACAATAGCACTTGATATTCTTAGCCTTCAATACGTTTACCATCAAAATGCAACGCCCAACTTTCTAAATGTAGTGTTTTCTTTATTTCTTCTTTAACAGCTTCTAGCTTCTTTAATAGTAGACTTGTAAATACCAGATTGTGAAGGCGTCTCAATGTCTAATCCATCTTGAGATAACTGCCGGCAAATGGTTGCTGCTTTGCTGGTTGATACCTTGGAAGATGTTACTAATTTTGTTGCAGTTTTGGTTTTGTTATCCTTCCTTGTCCTTATGGAGGGTTCGTCTGAAGTTTGGGCTTCTTCTTAATCGCTCTCAGAATCTGATGTTTCAGAAGTTCACGTACTTGTTGCTGCTGCTGTTGAAGTAGACTGCAATGGCGTTTTCCTTCGTTTGGATGGATGGATAGTTTTAAAACTCGAAGTCTTCCCAGTTACATAACCAACATGTCCTTTGCCTTCGATCTGAATATGATATAATCTATCCTCACTCCACAACCATTCACCATTTTCTTTTGTGATGTCAAAAATTCCATCCAATTGATTGTATTTTCCTAGTTTTACACATTTGTCATGTTGTGCAGCACCTTATTCAGTTTTGATTCTACGACTTGTATAGATACACAGGAGAAATTTAATTTATTTTGCCATAAGCTTGTTACTTCTTTTGCGATTACATTTACACGTTCTTTCCTTGCCTTGATGGATGCTCCAAGGAACAAATAGCGAGCAACAATTTGAATTTTGAGTGGTATCCTGCTCTTGTTTTCCACTGATTGTTCTTCTAGGAAGATATCAGCTTTTTCCATGTGATTCTTGAAATTGCACTAGATTCTTCGCGATTTTCTTGTTTCTTTCGGTGGTAGAACTTTTCTTATGACACATTTTGATTACAAATGATACTAGGAGGTTGTAATTATTGCGGATAGTTTGCATGGTTTGGTTATATACAACGCAACACAATGCGACTCAGAAAATTACAGTCAATAGCACACACACTTTCCGTTGTATATATTCTTTTGTTCCTGAACACGGCCCACGAACAATGTTTTACAATAACTGTCTGTACAACAGGGCTCTTTAACGCTCGTTGCAAGTCACTATGCCGAAGCGATGTTGTATGTTTCCTTCTAGCTTCAGGCCGCCTACTCTTTGTTCTCAGATATCCGGCTATTGGATGGCGCGCTCGAAAGTAGAAAACAGCGCTGTCTACCGGAATCGTCTAACACTATTTTCACACGTCTCTAACTTGTCTGTCAGCAAGTGCCAAAGGGAGAAGAGAGCTTTAGAAGTCTTCAGAAAACTATAGTACTAAGCCTTGCACATTGCATAAAAAAATGCGTAAACTGCTTATATATTATTTTAGAAATTTTGTTTTGGGATGACCTTTTTAAAAAACTAAACAGAATTAAACCCTTTTTTATTAGTATTTCACAAAAGTTCATCAATTTATGATACAGGGAATTTTACAAAGTCAAAAAGTCATAACCTTATGTATATATATAGCTTTCAGCGTGGGATGCCGGGCTCAATTCCCGATCGTGTTATCCAAATTAACCAACATACATGTATAAAATTAACAATTATACTTCAAATTTTCCATATGCTCTCTTACCTAATAGCTTGTTCTCTCTGTGCTTTTCGGACTTCTGGCTTCATATTTCTCTTAGCCATGATATCAGAAAGAGTAGCTCCTACTATGGCTCTCTGGAACTTCTGTGTCCTTCGAGTCCTCTTCTTCGCCTGTTCCTCTTCCTGGCCTTTCTTATGTTTCCGTCTACAAAAGGAATAGAACATTTTAGGAAAAACATTCAATTAATAGCTATTCATATTATATCCATTTAATTGAAAGCAAATGGACGACATACTGAGTCACTCACTAATATGATTAACAATATATCCACAATTATTTGGGTAGTAGGCGTATTTTGAGAAATGGTTTCTCTAATAAGCAAATTGTCCAATTTCTGATCCAATTTGAAGACAACTGAATTGTTCTATCTCAAGTCACTCTACACCTGAACGATTATTGTTGATTTTCAATACGTTTATTTACTTACATATTCTGCGAGAATTTATTTTTGTTAAATTTGCTGCATACGGAATTCATGCAATGTTAAGATAACGTTACATTAGATCTTTCACACTATCTCCAAAATAGTTCATTACTGTAAAATGAAATTTTTCTACCAGTATACATTCTAGGACAAAGGACATAAACGATTAATAAAAGTACATGATGGTCAAATAAGAACATAGGTAGGAGGACGAGAAAACTACGTGGAAAGCCAAGGACCCTTTACACTAGGAGTGAATGTTCTGTGCTTTGAATAGCAGTAAGGTAGGATACATCATCCTAAACTTCCCATAATAAATAGTCTACATAGTTTATTTCTATGCTCTGTAGGATTTATAACATCAAATTTCACTATACCATATACTCAATCGAGATTATGCACTCAGATTTTAATCTAACGCCATACTGCCAATAATAATAATCAACCAATACGTAAATAATTGATGGATACTCTACTTACTTCAAAGCAGTTCCCGAAAGAGGAAAAAAAAAAAAAAAAAAAAAAAAAAAACTTTTCTTCAAAACTAATTTTCAATATTGTAGCAGCAGTTGATCAATGTGGCAACTAAAGTACTTTCTATAGATTCGAATGAACAGAAATATTCTACATAGCTTATTTAATAGACGCGGGTTTTTATTTATTTAATGAATTATGAATGTAAATCCATCGAAATTGTAAAGCAGTTTCAAAACGACATTTGTAATTTTCTTGATTCAAACATCGATAGTCTTCGGTGACATGAAATAGTATTTTTCTGTTCTAGCTTCTTGTTCATAATACAGCATATTGTGAACGTTCATAAATTTCTTGCAAGACAGCTGAAAAATTACATTCTTGGTGAACAAAATTCACACATAATACGTCAATGGTTACATCTGAACTAACACAAGACAAAATTTTTACTCTATCATTGAACTTACCAAGCCGATTAGATACCAACTATCAGGGGATACCTATGGCAAGGAACAATTAACCCATCGTCAGCAAAAAAGCAACACAATTACCTTAACAAAAAATGTTACCGTCCAAATTACACTACTACAGGAAACAATTGGATAATGTGTGCATTACTTGCTCAGTATTTGCATAAAATCACAAAAAAATCATTGGATTGACAGATTTTATTAAGCATCATAGCAAGAATGTTAAAATATTGCTTGGTATAATTTTACTCATGCCACCAATAATTACGAGTCGAACGTTCCCCGTAACACATTAATACATACCTATACAAAACTGTCCATGTCACTTTCCTAGGATTTCTCTTCATAAGATGAGAGGCTTCACACTTGGCATTCAAAAATGTGAAAACCTATTTAAAAAATAATGAAAGCATTTTTATTTATATTCTACTTTAAATTGTAACTATCAAATTATTTCTGAAATCAACTAAAATTAACTCAGATGATGATCAGTAAGAATCTAAAAAACTGTGCTCTTAGGACAAAAATGAAAAGCACCATGATCACTTGACAACAAATCACAGCCTCATATACCTTTGGGAATTTCCGCAAAAATAAATTTATTAAAACTGTCAATATAAATTCACTTAATATATGTGCTAACGCTAAATGAGACCTTGCACCATAAGAGTAATCTACTGTGACAGGAATAACAATGAAACCGAAGATTTATTACAAAATAATGGTATTATAGTACCTTTAGAAAAAAGAAGTAGATTAAAAACTTATAATTATTATTTGATATGGATAAAATTTATAACGAAATAAAAAATACGGGTCATGTGCCTTTGTGATATGAACACAAAATTCTTAAGGCGTTTTCAGAAAACTTAACACAAAGACAACTCATCCCCAAAAGTAAATTAACCGTTGTAGATTTTCTTATAGCAATGGACAATTAACTCATCTTCAGCAAAAAACAACGCAACTACCTTCAACTACCGTCCAAATTACACTACAGGAGACAATTTGATGTGTAGATTACTTGCTCAGTATTTGCTTAAAATCACAAAAATCATTGGATTGACAGATTTTAATTAGCATCATAGCAAGAATATTAAAATATTGCTTAGTAGAATTTCACTCATACCACCAGTGCTATATGTTAGCGTTATTACTGAATTAATTGGTTTAGAGAACAAAATAGCATGAGAGGTATTTTACAAAACTGTATGAAAAAAAAAAAAGTCGTGGATAATCTTAAGTGATATTTACAACATTATAGGAATAATAATGGAATAATTATGAAATATTACCAAAATCGATTGAGCCGTTTTTGAAAAAGCAGCTTAAAAAGAAACTCATTCCTAAAACTTTTTTTTATATAAGGAAGAAATTACACAACATTATAGAGTTAATGAAATATTTATTTACGAAAAATGAACAAATCTCCGGAGTCGGTTGAGAAAATCGTACGTAACAAACCTACCCCTAAGAATAAAAAGTTAAAAAAAAAAGCGAAAATTTCCGTGTTTTTCTACAAAAAGGAAAAAAGCCTTCCGTCCTATAAAAAAAAAAAAGGCGTTTTGCATCTCAACCCGTAGAAGACCCACAAAAATCCAAATCAAGCTTGAAAAACTTATGAATCATTCTACTTACCTACAAAGCTTCCGAATACAGACAACAAACAGAATATGGGACAATATAAAAATGTGCAAGAATAAATTTTGATAATGCAATCCACTAAGTTATTGATAACCTATCTATGATTACAAACACTCAAATTATACCACAATAAAATGAATATAGTTTTACCGGATGTATGTAGAATGATAAGCAAAGTATGTATGTCAAGCTGTGATTTGGATTTTTGTGTCTTGTATTACAGATGCAAAAAAGCCTTTTTTGGGACGAAGTTTTTTCCAATAAAAAAGTTTGGGGGGACGTACATTTTTTAAACTTTTTTTTTAAGACGTTGTTGTTCAAGCACCAGTTTCGTTTCCCTATAGTGGAATACATAAAAAGGTGTGTTTGCGTATCTAGTACTTGTATGTAGTATGTTCAGTTGAGGATTAGCTGTCTTGATTGTTTTTAAACTGGCATTTCATTTTTATTTATTTATTTATTTATTTAACAAGTGTACATTATGCTGCAACCATCATATTCTAAATGTCGTTTTGGTTGTCTATGAAATTTCTGGAAATTATACATCTTGACTTACTGGTTGCCTAAAATATATGAAAAATTCATGTAAACTAAGCTAAGAATACGAGCGAAAACTTTAAATTATACAATTTACTTCGTAGACTTGTACGACACAGTAACAATAACATTTTAATATTTCAGTAGAGAAAAACTTTATACACATTGCACTACTGTTCAACTAGTGAAATTACGCTTAAAATTAAAAACAGTGAAGAGGAACATATTATCCATTCAATGTTTAAGAAGGAAAACATTACCTTTGAGTTTATAGCTTTTCTTCAGCTTAAAATCACTAAATCCTAAACAGTACACTCAAAATTCAGCGATTTTAGTCGTAACTAGGACAATAGGTATAAATATTTTTCTCTATGGATAAAATATACCGGTAGCAATTCTTAATGAATAAAAAATATCTTTTCGTAAATCTCACTGTACAGAAATCCTTAAATTCGTCTAATTTCGTAGAAAGGTTGGTAAAGTGAACAACTGCATACCACAACAAAACTTTACCTGATCAAAATCATGGAGACAGTACTTTCACTGAAAGTAGTTACTTTTACCCGAGATACATACACTACAATTTATGGCGGATCATCTCTCAAATCACTGTTCAAAGCAGCAAATGCTACAGAATATTTCAGTGACGATTTGCTGATCAGCGTGTTTAAATTCTCACCACACATATAATTTCTAACAAAGGCAATCGAAACTAAAAATGTAAATGAAGAAACAAACTGTATACCTATAGACTAGTAAAAATTTGAAAGCATTGAATAGAGAGAAAACTAATGTGTATGACAATTCTTCAGGACACTTACTTGGAAATTAAAGCAAATCTATTCAACTTCCTTACTACCTCAGTTCCACAAAGCGAATCAAGATAAAACAGAAGGCACAGAGAAGTTCATAAGAGCTATTAGAAAGATGATCATGTTATTTTTAAAGTTTAAATTTACTCCATGTGGACGTATCATAAAATTATATTACACTAACACACTAAGAGATCTAAAACTTTTGTTTCCATAAATAACCGTCCCCGCTGGTCTAGTACATAGTGCGTGTGCTTTTGTTACATGTGATTCTGGGTTCGATTACCGGTGGGAGAGCACAAAACAAAATTCACAATCATTCACTTTCATTAATCGTCTACTTTAGTCTAAAGAACATAATAGTGAAACATTTTAAAAAACTGAAATTAAATCTTCAAGACAAAATAAGAACTCCTTTTAATTAACTTTAACTCTTATGACCCTTAGGTTAAGGGGGACTATGATTAAAGCAAGTGAATGATGGAAGAATTGGCGGAATGAGGAAGTGGGAGGAAACGAAAGTACCCCGAGAAAACCCCCGGACCCGATGTCCACCAGAAACTAACTTTGAGACCGAATGAGAGACCTACAATAGAGGAACTAGATCTATATTAAGTAAATTAGTAATCAGCAGTCCCCAAACGATAAAACTGGTAATTTTGACTGCATATGTTTCAGCAATGATTTGACACCTTCACCAGTTCGAATCCCTTAAGGAATATTACGTTGCATGTAGAATCACACAATAGGTTTTCTTCAACGTACGAAAAAAAAAACACCCACCTTCTTATCGACTATGAATGTTTTCTACATTTAGAAATAAAACTTTAAAGATGAAACACTAAGGTTCTGGTAACGTTTGGGTTTGTAACTGAATACGTCATATTTTTCATATAAACTATCTTTGCTTATTTATAGACTTAAATTGATAAAAGTACTCGCTGAGAACAGCACTTTTTATTTTAAAAATTAATTACATGTTTGGCTAGTTGATACGTAAGTGGCTTGCAAATCGGTTACATGTTAGGTTCTTTAAAAGAAAATAAAAAGCATTGCTTTGCTCAGAGAATAGTTTTATCAAATGTATTGGTTTGCTGAGCGAGTAGCGAAATTTAAGTGAATGCGTCAGTTCTTTATCCTCGAATTCGAACACAGGAAAAGGGAAAGCAGGACCTCAGAACAGTGTCTCATTAACCCTTCAAGTGTTACCGTAAATATTCGCGTAATTTTCGCATCCCAATTTTGAAGGGCATTTTCTGCATATTTTATTTTCCTCGCGTAATTTGCGCACGCGGAAACTTTTTGTGAAACAGCATTTTTCCAGGAATCAATTACGGTAGCTAATGAACAATTGCCAATGCAGCAAAGCCATTGTTGCATTCCATTGAGCCCTGTCAACAAAACAAAACAAGTACTTCATTACTCACCCCCCTCGTCTCGTGTTATTTTGACTGGGGAAAAAATTAGATGATGTTCACTGATGTGGCTAATTTTTTCTCCCGCATAATTTACGCACCCTTGTTTCAAAACAACTTTTTTTTGTCTAAAAAAGTGCAAAAATTACGCGAGTAAATACGGTATTTCTGAAATAAATTAGATACACGTAGGAAAATATTATTTCTATACTGATACTGCGATTCTGCAGGCAACGTAAAAAGCTTCTTAAGAAATACTGGAGTGGACAGATACTGACATAGCTGACAAGTAGTCACTAAATTTTATACTGTCACGAGTACCATTTTTATGTTCAGGTACTTTTCTAAGTACAAATTTTATTAATATTCGATACGAATCCAGTTAGTTCATTAAGGAACTAAATCTAACAAACCATATCACTTACTTGACATACTGATTCCTGAAATTTTTTCGCGTTTTCAAGCTTTCGACTCTTCCCTGTAATCTTGTTCATATACGATATAATAGTCATTTTAACGTATAACCAACATGTTTCTGCACTGCTTTATCCCGGTACGTTCATTTCTTTTATCTCCTTGATGCTTTTTATCAATTTCACTCCTATATCTATATTCGGTGAACAAAAGGCTCCGCCGGAGAACAGAAAGCTTGGAAATGGACCGAATTCGGTATCACCTTAATATGCGAGTTAAAGTCAGGAATACATCTTCACAGTTTTCCAGCATTCACCATGTGTATCATCTTCAAATATTTATTATGAATTATCATGTAAGTAGAATTACTTTTTTAATAAAATATATGCTAAAGGAGACCAATGAGCAATGAAAGTGAATGATTATAGAACAATTGGTGGAAAGAATGTGGGAAGAAACGCGAGAATCCTGAAAAACACCACCATATATCGAAGCTATTCACCACAAAATCGCGTAGTCGGGATCGAACCCAGGAGCACTTGCATCTGAGTAGTGCTCCACCACTTAGTCACCCTGACTCTTTGATTGTTTAATTTTCACTTTTTTTCATACACTTAGGATAAGCAGTAAAACAATATGGAAAATAAGAATAGGGTGATATAAATTATCAAAATGGTCGCTGCCCAAAGTCGAGAACGGGTTTTCCTTGAAATATATCGCAGATAATAAATCTACGTGACATTACATATATTCTTACCTTGTGTTTTACTAGTTTATCTTTCGTCAACTTGTTCTTGTTAAAAAAAATTCAATATAAAGTTTAATTTTGGTGTTTATAAACTTGATAGTTTAAATAGTCTGAAATTATCGCGATTCCTAGTATTATTCTGACGTTTATTTCGAATATCAATTACTGTGATGTTTCACTGGTCTAAAATTTTTTCTTGACGATACTTAAATGTCCCCAAAAGGCACTGCACAAGCTTCACTTATCGACTTCTACAATTTGGCTCACTTCACTGAGAACGGTTTGATATAGTGCTTTATTTTAGCTGATGGTTTTCTCACCATACTGTAATGGTTCATTGTGTTATGCACTGTGAATGGATTATATAATATTGACGTACTATGTGCGTACTGGCGCTGTGAGGCATTTGGTTACATTTCATCTATTACGGGTGATATTGAGAGCACTTTTTTTTTCTCCTTTCGCGTCAGTCGGAGGGGAAAGTGCTTTCTACATTTTCGAATATTGTGATTTTTGGGGTGTTACCTTAATTATACTTTTAAAACAACATTGATATAGTAGAAGGATTAAGTCATTACTGTAATACAACTTCGTGCATTGTGCGACTTCGGAGTTAGTTTCCTGCTTTAAATGATTCACTAAGACAACGGGGATTGTTATTACACTGGCGCATGCCCAAATAATTGCTTACGAATTGACAATATGCGTGCAAACTAATGTGCCCTGGAAATGACAACGCACTATCCTAACACTTGCTATCTTAAAGTTAACCGCCGGAGAGTTGGCCCAAAAAACCGAAAAATACATAAACTTTACCAGAAGGAAATAGTAAATCGCTTATTTTCCATAAAATTTATACAAAACATTAGAATACTATTTAGACATGATAAAAGCATCGCCATATTGGTACTATTTTAAGTAGAAGCACGCTAACATCGTATATACATTGTAATGAGGCAACTTCTTGAAAAATGGCAGTTCCACGTCACATTTCGATTTTCAGTGTCATAGCATATGTTGGTGAAGAACAGAAGTTATTACGTTTTGTGAAGGGGCACAAATTCAAGAAATTAAGCTGAAAACGTCTCAAATGTAGACTGACTATAAACATAAAAAGTTACATATTTAAATGTGAAAATAAAAAAGTGACCACATGAAAGGTTATTTATCAGAGTACTTATTGAAGTCATCTACCACAACATAAAGGTAATTAATAGCAGTGAATGCTTTCAGAATGAAACTAACCTAATGTAACCTAGTGTTTTTAGCAACATCTTAGTTTATGCGCACATTCACCATCACTGACAACACATCGCGCCACTCACCCCACTGTTGCGCTCCTGCCCTGACTCGGTTAAATAGTATTCGCGCCTTTTATTGGTCACTTAGTACATGTTAGTTTATGGGTCTTACATTGTAAATTTTATAGTGTATTTCCGGACGCAGTAGTTACACGCACAACGGATGCCTCTTCAAATGAATGTACACCTTGGAATTCTTGGGAAATTCTTCCCAAGGTAGTGACAGTCAATTCCGTCATAAATAACACTTTCATGTCTTTAAGCTTCAAAATACTGGACCTACTCTTTGACACAAAAGCCCTATCTTCTTAAATGCAATTATTTAATAAGTACCTTACAAATCGTTTCTTAGGAATTGCATTCTTGGGAATTGCGTATTCTTAGTATGCAATCTTGGGAATAATTAATTTACGAGAGAACTTCCCCTTATGGATATATATACGCCTTCGGTGCGGTGACTCAGTGGTAGAGCGTTCACCTCCGGTGCTTGGGGTCCCTGGTTCGATCCCATCTCGCGCCGTGTGGACTTTGTGGTGGACAAACACCGTGCTCGTGGGCTTTCTCGGGGTTCTCCCGTTTCCTCCCACTTTCTTTATTCCACCATTTCATTCATTTCACATAATCACCGTCTCCTTTAGCCTAACCGGCATACTCGTGGGACGTAAAACAAAGATTTCATTTCGGACATACGGCATAAACACGACTGCAAAAAGCACGAACCAACTTGTGCTACGTGGACATTAAAGGTGAGATTGCTATCTAACCGAGTAAAAGTAGGAATGCAACAGTAGGAGGTCCGCGTCCACAGGAAGAAGGCGCGTCAGCAAACGGGGGAGCGGAGTATGCACAAACGAGGATAGCCTAAAAAAAACATTCACTAAAATCATATAGATTAGAGTATTTGTACGTTTCACACTAATAACTCAATACTTGCAAGCAAAAGATACAAGCGGTAATAGTATACATGAGAACCCCCTGATCTGCGTTTCTTCTGTGTTCTATTACCGCTTCTACATGAAATACCATAAATTTTCTACGTAGTGCAATAGTAAGAAGTATTCATGTGCACAAGACATGCGATATGCGTTCAATTCCCCCCCCCCCCCCACACACACACATAGATAAAGTACAAGGGCACTACACATGCAGATATAAAGTACAGGTACGTTCTTTTTTATTTTCGTATCAGTCGATAAGTAAATAAAAGTCGCTTTGTTACCCCCTTGGTAAGTTCGTAGATACTCAATGAATAATCCCTAAAAGTATGAGCGTCCTGCTCCTTCCGGAACTGACGCGGCTTTACGTATACTATATCCATAAAAGCTTTCCTACATTGTACAAAATACTCCACCGGTAGGAATCAATATATTGTACGACAGTCTTTGATTTGAGCTCATTTTAACTCTAGTATAGCCATTGTAACTTGTACTATTGCATACTTATAAATTACACTAGTACACAAATACTGATTCCCGACGTTGTGAAAAATTCCTCTAATAGCGCAATATAATGTCCTATAAAATTCTTTTATAAGTACTCATTCATTTTAACCGTAAAATTATTGTATGACTACTCTTAATCAGAACTTTTCCATGTGTTCATAGACTAATTTTTGGAACAAAATAGCCAATTTCTTGCTAACTAAAGTTTGCCAACGTATCCTCAATCTCAACTCAAAGGATGCTGGCCCTAACACACAGGTTAAAGTGGGTTATTAGTCGTTTGTTCCTTTCTTTACCAAAGCTTAATACGCAGATCAGATTATCATTGCCAAGTGAGCGAGTGAAGCCTGGTTAGCAGCCAGATTGATTACTTTACTATAACTCAATAGATGCGGGCGTTCTAGAACTCAGCCAATATACGGTAGAACACTTATTATGCTACTGTGGGAAACAGCACCTATTGTTTACTAACACATCTAGACAGAAATACTACATATTTTTAGGTAACTGTTACAAAACATTTTTCGGCCAAAAAATGTAATAGAACGTAACCTTACCTTGCCATCAGCTTTAACCATAGTTTTCCCATGTCCTGGGTATATTTTATACCCACTGTAAGCACACAATCCTATCCTGAAATAGGAAAAACGAATATTTATAATCTTGAAACAATCACATAACCATTCAACTCTACATTTATAGCCAGATGATTAGTATTAAATCAGATTCTAATTACGAAAATTTATATTCAATACTTACTTCATATTGTCTTTCCTACGTTTTCACGGTCAGAGTTGCCACCAACACAAAAACACATGCACGAAAGAGAAAGCAATGTTACCAGCTTGAAGCGTTGAAGTCAAATCCAGTGTTGCCAATAACCTCTGAAGATGGCCTTCAACATATGCCTTCAAACATAAGCCTTTTTACGAAAAAAAAAAAAAAAAAAAAACTATTACCCACATTGTAGATTTTAAATTTCTTTTTTGTGTGTAAGATTATAAGTAAGGTATAGTAATATTTGAAATTGAATTTTATTCGTTGAATACTAAGAAGCAACATACATGACTGTAAATTACAATAAAATCCATCAACAACTCATCTAATTTGTGAAAGTCAACAACCATATTATGAGTTGAATTTAAATAAGTCATCATCGATATCGCTGCAACTAGCCGATTCGCTGGAACTGGATGGAATCAACCTTTTATTTGAGCTCAAAACAGTATTGATGCATTTCTTAAAAAAATGCAATAAAAAATTAAATAAAGAGAGTGATTTACATATCCAGTTGCAGTGAGCGTTGCCACTGGAAGCAGTAACATTGAGCATATGGCAGCGAGCTCCTATCTCTTAACATGAGGAAGTGGATTTATTCCTGCGTCGCTGCTATCCTCCCGTATTGCTCCCTTCCAATTGCATCTTTGTCTGCCACAGGTATATAGTCAACTTCTGTATTAGTTACGAATTCCTCCGCTTTGCAGCGCTTGACTCAATTGATAGAGTGAGTGAGATACACATGCTTGGAAGAAAGAAGTTATTCACAAAACAGAAACTCGCAAAGAACAAATACGCGTCTGGTGGTAGCAGGGGCGGATCTAGGCTGAATGTTTGGGGGAGGGCGGTCGTTCGAAGTCAATAGGTTTTATTTTACATTTATAATACAAAGGTGAACATTATTGTTATAGGTTTTATTTTTAAAATAAAAAAGGATCTTATTCTAGGGGGCGAGGACAATTGCGTCTTGAAGCAGAAAATGTCTTACCACTGGTCTAATTCCTAGCTCTGTGTCCTTCGTGCACATGATCCCGTGCTCGATTTTCGGCGGAGAGCATAAAAAATTAATCTCAAATCCTTCACTTTCAATACCCATCTGTCTTCTTTAGCCTAAATTGCTGGAATGTTAAACTAATATTTTTTTCATTTCGAAGGAAAAAATCTTAGATTTCATGCTTCTTTATAGTAGAACAGCAGATAAAAATACGTGGTTACTGAAAATGGACTCTGTCCCTTCTATTCATAAAAGAAATGCTAACAAAATGCATATTGTCGGAGGAGAGAGGTGTTTCTGTACCCTAAAGAAAATAAGCAGAAAATATTTGCGGTAGCGATGCTTTCTATTCAGAAAAACTTGGCGAGCAGCATTGCAGATTTCAATAAAGTTAGAAAATTTTGAAGCTCGAAAAGAACGGAGAAAGATCTTGCATTTTTAAAAAAATGCATAGTTTACTTAATTAAATAATTTTGTTTAACTGCGTGCATGAATATATGCAATTTTCTTGCTTTTTCTTCCTTCTGGGTTAACAATATCATTCATGGCTTACAGCACATGCTATATATTCAATTTATCTCTTGTTCAATGACACGAGTGAAGAAGTTTTGTTTATAAATAGTGTATAAACGTACATTGATAGTGGTTGTTTAGAAAAACGGAAATAGCTTATATTAAACCAATATTAGAGAATACCTTCAATCAGTAAATATATAAGTAGAGCTTAAAAGAACTTTCCTCTTCATATTTCCTCAATATTTTTTGGATAAGATTCAAGAATGCTGGAGGAAGGGAACACTTGCGCGTACCTACACACTTTTGATATTGCAACATTGCAACCGGTGCTTCTACAGACCACAAATCGCTACTGCTTTTGTTCCCTTTAATAAACAGAAACAATCTCTGTGGCTTGAAGAACCGAACAGTTTACTAAAATTGTATTAGAAAACTTTCATTCTTGCAATAAAGTTCTAAAATTAAAAAAAAAAAATAGCAAACGGGGCCGTCACTAGAGTGACATTAAAATTCTTTCTCAGTCAATAACTAGACCTATTGTTAAGTAGTTGTAAATCTGTGGGTGAGAAGAGAGAAGAAGAATAAAACAATAAGTGTTTGTTGCGTAATAAAACACTCTCTGTCTAGAGAAATCAATTAATACGATAATATATAATGACAATTTACAATAGGCTAATTAAAAAATACACTTTATTTTCAAAGAAAAGGTATTTTTAGCATTAATGTAACTGCTAAAAAAGCCAAAAATGGCAAGAGTTTTATTAAATAAGCTATATTTAAGGCTATAAGAATTTCATACATTTGTATGGCTAAATGCCTCTGCAAATAGGTTAGATTTAGACAAAAATAGGCTAAATTGGCATCACTGGTCAAATCCAACAATAAGCGTAAAATTTTTCCTAATACGAGAAACTTCGCTCCGTAACTACATACATCAAAGATCAAAATTTGTTCTACTCGTGGCTAACCTGTTAGCGTATGAGTCTTCGGCCCGTGTTCGATTCCTGGCTGATTGCTGCTATAAGTGACGCTAAACTCAAAATCATTGCAAAATTTGCGTTTTACTTTGCCTTAATTGTTAAAGTGGGCAATAATTGCTCTTTATTTCATTTTTGCGTTGCTTTACAATCCCTAAATTTTGCAAAGAACAATACGGAATGAAATAACACCCTAGGTTTAATTTTGTTTCGGTACAAAAAATTTATTGCATCCTTAAGGGAGTTGAAAATTGTCAATTCCAAATACAAACAAAATAACGTATTACAATATGCTTATTTGAGAACAAGAAATAAAGGAGAATAGATGGTTTAAAATTCAGACCAAGTTTGTACCAATGTGGATTTCCATGTCAAATTCAAAAATGAATATAAGCCATTGTTATAAAATGTCCCTTAAAATATTTCTCCAAACACTTTTCTGTATTTGCAGGTATCAATGAAACAAATGTCACCCGAATTCTCTGGAAAAAGCATAATTAGGTCCACGTGATGAGTGTTCTTGCAGTTAGGATTTGCTGTTCCTAGTTCAGATAGTGTGCGAAACGACTTAATTATATCTTTTGGGGGGTCTATAAGATACTGCAGACAATGACCACCTTAAGCAGAATCGTTTTGACGTATGATTAGCGTCATACTAAAGGCCTGAGTACTTTAGGAAACATATGTTAGTCGAACTCTTTAGTATCCCTCTAATCACGGGGCAGAATGACTGCTAAGGCCTTGAATAACTATATCATAATACCGATTATTTATACGGAGCTTAAAGAAAAGGAGAAAATATGAAAGGTAATAAAGTACGTGTATTGAGTTCCTTACCTACAACAAGAACCCCTCGTAATAAAAGGGAATGAGCTTAACTGAAAGACAAAGAAGCAAGCCTAAACCTTTTGCCTAGTGGCTAGCGAGTGTGCTTTCCTGCATGTGGTCCCCTGTTTTGTTCCGGATAGAAGAACACAAAAGTTCAATTTCATCATAATTCCATCCCCTTTAGCCTTCAGTAATCATCCATCTCCTTGAGCGTAAAGCTCATAATCGTGGAATGTTACCCTAATTTCATTTCGCACTTCTACGAAGAGATAAATGAACTAACTACCTATGTGTAGAATTTGTTCAAAGACACGTTATTAGTCATTATTTAGTTATCAATCTTATTTATTTCGAATCTCTTTAGGGGTTGCAGGGACTCAGTAATAAAGTATTCACCTCTGGTGCGTAGTGCCCCTGGTTGGATCCGAACTTGCACCAAGTGAGATTTATAGTGAACAAACACCGTGTGCGTGGGTTCTCTAGTTTCCTCTCACTTTCTTCATTCCATCATTTAATTAATTCTCATCAACACAATTTCCTTTAGCTTGCACGGCATAAACGTGGGACGTAAAACTGACAGATTTCCATGAGCATCTCTGGGGACCAGCGAGACGCATCCTCCTAAAAAATGTATAGGGAGAAAATGGATAAAGGTTGAAAGTACATACATGGAAGAACTAAAGAAATAGAAGGAACATGTGAAAGTTATGATTGTTCTTAAGTTGTAGTATTACGTTGCGTATGTAATTACAGTACATAAAATTGTCTGTTTTCTAAAAAAAAATTCTTCTGCGTGCCGTAGTATGGTGAATAAAACAAAAGAATGTACAGAAACGCTACAATTAATAGATTGTATTAAATAGTATGATTGTTATGTCAGGGGTGCCCACAAAGGGGGGCTATGACGCAAACTGCGTCATTGAAATATTGGGGGGTTAAAATCTATATAAATATGTTTTAGGGGGTGTAAAAATTAATCGAAAAGATTTTTTTCATGGAAGAACACCTACGGATAGACAATTAAGGGGGGGTGTCATGGACATGAGGGGGGGAGGCACCACTGGTTATGTCATGACAACAATGCTGAATGCCAATGATCAGTAAAAATGCAAAAGTTGTTAGATCACAATCTTGTTGATGGCGCTGTAAACACTAAGTATTAGGGAGTTTTGCTCTCCTTTTTTATTCAATTTTTACTATTTACAATTATTTACTTTGAACAATTTTATTATTTATAACAATCTTCATATACTGTTTTACATTTTCAATATGTTCATACACCGCTTATCTTTCCTTATTACATTAAGGTGGATCACCACCCGGAAGTCAATAATACATATTTTAGCTCATTTCCTTAATTACTGCGCAATAAAACGTTATATATTGTAAATATTGCACTATAAGGTAGAATTATGTTTCAGCTACAACACAAGACACTGATTGATTTGGTTGTGCCTTCTGATATCGGAAAAGATTGTAAATAAAAGAAAATATTTGATTCGTTTTACAATGAGCAAACAAGATGACACTTGTTGTTAGATCTTAGTCTAATAGAAGTTCTCAGTTTTATGAAATGTTTATTTGTATGTGTAAAGTATTTTAAAGTAATGATCTTATCAGGAAGTAGATATATTGTTTGACCGTTTTTCGTATTATGTTTCATATTTTATTTAAATATTAATTTACATTTAAGGAAATAAATTTTGACAAGAAACTTGCACAGATCGCCAAAATGCGTTGCTGCTAAATTTGAACGTTTAGTGTGGTAGTCACAATAAGAAAATGATGGGATTCTAGCGTTGAAGTTTGAGAAGCGGAACTTAGCTATGAATTGCGGTAAGGGTCGAAAACTAATTTCTCCAGTAAGTATTTAAGTAGAATTCCATCATTACTTCCTTTATTATATGGCAGCAGTAAACATTCGACAATATCTGGCAACCCTGCACTATTCAAGCAGCGTTTAGCATAGTACCGAGAACACCTAGTGATCCACCTTAATAGTGTGATAAACAATTATATTTCAAACAGGCAAAATCGGCCATCTTGGCACGTGCCATTTTAGTACATATTATTATTTTAAACAATTTGTAATTAAACCAAATATAGTGACGTAGTCCACAGCGCTCTAAGGCTGGGACTTCCTTTATAAATCTCCCGTAAGGGAGGTAACTGAAACTGAAACTGAACAATCTTGTTCTCACTGAGATGGAATACCATTTTAAAACATAGGAGAAATAATAGGAGACAAGTTAGGTACTGAAAAGTTAAAAGATGGAAAAGTTTGAAGATTTGTTTGAAACTTCAAAGAAAAGTATATGAGTTGGGAGAAAGTAAATACAGAACTAACAAATTGTGGAAACATATTGAACTTCGCAAGTAAACGTACGATATCATGAACGTAGCATAGGTATGAAAGATGGGTTATATAAGAAACTTGTATAAAATAACAGACAAATTCTGACCAAAGCATATATTAACTAATAAATAATAGCGTTACAGTTTCGGCAAATTAACTTTGCCTTCATCAGACACATTATGAAATACAATTTCTAAGATTACAGCTTATATACTTCTTAAAGTGAGAGGAGGTATTCCATGAACCAATCATATTCGTCCTTTCCTTTAGCAATTTTTAATTAATACAAATGCAACTTTTAATGATCAACTTTCACTTAAGAGCTAAACTTTTAATTGGCACACCTGTGTATGAATAACTTTCACTTTTGAAAAACATAAACTTTTAATTGTCTATCCGTTGTTCAACACACAAGAAGTTCCAAAGCTAGAATGAGTGGCATTCAATAAGAAACTTTGGAAAATTATTCAAAAGAAACTATGGAAACAAAGTTGAACTGAAGAATGTAAAATAATGTATAGAAAATTGAACTATGAATTAAGAAGGGAAAGCGACAAAAAGGGAAGATATATAATAGATGTAGAGACGATAAGAGGAACGATAGAGAAATTTGAATGATCTATATAGAGGAATATTCCATGGAAATAGAAAGATTGCAAGTTGAAATTACTACGAGGGTATATAAACTAAGAATGGAAATTAGTTTTTAACGAGCGAAATGCATACTTGAGGTGAAGGAAAGAATGCATTGACTTATATACAAAAAGCATAAACTGTGTATTTTGGGCATTAAAAAAGGAAACGAAGTAAACGAAATCGCAAAGAAATTGAGATGCTAATCGACAAGTTAGATAATATATATAATGGAAATGTAAAGTAGACCATATACATATTACTTTTTTAAAGAATAAATTAGAAGAGATACATAAATATTTGGAATGACTAGAGTCGTCATAAGATTTCCTTAAGAGAGACAATATTTCATTAACTATATATATATATATATATATATATATATATATATATATATATATATATATATATATATATATATATATATATATATATATATATATATATATATATATATATATATAAGGATTATAGAACTACACTGGCGTAACCGCAACCGCATGGATAGTCACTGATCTGGCCTAAAATTAGTATACAAAAACATGGTGGTAATAGATTGTACTGTTCCTAATAAGGCGCCCATGGCACATTCTGAACATGTTAGAAAATACGTATAGTGTTAGTCTCAATAGAGATGTGTAACTGCTTCAAACAACCACGCAACTATTCGGACATATAGTTGGATGTTTATATAGTGAGATTGTTGCTTTCAAAGCCAGGTTGATGGTCAGGCACCATTCCATCATGCCCAACACGTGCTCAGTAAGGCTTAAATCCGGACACTCAGGAGGCTAGAGTAGAAGGAGTATACCAGGTGGAGTACGCTGGTTCATCTTGCAGCATGAAAAGATGCGATATGCTACTGGAAGGAGAGTTTCCAGAAAGTATCCCGATAAGACCGGAAGACAGGATTAACGAAATTCTGAATGGACGACGCAGTAATCATACTCCTTTGACAGAGAGAAAGCAGGATTAAGTCAGTTCCCCCTCTCTTATCAAATACCAGAAAATGGATTGTGGGTCTTATATAACGAATGAGAACACACTGGATATTCCCTCTCACTTGCAAGTCTACATACACCCACATAACGATACCTGTATCTAAGATAAAAAGTATTCTCGTCGCTGAATACCACTTTCATTCGTTTTGTA
Source organism: Thermobia domestica (assembly GCF_964235325.1). Lineage (NCBI taxonomy): Eukaryota > Metazoa > Arthropoda > Insecta > Zygentoma > Lepismatidae > Thermobia > Thermobia domestica. Next base: position 203,469,803 of record NC_137454.1, read on the forward strand.
ATTACATTCTTTTCTGACGGAAAGCATTCCTGTCGATGGTCAGGTGTCAGAATTTATCGTATGAAAGTGACGCAGAATAGTAGACTAATATTCAACAATCGATTGTTTAGCGTTCATGCTTTCATTGTGTTTAGTGTTTGGGGAAATCTGGTAGTTCTGATTTCCTGGCGGTTGTCATCCTGTTAGTTATAGTGACTCGAATGATCCTTCTTTTTAGGAACACTTCCGCGAAACATGAGATATTGGCTGTAGAAACACTCTGCTTTCTATTATGTACACCACTGACACCACTGACGCAACATTACACGCGAGCTGTAACTCAACAGAACATCCACCCCACTACCTCTGTACATGGCTACTTTAAGTGTAGGATAGGTGTCTCGTTTATGTCGTCCCGGGAATGATCTACACCTAACTACACTCGTCTTGTCCAACAGTCTTCATATTACGCTAATAGTAACGTGCCTTTACTGTGGCCGTTGATCTGGTATTTTCAAACCAGGATCAGCATTCACTTTACAAACACATTCTATGGTGCAAATTTCGTTTGAAGGGGGCGATGTACTGTATACTGTCAGAGCTGAAGTACTTTAACATCAATGTCTAGGTTTAATATTGCACGAAGGAAAAAAGTCAGCTTTGAATATGAAAGATTGCATGGGCAGTAGTCTTGGTGTAAAATGTGCTCAAAAAGGGGGGTGTTAATTACAATAGGAAACCCTTTGTAATCGTAACATACGCTGTTTGTAACAGTGTCACGTAATTTCATCATTCTGTCATTAAAAGAAAGAAGAAAGTGTCACTTAAAAGTGACATATGGTTGTATGAGAATAGTCTAACCATGGGAGGTGAGAAAAACATGTTAAATAACTTTTAGAAACATTGGAATCACAATAGGAAAGGTTAGAATTTGAAATTGAGAAGCTTTTTATAACACTATCATAATTTGAACCTTCTGTCATTAAAAGAAAGAAGATATTGTCACTTAAAAGTGAGATATAGATGTGTGAGAATAGTCTAACAGCAGGAAGTGAGACAGACATGTCAAATAACTTAGTTTCAAAATGTAAGCTAAGAGTTAAAAGAGGCAGAGAACCCTTTGATGGGGGAGTAAAGAAAGGAGAAAGAGAGAGACACCTGGTTGTGTGTGTGTGTGTGTTCCAGGGTGATGGAGGGGCGAATTCTAATGTCGTTTTTTGAGCAAAAGACCTTGTTTAAATTGGGCTGAGACTTGAACCCTATGGAGAAATAGCACTTATTATTGTAAAGGATAGAGATTTTAAGAATAAGATAGTTAAATGTCACATGTCACTTTGTAAAAAGTTAATGTATTGGCCCCATACTGAGGTAGCAGACATAAGATTGCATGGGAACTGTACTTTCTTTTTGAGCAAAGGGTTGCTTTTAATTGGCGTGCGAGTTGTTAGGTAATAGTTAAGGACCTTGACACGTAAAGGGACATGTAGAAAATTACTACAATAGAAAGCGAAACCTTTTTGTGTGGATGAGAAAACGTCATGTTACTTGCGACCCCCTGTATGTGTAACCCTTTTGAGTTGTTAGCATTTAGATGTCACTTATGAAAGTTATTTGAGAAAATGTATGTGGCATTTATTGTTGACGGTTGAGAGCCCCCTGTAATTTTGAGTTGAATGTAACCCTTTTAGAAAAAAAGATTTTTTGACTTGTTAGACAGAAAAATCTCTCATTTAACATGGTACCTACCCTAATAGAATGAAAAAGAAAAAGCCTTTTTCTGGAAAAGATTCTTGTTGACTTTAAAGAATAGCTATTGTACTTGTTTTGGTGAAAAAACGGAAGGGTGAAAACAGTTGTGTGTGTGTGTGAATGCTCGAAGCACGCAGGTTAACTAATATATATAAGGAAGTTTGAAATGAGATGAGATTAAATAGTGTGCTTTTGGCGTTGTGAAAACTTGCCTTGTGTATTTTGGTGTGTGTTGTTTAGAGAATAATTTTGGAATTACTGGAAGGAAAGGTAAGTTAAAATTTACCATTTATATAAATAAATATGATAAAAAATATTGAACTTGGATTTTAAATGTATTTACATGAATTAAAATGACTTGTGTTTGCTTTTATTTATTGGACAAATGTAGGATATAACCGTTGTTATGAGCGAAAAAGACATTGAGCTTTGTTTGTGAAGATTCTAAGATTAAAATACGCGTGCCATGTATTTTATGGATAGTTTTATGAAGGTTGAAAAAATGGTTTAGCTACAATTTGAAACGTCAAGAAGCGCATAGGGCACAGACAGGTTACCTACCATTGGAAACAATTATGAATGGCAACAGGAGGAACGAAACAGAGGGAGAAAAAAAGAAAAAAGTTTGCGTGAAAGATTAAACTAGGAGAGGGCGGGAGGGTATATTGTTGTTGTTAGTTTGAAGGAAGGAGGGAGAGAGAGAGAATGTTGGAAGCACGCATAAATGCGTTGGTGTGTGTGTGTGTGAGAGAGAGAGAGAGCGAGAGAGAGAGAGAATGTCTGCAAGGATGCATAAACGCGTTGGTGTGTGTGTGTGTGTGTGTGTGAGAGAGAGAGAGAATGCTCGAAGCACGCATAAATGCGTTGGTGTGTGTGAGAGGCGAGGAAAAAAAGCGTGAATAGCTCCGGTTGCTACGTACGCTTTAGGCGGTTTTTATTGCTAGCTGAATGGAATGGAATTTACGACCTTTGAAAGGAAGGAAAAAAGCTTGTTTTTTCAAAAGCAAAACTGCAAGTTCGCGTAACCCAAGAGAAAACGAATAGTAAATGATTGAATTAAATTAACGAAATCGAATAATTTGTTTGTTAAAATTAGTGGCGTATGCAGAATGATTATGCGCGCGGCTTATTCAGAATAAATTGAGATTGTAAGTGAACATGTAAATGCTTTTAAGTGATTATTTTTTTCTTTAGCTATTTATCATTACTTTAAAGATATGTTTGTCATTTGAAACATTACAAATGGATTTAGCAGATATGCCTATGTAAAGCTACATTATAGTGTATTGCAAAGCACACGCAAATTATAAAAATGTTAAAACGTTGATACTTACCTAACACAAAATGTGATCCTCTTCAATGTTTCAAGCACATACGGGAACTGTATAGGAACAACTAAAATATGGCGGAAAAAATACGGAAAATGACAAAATATTTTTGTCGGTAAACGTATGAGGCATTGCCGTTTGTACAAATAAGACTAACCCGATAAGTTTTGGTGTTACCGGCACAAAAGCCTGTTTACTACTGACATGTATTGGTATATAGATGGCGCTGATGGAAAAAGACTAAGATTTTTTCGTATAATAACTTTAAATGATCGTATTTCGTAAACTATAGATCGTAGGACAAGATGGACAACAGAAAACGATTTGTCAGGTCAAAATCTATATAGAAAGACACCCTACATGATAAACTTGAACAATTTTTATTTTTTTCGAATTTATACGAGGCTTGTTCAAAAAGTACATTTTTTATTTTTCGCTTTTTACGGCCAACTATTGGTCGTAGAAAGTAAAGAAAGGTATTTTCTTGAACCTTAGGACATAAGGAACAGTACGGCATCAGTTAGAACAATGTAACTTTAAGATAATTTTAAATGATCATAAATCGTAAACTATTGATAGTAGGACAAATTGGACAACAAAAATCGATTTATCAGGTCAAAATCTATATAGAAAGACACCCTACATGATAAACTTGAACAATTTTTATTTTTTTCGAATTTATATAATGGGTGTTCAAAAAGTACATTTTTTATTTTTCGTTTTTTACGGCCAACTATTGGTCGTAGAAAGTAAAGAAAGGTATTTTCTTGAACCTTAGGACCTAAAGAACACTGCGATATCAGTTAGAACAATGTAACTTTAAAATAAATTTAAATGATCATAAATCGTAAACGATTGATCGTAGGACAAAATGAACAGAAATCGATTTATCAGGTCAAAATCTATATAGAAAGACACCCTACACGATAAACTTGAACAATTTTTATTTTTTTCGAATTTATATAAGGGGTGTTGAAAAAGTACATTTTCATTTTTCGCTTTTTACGGCCAACAATTGGTCGTAGAAAGTAAAGAAAGGTAATTTCTTAAACCTCAGAACCTAAGGAACAGTACCATATCAGTTAGAACAATGTAACTTTAAAATAATTTTAAATAATCATAAAACGTAAACTATTGATCGTAGGACAAATTGGACAACAGAAATCGATTTATCAGGTCAAAATCTATATAGGAAAACACCCTACATGATAAACTTGAACAATTTTTATTTTTTTCGAATTTATATAAGGGGTGTTCAAAAAGTACATTTTTTATTTTTCGCTTTTTACGGCAAACTATTCGTCGTAGAAAGTAAAGAAAGGTATTTTCTTGAACCTTAGGACCTAAGGAACACTACGATATCAGTTAGAACATTGTAACTTTAAAATAAAACTTTAATGAATTTGCATAAACAATATGGCGTCGATTTTTTTGAAACTTTGGAAATATGTTTATTAGAAGATATTTTTATATGAATAGATAAAATAAATGATATTACTAAAATAAATACTATTTTCGCGCCTTTTTTCCGCTACCGGTGCGCGCCGCGTGGTTTTTGCGCCCGGAAAAAGGTTTTCGCGACGCGGGACGCGTAAAATATTGCCGTTCGGAAACTGCGCGGGGTGTTGCCGATTATAAAAACAAACAACACTCGGTAACTTGCTATGATACATGTACACACAAGCACAGTCTTATACACACTAATGTCAATGTTATGTGTACAGATGGCGTTGTTTAAAAAAACAAACATGGCGGTTGGATTTTAATGTGTTTTCTTTGCATTAATGATATGTATTATATGTAGTAAGATTATAATATTTGTATAACTGAAAAAATTTACAACTAATCTACTAAACGTTATTTTCAAATATTGTATTATCTTATTATAAAATAGTAATAATTGGAATTTTAAACAAGTTAACATGAAAGATTTTTGAAAATTGCCGAAGTTTCCAGAAGTTTTACGATCATTGCCGAACATAAACATAAGAGTTTATCTACAATTTCTGTACATGTTGCTAATGTACCACACGAATGGTTCCGAACGTTGCCGAACTTAACCGAACAAACAATTCCCGTACACGTTTAGTATACGTATACTTTGCATTAAATATAATTTTATAACGATATTAGTTGTAATATCAATACAGAGTATAACACTATTACTTGTATAGAATGTAACACAGTTTGTTGCGTAAAATTTAATCTCGTACCCAAATGCATTTAGTTTTGTAATCTCGTACCCAAACGCATTTTGTTTGTAGTCTCGTACCCAAAAGCAAATAGTTTGTATTCTCGTACGCAGGTGTTTTACCATATTTTAAATTAGTAACAGTAATATTACACAATGTGATGTAATCTGTAAATGCACTATTAAAGTTTGTAACACTTGAAACAATTTTAGGTGCTTATCTTTTTTAATAGAACACTCATAGAGTGTGATCGTATTTAAATTGCTGTGCAAACTCTTTTATTTATTTAACATCTCGTAATAAATTACTCGAACACTTTGTGTGAGCATACCAAAGATGATTGCTGTTCCCTTATGTTACTGGATTAAAAATTCCTTTGTCAGTAATGCTAGGAATTTCTTTTGTTTGCCTTGCTGCAGGTGTTTAAACCGGTTTAAACTAGTTTTATTGTTTTCTTTGTTAGGCATTGTGTATATATACCCCCGTTGCTAAGGAAATATTATCATATGATTGCTGGTAACCATACCTTCAACACGATATTTACTTAGTGATTACATTTATACAAACATATATTAAAAGAAATACTAAAATATTATATTTAGAAAAGAGTATTAATATTAACTGTATTGTTGCAGTTGTACATATATAAAGAAGATTTTAAGAATAGCAGAGAGCACAAGAGACAGCATAAAAAAACGCTAAAGGGAAAAAAGAACTGTTGTGACTTTCAGCAGAGTTAGCACATTAAATTAGAAGAAAATCGTAAGTCCATTTTTATTAGGTTACTTATTAGATACTTATAGGTTAGATATTTATTAGATACTTATTAGGTTATATATATATATATATGAGTGTATTTGAATAAAGCAATACAATTATTTAAACTTAATACATTTGTGTATAACGATTTTAGCGAACACATGTATTTATTATTTTAAGATCATATTTTTAAATATTTTTCGGTTTACACTCGTTAAGTGTTTTATTAAAAATTTTAATATTTCAACAGTATAGCAGTTTTGATGATTTTTTCAAGATGAAAATTTTATTGTATAGGTTGTATGTGTTTGTTTGTTTATAAAATACTGAAAATTATTTTACGTATATTTTCAGATGGAATTCCTCGGCACATCGTTGGTAAACGAGTTCAATGAAATCGATGAAATTTACCTGGCTGCTGTTATAGAAGGCCTGAACACAAAGGAACGCGTGTTGGAGACCTGGTGGAGAATTATGGATAAGCAGAGGCAAGGATTTCGTGGCAGTGAAAGGTATGGTACCTTGCTATCAGCTCTTTTTAATTTTTACCATGATAATCAAGCACTTATATCGCAATACACGATGTCTAGTGCTGACATCGTTGACTTATTTGCACACGGATTCTTCCGTGAGCAAGTCCTGTACCAGTGGGCACATGACAAATTCGTACATTTTAATTATTTTAATTGTGCACAAGGTGATAGGATAAATGCAGCAAAGGTAGCCCAATTTTGTAATTATGGATCGCGTTTTATTTTGGGTTATAATAATGTGTCGCCATCTGTTGAAAATTCCGTAACCTCGGTCCACCAAGAAAGTCAACCCTTGGAAAACATACTTCAAGAAGAAGATTTTAATTTAATTGATGAAATTATTACTGAACAAATAGAAAATGAAGCAGCAGATGGTACACAAACAATTCAAAATTCCGCAGTTTTAGTAAATTCCGATGAGTTTGGAACATCTTATTATGTGGAGGCTTTATTAAACGAGTTATGTGAAAATGGACAAAATCCTGTGGATGTTGTAAATAATGAAGAACAGGTATCAAGTGTACAATGTTCACGGGATACTCGAGGTTACGGAATGGGGTCTCCACAGCCTAGTACCTCCGGTTACGTTCCTCCAAGTGAACGTAGCGGACATACAGATGTTCAAAATACAGGGGAAGGTAATTTCGAAGTAGTACATGAAAGCAGAAAAAGTTTCACTAAGTTTAACTTGGTGGGACATGAAATTGCGGTAAGGCCAATGGGAAATGAAGAAATTAGAAATCCTGCGGCCTATATTGAAAACCTAATGAACTTCGCATTGGATAATGTACTAAACAATGCGAGACCTAATGATTTTGTTGGAATGTACATTGATTCCTCCAATAGTAAGGATAAGAAAGCAGTGTATGTTCCATGGAGACGCCGCAAAGATATTTCTGCCAAGTCCGTTTTAGCTTCTATTACTAGAGTGTTAAATAGTAATGAAGACTTCCTTTTAGGTAATCATGTCCTCTTTCGATTTCATATAGTAAATTCAATGTTTGGTGCTGGAAGAACACGAGACAATAATTCCACACTAAATAAATATTTACCGTTAAATGAATTTTTAGTACATTTGGTTGAGCTCCCGGGAACCGATAATGAGAAACTTTGTTTGCCTAAAAGTATTGCTTGGGGTATAGCAAAGCATACCGAAAAACGTCGAAATTTGAGTAATTTTACAGATTCAACTAGAGATACATTAAAAGGTAGAGCTATTAAGCTTTGTACTCAGGCAGGTGTTAGAGTTAAAGGAAAAGATGGTTGCGATTTTAATGACGATTTCAATTATTTCAAAAAAATTTAAGTCCGAATTACCAAATTATTATCTATGAAAAAGTTCCCGAAAGCAAACGTGAATTTAGAGTACGTTACCCGGAAACACAAGTACAAAGACCCGAGTTACAGAACAGCAAAACCGATCTTTATTTATTACGATGAAAGAGGAAGTATTGGGCATTTCCGGCCTATTCGAACAATAACATCATTTTTACGAAAAGAAAAGTACTGCTTACATTGTTTAATAGGTTTTAAAGGTATTAATCGTTTTCATAAGTGTGAGTTAATGTGTTCATTTTGCGAACATATGCACAAAGTAGATGTTACGATGTATAAAATGAAATGCAATGCATGCAATAGATATTTTACTAGGGGTGAATGTTTTGACAATCACTTAAAAGGTAATAAAATTGGCAAAAATGTGTGTGAATATGTCAAAGTTTGCATCAACTGTAATGCACTCTATGATTTAAGAACACGAAAATCCGATCATACATGTGGTGAATACTTTTGCAGTACGTGTCGTGAACATCTACAGGAAGGTCACTCATGTTATGTGAAGAAAGTAAAACCTACTCATATCAAGAGGTTTCTTTATATTGTCTTTCACGTAGAAACCATGTTCAAACCGGATAATGAGCGGGAACACGTTGTTTGCTTGGTATGTGTTAGACATGTATGGCATAAATGTATGAACAAAGGCATTGATGAAGCCTCCAGTACATGTGGTGATGAAAACGGTAACCGCTCGTTTTCTTTTTAAAACCATTGATGAATTTATTACACATATTTTATTAAATAGACTCATATTTAGAAAAGTATGTGTCATTAGTCATAATGGTAGTCGATTTGATAACATTTTCTGCTTGAGATCTCTCATTGAGTCCCAGCATATTATTCCAAAAACTTTAATTCAGGGTCAAAAGATTTTTAGTATTTCTATTCATAATAAAATCATTTTTAGACATAGTTATTTATTTGTTGGTGTAAAGTTATCAAAATTACCTAAAACGTTAGGTCTTTCTGCAAATTTAACGAGGGAGATTTCCCATATTTGTTTAATACAGTAGAGAACCAAAATTATGTAGGACCATATCCGGGAATAGAGTACTATGATCCTGAATCGCGATCTGCTGAAGAAAGAAAGCGGTGGGAGGGATGGCACCAAGAACGGGTGCAATTGGGAGAGCAATTTAATTTGCAAAAGGAAATGCTGGAGTATTGTGAAAATGATGTGAGAATTCTCACAGAAGCTGTTATTAAATTTAGTAATATCATAGAAGAGAAAACGGGTGGTTTAAAATGTTTTCTAGTTTCGTCTACGATTGCAATTTTAGCCATGCAAACATATCGTACATCATATCTTCCAGAAGAAAGTATTTCTGTTATACCACCTTTGGGGTACCATTATAAAACGAAAACCAGTGAAAAAGCAATGAAATGGCTAAAATATATGGAACACCATTTGGGTATAGAAATCCAGCATGCTAGACGAAACGGAGAACAATCTTTTGGAAGGTATAATGTTGACGGATACAATGCAGAGCTCAATGCCTTGTTCGAATTTATGGGATGTTACTGGCATGCCTGCAAAACGTGTTTTCCAAATAACCGTAATGCCATAATAGATAATGCACATGGTCCGTACAACACATTTGAAAAAAGGTACGAACATACTGAAATCCGGCGAAAATATTTCACAGAAATTCTAAAAATGAATTTGTATGAAATATGGGAGTGCTCTTGGGATAATAAAGTACGCACAGATGTAGATTTACAAAAGTTCCTTAAAGAACATTGTGATACTACTTCCGACTTTCTTATTCCTAAGAGTTGATACAACGGATGCCGTACTGAAGTGTTTCGTTCATATGTGAATTGTGCGGACTATGAATCTATTTTTTATTATGATATTACATCGTTATACCCCTACGTAATGGCAAGGAAACCTCTTCCGGTGGGGGCACCTAAGATGCATAAGGGGCCGGTTTTCCCAGATGTGGGAAAACTTCATGGGATTGTAAAATATACTGTATTGGCTCCTAAACAACTCTTTTTTCCCATCTTACCGTATGTAGCGCAAAGCCGATTAATATTTGGACTTTGTAGGTTATGTATGGAAGGAGAAGCTATTGATAATTGCACACATAGTGATACTGAACGTGCATTAACTGGAACTTTTTGTACACCAGAGTTTCACCGTGCTCTTGAAAACGGGTATAAAATCGTCAAAATTTATGAAATATGGGAATTTGAACTCATGGGTTCTGAAGATCGGAATTCACCTAGTTTATTCCGGGACTATGTGAATACGTTTCTTCAGATGAAGCAGGAAGCATCAGGCTATCCTGCTTGGTGTAAAACTGAAGAAGACAAAGATAAATATATTGACGATTACTATGCTCACGAAGGCATAAAATTAAATAAAGATAATATTAGGTCGAACCCTGGACTTAGACAATGCGCGAAGTTGTACCTCAATTCCTTATACGGAAAATGGGGTCAACGTAGATATGACACAATGTGTAATTATTGATAGTGGGGCAGAGTTCCATAGGTACCTTGCTACACCGAGATATGAGGTTCATAGTGTTATTCCAGTTGGTGATGAACATCTTATTCTAACATATAAAGACTTGGAAACTGAAAATGTACCTCTGTAATTTTCCAATGTCGTCCTTGCTGGTTTTATTACTTCATGGGCCAGGCTACAATTATATGATTTACTTGTGACTGTAGGACCTGAAGACGTAATTTATTGTGACACAGACAGTATTATGTTTACGTGTAAAAAGATGGGGAACCTCCGTTGAAGCTTGGAAGCTATTTGGGTGATCTCACTGATGAAATTGAAGAAGGGTGGGAGTTTGTAACGTTTATAGGCTTAGGGCCAAAAATTATAGTATGCGGCTTAAAAATGCCGCAGGGGAATTTCAGAATATTTTCAAAATTCGGGGAATTATACTAAATGATAGGACCTCTCAAAGAATAAACTTTGAGAGTTTCTATGGATTAGTGACAGGAAATATTAATTGTACAACTATAGAAAATCCAAATAGCATTGTGCGGAAACAAGGCTTCACTATCTTTTCACGTAAAGAGACAAAAACACACCAAGAGGTAAACAGAAAACGTAAACGTATTGACGATATACAAAGTGACGATCCAGTACCAAAGACAAGAAGTTTACCTCATGGATACGTACAATAATAATTTTAGCTTGGCTTATAAGTGATTGTTTTTATTTATTTATTTATTTTTAACAGAACATTAGTAGAGTATCACTATTTATTTATTTATTCCATCGTTTGCTGTGCAAACTCATAAATTGTAAACCAAAGTATACTCATAATATCAGCTAAGCTGTGATTCTAGTCATTTCAAGTTTTAATATTTATTTTTTAACTTATTCTTAATTTATTTTTAACTAGCAGCGTTCACCCCGCTTCGCTGCGGTCACCCCGGAACGCAATAAACTTTGTTACTTAGATAATTTTTACTTTCTCGCTTTCAAGTGATATGATAAAAACCATAGAAGATTGCAGTAAATCTTAACATTATATCGCCTGTCATTTATGTTAACCCGCCCCGCTTCGCTGCGGTCATCCCGGTGCTGGCATATTGTAAAAGTGTCTGTAAAAATAAGCAAATCAATTTAAAAATTTTAAACAGAATATTCAAGCTATTTTCCGCTGTATATCAGTAGTACTGGTCCCCGTATATCTCGCCGAGTCAGCAAAAATTTCTCGATTCTGATTGGCTGAGAGAGGTCACGTGACGTTAGGCCCCGCCCACGCGGGAAATTCAAATTTTCAGGTCACGTGGTATGACGTCATGAGTCACCCTGCGGGGAAATCCCTCACCAGGGGTTTTTGAAATTTGTTCCCTTTTACGGGTAAGATGTGTGTTTCTGATTGGTTGATAGCTGTCACGTGATTTTAGACCCTGCGATATTTGAAATTCGTTCCCTTTTACGGGTAAGATGAATCCTGTACCTTGAATTTGATTGGTTGATAGAGGTCACATGATCTTAGACCCTGGGATTTTGAAATTTGGGTATCCTCTTTGATGAGTACTTTGGTACTATGATACTGATTGACTGATAGAGGTTACATGATCTTAGACCCGCTACACGGTGAACAGGTCACATGGTATGACGTCATGTTTTACCCTTGCGGGGAAATCCATCACTAATTCATTTCCTTTTACGGGTAAGATATGTGCTTTGGTACCTTGATTCTGATTGGATGATAGAGATCACGTGATTTTAGGTCCTAGGATTTTTGAAATTAGGGTGTCCTTTCTGATGTATACTTTGGTATTACGATACTGATTGGAAGATAGAAGTCACATGATTTTAGACCCATCACACGGTGAACAGAATACGTGGGAAAACCCCTCACTCATTTGTTTCATTTTATGGATAAGATGAATGTTTTGGTACCTCAATTTTGATTGGAGGATAGAAGTCACATAATCTTACCCTCACCCCAATGCTAGACATTCAGAGTGGTATGACAGTGATCACCCTCGACCTGGATTTTTTTTTAATGGTTATCCTTTTTGGTACCTTAAAGTTCCCGTGGAGGGTTCAACCCATCCTTAAATAACCCTTTTATGGTATGATATTGTACTGAAGTTTACATTAAATATTATCGTTCTCTCTTTGACAGATAAGATGATTACCAGCTTTTTTTTTTACCTTGATGGAGATCCTGTCCTTGAATTAGTAGCCTATGTCTCTGGAAGTAACAATGGTGAAAGAGGGGGTGTTGCTTGTAGATTTCTTATAACACATTGTTGTGAGTTTAAGCGATTTTTAAACGCTCAGTAAGCGCTTCATTAATGGAAACAGTGTTGCCAGATTTTTTTAACCTAAACTGCTCCGATTCTTTTCGAAACGGTTCCGCAGAGTGCAAGAAATTTTAAACTAAAAATTTTTCGAACTAAAAAATTTTAAACAAAAATTTTCAAACAAAAAATTTTCGAACCCAAAAAAAAAATTTCGAACTAAAAAATTTTGAAACAAAAAAGTTTCAAACAAAAAATTTTCGAACCCAAAAAAAATTTCGAACTAAAAAATTGAAACAAAATTTTGTCGAACTAAAACATTTTTTAAAACAAAAGTTTCGAACTAAAGATGTAAATCACATCTAAAAATTTTCAAATCAAACTTTTTATCGAACTAAACTTTTAAAATTTTTCGAACTAGAAATTGAAACCAAGTTTAAGAAAAAATCCTAAGAAATGTTTCTCCAGGAATCGAACTCAGGTCTTTCAAACCAAAGATGTGTATGCTAACCGCTTAAATGAATTCGGTTTTAATCGATCTTGGTGGGTTTCGAACCATGGTCCTTGAAAAGGATACACATATACTTTAAGAAAATAAATCTGACAGTGTAACGCTTCTCAAATCAAACTTTTTTTATCGAACTAAACTTTTAAAATTTTCGAACTAGAAATTGAAACCAAGTTTAGAAAAATCCTAAGAAATGTTTCTCCAGGAATCGAACTCAGGTCTTTCAAACCAAAGATGTGAATCCTAACCGCTTAGCTATGAATGAATTCGGATTTAATTATGCTTGGTGGGTTTCGAACCATGGTCCTTGAAAAGGATACACATACACTTTAAGAAAATAAATCTGACAGTGTAACGTGGATTAAAATAAAATGCTGATAGACTTCTTTGTGTGACGACATAGAAGCACATATGATTGAAAAAATGCAAACGTCAGCGGATCGCATTACTTTTTGTTTTACTACGAACGTGTCAGCATGATTCATGGAAAAAAGCAAACATTGACATTCTCGTATGGAATATGAGGAAAATGAAATGTCGTCACAGTTACGACAAGTAGTGACATGATCCTGGCAGAAGGAATTGGCATCGGAATTGCGATACTAGATGTTGTAACTATTGAGAAACTTGAATGACGTCACGATCGATTGTTACACATCGTTTTGGTTCGTGATTCATGACGAAAAGCAGCGAGCGTTTTGATTGGTTCGTTGTGATGTCATTTTATAAATTTCCTCGTTTCTGATTGGCTGACGGTGACATCGTTTTCACAGCGACCTAAATAAAAATCTAAATTTCATTTTTCAAATCCTACATCGCTCTCAACTATCGTGTGAAGAAGATCTGTTCTTGAAAAGTGTCTTCATTTAAGAAGCTTTACTACACCGACTTTGTGTTCATTGAATTTGAGGTAAGTTCAGTGAGATTTTATTTTTCACACAAGATTCGAAAATCATTTTTATTTTATATTTGTGGGGGTGGATCACTCATACACTGTTTTACTTTTAGTACGAAATATTTAGACTATGAAGAAATTAGTGGAATGGGAAAGTGGGAGTACGAATCAGGAACCCCCACACATTAGAAGTAAGCACGATAAATGATATGGTTTAGCGTCCCTTCAGCGAGCACCCGTCGGGAATTGAACCATGGCCAGAAAAATGTGTGCGCTTAGTTTTGAAAAGAATGCATTACAAAATTTCAGAAACTATGCCTGAGAATAATATGGTTCGATTCCCTTTGAAAGCATTAGCGGCCCCTTCAGCTTAACGTGATATTCGAGCAACCGCCCGGGATTGAACCAAGGCCAGAGGCGTGTACGTCAATCATTTAGCTTAGTTTTGAAAAGAATGTATGATAACGCATGAGAATATTAAATTTCAAAAAAGACTTGACAGCGCTCCGATGTGGGAAAGCAAACCCACCGAGGCTTGAACCAGGACCTTCCACGTTAAAAGCATGTACGCTAACCGCTTAAATAAAAAAGAGTGCATGAATATTTGGTTAAAAGATTTACGCTATACAGATTTTGTTTTGACAATTACGTATGTATAACGTTAATGGTTGGTGAATCTCTTCAACTTGCAAACGCATCATTTAAAGGTCGTTGTGAGTAGAAAAAAATGCTTACGCGTACTTTGTCACATCTCAGTACTGTTGAAACATTCATTCATTCATGCATTCTTTTTATCACTATAGAATGGTAGGTCAGTTACATGCTGATGTAATGCTCTCGAGTTTGACAGCAATAAAACACACATTTCAGTAACATAATTATTTAAAAAAACTTTGATTTCTAGTACATGTGCTTTCATAATGAGATTCTGAACGCCCCGCCAGGGAATCAAACTCAGGACCTTTACATGAATTGCTTAGTTAAGAATTTATCATGAATGTTATGATTTCCTGGGCTAAGCAGTTAGCATACGTACCTTTGGCGTGGGAGACCAGGGTTCGATTCCCGGCGGGGAGCTCATGTGGTTCGGATTCCACGTTAATCAGTAGGTCCACGTCTCATATAGCCTCGCTGCTGAAAGGGACGCTAAACTAAAAAATCAAAAAATCAACTCAAATTCACGCTGCTCAATTCCTTTTTTCCCATTACATATTTGTTTACCGTACCTGTTTGTTTGTTTTCATTTTTTAATCATGGCCGAATCGGGTTTTACTGTTCGCAATGAAATCACTCGTCATTATAGACGATTTATGTACGTTTATGTATTATGAGGGGTGCACGTCAACCATTTAGCTTAGTTTTGAAAAGAATGTATGATAACGTGTGAGAATATTAAATTACAGAAAAGGCTTGACATGCCCCGACGTGGAAAGCAAACCCACCGAGGCTTGAACCAGGACCTTCCACGTCCGAACCATGTACGCTAACCGCTTAGTCACAATAATAAAAAAAAAATACACTATACAGATTTTGTTTCGACAATTACGTATGTGTTACGCTAATGCTTGATGAATCTCTTCAACTTGCAAACGCATCATTTAAAGGTCGTTGTGAGTGGGGAAAAAAAATGCTTACGCGTACTTTATCACATCTCAGTACTGATGAAACATTCATTCATGCATTCTTTTTATCACTATAGAATGATAGGTCAGTTATATGCTGATGTAAAGGTCTCGAGTTTGACGACAATAAAACACTCATTTCAGTAACATAATTATTTATTTATTTTAACTTTGATTTCTAGTACACGTGCTTTCATAATGAGATTCTGAACGTCACCGCTAGGGAATCAAACTCAGGACCTTTACATGAATTGCTTAGTTAAGAATTTATCATGAATGTTATCAGGTGATTAAGATTTTTCTTTCTTCTTTTCTTTTGTAGTAAATTCACGCTGCTCAATTCCTTTTTTCCCCACATTACATATTTGTTTTACCGTACCTGTTTGTTTGTTTTCTCCTGTTTTTAACCATGGCCGAATCGGGTTTTACTGTGCGCAATGAAATCACTCGCCATTATAGACGATTTAACATCGAGGGCAGAATGCTCGAAATTCAATTCAACGCACCGCCCGTAGGAACCGATATCATACAGTATGTACACAACAGTTTCCAAGCAATGCTAGACCATTTGTTAGCCAATGTCGACGATGAGGCGATGGTTGGTTTATCAGTAATATCGCCACGGAATACGAATAAACCGTTTTGGGTGAGTTTTCGCCAAGCACGAAACCTGACACTGGAAACGATGTGGGCCTCGTTCGAAAGAGTGTTACAAAGTAACAATGCATTTCTCCTGCACGAGCCATTCACCGTGCATTTTCATCGTGTCGATATTCCACGTGGCTATGGCGGTTTGCGGCAAGGAGTACTTCAAAATGAAGAATTGTTACGTTGCAAAAAAGGGATTGTACGTGTACAAAATCAAGATTCAAGGTGCTTGGCGTACGCCCTTGTTATTGCTATTGGTCTGAAGGCATACAAGAATGTAGATGTGCAACGTTATTGGCAATATCAACGCCAATCGAAATGTGTTGTGGATCAAGAAGTCGATGCGCTATGTGCAAATGCAGGAGTGAATTTGGATCATGGTGCCAGTGTAAATGAAATTCGACAATTCCAGGCATACCTCAAAGAATATAAAATTACTGTGTATACTAGTTTCACAGGCCGTGACATCATGTACGAGGGACCGAACGACGAAAATCGCACTCCCATAAATTTGATTTGTTTGGCTGGCCATTTTGACATCATCCAATCTTTAACTGCTTGTTTTGCAACCAAGTTCTACTGTGAAGCGTGCCATAAAAAGTATGATCATCGTAACAGACATGTAAAAAATTGTCCTGTAACATGCTCCAAATGTTTACAGAGACCACTATGCGACAAGAACCAAACGCCGATATTATGCAACGACTGCAATCGTCAATTTTATGGCGAACAATGTTTTAACAATCATCGTAATATTGTATATCATCAAGGGGAACCTGTATGCAAAATGGTGAAGCAATGTACTAGATGTTACAGAGTATATTCTTTTGTGCATACAGGACAACGACATCATGATTGCAATGAGATCTTTTGCAATGTTTGTAAGAAGATTGTTCCAGGATCACATCAATGTTTTATGCTTCCCGATCGCCAATGCTTGAAACCTGGTGTTCCTTCACTCATGCACGCAAAGAAAGCCTTGTTGATATTCTATGATATAGAATCTATGCAGGACACGAATATTGGCGATAATACGTATGTACACATTCCAAATTTATTGGTTGCACAACAAGTATGTTACGCATGTGTTGAAAACAATAATATCCAGCAGTCTTGCAGTACGTGTGGTCAGCGCCAGCATATTTTCCAAGGAGAGGATCCAGTTTATAATTTTCTTCAGTACTTGCGGGAACGGCGTCCCAATATAAATAGGATTTTCTGTGTCGCGCACAATGCTAAGGGATACGATGGACATTTTATCCTAAAGACCATGGTAGAACAATGTCAATGGAGACCTGACGTCATATTAAATGGGACCAAGATACTGAGTTTAACGTTGAATAATCTGACGTTCATTGACTCGTTGAACTTCCTACCTATGGCATTAAGTAAATTGTCAAAAGCGTTCAATTTACCCACAACCAAAGGCTACTTCCCGCATTTCTTCAACACCAAGGAGAATCAATCGTATATTGGACCACTTCCAGAAACGAAGTATTATGGTGCAGATGAAATGGCCGTCGAAGACAGAAACAAGTTCATGCAGTGGTACAACGATCATCGTAATGACACGTTTGATTTCCAGAAAGAAATTCTCAAGTATTGTATTCAAGATGTCAATGTACTGCGACAAGCATGCGTTTCGTTTATGACGTCATTTGAAACAGAAACCAAAGTGAATCCCTTCTTGGAGACGATCACGATTGCCAGTGCTTCTAATTTAGTATTCCGCCGGAATTTCCTTAAACCCAATACCATTGGAATTCTACCGGCACATGGCTATCGATGGAGAAGTACCCAATCGATCGCTGCAATGCAATGGCTGGCCTACATTGAAAAAACCGAAGAAAAACAAATCTTACATGCGGCCCGACAAAAAGAAGTGTTTATTGCGGGATTCCATGTTGATGGTTACTACCAAGATCCTGAGACGTTAGAGGAGCACGTCTACGAGCATGCCGGCTGCTTTTACCACGGGTGTAAAGTATGTTTTACTACAGGCCGTAATCAGCCCATCTACAGCAATCCAGAAGACACCATGGAATTCCGTTATGAACGAACGCAACGCAAAAATGCAAGACTGCGTGAATTGGGGTACATTGTACATGAAATGTGGGAGTGCGAATTTAATCAGTTCTTAAAACAAAATCCTGCAATGGCGACGTATCTGAAAAATCACCCGTACATGAACCGCAGACCATTAAATCCAAGAGATAGCTTTTTTGGAGGAAGGACCAATTGCGTGAAATTGTACCACCAAGTCGATGAAAAAGCGGGGGAAGTAATAAAATATTACGATATTGTCTCGCTTTATCCTTACATCAATAAGTGTGCTAAATACCCTGTAGGCCATCCACGAATTTATCTACAGGGTGATGAAAATATACCACCAATAAATAAAGTCAATGGTCTAATCAAAATGACGATATTACCAAGTCGCCATCTTTATCATGGTCTCCTGCCTTACCGATGTAACAAGAAACTACTCTTTCCACTGTGTGCTGCGTGTGCCGAAGAAATGAACCCAGACCCTACAGCAACGTGTACGCACAATGATCAGGAGCGATGCCTCACTGGAACATGGGTATCATATGAAATCCAGAAAGCAATAGAATTGGGATATCAACCAGTGGAAATTTTTGAAATTTGGGATTATGACATTGAACAATATGATCCCATCACGAAAACAGGTGGCTTGTTCACGGAATATATCAATACATTTTTAAAATCAAAAATGGAAGCGTCTGGCTGGCCTAGTTCCTGTGTGACCGAAGAAGACAAATCAAAATTCATACAAACCGTCCTGGAGCGTGAAGGTATTGCATTGGATCGGTCCAAAATTGAAAATAATCCTACACGAAGAAGTTTATCTAAGCTTTGTCTTAATGCTCTTTGGGGAAAACTTTCGCAAAGATCAAACTTTAGCCAGACCACAATTATTGATCGGCCGGAA
Source organism: Thermobia domestica (assembly GCF_964235325.1). Taxonomy (NCBI): domain Eukaryota; kingdom Metazoa; phylum Arthropoda; class Insecta; order Zygentoma; family Lepismatidae; genus Thermobia; species Thermobia domestica. Next base: position 203,489,038 of record NC_137454.1, read on the forward strand.
GAATTTTATGAAAAACTCACTTCCCCCGACATTAAACTCCATCAAATTGTACCCATCAATGATACGATGTTGTATGCGTTCTGGGAGTACAATGAACATGTGCCTGTTCAAAACCGAAACACCAATGTCGTGTTAGGTGCATTTACAACATGTCAGGCACGTCTGGAACTGTACAAGTACCTGGAAATGTTGCAGGAACGTGTTTTATATTTCGACACGGATTCTGTAATATTTACGGAGAAGCCCGGGGAGCCAACCATTGAACCTTCAACGTACTTGGGATGCTTATCGGACGAGATGGAGTCTTACGGACCACGAGCATACATCAAAACATTTGTCAGTGGAGGACCAAAAAATTACAGCCTAGAAATATACAATCCGGATACCAACGTCACCAGTTACATATGCAAAATTAGAGGATTTACATTAAATTACAATGCAGGACAACAATTAAATTTCAATACGCTAAAAGAAATGATTACAAATCAATGCCGTGGACAAGTCACCATCACTATCCCCCATAAGATATGCAGGACCAAAGACCATACCATCGTCACACGCAAAGAAGAAAAAATGTACAGTATCCAGTACACAAAACGTCGATTTAAAGAATTCAATTCTTATGATACGGTTCCGTACGGGTACGTTAAAAAACAGAAGATGGAACTGGAAAAAGAAGATGAAGAAGAAAAAACTGTAAATACCCAATAAGGCCGCCATTTCTTTTTTTCCTTTTCCTTTTTTTTCACTCCTTAACCACAAAGCAGCAACACCAAGAAGAAAATGAAGTACCCACAAGAGTTCATAAGCCATCAACACAACCATCAGTGGAAGAAATGCAGTCATCTCGTACCGAAGGAGGAACCTTGACCATAAAGGAGCAACACCTAGAAAAATGCAGTACCCAGAAAAAAGTTCGTAAACCACCATCAGTGGATGAAATGTACCCGAGGAGGGGGAAGATGAGCCTAAGCACATCCATCATTTACGAGTAAGTTTTATTTCTCTCTTATCAATATTGACTCATTTTTATTGTTTCAGAAAAAAGAAATTCATAAAGTAATCCGTCGTTTCTTCTTTTTCTTTACAGGATACGTCTACAACATTCGAAGATGATGATACGTCCAATATATTCATTAAACTAGATCCTGTATTTATTATGTTAATAAACATGTATAGGAAGACCACATACTTTTCGTTAAAATACAACAAGTTGAAAAAAAAATATGTTTTATTATTTCTTGAAACCCTGAACACTTGTTTTCAAATAAATGGTAATCTTGAAAATTTAAGGTGGAAAATATATTCAAGATTTGGTTTACATGATTTTGTTCGAAAAAATAATTAAAGAATTTTTTTAGTGTCCAAAATTTGATTTTTAATTTAGTTCGAAAAATTTTTAATTTGAAAATTTTCAAATGTGGTTTACATCTTTAGTACGAAACTTGTTTTTAAAAATTGGTTCGAAATTTTTTTAAAATTTTTAGTTCGAAAAATTTTGATTTGAAAATTTAGTTCGAAAGTTTTTAGTTTAAAATATTTTTTCGAAAAATTTTTAATTTTTTTTTAGTTCGAATTTTTTTTTGGGTTCGAAAATTTTTTGTTCGAAAATTTTTTGATTTGAAAATTTAGTTCGAAAGTTTTTAGTTTAAAATTTTTAGTTCGAATTTTTTTGAAATTTTTGTTTCAAAATTTTTTAGTTCGAAAATTTTTTGTTTAAAATTTTTTAGTTACAAATTTTTTTAGTTCGAAAAATTTTTAGTTTAAAATTTCTTGTACTCTGCGGAACCGTTTCGAAAAGAATCGGAGCAGTTTAGGTAGAAAAAATCTGGCAACACTGTTTCCATTAATGAAGCGCTTACTGAGCGTTTAAAAAATCGCTTAAACTCACAACAATGTGTTATAAGAAATCTACAAGCGACACCCCTCTTTCACCATTGTTACTTCCAGAGACATAGGCTACTAATTCAAGGACAGGATCTCCATCAAGGTAAAAAAGCTGGTAATCATCTTATCTGTCAAAGAGAACGATAATATTTAATGTAAACTTCAGTACAATATCATGATACCAAAAAAAGGGTTATTTAAGGAGGAGGTTGAGCCCTCCATGGGAACTTTAAGGATAACCATAAAAAAGGGAACAAAATTCTAAAATCCAGGATCACCGACATATCGCTCTATATTTCACTCATGGGGTGTGTGGCGGGTCTAAGATCATGTGACCTCTGTCGGCCAATCAGAATCGAGGTACCAAAGCACTCATCTTACTCATAAAAAGGGAACGAATTTCAAAAGTCACAGGGCTTAAGATCACGTGACCTCTAGCATCGTGGTACCAAAGGATTCATCTTACCCATAAAAGGGAACGAATTTTAAAAAATCCCAGAGCCTAAGATCACGTGACCTCTATCAGCCAATCATAAACACTCATCTTACCCGTAAAAGGGAACGAATTTCAAATATCGCAGGGTGTAAAATCATGTGACAGCTATCAACCAATCAGAAACACACATCTTACCCGTAAAAGGGAACAAATTTCAAAAATCCAGGGTGAGGTCGGGGTGACTCATGACGTCATACCACGTGACCTGAAAATTTGAATTTCCCGCGTGGGCGGGGCCTAACGTCACGTGACCTCTCTCAGCCAATCAGAATCGAGGTACCAAAGCATTCATCTTAGCCGTAAAAGGGAACGAAGTTCAAATATCCTGGTCGTAAAAGAGAGTGAGGATGAGTCATTCGCGCAAACGCGGGGGAGTACTACTATATCGCCTGTCATTTATGTTAACCCGCCGAGTGACACGGTCATGCGGGTTGCATATAAATACGTTTATTTTTACCTATGATGAACTAATAACAAAGGATTTGTACGTTATGGACACCTGAATGGTCAATTATCTCAAGACACTGGTAATTAAAAATTAAAGTGATATGATAAAAACCATCTAGGGTCCAAATCCTAATAACCCCCCCAAAATGAAAGAAATTGGTTCAGCCGTATTAGCGTGATGAGCGGACAAAAAATTGTACGTTCTCTTTTATATATATAGATTTATTTTGTTAATTGTGTGAGTGAGTGAGTGTGTGAATCACTGTATATAAAGTAAAGTATCTATTGTATGCATTCAGTTTAATACAAGATGTTAAAAGTTTCAACATCCATCAACCATTTTAATTGCTGGTCCTTCACGTGCAGGCAAAACATGTTTTGTAAATCTATTATTAAATGAACGTGATCAAATGTTTACTATGAAATTTAATGAAATTGTTTGGTGTTATGGTGCAGTCATACCAAATTTAGATACAAGTTCAGAAATTCGTTTTATAGAAGGTATTCCAGATATGAATAATTTTGAAATACAAGAAAATTCACTATTAATATTAGATGACTTAATGTCTGAAACCAATCGTGATGTTGCAAACTTATTTACAAAATATGCACATCATAAAAAATTAACAGTAATATTTATTCAAAATTTATTTCCAAAAGGAAAACATGCTCGTGATATAAGTTTAAATGCACATTATATTATAGTATTTAAAAATCCTCGTGATAAATTAAAAATACAATATTTAGCAAGACAAATTATGCCACGATATAGTAAACAAGTTGTGAATGTGTTCGAAGATGTAACACGTGAACCTCACACTTATTTGTTATTTGACTTAACTCAAAAAACAAATGATGCATTACGATTACGAACAAATATTTTTCCTAATGAAACACTGCATGTATATGCAAATGTAAAAGACAGTAATTCAGTCGTTTTCGTTTAGTTTAGTTCAAGATGTTGAAGGTGAAACAACACTTTGATACTCTCCGCGCTTTGTGCAAATGCAAAAGCGCAAAGCGAGAACAAATTATACGACATGCATCTGGTGATTTAATACGTACTATTTCACAAGTTGCTAAAAACACAATAAAAGGAAACATTCCGTTGAATTCGCGTCAGAAGCAACGCTTACGTAGACATAAAAAGATCTTGCGTGCTTTATCTGCACAACGTACTTAATAAGCACTTAATAAGAAAAAGAAAATTTTATTGCAGAAAGGTGGTGCATTTTTACCATTAATTTTAGGACCATTACTTGGTGCAGTAGCAGGTAGTTTGTTTGGAAGATAAATATGTCGGAATTTCGTAAAATGATATTAGTGCCTGAAAATGCAATGCAACAAATGCATGCAAATATAAAATCAATAGATTCATATCAATCGCGTTTAGATGAAGAAATGAATAGTATTTTACAACGTCGTAATCTTAGTATTGATGAAAAATGGAAATTGTATCAGCAAGCTTTACAACAATATTTAAATTATACTTCATCAGTTTCACAAAATCCAATTACATTACCTATTATTGAAAAAGATGTTCGTGAAACATCATCATCATCATCATCTGAAGAAGAAAAAAATAATTCTATTTTACCCTTTGTATCGGACATTTTACAATCAGTACCAAAAACACTATGAAAGAAAACAGATCTATTATTAAAACATTTAACAAGTTCTGATAAAATTCATTGGGATCAATCAGGAACAGTACGTATTCAAGGAAAAATAATACCAGGTTCTAATATTATTGACTTAATAAATGATGTTGTTCGTACACGGAAATATTCAAGAAATCCGATAGGCATTCACGAATTTAAAAATTTATTGGATGATCTTAATGTACCACGTGAATTTATTTCTACTCCTATAGTGAAATCACATAACAAGGTTAAAAAATCACAAAGTCCAACACTAGTAACAAATATTTTTAAAAATTGGAAAGAATATAAAATGTAAATAAAAATGGGAAAATTGTCAAAATTATATTATGATTATACGAATCCTGCTTCTTTATCAAGTATTAAAACATTACAAGCAAAAACAAAATTATATAAAAAAGAAAATTAAAAATTGGTTAGCATCTCAAGATGCATATACATTACATGCACCAGCACGTAAAGTGTTTGAACGTAAACAATATTATGTTAGTGCACCAAATGAAACATTACAAATGGATTTAGCAGATATGCAAAATATTGCCAAGTATAACAAAATTATAAGTATATATTGTGTTGTATTGATATTTTTTCACGGTATGCGTATTGTGTTCCCTTGAAAACAAAAACAGGTCCTGAAATGGCAAAAGCAATCAAAAAAATTTTTAAAAATTTTAAAATACCTGTGTTTAATGTACAAACGGATTTAGGTACAGAATTTTATAATCGACATGTAAAACATTTATTTAAAGAATACGAAATTAATCAATATACTGTACATTCAGAAATTAAATGTGCATTAGCTGAACGCTTTATAAGAACATTAAAAGAAAAATTGTATCGTTATTTTACGGCTAAAAATACATACCGTTATATAGATGTGTTAGATCAATTTGTAAAAAGTTATAATCATTCGTATCATAGTAGTATTAAAATAGCATCGGCAAATGTAAATTATTCTAATGTTGACCAAGTTTGGAATACGTTGCACGGTGATAAAACAAATAAAAAGAAATTAACATGTAAATTTCAGCCTGGTGATTATGTGCGTTAGTAAATATAAATATAAATTAGAAAAGGGATATTTACCAAAATGGTCACAAGAAATTTTTATTGTTGATAAATGTATTCCGACAAATCCTATTACATATAAATTAAAAGATTGGAATGATGAGGAAATTAAAGGAATATTTTACACAGAAGAATTACAAAAAGTAAATGTAAATTCAAACAAAACATTTTTAATTGAGAAAGTATTAAAACGAAACAAGATATGATGTATGTAAAGTGGTTAGGATATCCATCAAGTATGAATTCATGGATTAAAACAAATTCTGTTCAGTCTTCAAAATGAGTTCAATGATAGAACATGATTTCTATGTTACTCTTCCTTCAAATGCTAGTAGTGAAATTTTTACTAATAATACTTCTTCATTTATAGTAAGGTTAGCACAACCTATTCATTTAAGTGAAGGAGAATGGTACGTTGCCTTAACACAACTTAATGTTCCTTTTAGTTTTTATAATGTGGGTAAAAATGAAAAAATGTAATTGAAACCATCGTTAATGATGAACTTGAAATTGCACATGTTGATATTACACCAGGATACTGTACTTCTATTCCATCCATTTTAGAAATGATTCCTGAAGAATTACGCATGTTAAAATATTATAAAAATAAAAATCAAGTTGGAATTAGACATTCTTTAAAATTGAAAGATTTTTGTGTTATTGGAATGACACGCGGATTGCAAAATTTACTTGGATTTATAAATGAAAATACAACAGAGTTTACAGATGCTGTCTTTGTAAAACCAGTTAATAAAGATGTTCCAACCGTAACACGTGCAAAATTTCCATGCAATTTAGAATATAATATACCAAACGTTTTTAATGTTTGTGTTGATATTGTAAAACAACAAAAAAATATTGGACCACTACTTCGTAAACTTAGTGCATATAATATTGAGCACGGAGATGTAAAATGTTTTCTATTTCACACGCCACAATATGTTAAAGTTGTAAAATCTTATTTTAACACAATTGAAGTAAACTTAAAAGATGAACACGGTTTAAAATTGCCATTTGAATTTGGAACTTCAAACTTAACACTTCACTTTAAACGAAAATGATTTCTGAAAGTATTGATGATAGCTTTTACATTACACTTCTATCAAACGCAAGTACTGATGTATATCCTACAAATAGTCCAACACATTTTGTTAACCAAATAAAAAATAATATTCAATTATCAGAAACCGATTGGTATGTAGGATTAAGTGAATTACATGTTGGTAGGGATGAGCCATTTGCTCGGTTCGGCTCAACTGAGCCGAGTGAGCTGTTGGCTCAGCTCACTTCTCGGTTCGAGTCGATAGTGAATGAGCTGTGAGAAGAGCTGCTCGAGTCGTTGACAATTCTAAACCCGGGTCGAGAAGTTTTGAAGATATTTGGCCAGTGCCTTATAACTTTTAACAGTGTTTGGCTCGAGCCCGAATACTCAACCTAGACCCTCAACCCAAATACAAAAGCTCGTGAACAATGTCCTTGACTCCTAGACTTCACAACTACCGAGGTTGACAATCAACTAGTTTTTTAGTATTCAAATACAAACCGCCTATCTTTCATGTTTATATAGTGTCATAATAATAATAATAATAATAATAATAATAATAATAATAATAATATGTTGTAGTAGTAGTAGTGTCATTGATAATAATTATATTGTATATGTAATATATTTGAAGAATGTACTCGAAACTACACACCGGATTTAGCTCGACTCGACTCTAAACTCTACCCCAATTCGAGTCAAGTTGGAAGAAATTTTTCGAGCCGAGTTCTCGGGTCGAGCTCAAAGATGTCTGTTTCTAGTCGAATCGAGTTTCAAAGAAAACTCGTACCCATCCCTACGAGTAACGCAGTATGGAATTTTATCAACGTTACATTATATGAAAATGTTCATATATTAAGTAAAAATTTGTTCTTGCATTTACATAAAGCGATTCAGAACGTGCAATAATAATAATAATAATAATAATAATAATAATAATAATAGCGGTAGTAATAGTAGTACGGAAAATTGAAGTTATAATTTTTTTTCACACATTTAAAGTTTCGGACCTAAAAGTAACGCGTTACTTTCGAAGTAAAGTAACGGTAACTCTTCTGGGGCAAGTAACGCGTTACATTTTAAGAGAAAGTAAAGTAACTTGTAACGCGTTACATTTTTGCAAGTAACTTACCCAACACTACTGCATAGGCAGAAATTGATAGCGTTTCAAAATCCTTCCCATTTCAACACTATACAAAAAACCTAATGGGAGAGCTTTTACACCCCTTCCCCTCTCGATATCCCACTGCATCTGTAGGAGTCATCTGGACATCCTAGACATCCACCAATAAGCGTTGAAATAGTGGAACGTGTCCGTGCAACTTCACAAGCGAAGTACACAGAAATACATCATTAGAGCCAGTGAAGACTGTACATTGTATAATCAGTTGTGTGAAATATTTCATATAAAAATTTGCAGTTTTATCCGTATCGAATCCAATTGTTGCATACACTGAAATCGGCCGACAAACTAGAGTAACTTTCTTTCTGTAAGAGTATACATAGTTTCATTGATGTCATTAAGTGCAGGGAGAAGGTATCTTCCACATTGTGTGTAGTAACTAAACATAATTTTAGAATCTAGAGATGGAAAGCCCACATGCATACGAGGACCATATTACTGACCCTCTCAAGGTAAATATTTTTTTCCTACAATCTGTGAGAAAGTGAATCCTTTTTTTTTTTTTTTCAATGAGGTAACAATCACAGTGATTGCATATCCTGACAAGCGAAAAACAAACCTTCTGTCGCAACTCTAACAGGACACCCACGGTTTCATCTTCTACCAGGATGGCACGCCTTACCCTCATCCATTTTCACAAAGAAGTCAGAATTGAGACCAATAGGATGCTACGGGGAGAATTGATTGTCTACACTGATCATGCTGTGCCTTGACCTCCACGTTCACCCGACATTACACCCTGTGACTTTTTATCATTATTATTATTATTTTGGGAATGTTAGAAGCCATTGCACGAGTCGATCGTGATATGCTACGAGGACGTGAATGGCAGAAACTTTACTACAGGCTGTGTGTGTCGAATACAAAGGGGGCTTACACTGAACATCTCATATGGAAAACAAAGTTTTGAGTTTACATTTTCATTGATATTGTAAACGTAAATTTTATTATAAGACCCACCATAATAACTATGTTCATATATATACAGCCGTGGATCCAAGATATGATCAAGGGAGGGGCTAAACCATATATGGTGGGTCTTTCCAGTGTAAGGAAAGTAAAATTGAAGCCCATTTTATCCAGTGCATACCTGAGCGTCAAGGGTGGGGGCTATAGCCCCTATAGCCTTCTCCTTGGATCCGCGCCTGTATACATATACACACACACACACACACACACACACACATATATATATATATATATATATATATATATATATATATATATATATATGTGTGTGTGTGTGTGTGTGTGTGTGTGTGTCAGTAAACTACATTTTGCTGCAGAAACATGTACAAAAATTTAGTTTCTGTACTTCAGCCAAGTTGATACAAATTCTCTGATCATGTAACGCTCCTCTTTGAAAAGCTACAATGACAAAATGCAGCAACGGCGTAAATTGCACTCGTTGGTACTACTCTATAAAACGCTTAATTTTACACAACCTCCTAAAACAACGTATTAAGCGATTTCAATGACATGTACACAAGCTCACGGTTTAACAGCCAGCTTGCAATTCCTCTCCATAGATCTACTTATTCCTCAAAATCATACACAATTTCAACCTGTCGTGATTACAATGTTTTACCAGCCTCAATACGTGAGTCAAACTCTGTAGCGTCTTTCAAAAGAGCAGTTTACAATTTATTGTTATCGAAGCAGGGTTGAATGTACGCAGATGCAGAAGTGCCATTAGAGAAGCTCGTCATAAGGATATAAAACTTAATATTTATTACATATTATAACACACACTCTACATATATACATATATCTTAATGTAGCAATATAGTATTCGTGTGTTATGTGTGTGCATGTGTGTAAGTGAGGGTCTGTTTCTTCGTTGTATTTTTTTTTCTTTCTATTTTTGAATTTTGCATCATGTTTAGGTGGTAGATACGGTTTTTCATAGCCTTAACCTCGACATGTAAAACAGGGGGATATGAGTTCTTAGTGCTTTTATTCGGAAACATTATTTGTACTAATACCATTATGTATTAGTATCACAGTGTATTGTTTGGTGATTGAAAGGAGCTGATGCGTTCATTCCTGCACCACACTCGTTGGAAGGAACAAGAAACTACCAAGTTCCAGTGCATACACAAATGTTTGCTGTCGCTGGTTTTGGTTTTCTTTCCCTCATTCTTCCATTGGTGACACTAAGAGGTGCAATCATATGACTGCAGACTTAAATACAAACAGCCTGTATTAATTGCATCAATTGGTTTCAATAGCTACAGCACATATTAGTTGCAACCAAAATGATACGAACAAGAGTCCGAAATTACGTTTCATGTTGAATTATTATAAATAAATAGATTTGCTATAAATAAGTCTTGATACTGGCATCCGATGTTTTACTTGAACTACATATTACAAAAATAATGCCAAAACAAATTGTCTAAAGTAAAACTTATTTTAAAATATAAAATGCGAGTATAAGACACTGCTATTAATCTGGTGGCCGTGTTCATATTTTACTTTCTTCCTTCAGTCTTGCATAACAATTTTACCGTTAGTCTTGTCAACTTTCAGAAAATCATGTTTTGCAGGGTGTCCAGATTGAACCAAAGAGAAGCCAGGACAGGGTGTCTATCGGTCACGAAAGTCACGAATGTCACGAAAAAGTCACGAAATCAGAAAATGGTCATGAAAGTCACGAAAAAGTCACGAAATTTAGCTTTTGGGTCACGATTTTTTTAAACTGTACAAATGTAAGTACAGATTGGAAAATTTTGTTCTATAAAACGTCAAAATTCACCACCAAAAATGTCTATAGTCGGCTTTAGACGCTACCAAATCGCAAGCAAAGTACGTTTCTATCGCATGGATGAAAATTCGGCCTAATTCGTACCCAAATTCGCTCTTGAAAATGTTAGGAAATTTTATGATTTGGTAAAGAAAAGGTCACGAAAAAGTCGCGAAATTTCATTTTGGAATTTTAGTAGACACCCTGCAGGAGACTATAGTGGCATTTGTGTAATCGGGATGCAAATTTGAAACCGAAGATTTTTGCATGTTTCTGTATTGCCACCGTTACTTTTCCAACACTCATAATCACTGTTAACTATTTACTACCACTAACTAAACGTGTACTATGCGAAATTAAATGAAAATAAATAAGGATTATAGACGCCTACCTTTTTATTCATATTTTTGGAGCTTCTTGCTGCATCAATACAGTTTTATTTTCCAAAACCGTATTGTAGAAATCTTGACAAGATAATTTTCAAGTTCATTTAAACACAAACATCAGCCATCACAAGTTCTATTGACATTTTATTATCATCATGTGGCAATAAAGCTTTTATTACGCTAAACGCTCGTTCAACGTATTAATTACTGACTGGACAGTGAGAATATACTCCATTATTTCAACAGACTTGGTGCGTCTGGTTTCTCGGAAAGCGCACTCAATAATTTACAATTAGTATATTCATATCTTTCGTATTAACTGTTGAAGTTACAGGTTTAAAAAACATATAATTCATTGTCCAGTCCATTTCCATAGAAACTAAGTTTAACTTTCATCTCTAGTTCAATTAAATCATTAATTGTTGATGCTACTCGATAATATAGACGCAACAATAAAAGGAAGTGAAACCTAGCTTTCTGTTACATTAAAAATATAGTCCTGGTAAATAACTTACAATAACTTTAAACATACAAGGCATAAATGACATACACAATTATAAGTAATGTAATATTTATGCCTGTAATATGTATTTTGAAACCGAGGACTCCCAGATCTGGCAACCCTACTGCTTCGTTGCTAAACAAGGAAACCTGAGAGACTTTAAGGAAAGGAAGTGATGGCCTTATTATATTGGTAATAACAAAGCACGCATAATTTCAATAAGTTAAATTGTGTACGGTATGCTAGTATATACGCCACGCACACTACACTACATATTGACGGACTATTTTCCTGTTTTCTGCTTTATTTTTCTCTTCTTGAAGAACGACAATAGAGAAAAGACCCAAAGACTCTTTTGTTCAATATTTCTTGGATACAATGTTTTCCTCTAGCGCTTTTTCTTACCACCAAACCCTCAAGATGTAAATGTTTTTCGCAAATATTATCCTACGTACACGTGTTTATATGAATTTTTATATCAGTATATATGGAACTAGTGTAAGGGAGTAACATAGAACAGTTCAACTATGAAATCTACCTAATGTTTCAATATTCTCATAATTAATTTCTTTCTTCTTTTTTACTTATCTCTATTTAATACATATTTTAAGAAGGATAAGAAATAAAACAATTTGTAAAAACCGTATGAAATGCATTTCGTCATAATAACTTATGTACAAAATGATACAAATTGAAATGAGATTCATATATAGTAAATTTGGCACATTTATATAAATTTTTAAAAATATTTTTCTTATTTTTATTGCAATTATTGCATATGTAGGTATATATAATTTGCACTTTCAAAAGAAAACAGCAGTAATTATCCGATATACATAAAGCATTAACAAAACTACAACATTGTCTCATATGTATATACACACATATCTGTGATTTAGATTGCACTAAAAAGAAAAAATATATATATAAAAATGGAAGCAAAAGGTACTAACTACTCTCTCATATGCTTATAAAAACAATAGAACTGAGATCATTTATTCACGCACACAATCAATATCACATTTACATAAAAATTTTGTGTTCAAAATAACATGTGTTTGCTTTTCGGCAACTCTCAACAAACAACTGTACATCTGCAATCCGAAAACAGCTAACCCAAGTACGTGGTACTTGCATTTACATATTATACAATCAATTCAATTTGAATCAAAATATATATATATATTTGTAACATACAACTTCTTTCACACACTAATATACATAGTTACACACACATTCGTATGTACTAATGCAGTTGTAAAGCGGTTGTAAAGCACACGGTACTAATATTATAGTCACAATCACTATATAGTAACTTTTTCTCTTTTCATGTTCTTGGACGGAAACGTGACATATAAAAATCACAATCAGCACAGTATATTGTTGGGGCAATTACTTGCTTCTTCCGACACAGATGGCAAGGAGCTACAGTCTTCTGAACAGGATTTGAAAATCCTTGTGGTGGCTGAGTTTTACCTTGGGGAGGACGACCATTCTGCATAATCATTTCTTGGTTGTACATAGTCGATTGTTTCATCATTTGTCCTGCATTTTGGTATCCGTGTGAATGTTTCACTATTTGTCTTGGTGGTGGCGGGTGTTGATATGGAGGGTATTTTGGCTGCTGATGTTGTTGTTGCTGTTGTTGATGATGATGCTGATTCTGAACGGACGGAGGCAGATGTTGATATGGTGAATACTGCTGATGAGGATGAGCATCATGTGATTGTACTGGAGGCTGATGATGAGGATAATGCACAGGGGAAGGCTGCTTCACTTCTTGATGATGGTTATGATACACAGAATGTGGCAGCCGCTGATAAGGTGGGTAGGTTTTCTGCATTGTAGTTGAGGCAGCGGATTCCGCCCTGGATGATGTTACAGAATACGAAGAATTCTGCTGTTGAGAATTCGCATGCGGTTGTAAAGCACTAACGGGAGTGTACGGAGAAGCTGTGTGAGTAGCCATGGGCATTTGTTGCGGATCAGGCACAATTCCATTACACTGTGAAGTTCCTTCGCTGGAACTATGTTGATAAACATTGTTCATTGGTGGGGGCATATATGGTGAAGAGCTGTGATGTGCATTGTTTGTAGGTCCTATAGACTGTGTCGAATTCATGTAGTTCATTGGAGGCTGCTGCTTTTGCGGAGGATTTATATAACTTGAAGATGACACAACTTGCTGTTGCGGTTGTTTATGAGGTGGGTGCATATAGTTCGGGTTTCCTGTTGGTTGTTGCGGTTTTTGTTGAACACTGTAATTTGTATTTGGCGAAGATTGTTGCTGTGGGGCTGGTGGAGTAAAATAGTTTGAATTTTGCTGTGTAGGTACTTGCTGTTGCGTTGGTGGACTTGGTGTTGTCTGTTGAGTTGTCACTAGCTTCTGTTGGTGTTGTTGCTGCTGCTGGAACGCAGATCTCAACACACGCTCCAAGATAGGGTTTGGGATATAACTATCTTGTTCTTCGTCCTCCGCTGTAGCAACCAATACTACTTGATCACAGAAAGTAACACTCTTTTTACCCTTCTTTTTCTTTGAGTCCCCGTCAGTGTCTGTTGTCAAATCACGAGCATCCTGCTCACTCTGACCCAAACTTTTTTCGGATTCAGATGTTGAAGCAGCACTATTTCTTTTCTTCACTGATAAAACGCCTGTATCGAATACAGTATCAGCACGATTTTCTCGTAAGTTCGGTGGACATTTTTCAAGAATTTTAGACTCATAGTTACTATTTGCACCAATATTGTTATTACTATTGTTGCTACTGCCATTGTTTATTGTATTATTCACACTTGAGTTCGTCACGCTATGTACACCGTTAAAGCTATGAATGTTGCTAACACTGTTGTGTGTTGGCTGAAAATGGCTACTGTTCACTATCGAAGCACTTTGCGTTAACAATGTCCGTTCGTTTGAAACAGGGTAGTTTGCTTTAGAAACTTCGTTTGGACTTGTATTACTGCTAACATGTGGCACAGGTGATTGTTGTGGTTCTTCCTTCTTTTCAGGCTGCAGACAGATCTGTTCGAAACGTGATGCTAAATCTCTTACAGACGTAGGTTTTCCACATATCGTTTCAAGCTGTTGCTGATGTGTCGTTTTGACTGCCTCTTCCGATATTAACTGAGAGGCTGATATCACAGTCTTCGATTTAAGAGACGATGAATCACATACATCAGAACTTTTCTGTTGTGCTTGTTGTAGTTGAACACTTTTTACAATGGCACCATTTTGGAATTTTTTCAGTCTTAATGCTGCTTGTTTTGCTTGAAGCTCTTTAAGCCATTCCTCACTAGAAAGCACATTACCATTTCTTAATTGCAGGCAATCGATTTCACTCTTTTCTGCATCTTTTAATATCTGCATTCTTTTCTGTTGCAGCTGATCCAAAAGGGTACTGGTCGTATTAGCATTCTCTACAATAGAATTAGAAGCAGGCGAAGCGCTCTTCTCTGAAGTTGTTTCTGTAACTTCCCCTTGATTTAGAGCAAGCTCATGTGGTGGAGGGGGAGGAGGGAAATCTTCACTGCCTTGCCGCGAGTGAGAAACTGAATTTAAAGGACTTGGATACGGAGGTAAGGGCAAATTTGAACTGTATACATCTGCATCATGAGAAATGTGATTTTGCAAATTCATTTGTGTTGTTACATGCTGATCTACACTGGACGGATGGGAACCGATCAAATGTGATGACGACTGCTGCATTCCTCCGTGTTTGTTCTCAAACTGATTATAGTTGTGGGCTGATGTAGTGAGCATGTTGTGCCTGCTGGGTGGTTGATCGGTTTGTGCAACATGGTCGGGAGAAGGAGCACACACTGTATCATTGCTATCACTACCATTCTGATGGACATCAGCTTGAACGACTAGCCTCTGTTGCGATGATTCTTTTCCGTGATACCCAGAATAAGGTACAAACCCTACCATCTGTGAATGACTACCTCGATCATCCCTCATCCGGTCATGAAGATGGTAATTACATGAATCGGATTGGATGTCACCCTGCTGGCTCTTAGCTTCACTAAATGGTTGTGTTTGAGATTCATGTCCGTGATTGGTGTTGGACATTCCATCAGTGGTTTTATTAGTTACTGCATCACTTCCTCTCCAAAATTTCGACTGTTGCTGTAGCTGGGAATTGCTACTAGAATTCTCTGACCCATCTTGAGAAGTATTGGCGCCAACACCAGGAGGCAGTGGATATGGAGGTCGATCGCTGACAGAATTTTTTCCGACAGATCTTGTATTGTTATTTTTCGCTTGCTGGTTTCCTGCAGTCGTGGGAACTTTAACACTTAATTGTGACGTTGTTCTGAGAGGTGGAGGAGGTGGAACTTTAGCAATGTGTAGTCCTTTTCCTACACTGCCATGGAAGCTCTTTCTCATCAATTTACTCCTTTCTAAATTCGGATTTCCATAATCCAAATGGCCTTCTGAAAGGTAGCCACTAAGTGTTTTTTCGGATGGAGTAGTTGGTCTTGACATGTTATGAACATTGGTGTCATCAAAAGCCTTCTGCGACGAATTGCCAGAACCATTTCCCTCCTGTCCTTCCCGGAGATCCGGCATGCTTCTATTTTTTCTTCTAATTAATCCACCCATGAGCAGTTTGCGACGGATTTTATGTTGCTTTTTACCTGCGGTTTTATTGTCAACGGACACTGGAGGAGAAGCCCTCTTAATTGCATTAATGTCCTCTCCCCCAAGAATTTCTTTGGCACTTGCGGACGAATATGTTTTATGAAGTGAACTTTTCTCTTTCTTTGATAAACCCCATTCATTAACCGCCCCGGAAGAATCGTCTCTGTTTTTTCGCTCCTCACTTTTTGCTCTCTTTTCCCGTTCTTCCTTTTTCTTCCCCTCCCGACCTTTGTTCGAACTCAGAGAGTCCCGATGCCCTCTGTGGAGTTCAGAATAAGACCCCTTGTCTTTGCACCGTTCCACATATAATTTGTACTCTTCGTCTTCAGTAATATGACACTCACTATTTGTTCTGGGCTTCTCACTACTTTTTCGGTTTTTCTTCTTAGGCAACGTTGCATAAATCTCAATATTTTTGGAAGACTTTTCCAAACTTTTAGCTACAGCTGCTGAAAGTTCTTGTGCACTCTTCAATTCTTTGCTGTTTTGTCGGGAATGTGATACTTTCGTCTGGCCACTGTCCCTTGAGCCTTGTCGCGAATGCGATCCCTCTCTTTTGCTTCGGCTTCCTTCACGACTATGCCGACCTTCAAGTGAGCCATCTGAAAGAGAATGAATGTGGGAAATTAGATCGATTATTGAAATAAAACAAAGACATACTTTTATTAGCTGTCAAAGACATAAGTACTTAAAGTATTTAATTTCGAACTAATATTTAGTTAGCACTTAGTTCCTTTCCTTTTCTTGTTTACAGAGATAAATTGAACACACACACACAATAGGAACGTTCTAAATTTTACAAACTGCAGAGCAGATGAGTGTGTATAAAAAATATTTTTTGGAGGAGTCTCAAATCGAAAGATTGGAAGGGATTCAGACCTTGTGGACCTCCGTGAGTGCGTCCATAGTGCAGACATTTGCCTTCCTGTGGGTGCGCGCCCTGCTGCAGCGAAACTTCAACTATCATTAATTAAGGAAAAATCGTTGATCAAATTAGACCACTTGTTTGTACTTGAAGCATGTATCTTCTGCACAAATTTAACATGTAATGTGACAAATGAATATATCATTTAAAAAGAAAAAAGAATTGCTTACGAGATACTGATAAGCTACTTAAACACATGATGTCTGTCTTGAGAGGCGCACGAATGGTGTACAGTGAACCTCAAAAGTTTTGATGATGGAATAGTAAGTGTACATTTCATTTCCTGTATAGTTTCTTCTTATTATTATTCGTATCTTTTGTACCCCTCCTTTCCTAATCACAAACATTTTTGCGTCTCTGCTTACATTATGCAAAAATACACACGCTAATTTAAAAAATAAATAAACTGGCCATCCATATCTCTTTATAAAATTTTAATTGAAATAACAATCTCAATTCGGCAAAGAAAAATGACACTTGCTTAATTTCATCTACGAATAAGAACTCAGGTTTTCAAAGAATCAGTTTTTTTTTTTTTTAATAATAATAATAACAGAACTGTATATTAGTATGGCTATAAGTGTTCAGGGGGGTTAACACTTCGTTAATCTTACACTAGAAACTTTTCAGAAGTATACGAAGAAATGAGTTGCAGGTGCTGTATTTTGCTTCGCAAGAAATAGGTAATTAAGCTAATACGAATTTCTGCTAATAATTTAAATATCCTAAGAAATCAGTTCTGAGTATACACGTTCAGGCAAAGTTCGTAAGATCGCGTGTCCTTCTTTTCCTATTTTTCTAACTTCAATATGAAAATAGTTTTTATAGCCCATTTATTGTGTGTATTCTCTATTTCGAAATAATATTTGGATAGTATTTAGTTTACATGTATTTTACGGCATATGACATTCGGAACGATAAATTTTCTTTCTAAAGCAACTTCTATTACTCTGAGAAACTGCTTCCTTAACTGCTGAGGAGAATTATGGGACTATTTTCAAATTAAATCAAAATATTAAGGAGGCATGGTACGACACTAACAATATTGTCACGTGTATAGACAAACACGCATGAGATTATTACGTTACCGTAGTGTGATAAAATGAATATGAAATGAACTAACGAAATTGATCATAAATTCTTCACTCTCCCTCTCATCTCACTTCTTTTTGATCCAAACCATTGACTTTTTATCATATACAACAAATTGTATAGGAAAAAGTAACACAATTCAACCACGTCTGTATCTGTTGAATTGGTTTACTTTCTTTCCCTATACAATTTTGCTTCATGTTGAAAGCCCATGATATCGAAGGAAAATATGGTAAGTCCGTTTCATATTAACACATATAAACAACAAAAGGATATGGCTTTGAGTGGACAGTTTGATCACATCAGTTCTATCTCCTCTATTTCTTGATGCTACATTCCTATTCTCTGTTAGAGCAGTGATGATAAATTACGGCCCACAGGTCATACGCAGCCTCTGAAAGATTCTATTTGGCCGCGACAGGATTCCTAATATGACGAATTTAACTTCACTTCTGAGAATCAGTGTATCCCTGATCGAACCAGCTATAAGAGACTTCTAGACAAGCATTCAAATTTCATTCATCTCATTACTTCATAATCTTTCAATCGTTAAAGGGGTTTAGTATTACAAGAATTTTGAAAATGAGCCAGTATTGTTTTTAATAAACTATATAATCCCGCCTAGTTTTTTTTTCCCCTTCTAAAAAAGCCTTGCTCATCACTGCGCTAGAGGATGTTCAAACAATACAAGCGAAAACGCTTAGAAGCTTTTTTTCTTTCCTTCATTCTTGTTGGTTGGTGTTGGTCAATTTGAAATCTACATCTATTTGCAGTACCGAGGCTACAAGAGATGTGGAGCTACAGCTTTGCGTGCAATCTGAACCACATGGATTTCCAATGGATATCGAGCCATACAAAGTGTCTTACTTTTTCCTTCAAAAAATCAATATAAAGTTCGTACTTACAAACGTAAAAAAAAAAAAAAATAAAATAAAATAAAATAAATAAATAAATAAAAATAAAAAAAAAAAAAAAAGCTAATATGTTAGGCATTGGCATGTACTAGTGATTAGTAGCTCTCTATGAAAAACAATCTTTATCCAAGTCGAGAAATTAATTTTACCCAAGATATATATAAAGTTTCATTTTTTTCTCTCTCTCTTTTTACTATATAAATTTTCAATTAATATGTGTATCCTAAGCCAGACCAATTTGCTTATGAATCCAACAGCCAAAATTGCTTTTACGTTATTCAACTTTCATTTTCCATCTTCCAGTCGATGCCCAAGATTTTAGTAACAGTAAATTCGTACCACCTTCTTATTGATTTTTCATATTATGGCATTTCCTTTCTTACTATATGTTTATTTTCCATCCATATGTATATAGTTATTATAAATGACTGAAGCGATTTCATAAATTCACTGTAGCTCTAGTAATTGAGATATGTAACAAAACTCAACAGTAACGTAGAAAACTCAAAAAGTTTTGTTTGTTGCAGGTGTACTTCAGATTTCTCCCACGAGAGCGCATCAGTGAGCACTGAGGCAAGATGGCGAAAGGCGCCGAGAAAGCATTTCATGTCATGGCCTCCACGCTCTGCTGACCTAACCCTATGCGTAGACTATCTTTTATGTGGGGTTATGTGAAAGATTCAGTATTCACACCTCTTCTACCAGCAAACCTGCTAGAAATGCAAGCCCGCAACAACAATGCTATTGAACTCATTGATAGACATATGCTGCGGCGAGTGTGGGAAAAACTTGATTTTCGGCTTTATGTCTGTCGAATCACTAAAAGAGCACATATCGAACATTTGTCATTGTTAACAAAAACTTTTGATTTTTTCTATGTCTGTGAAAAAAATTATCGCAATATATACAGTATTACAGTTATTATAGAGCTGTGAAATCGCTCCAATCATTTATAATAACCATATATATATATATATATATATATATATATATATATATATATATATATATATATATATATATATGCATGTATCTTACCATTTCTTCTGCCCTCTCCTTCTTCACTGCTCCGTGATTCTTGCCTAAGCAGCAGTCGCCGATGGAGGCTTCGCACTCGCATCACACATGCATTGTGTTTCATCCGGGCGAAGGTAAGAGTCTGGGGATTGTTGTAGGGAGCATCCATGGCAGCTCGAGCTTTCTGAGCAGCCGCGTTGCACAGAACAATTGCTGTCTCCAGATCTGAAGACTCCTCCGTTAAACGTGATTTATCAAGAAGTTGATCTGCTTCCATACATAAGCGTTCACAATCATCAACTTCAAGAGACATCGTGTAAGGTCCCGGAACGCGAGCCTGGTACACAGGTCCACATCCAGCCTGCATCCCTTCCGGGATCTGAGCCAGCTGAAAGAACAAGTAATTGTCAGTACAAAATTAAAATAAGTTATTGAAAATCTAGATAAAATAGTTCAGAAAATTCTATTTAATAATTGATATCGATTTCCAGAGCACGGACAACTATGTTAGAATGTAAGGAAGAGACCACAGCAACTTTTTGAGGGTATTAATGCATTTTTTTATCTAGCTTTGTATCCAAATAGCTAGCATATCTTGCCTTTCGTGCGGTATATCAGGTAATTTTTTTTTTTTTTTTTTTTTAATTAATCAAAGTGATGGAAATTTTATGGAATTCAAAGATGTAAAGATCTTTCATAATATACACATTAGCGGAAATGTCAGTATATGAATCTTATTTCATCAGAAGAAAAGATCCACAATTGAATTCACATACAGAAAACTTAAATAAACAATTGAATTTTATAATCAGGAATTTAACGGATTTTTTTTTTTTTTTTTTTTTTTTTTTTTTTTTTTTATAAAATGGCCGAAGATGTTGCAGAAATAAAAATTTTTAGTAAGAAACAAGAGCCATTTAAAAGTTCTTACAAACCAAACTAGGCAGTCCTGAATGTTAGAATGAAGTTAAGAAGATAACCACTCTTTGCTGATATTTATATTGTGTTAAAAGCTTTTATTATGAAATGTTGAAGTTTATAGCTATACACACTTCGCTTTAAGTACTCCACAATCAAATGTACACTTCATACTTCAAGGAAAGAAGACATTTAGCAGGATGAATGAAGTTAATGTTCAATCTTCAGAGGAAATGGCCAGTATACAACCGAAATCATCGACAAAGATAAAAAGAAGCATTATAACGTAACTTTTACTTACAATAGAATGTGCGTAAAAATGTTAAACTTAACGTATTACGTAGTGTATCTTATACAAATCTATTGGGATAAATCGTTGTAAAGTGTATTTCTTCACGGCAGTTATACGTTTTGGCTTCATGAAACTCATCAATAGTGTAAAAGGATGAGCAAGAAGACTAATAAAAGTGAATGGAATACATATTACCAATTGAAATTAGTATTAACTTTTTTTTTTTTTTTTTTTTCCATTCCTGAGGAAATAATATCTAATATTTCGGCTACTTTATCGAGTATCCATTATCAAGAACCATAGAGACCTAAAAACATACTCAGCACCAGGATCTTCACATGCTTAAAGCTTCAACTTCAGTGGAAATCTTCATTTTTTAGAAAACGTAACTCACTTTAACCAAGTAATGTTTTGATAGCTCACTGCACTTTTGAGAGGTAAACTGTGTATTCATTTCCCCTAAATACATTTAACAGTGCATTTAACCTATGTTTACCTATTCCAATTTGTTATATTTGCATTCCATGGTGCATGTATACATGGGAAACCGACGAGTAGGTCAAGTGGATAAAATTTCTCGTAGTTAACCGCTGAGATACGAAAAGGACAAGAAACCGTACTATTATTAGGGGTTACACATGAAGACTTAAAGGCATGAAACACGGAAGTTGTTGACACACAGTATTAGAGAATCACGTTCACATGCATGAATTTCGGGAATTCCACCCCGAAGAGTTGGGAAAAGGAACCAATCGAATGGGAAGAAACAGGAAGTGGAAAGATTTTGGAACTAATATATGTTCAAGCATGAAATTAAGTATATGGGAGACTTTTGTTGAACACAATCTATGATTAATTCAATCTAGCGGATATACAGAGAGGCCTTTTTAAAACCGTTTTCAATACAAATAGTGAAAAGACACGCTTAACAGGAATCATATATACAGTATATACACAAAGGATTTAGTACCCTACGAGTGCAAGGAAGAGAAGGAATTGTGTATATATATATAATTGACGTAATTGAATAAAAGTAAAAGACTGTTGTTGTTGTTATTAGCAGTAGCAGTCGCTGGAGAGGAACTTAGGTTGTAGTCAAAAATAATATCAATAAAGTGAAAGAAATAATGAGAACACAAATTACAAACAAATTTTATTTGTGTGTCCTAAGAAAAATATTTAGGAAAATATGCAAAAGTGAATATCATCTTCCATACTGACAGAAGTTCCAAGATATTAAATATCCCTAATACAACTAGTCTAATTACAGGTTGGATCAGCATACATACGTTACTTAAGAAAGCATAAATTTAAAAGATAAAACTAACCTGGAGGTTGTGTTTGAGTCCCTGTTGCAATGGAAGACTGTCTGTGGAAGACAATGAATATGAGTCATAGCCTGGATCATAAGGTCCGCTGCTTGAACTTGAGAGCTCGCCAGGCTTTATACTTGTTGGACTTCGAGGAACTCCTTGATTAGCTTGTGACCTGCTGAAATAGAATATTTCATATTTATTATTACCATTTGTTAATATTCTATCGTATATTAATATCGTATCGTATGCATACTGTTTATATCGTAATATACATACTAGAGAAACATTGTATGGTTTGTTCAATTTCCAAAGTTGTTATTATTAAAAATTATGACTAGCACAGTATACAATTTGTTAAATTTGTGTTGTACTGATACGAGCTAAGCAATTTTTGAACCACATAAGATGCATTGCATTACACGCATTTTGAAGAAACGTATTGTGATCATTATATAATAATATTAATAAAGACAACATTTATGAAAGTAATTTGCAAGATACTTATAAAATGGAAGTTCAGTGTACATTTAATACCATACGCTAAGTTAAAACAACATAACCAACTAAACACAGTTTTTGCTTACTTATAATAAGTTTAAACAAGTTTCAATTGTTTAACACTACACTTAAAAAAAACTCAAAATAACTGACAGTGATATATGGAATCCACAATACACGATAAAATCATAAAATTAATCGTGAAGAAAAAAGAAATTTTCAGTGCACAATATAATAATAATAATAATAATAATAATAATAATAATAATAATAATAATAATAATAATAATAATAATAATAATAATAATAATAATAATAATAATAATAATAATAATAATAACACTTCTAATTAGTTAATGCGATTACTCCCTTTGAGCTCAAGTAAGAAGAAACTTATTTTGAAGTTATTTTTCTTTCTTATACTTGTAGTTTACACATCAACAAAAGTATATTATATCAAAAATAGAATAAACTAATTTAGTTTATACATTGTCCTCCTACAGATCAGTAATTTACGTTGATAAACATTCATAATGCAAATTACACGAAGAAAACGAAGGTATTTTTGACGAGTTTATAATACAACAAGGTAAATAAGGAGAGGAGGGATAGTTTAGTCTGAAGACCGAAACAATCTAATAGCGCTATCGTTTGTTTTTTCAACATTTGTTGATTAAAATGTCTGTTTCCCTAGTAAAGCTTCCATATATGCATATTCATGTTCAAAAGAAAACGTAGGTTATGTACATTTTGTTTGTGAAGAGCCTTATACCTTCATTCATACATGCAATTTCATCGAACAGATCATAACTCCTTACATAGAAGCATTTCTCATAACTGATAAACAGCGTAAATTAACAAATTATCGTTAATGTTTAATAATAATTAAATGCAGAGAATCAACATAAAGAAACAACATCTTGTAACAGCTTTCTGCCTTGAATTTGCAAACCTATAACTTTTTCTAAAGTCTTCCTGCTATCTTCTCCGATAGCTTTGAGAAACTAAAATTACTACGAGAATTATTTATAGAAAGAAATCATTATATGTTAAAAATTACGTTGCATTCTTATTTTGTTTTTAGGTAGTGCGTAATGTCTTGTTGTTTACAAATTATTCTCATTGACTGATGTGGGAAATTTTGGAAAATTATTCAGTGACTAGTATCAATTTTTACTCAAGTTGCCTACATCGGTGTTTAGTTCAGATTTTGTAGTTTAGATGTAGACAGTTTCATAAACCTGTCGTTCTGTTTAGACAAGTTTTCTCAATACTTTCAAAGATCAATGTTATATATGATCTTTCAAGTGTTTTGACAGTTCGGGAGTCACTATATTTGTGTCTCTAATGTGATCTCTGATTCTGTGGTCCTTACTTTCCGACTTCCCAACTTTTTTTGAGTTTTACTCCACAAAATGATTTCATATCAAACCAAAGTAACCCACGAGAAAAATTAGCTCAATTGAATAATATTAAATTATGACAGTGTACAATATGAGGCAATGGTACCTTGTAAGTTTGGAACCGCTACAGGGAGTGACACCGTATCTTGGATATGGGGTAATGGAGGAAAATTCCGCATCTATTATTGTACAGCACCACCAGGTGGTCATCTTGAAGTCCACCAATGAATTCAGATAAAAAAAATAAATAAAATAATAGAAAGGGAATCACGTGACACTGTTTTGGGGGAAGCTTTTTACTAGAAGCACACATCTGACGTTTTTTCCACTTACTTCTGATCATTTAATAGTTATTATCTTCATAACATGGATCTATTACCTGGATCTATTGTTTTTCCAAACTTATGAGGTACCTTTGTCTCCTATTGTATTTCGTAAATACATTGAAAGCTTAAGGTTGCTTGGGGCACCATTTAATATTATTGAATTGACTAATTTTTCTCATGGGCTACTTTGCTCTGATATGGTTGTAAATCATGCCTAACTATTAAAGTGTTCTATCAAGTGGTTATAAGAATTTCAAAAATGTGACTTGACGTAATATATTAATCTCCAACTCAAATTTTTAATACTTTTTGCATACCTTATTCATTTCTTATGTTATATGTTATTACTAACATAAAAAAGTTAGTTCTAGTGTTTCTTATAGCCATAAAGCAATTGGTTTTTCAACATATTCGGAATCAATTAATTGATATACGCAATGAAAAATGTTATAACATGTATGACATACCTTTGCATTTTTCCAACAATGTAGAGGTATGGATTTTCCATTGATGTCGATGAAGATGATGATGCACTGTTTCTGTCTCCACTCCAATTGCCGGAGTCCCTTCGCCGTGGAACATTCAGGTGGTCTGGGATACTTGGATCAGCAGCTGTAGTTGGCAATTGTGGTTGTTCAAATTGTTCCAAACAGTTGCTTACACTTAATCCATTGGAATTCGGAGAAGGAAGCGGACTACTCTGGGGTCCCCCACTTTTGGGTTGTCGGCGTTTCTGATAATTTAACACACTTTCCACAGCTCTTCGACTGATATAACTTGGTTCTTCTCCATCAGTCCTTCGCGGAGGACCAATTGGAGGTTTGTGCGATACAACCCCACTGTCATCTGAGCTAGTGTGCACTTGTCCATTTTGTTGCATGATCGGTGTACCCATACACTCACCATCAACGAAGTCTCCACCATTATACAACCCTTGTAGATCATTGATGTTCTGATAATCCCGGAAATTATCAGGATTGTAACACGAAGGGTTAGATGTGCTATTATTCGCAACGTAATTCGAATTGCTAATGTGTGCCTCAGGATTTGGCGTGATAGCTCGACGTGGACGGATATCAGTAGCGAAGTCACCAGGTTTTTCGGGATTGGGTGTCACCGCTCTTCTCTGACTTCTTGGTAAAGAGCCATAATGAAATGAACGAGAGCCATTGGCTGGTGTAGTGTTCCCAAAATTCCCGTTACTACCACTGTTTACAGGTGGAACAGTTCGTGGTTTGTGTCCAGGTACCATAAATGTACTTTTAGGGGCAGTTTCTGCAGATACAGGGGTACCATTAGGATTTGCGTAGAGAAGAAGCAGTGGTTGGAAATGGCCTCTTCTACACTTTTCCACTACTTGCTCCCACCGTGGACCAATCTCTCGAACAGTAGCGTCATCAAAATAGATCCACACTTTAAGTTTTGTATGGAAAAAGAAGGTTGAATAATGCTTCCCATAGTAAGTAACAACTCCAACAAGATTGTGTGTTGTATTAGCTGCCCATCGACTATCCACCACATTATGAAAAACGTCCTTCAACCGAAGCGAAGTTCCTACTGTAGCAAAAACAGCCATTATGTGCTCAAGAATAGGCCTCTCCGAGTCCCACACAACACCAATAGACACGATCTCTGGACGGTTCATTAGCGTTCGGCAGATCTGTATTTTGGCACCACAAGCACTCTGGAAAGCAAAAGAGAACTCATTTAGTAGCTCTGATTGATAATAAACAAGAACGTATTTGTAACTAACCTTACTAACACTAGCATCGTGCGCATATATTAATGAATGAAAATTATATTTTGCTTGCTTAGATGCTCTCAGTTTTTTCTCTTTAACTATAATTCGAGTTGGAACCATCTGCTAGTCCATATTCAAAGGTTTATGGATTTAACAAACGACTGAACATGAATCAGCGAATAGTTGCAACAAAGTAACCAATATATAGTTGCAAAAAAGTAACAGCGCATCTAGCTAAGCAATTTTTAGTTTCCGTTGACCTTATTAATGCTATAGTAATATAGCAATCTCTCCCGATTTCCTCTACGAACCATTACTTGCTTTAAATTGAATGTATGAAGTGACAAATTTTCTTTCAAATCGATTTGCGTAAAATCATTCGTAACAACATAATTTCATAAACAAATATATCTCGAATCAAGAAATTAAATGTACTTATTTTATTTTTTTTAACGCGCTTAAATAATGCAATAACGAATAAAATATAGCTTGTTTTTCTCATTATTCTCTTTGCCCAGACCGAAAACGATAAAACTAGAGTACGATTCTACTTTTTAATTCACTCAAATTGAAATTCCAATAAATAAATAAATAAATACACAACTATTTACTCGTATATATATATAAAATACAGAATCAAGTTTTAAAACAGTATAAATATTTTTATTTTACAAAAATATACAATTGCCATAGATTTACTAAATCTTAAGATATATTAGCGTTAAACAAAATTAATGGAGAAAAAATCTTTCTTTGAAAATATGCAACTGATTTGTGAATACTACGGAGAATAATCTGCAACAACTTTATAGAGCTGAAATTATAACTGCAATCATTAGAACTTTAATTGCGGTTAATGTTTGTGTTTTCAACTTACAGGACAATCTCTGATATCGCCCATTCCTCCAGCTTTCCTCAGAAGCTGTCCAAAGTGATCAGGATGTCCCACAGGGGTTGTGCTTTGACGTGCTTGTGCAGTAAGTGCTGACGCAGATACATAATGTACCATCTGAAATAAAAATTACATATCATTACTAATTCCTTTTTTAAGTAAGAATAAATGCTATTTATTTATTTATTTATGAACAGAACAGAGTTCTCGGAAGTACCAACAATGCAATACTATCAAAAGTATAATACGTAAATACTACAATAATCATTCTGGAAGAGAAAAAAGAAATAATGTTTTATTTTTTTTTATAAATTGCATTGTGTTGGTATTGGAGAAATAAATTATGCTATTATTAGAACTGAAATAAACGTCCATGATATCATTAGTGAACCATCATATTACGTTGAGACCTTAACGCAGACTATTGTATGTTTAACTAAATCTATGCTCTAGATATAAATTACGATTTATTTTTCCTTTTGCAGATAACGACCATAAACGTACACATATCTGATTAGTCTATACGTATGGAACAAATTAAAGAGAGTTCGGAAAAGTGAACAATGATTACAAAATCAGTGAATTTAAATGAAAGTTTATACATAAACATATATCTGCACATAAACATAGTATAAAAACTATTACTAAGCGTACAATATGCTTTCAGAAATACATTTTATTAAGAGGAAGTCGATATCCCAAATGAACTGTTTACGTATTTACTTTGTGTGAGTGAATCAGAAATTTTTCATACATAACACACCGTGTGTGCAAAGACTAAATGCAAAAAAAATACAAAGAATGTAATTTCTGAAGAAGAAGAAAAATATATTGCCTAGCAGAGTTACAACCAGTGACGTTTTCAGACCTTTTTTCACAAGGAGAATTTCGCATCTCTGTTGAGAAGTTCTCAAATCATCACTAGTTACAGCCACATTTCGTGTAATGACAGTTTTAAAATTTCTCTTCGCAAAAAGTTTCGTTTTTAATAACTTCCGAAATTGTAGTTACACAGGCTAATATTACGTCTCAAATGAACATTAAAAATAGTTTTGTAATATAGTATTTACATGTATTACGTTAGCGATTATATGCACTTTCATATACTTCAACTTGCTGGTTTTCAATTTTTTTTTTTTTTTTCGTTATTTCAGATACAATAATAAGTTTTTATTTTTTGAAGATCAACGGAAAATGTACTGAAGAACGGTTACTATTGAGTAGTTTTTACAACGAAATATTTATCTGATGAAGAAAAAAAGTAAAATAACATTGTGAAAATATTTGCTCATTTCAAACTTCAGAAAGAGAAAAAATGAATGCGAATACCACAGAAAAAATCTGCGATAGGTGCATCAATTCCGTGATTGATAAACCTGTTTTGTGACGCCATCTGTCTTTATTTATCTGGTACTGAAGTATCTTAAAAATTTTTCCCACCCTTCCTACCATTTTTGTTATAGATAAAAAGGATATTGATAATAAAAACATTTCATATTTGCATCTTTTATTTCTTCAACAGTTTTGTCCATTTTCCCCTTTTAACGTTCATAGCACTCAACCTACATATGTCAACAACATCCCATACAAGTCATAGAACAACAACTAGCAACTTGTTTTCTCAAATCCCCTCGAAGGGAAATTCCATTGAGTTGAATTGGCCTCAGGGTTTAAATCCTTTGAATCAAAATTATCCAGAGCAAAAAAAAAACACTCCACCTAGCGCTTGTGTCGCATTCCATCGGTACAAGTGCTCGGCGGTCGACGCCACCTTTCGCTTGCTGAGCTTTCAATGCTGTCCTTTGAACCTAGTCATCTGGGTGAAATGGAGGCCGGACCGGAAGTGCCTCGCTTCATTTCCTTTCTCATCATCCCAGCTGTTGTGAATAAAGGATTTTTTTTTTTCCTTTTGCCTCAATGGTGGCACATAAAAAACACATTGGCATAACAAATTAATTGTAAAAGAGATCTCGAACAATCACAAGAGATGCCACGTGACATTTTCTGATTAAATATACGATAATTCTCATTGATGATTCAAAGGGATGAATGAGCTTATATTGTTCAAGTAAAAGTAGATTTCAAACAATCTTTTGCATGCTTTTTGCTCAAGTACTTTTTTTTTTCTATTGAGTATTCAGTGCACTTAGATAACAATAGAAGAGAAAAGCTATATCTTTCGTTCATATGTTCACTAGAAAACACGAGTTTGATTCTTCAGATTATGACATAAGAGTTTCCAAAATATATGGATTCAAGGCTCCAAAACTTTCTGGAAGATGACTGCGAGTTTAGTTCCAAAGGTAACAAGGAACTGAATAGTTTACTTCACAATCTGGCACGTGCGTTAGGAAATATTAAAGTAAGAAAACCTTTCATTTGAAGAGCCATTCTTTGGAGAGCTCTGCAATATATTTCAGGGTATATTCGGTGCTTTCGAATGTCAAGCTGCAATAAATAAAGGAATGGATGCTATTTTTTTTTTTTTCCAATATAAAATTTATTACACAAATACGTAAAGATATATTCACAGCATTTTGCCTTTGAACTTGCTGCAAACTGGTGCTCTTTACTCCCAATACCTCCAGAGGAAAGTGTAAACACATTATTTGTGGATTTAACGTTATTTTTGCCTTTCAATGAACAGCTAAACTAAACTTCTTTTCCGTTTGTATTCTTAAAGAAATAAATAATTAAACACAAGATGTGTTTCTAAACTTAACATCATAATACTTTATAATTTCTATATTATTAAAGTTAAAACAAAAACAATAATTAAAAACGGAAGACTAATTATTTTCATTACGATAAAATAAAGTTTACTTTCTCTGTTAATTTTATTGACTCATTGCAATAACCTTCAAGGGTATAGACTTATATGTTTCGGAGTGCGTGACAAACCTCCCAATACCCAAAGGAAATTATTATTTACGTTTAGTTATTGTAATAGTTAGTTATCATTGTTTCGTGGTACGAACATTTTGAAGATATAATTGAAAACAGTGGGCAAGAAAAAAAAAAGAGAATAACTTCTAACTTCCATGTTTTCATTTAAAAATAAATAAATAAAATAATTCTGACCAATTCATTTGATAAGCTAAAAACTAACTGTAACTGTCTACTTAAAACAAATAAAGCAATGAAATATGTCCAAATATACAGGTTGAAAAAATCGATTATACGAACTTTTAATAATTTCTCTAAAATATTTAATTTAACTGTGTTATTTGAACGAGGCACGGAATTACTTTTGGCATGATAATAGTATTGGAGAATTTATTTAGATCACTCTCTCAGCCCTGAAATGAGACTAAAATATAAATGTGACAATTTATCTTTTAACTGGTGAATTACAAAATACTAGTAAACAATACATAATTCTGTCGATTGACTCTGTGGAAATAACACATTTTCATTAAAGGACTAACAACAAATAATGCTCTTATGTAAAATACTTGTCATCTTTGGTAATGTTGAGGTTTATTTAAACTTTAGAATATCTACAGGTTATAAGGTTATATACGTATTCTGAAGTATATAATATGGAAACTTTTATGAAGAAAGTGGAAAATTTTAAGCCTGACTGAAAGCATCAGATGTGTAGTGTCCCAAGGTTTTTATTTATTTATTTATTTTAAAGAAGTTTCATACTTCTTTTTTTCAATCGCTTTATCATTATATGTGTTGAGAGGGCCACAGGACCGGAGAGTATTGGTCTTTTTCGATGCTTGTACCTGAGTGGCCAGTTCAAGGTCAGAGAAGCATTAACCCTTTATACTATGGGCCAACGACGACAACAGGTATGTACTACCTTGAAAGCAAAAAGTCTGTATACAAATTAATACAAAAACAAAAGATTATGCATTAAGAGATATTAAATCAATAGTAATAGTATTACAGCGTGCAGAAGTCTCCAAGTATAATTCTAAGAACAAAAGATAAAAATTACAAAGGTTTACCATAATGAAATACATAAATTCATTCCTTAGATACGTCATGAAATCATTATGTAGTATCTTCTTTAAAACTAACTCTGCTCTATGCCTCAAAGAATATAAGATCTAATATCGTTTCGAATTTTGATACTAAAAATAGTTACAAAATTTCCCATGTTATATATGAGGAAAATCATACATATATATATATATATATATATATATATATATATATATATATATATATATATATATGTATGATTAGCATACGTTAATATGAAGAACGATTCATCACATACCATTAATATTTACCATATTTCAAACGATATTAGTTCATTCGTGGAGAAGTATTGTAATGCGCATTTTTTTTACTTTCTATGTCATCATACTATCAGTAACCATAATTACTTAAAAGTTCTGATTCAATTTCATCTATAGGCAGGATCCATAGACATTCATAGACAACATATCTTAAAGAAATATTTCACTTACGGGTATAAATAGGAAGAAGTATTTAAAGCAACACAATTTAGTAGAGACTCCAGAACAACAATAAAAGTAATTTGTAAATGATAGTCCTGGTATCTCTAATTTATCGTGTATAGTTATAGTGCTATGGTACATTTAATTGTAATTTTACAATTCTGCAGTAGTATTACAAGCCTAAAACTTGTAACGCAGGCCTACAGCTTTCTTGAATATGGGTGTATCCCATTTTGCCAATGGATTCTGCCAGTACATAAATTTTCTCGTGTGACTTGGCGCAAAATTACTTACCTGCGTGAAAGGTAGTGGCTCGGAGGTGGCGCCACATACGCCACAGACACTCTGCTCCACCAATGTCATGGCAAATTTTTGGTGGGGAATACAGTGGCGCACGCTACACATGTCCTCTGCTTCGCCACTGGCGATATGGAAATGGATTCGCAGCAAAATGTTTTCCTGGAATTAAAAGTAACAATACCATAATCTACCATGCAATATTCTAGAAAATAGAATTTGAAGTAAAACAGAAACTCAATGTAATTAATTATCTTGTTTATTTCAATTCTGTTTTATATACAGTAGCTCCGTTTACATATGCACATTTTTTTATTTATTCGTTTGGGAAATTTATTTAATAATACAAGTAATAATAATAATAATCTAATTTAGTAAATGCCAGTGTTCACTACCACAAACAAAGCACACTGCACACTCATATTTTCTCAACATTTGTTTTGAACATCTAATTTTTAAACAACTGAACTCTTATTTCAGAATTCTGATAAAGATTATTTCATTAATGAAG
Source organism: Thermobia domestica (assembly GCF_964235325.1). NCBI lineage: Eukaryota > Metazoa > Arthropoda > Insecta > Zygentoma > Lepismatidae > Thermobia > Thermobia domestica. The sequence continues at coordinate 203,521,661 of NC_137454.1, forward strand.
ATAAAATTTCTTTAAAACTTTCATATGCTGAATTTGATAGCTTGCTGGATCAAGTGATACACCGAATTAAACATGGATATTATTACAAATTATACGCTTCAATCCTAATATACTAGAATGATATACATTAATAGGTAAAAATATGAATATAAGTAACATATTTCTAACAAATAAAAAGGGAAAATCAATACTCAAGAAAGTCAATACTGTATATTGTTTAATTTGGAATGTTAGTTTGTTAACTTGGGAACGCACATAAAACACGAGCCTATGTTACTCTGATTTCATACTTTATAAAAAGTATCTGTAAAAGGAACCGAAAGTCCTCCAAATCACACCATTTTAGAGGTATCCAGAAATTAAACTGAATCTTTTAAAACTTTGTATTTACTATACTTCTTTACTGTTTTCTGTTCTATTGGTAATGTAAATCGTTGGAATACCAAGATAAATTAATCTGTAAGTTACGATCACATTTTAGAACAAAATTTCTTCGGACAAACTGTGTAATGATAAGCGGCTGTCCTTGAAGATAAAAATAACAACAACAACATATATATATATATATATATATATATATATATATATATATATATATATATATATATATATATATATATATATATATATATATATATATATATATATATATATACGGATCATATTTTAAAACAAAATTTCCTTTTTTAAATGATGAAGTAAATCTGGAAGACAAGATTTCACCGTCATTTTTCATCATTACCATTCATTTCCATCATTTTTCTGCATTTAAATTACTACGCTAGAAAACAATTATTAACGGCATTATTTAGTGATACAAATGACTGATATCTGCATTTTAATATATAAAATCTCAATTAAGATCATGAAAAAAAGGAATAATTCCTTTTTTTCAAGTTTCAATAGAAGATATACTGTGAGCAGAAAAGCTTAAAATATAAGAAAGTTCAAAATACAGTGAAAGAAAAGAATAACTTAAAAAAAAAAATAATAGAAGATACACTGTGTGTGGAGGGAAAGCTCAAAATATGACAAAAGAAAAAATAAAAGTAAGGATCATAGATTGAACCTAAGAAATACAATTTAAGACATAGTTTTTCGACAGAAGAAATAATCAAAATTAATGAATAAAATAAGTACATAAAAACAGGTTATAGACAACAAGGACTTCAATGTTTGCCTCTGATGAAATACATAACGAAAGAGGTCATGGAGAAAGAAAGAAAAAAAGTAAATCTGATTCTGTGTGCTGTACAACTCGTTTTTCATAATAAATGTATTTTGTGTAAATAATGTGAAAGAAATGTATATCGCTGGTCACTGGATTATCAGAAAAAAAGTAAAATTTATTGTTGTCTATACAGCTAATGCTTATTATGTCTAGGAGAGACGAGATTATGGTAGTAATAGTAATTTGGCACAATTGTCAACTTTCCTCAAATGGTTTTATCTCTTCGTAACGGCGACAGAAAGCAGGTTATTGGTCCCTTCTTAAATCTTTTTATCTTGTTTGTAAGGAGAAGCCACTATTACCTGCCGAGTGAATCATTAGAAGAGTTGTGGGCTGTAACTTTTATTTGAGGGAAGAGAAAGTAAACTGACGACTAGACAGACACCACGCTTCTCGACACTTGAAATAATCTGGCGCCAAAGCTTCCATCTCACCCATTGCTGACACTTCCACAAGTGGACTGGCGAACAGCATGTGGGTGATGCCTACACTACAATATCTATAGCTCTGACAAATATCGTCTATTGCTCTATTCCCACACATACTGTCCACTTAATTCTTTTGTCCACTTAAAGAGTAAACAGCTATTACAAATTGTCCTATTGTAAAATGTCCTGTAAACTGAATGCAAATATGATGGATTTGGGCAAACAACGTTCACCATACATAGTGCGTCTATTTTTATCGAGTTAAGTTTAGCGTCTCTTTCAGCAGTGAGACTATATAAGACGTGGACTTATAGCTTAACGTGGGATCCAAACCACATGATCTTTCTCCTCTTAATTAAACTTATCCATTTTGCGAGGATTCATCTAAACATGATCCCTGCTCCGCAAACAAATTATCAAAAGTTGCCAAAAAAGACAATCGAAATGACTGAAAAAAAATACATGTATATTCTTTCTAACATCATGAGGCGTTAAGAAAAATGTTCCTTTTCATTACTACATTATTGTACAATTTACTATATATATATATATACTCGTACTATGATCGTTTCAGAAGCGTATATGGTATTTCTGATAAATTAATAATGATGATAAATTTTGTCAAGAAGTGATCACAGAGATCAGCCAAAAAAGCAACACTGAGAGAAGAGCTATGCAGACCATCGATTAACTATCTTTTTGCTGCCGAGTTCTCCTAGTTCCCTGTTAACATTAGTTATATACTACAAATAATTAAAAAAATACATAAAAATGAATGTTTTACGATGAATATTTATCTGATTTATTGAATGTTTTACAGTGAATAAATATCTATTTAACCTGTTATCATTATTTCATGATTATATAAATTTACTATTTCTATGTCCAGAGATAGAAGTAAAAATTCAGTGACTTTTTTAAAGATCGCTTGAGCAACATCGCTCGAGCTAATCTACTAACAACCATGGACACAATGTGATAGCATTAGCGTAAAATGACATTAGTTGACTAATATAGCAGAAGCATAAAGTGTAGTGTATTCTACTGTCATGAGTATAACAAAGGCAGAACGATGTTAGAAAACAAACATATATGAATGAAACACTCACGAAACATTCTGCAGCATCATCCATAAAGCCAAGCTGAAATCTTTGTTGGTCGAAGAATGATTCTGCAAGGGCTCTTCGCAGGGCATCTGGAGGCAGGGCGGATTCTTGGCTGTACTGCAACTGGGCAAACAATTCCTGTAATGATAATAACAAACAACCTTGTATTATTTGCTCTATCTATTTTATATGAAACGAAACTTTAAAATTTATTATAAATCAAAAAAAAAAAAATCATGGCACACGAGAAATAGGTACAAAAAGCACAGTTTCTTACAGGTTCTCCATTAGATAATAATGCAAAAAAAAAAAAAAAAAAAAAAAAAAAAAACAATATACAGTAAAACTACTAATCTTCATTTACTTAGAAGTTATCAATCTGTAAATTTTCTTATATAAGTATGCAGTTCTTAAATCGAACATGGGGTACAAAGAGTAAAGTCAGTACCATACAATTTAATTACATTATTTATTGACATATTTCAGATAGCTCTCTATAGCCGGACTCATAGACTTGAAAAGAACTACTGCAACTAAATAAATGGAATTGGTTCAGCATTGTAATCAGGATCCAATGCTAGAAACACACTGAAAACTTTAAAATTCTATATATGACGAACGGATCTGGATAAGGGCCCGTGTCACAAATTTGAAATTATATAGACCAAATTTTTATTTTTAGGTTTCGTCTTTTCTTTTTGTAGACTGTTTTTTTTTGGGGGGGTGGAGCATGGTGGCTCAGTGGTAGAGCGCTTATCTCTGGTGTGTAAGGTCCCTGTTTCGATCCTCGGCTAGGCAAGTTTGTGGTGGACAACATCGTGTCAGTGTTTTTTTTTTTTGGGATACTCCTGTTTTCTCCCACTTTCTTATTCCACCAATTCTTCCATCATCATTCACTTGCCTTAATCATCGTCTTCCTTAGCCTAAAGGGCATAAGCGTTGGACGTTAAACTGAAAAATTTCATTTCATTTCATTTTCCGATAAGCTTGTGTGGACATCGAATGTTCATACCCAAAACATAGTAATTTATGCAATAAAACGAGCTTTGACGAAAATACTACATAAACCTTGTGCAAATCAACCGTTTATATGTATATATTTTTTTTTAAATATAAGAAATAAGTTTCTGTTCATTTTACTTCTTACTAAAGTAAATAACAAAGAAAATAACTGAAAAAACGTAATGCGTGAACAAACTTATGAAATAAAAATAAAACTTCTCTAACAATGGAAGACTTGACAATTACCATTTCCAAATGCTACTTTTTTTAACGAAATAAATAAAAAAAAGTGCCTTTGCTCGGCTCACTTTTTTTAAAGTTACTCACACTCTGGAATTTAGAAAGTGTAGTAAGCACGCAAGTTCCTACTGAAAAATCATTTAAACCATACAGCGTTAAATTCTCAGCGACTGTAATTCTTTCAAACTAACATATAATATGAAATTAGATAGCACTGTGCGAAGAAGAAAATCTAGAGAAAATTTCTTTTCTGAAGAAAGTCATCGGCATCTGGCACTAAAACAATTTCCTAGTTTCCAATGTTAAAATAGGGTTGAGTTGTATGGATATAGACTTATACTATATATTAATCGGGTAACTTCTTCACTTTCATATTTTGATACTTAAAACCTGAAGGAATGCAAACGAAGATACATTATGTTCTGGTACGTTTTAACTTTACATAAATATTTTGTTGGAAAAATGATACAGCCTGAAGTAACAATATCTGTGAGGTGATTGGAGGAAGAACTTCAAAGTGCAAATGTAATGGACCGGTTGACCTCCTTATTCTCATGAGAAGTTGGTAAAACGTCAAAAGCTATTATTACGTCTTCTCCACATCACCAGACCATTTCCTCCTCCGAAAGTCAATTAGAGAATGAAAACTTCATTCCAATGTTTAAATCCTCAATCATTTTTACGTCTCTCATTTTGCTTTTTTTTTTTTTTAATACTCTATCCACGTTTTTTTTTTTTTTTTTTACTTCTTCTACATCCATGTGAATGAATATCATAAGTATGAGCACTTTCTCATTATTTGAAATTGCTATTAGTGATGATAATTGAAGGTTCATAAGCTCAAAATAAAAAACATACAACTTTGAATACGTTTAGATTTAGAATTAAAGTAAAGAAGGCACAATTAATTTATGAGTTTCAGTAGATAATAAGATATATTAAAGACATAAAATAAGACTTTCTGTTAACTTCATCAAAGACAAAAATAAAGTAATTGAACTCGGAATCTAAGCGAAAAAGAAAAAGAAAGAAAAACTCAGCAACATAATGTTATGAATCTAACATAACTATGCCCACAAAGCGGGGGGAGGCACCAATTAGTAACTAAAAACTTGTATAAACTATATAATTAATGTAGAATTAGATCAAGGCTGCACAATGAAGTGAGGGAATACTGAGGGCAGAACCACTGAAAAGTTTTAAAAGTAGACAGTAGTTGTGCGGGAACAAACGCCACAAGAACTTATGGAAGAGGAAGAGAACATCATACATGTTGGAAACAGGTGGTTATCCCTGCCAATCATAGAGACAATCTCATATAGAATCACAGAAAAAAGCTCCTGATACTGTTGGGGTACGGCAATACCGAAATTTTCCTGTAATCTTTTTTTTTTTTTTTTTTTTCAATTTTCCTATCTCGAATCACCCTTCATCATTCATAGAACAGCGTGTTTAAGCCGAATTTAGAGATCAAGTTTCCTTAGAGGCAAATCAGGATTGGCAGCAAAAATGTTCAAAGGGTTTTCTCGGTTCTGGCAGCAATACCACATTTGAAATAAAGAGAACATTACAACCCTGTTTAAAACGTCACTGAGCAAGCATGACTGCTTTGTTTATGTGAGACAGTAACCAATTAAAAGAAGGGAGATACAGTATGAAGCTTGATTTGGCATACAGTATCACCAGATTTAATTTAAAACAATGTGTTTTGATTTTTCCGTCCCATTGACGGAGGAAAAGGAAAGATGAAAAGGAAATTTTGATATAACTGTTACCTTATTGAACAAATTTCAACATTTCTAACAAAGGCTTTTAGCGATGTGTTCTAATTGTCATACACTACCACAAGAATAAAACACTCTGCTGAATGTCTGACTTAAGATTTTGAGATATTGTACTTGATATGCATTTTTTTAGAGATGGAAATTCAGACTTGGGGTTTTATAATTTACAGTTTGTATGGGACTGAGTCACAAAATTTTTCGCAAATTACCTATTCTTTGTACACCAATATTGAGCTTTATAAAAATATTCGAACAAGTTAATCTGGTTATAGAATCCATGCAATCGAAGAAGAAAAGAGAAAAAATCGTTTAGGAAGAAAAAATCAAACCAGCATTAAAAAGGGAAGAAAAAACAAGAAAATTCATCTGTATGAGTCATCTAATTACTTTTAAATCTTAGTTCTCATTTATATTTCCTTCCGCACGCCCTCGTATAAAGGCAAAAGAACATGCTATTGTGTTGAGGGCAACGCATCCACCCACAATGGGAGACGAAATAACAATACTCTACAGCCTCCCACGCACGCCAAAAACCCAAAAGCCCTTGTTCTTATTCTTTTCGCTTTGCTTGCCTGTTCAAAGCTTCCTGTCCCGGTGAAAGTGAAGTGTTACAGTTGAGGCTCAAGATCTGGTTCTTGTCATTTGGATACGCACGATCTGGTCCACGTCGTGATCAACTACTACCATTACCAACCTTGCCAATTTCACACCTTCCAAGCTGAATTTTCTGTTCTTTGCTTTAAAAACAAATATACATTTAGGGCTTTTATGCAGTGAAAACGTTACTAAATAAATTAATAAACTTCTTGTGATAGATCTAACTTGTTGCAAAGCACAATTTTTGAGGAAACAAACAACTTCTGCAACTTCTGTTCAGCATACGAACAGCCTTATAATAAAAGAAACATCCACAACATTCGGATGATTGTCAAAATATTGGTAATATCTGAAGACAATGCAACTTAGCTTACTAATACGGCGTCAAACTGCCGTTAGTCTTTTTTTTTTTTTTTTTTTTTTTTTTTAACTGTTTTGTCGTGAAATTTAGATGTGTAAGACATGTATGGTTTCTAGAGGAATGTGTATTGCAGCACACCAGCACTCCGTTCCGTCAATGAGGATAGAACCGAAGCTGATTTCTGAGCCGAAACCTCAGCTCCAGAACTGACCACAAGTGTTCATTAATTGAGTTGTGGGAATTGGTCAGACCAGGGGAATGTGCTGCAGTTCATGTCGATGTTCATAAGACCACGCCTCAACAGTTCCTGCACTATGAACTGGCGCACTGTCATCTTGAGAAATTGCGTCATTGGTCGGAAAGAACATCTGGACCACAGGATACAAGCAATCACCTAAAATGTCCACATTATCACTGGCAATAACACATCCCATTTTATTTATTTATTTATTTATTTATTTCCATAAATATATTTGGCACTGTTTCAACTAAGAGGTAATAAAAAGAAATGTTCAAAATTGTATTTTATTGTCATGTGAACAAACACCGTGTGCTTAGGTTCTCCCATTTCCTTCCACCGCTTTATTAATTATCATTATCAGTCTTCCTCAGCCTCAGTGCAAAATCGTGGAACATTAAACTAAAATAAATAAATAAATTATTCTACAATGTGGAAATGTAAATGAAACATAGGTAATGTATGTTATGTGTGCTCAAATACTTCCGTTGATTGTAGTGAATTGCTTCGAAACTAACTGCCAATAGAATATAAATAATCCTGCTAAGAAACAACAAATATCAACAAAAGAAATCGTGGAAGGATGAAAGTATAATTGAAGATTGTGTAAAAGTACATACTGCTTTCAGTGAAAAATATGGTACAAATAGGTACTATACTGTAAGGTATCAAGTTGTTTTAATGATATGCTAATTTAAATCACGTATTTAAGAGTCGTCAAGAAATAATCAAAAAGTAAAATGATCATTTTTCCTAACGTCCATCGTATGCTTTTCTCACGTGAACTTCCGAACATTTACAAAACGGACCCAAGAAACCGGCTTTATCATTCATTCGTGTTTCTTCCATCAATTCATTTTCCCGCTCGCCACAGGAAATGCCCTGCAATCTCTTCCATATTACCTCACCGATCTCCTACGCGACGCGTGAGAATCTTTAGCAGTATATGGTCTCTTGCCGCTATTGCCTTTGTTCAGGGAAGTTAACCTTGAATATATCAACGGTGGAAGATGGAGAGAATCATACAGGAAGAACGCGGAAAAAACTTCGCTTTTACACCAGCGAATAAAAAGAGAAATTATTACAGGAAACTGCATGAGGGCTTGTAATGAATATCGGATCATTAATGTGGAATATTACCATGTGAAATTTCTCTTGAATTTTGTCATTTAGTAATAATAAAGTTATTAAATACTTGTCTCTGATCAGTGATTTAAATAGGACGCTAATAGTAAAGTCAGAAACAAATATTCAAAACATTTTCTACACATAGGTCAGCTGCTTAAGTGTTTTAAGTTAATAATTAAAAAATGCATATAGTTTTCGTAAGAGGATTGTGTGAATGTCATTTGATATAAACTGCTTTGTTGAAGTTGGTCTTTGGCATTTTCAGCACTCATACCCGAAAATGTAATTAAATATTACTATTCGCAACAAAATCGAGTCAAAATAATTAAATCTTGATTTATTTGGTTTATAATGCATGAGCCTACATAGATACTCTATTTATTTACTTGCATTTTTACTTTTATCTTCATAAAACAAAATCTTCCTCATCGTCCAATATTAACAGTTATGTGGGGCATTTTCACTTAAAAGAACAATGGGAACGATGGCTTCGACACATTTCAGTCATTCACTTTTGCAGGACATACTACTGTAGTTCCACTCCAATACCCTTGTCAGTGTTCTTTCCTTAACTCAGCCATTTGATTTGCATAAATTTTCATGACAACGCCCCCTTCCCTCTCTTCCATACACATATATTCACATAAAGTACACACATCCGAAACATTATGTCTGCCATGAACATATCCGCCAGCACTTCCTTCCTTTTCCCTACGATTAACAGTTACTTTACCATAACTCATACGAGATATATATACTATCAATGCTTATTTCGTTGGTACTCTACAAGGGAAAAAAAGAAAATTACATACGCTTTTATGTTACTTCCTATTTAATTAACCATGGAATGGTATCATCAGATGAAAAAAAAAAAAAGTTTCTCTTATGATTGGTAGTCATGAACTGATTTTTAATATGCAGAAAATATAATAGTTCGTTTTACCATAATTATACAAGTATCTTTCCATTATAATGCCGGATTCCCGATTAGCTTTTTCAGGGTTAAACTCCAAAAGATTACCAAATAATTGTAATCTGTTATTTTATTCTTGCATTTTAATAATGGTTCGTAACCACATGTCACTTGCTATTACCAGGATTTATTCATTTTTTAGTAATTTACTTCTTGTATTAAAAGCTTCTGCAGTCTGTATAGACTATATATTAATATGGATTACATCTAGATTAAAGCATACAAAATGATAATAAATTGTATAACTGGTAGGTCACGATCTGTTGCTTACTAATTTATACGAGGGCCAGCTAAAAAAAAAAAAAAAAAAAAAAAGTGTACAATCTAACGTAACGTGAAAACAAGAAAGGAAGTAATGGAAGAATGTAGCTTCAGATAGCAATAACAAGGGCCACTCTATGCATTATTTTGTGAAATTATGCAGTTCTTAGGCCAACCCATATGGCAATGTCGCTGCAACGAACGTAACGAAATGTTACGAATTGCGAAACTATTCTCAGGCATCTTTTTTTTCTCCTATTTAATGTGCGCCAAAACATTTCATTTTAGCGAATTTCGAACTTTCAGTATAACGAATGAAAAATTTCGTCTTTTTCCCTTAATTGAATTTTATCCTGCTTTATAATGGTAGAATTTTTTCCTACATGTATGCTATCGGTCGAGCAGAATAGTGATTTGAAAGTACACAATGAGTGTTATTCCATTAAATAAGCCTTGTGCACCTTCCAATGCAACAAATAAGGAACTACAAGTCGTCGCCAAAATGGATTCTCTTTTATAAAACATTTAAAAAATCAATGGAATTAGCAGTAGGGCATGCATTTCTAATAAAGGGCGTCCGTGGTTCGGTCCCATGTTTGTACGTTTTTTCGAGCTTCTCTCCTTTCCTCCCACTTTCTTAATTGCACAATTTCATTCATTTTTATCACTTTAAGCTTGCACGACATAATCGTGGGACGTAAACTTGAAAGATTTCGTTTTACTTTTCGAATCTCGAATGTACTAATAGATATGTTGCAGTCATGAATTAGGTTGATTTCACGAGAATTTACGATGTAAAATTTACATATATATTTCGAACTTAAATCATATGCGCGGTGTGAAAATCAAATATTTTTTCCTGTACACTTTACGCATAATACAAACTGATATATACTAGTAGTAATTGTGGTCTTAATTATTTAAATTATGTTTCATGAAATAAGAGCTTAAAGTGGAAGCCAATATGAATTAGATGTGATAGTGCAAAGCTAATCTATTAACAAATCATTCATAATACATTTAATTCGTCATCTTTACAGTGTATATCTCGAGTAATTAAATAATGCATATAGTGAGGAGGTTCAGTAACTAATATAGTAACATTAAGCTTGTCTCTGTAAAATTAGAACTCTATCAAATTCATCCAATTCAGTTATGATGCTAGAATTAAAGTTTTTACAGCAATAGTAGGTTTCCTTTAACGTAGGTGGTAGAAACCAAATTATTATAGTGCACTTTTACAGTATATCATCAACTTTTTAAAAATCACACTCTCTCTATTTGTTCTATAACCAGATAACCGCTTATACATCCGATAGGCCCTTGGGCACCATTTACGTCATTTCAGCAGAAATATGGCGTTTTCAATAGGCAGAACGTACACGACTTTTCAGAGTCCAAGCTCAAATTCGTTAATATTACATATTTGAAAGAAAGAAAGAAATATTGCACATAAAATAATATTTATTCTGCACGCTGTTTTTTTAATTAAAACAAATAAAAGAAAATAGTGGAAATCCCCACACAATTATAACATCTTCAATTATCTTGATTGGTTTGGCAAAGGAATCATTCATTGGGTTTCGACCCAGGCTTTTATTATGTAAATTTACTAAATCATTAACAAAGTAAAGCAATACAATTTTCATGATTTGGAAATCAATCGGAAATGTGAATCATTGCCAAGCATTTTGTGGGCTGGTTTAGAGCATTGTGCATGCACTAATTGTATATGTATGCACTCCTCTGAAATGTGCATACATATACAGGACGTGCAACTATATACGTAAATACTAACGTATATTATACGGCTAATAATGGCCTCGTGTAGTATCATCGCTAACGCTCTTGGTTTTGGTGCGAGTGGTCCTGGGTTCGATATCCTGTGGGGGCATTCGGTCAAAAACCAGCCATCCTGAGTTAAGTTTTCCTCATTCACACCAGGCAAATATCGGAATGGTACTTAACATAATGGTCCCAGGTCGCTTTCGTTTCTTCCTCTCCAATTCCTTGGGTAGTGTGATCACCGAGGGACGTCATCCCTCATACCTGACGGGTTTACATGACCATAGCTGCTGGAAGCCCAGAAATCTAATCCTAAAAGGTTTATGTAATAATAGGCATATTCTATCATGAGTTTAGTTACTGAACCTAATCTATATTTTAAGAATCTAAACCAAGGAACCCTTTGAGACTTAATTATTGGACGGACAGTACCGAAACTTTACTATGGTTGATGAAAATTTCAAAATAAAAATGAAATAAAATTTTTGAGTTTAACATCCCACGATTATGCCCTTTAAGCTAAAGGAGCCGGATGGTTAAGGTTTAGTGAATGATGATAGAAGAATTGATTAAATAAGAAGATGAAAGGAAATTGTAGTATCCCAAGAAAACCCACGGACACGATGTTGCCCATCACAAATTTACTTGGCCGGGAATCGAACCAGGGACCCTACGAACCAGAGGTAAGCGTACTGCCACTGGATGAAAATTTCAAAAAAGAAATTAATAAATATCACGTGCGCGTATAGACAACGCGGCTACTTTTCTAACGTAGCATTTAAAGTATGCCAATTGCTTCATCATTTTCGTTGTTCGGATTACGTAACTCACAGTCACGACACACGCAAGAAACAGGGACGAAGAAAGCACTCAGTCAATTATACTGATATACTTACAATTTTCTTTTTAATTTTTAACGCAAACAGAGAACAATGGAAGCCCACAGTTTCATTTTATGCCACGAGACTGCGTGTCCATTCATTTGAACGAGGTACAAACTATAATTTGATTCACCTAAATCCATGAACAGAAAGGTTTGTTTTTGTTAACACCATGTAGGTGTTAATTTTGACAGAGGCCCCAAAAGACACGGAGGAAAAGATTCCCGGTGACGCTGAGAAGCCATCTTTGCTGCTACCACTACCTGTGCATCACACAGGCGAGGAGGGGGCAGGCGAAAACTACTCTACCGTTACCTGGCCGAGAGTGCCTTCCAGGAAACTACAGTCCCAGAAACCTTTTCGTGTTTTAGTTGCCTACACAACACTTTAAACGCCTTCCAAAATCACACACTCATCAAAGTATTTACTTAATGATCTACGTCCTCATTTATACGTACCTCCCATTAGCATAATAATATACATACTTGATTCGCTCATACTAGTAAAGACTGAAACAATGAGATTTTTATCTCGGCCATTACAGTGTTCGAATTCATAAGCACACACTTTGCTCGAATAATTGAAAAATATTTCTCAAAACTTAATCGGTCGGTCATTTTTTTTCAAACACTAACGTAAAATGGGCGCTTTTCCTCGGACAAAAAAAAAAAAAATATACAGATATTATCATTTAGAAAACTAGAAGTTCGATTCTCTCTTTAGGAACTAATTTAAATACTGTGCAGAGACATATATAAAACTGATTGTGATATTCGTTTATTCGTTTAGGTTAACGTATATTCGTTTAGGTTTATGAAACCAAATGCTGTAACGCAAGAACCACTTTATGCAATTAGATTAAAAGTACACCTATTTATCACACACAGACACCCACCCACGCACCCACACACAATATATATATATATAATGTTGATGTAAAAAACCTTAGAACACGTCATAACACTGTTTATGTAGAGAAAGATTTTCTATTTTCGTTTCTATTATGAATAAAATCATCCTTTCTGGTTCTAAAGATACGTTCAATTATATTTTCAATTCAGTTCCCATACTTCTGAGTAATAATGACGGTATTGTTATCGAAGGCGAACTAAAAATAATCGTAAAGATTTTTCACTGAGGTTTTTCCTCATTTATGTTATGTATATGATATTTCCAATCAAACACTAAACTGATTAATCCCATATAAAATTCAGACATAAAATTTTATATTTTATGTTCCATTCTTCACATTTGATGTCACATCATACAGAATATAGGTACTTCACAATTGTCTCGTTCTCTTACACACAAAAATTATGACTGTTGTGATCACTTGCAATTTCTTGTTGTGCATATCGTTGCCCTGCACACATGAGGTCATCATGCATATACATTTTTTTTTTTCAACAAACGTGAGAATCACTACACAAACACATACACACATTAGAAACACAATTTCAACACAAATAACAAATGCCAACTTACTTCCTTTCTTCTTTTGCTCGAAATAAGAGTTCTTCCAGACTCAAAGTCACAAGAGAGTTCACTCCCGTAATCCATCCAAAGTATTTATGTTCAATTACGTAATATTGAAGAAGTATCATTAGTCGCTCAAAGATTGTAACATGCGTTTTACCACCATACTACTGAAACTCACAAGTGCCTGACTGCCTGCCTACGTTACGCTACGCGTTCCGCTTTAGAGTACTCATCAGCTTACACAGACAACTACGAGAAGGAAAAAGCCAGGGAATACCCAGAGGGAAAAGAAAACCGGACACTCTTTCTTCATCATAACTTCTCAAGCTCTCTCGAGAAAGGTGTGGGAGAAAAGGTTCAGTGACGGAAATGGATAAATTCACCTGAATCTGGCAACCGTGGTCTTGCTCATCCTTTTAAATGAAAGTACTCATTTAAGAACCACGGGGCACGTGCTTCCGATTTCCGTGCAGAATCGTGAGCAGAAATAATGTCCAACTTTTTATAAAGGCTTCTTTTTATAGATCCAGATCACAACAAGCAGAACTTCCTTTGAAGACTCAACGTAACTGGCTTATCTGTGTACGTAGAGAAAGGAAACCCTTTATTCAAGAGACATAACTCTATTTGTTTATGTTAAAGAAATTTACAGCTACAATTGTGTGATAACGGGCAAAATACCTACCAACCAGCCATTTAAACGATAGATTATGTATACAGAACAAAACAAACAAACATATCCCGACTGTATAGTTAGTTTAGTGGCTATATTGCAGCCATAGACAGTAAGCTCAATAATTAAAAGGGCGAGTGAAACGCATGTACTAATAATTCTATTAAAATATAAAAGCTGTGATGCTGTCTTTTTAGTCTAAAAGCATTTTATGTCATTTTATTGATGATACTCTAGAGTTAGATCACTCCACTAATAACATACTGTAAATGTGTAAAGGTACACAGTAGGAACCAAGTTACTGCGAGAAGGAACAAAGAAAATCACGCCCGATGTACCAGAAGAAATTACGAAAAATGAAGTGAGGAGTAGGGAGGAATTATGAATATCACAGTTAAACAAAACATTCGTAATGATATTCACTGATCAAAACAACACGAACCTGGACAGGGATAGCTGACATAATCTTTCAATTTTTCTTTCTCTCCCTCCTTCTCCGTCTCTCTGTGATCGCAAGTAAGGTAGAAAAAAGCTATTTTTTTCCGCATGATCGATAACTGAACAGCAGCTAAGAACAAAATAGAAAAAAAAGTGATATAGGACCTAGTCACTGGAGACATGATCCAATTAAATAAATACACAAACAACTATAAATGAAACAAATTTACTATAAATCTTGAAGCAGAAAGTATAATCTAACTGACTGACAAGAGGGTGTGCGGTGTACAGCTCCACATATAGCTACTCTCGACTGACCCCAGGGAAACTTCCTTGGGGTTTTCCTACACAACTAGCACTCCGTCCAATCAGTCGATCAGAGTTTTAAAGAGACTCACTCAAATAATTTTATACATATTCATAAGCTAAATATATTTTGTTATACGCATTTTTATTATATTTATTGCATCATTCTGCATTAGAATATATATATATATATATATATATATATATATATATATATATATATATATATATATATATATATATATATATATATATATATATATATATATATTCTGTAATTTATGACAATAGGTCTTCAGGTGATATTCTGCTTCTGAAAACTCTCAATTCTTAGCTAATTTTGATTTTATGGATATAAATGTCTATCTTCTCTCTTTACTTTATTGGGAGACCCGGGTTCGATTCTCGGCGGAAGCTCCCACGGTTTGGATTCCAAGTTAATCAGTAGGTCCCGTCTCATATAGCCTCGCTGCTGAAAGGGACGTTAAACTCAAAAACTCAATCAATCAATCTCTTTACTTTATATGGAGCATTTTCTGTAGTAAACCATATCCATCAGTATTTAATAGGACAGTTTTCCTGTGTTTTCATGCGGCAGAACTACTGAGTACTTAACGGATGATGTTGATATAATATCAATCGAGTATTATTGTTCAGGAACTAGTTTTGTTAGAATATAGGACAGTATGTTTCGTCATCTTTTATCTTAACGCAGTTAGGGAAGGAGTAAAAAACGGATTGGGTGTGTCTAGCTAACAGCTTTTCCATTCAAGATAAAAGAGAAATCAGAATACTTAACAGAACGCGCTGATTCTGATTTGGAAACGCTCGTTGTAGCTGACGCTAAAATATCATAATAAATTATTTTATGCAATTTGCATTATTTAATTAAAAATAATAAACTTAATGAAGGATTGCAATGGTAGTAAAATATTATTGTTTCCCTTGTATATGTTTCGCTTATTCACTTCCGTCCTATATGTCTGTGCCTTCATTTCCACAGGTTTTATCCAAAAATGAACCTTTTGTCAAGATAATAATTACACTCATTGGCTCTACAAGCTGTCATACCCGGCACAATAGAATGTCTCACGGACAGAGGATGCTTACTGTCAAGAAATATAACAAGACAGCATTCTAATGGTTTTCCTGTGGTAAAATATTCCGGAGATAAATATCTCCCTGTAGAATGTCTGCAGCAGGACATTATGAAGCCAAGTTAGAAAAGAAACCACGTTAGCATATGGAATGCTACGAATTTATGTAAAAGAGAAGAATTTCAGGTACTAGAGGAGGAGATAGAAATTGCAAATATAGATGTACTCAAACTAGTGACTTAGTAGACTGGAAATAAACCCCCAAATATTACGATACATATTTTTTCGGCCCGCCGAAGAACCGAGGTTCTACAGGCACTCATTAGGTTCCTAACATGAAGAAAAGGGAGATGATGTTCAGGATAGCTTTTATAAAGGACTGGAGAAAATTCGATTGTTTTGAGAGATACATGAAACTAATCTTATATCACTTGAACGCAAAGATAGAAAAATAAGGTAGAAACGGGAACGTATTCATCTCAACTTACAATAACAAAGAACACAGTATTGACAAAATTTAAGAGTTTAATCGTCACGAACATATACAGTAAACCATCGATTTAACGGACTGACTGGGGTGAAAGAGAGTGCGTATAATTGGAAGTCCGATTATCGTGAATTGTGTTATGAAAAATATTTAACATAGGATATTACACTTGAAATTGTATATGTAGAGGCAACCTCGTGTACCAGAAGACTAAGATTCGCTACAAAATACAATAAACACAAAGAGCTGATCGAACTGACACTTGAAGCTGCACCTACGCAGGAATTATCATAAATACGACCCGAAGTTCCGGCTCGAACAAGCAGTGGTGGTGGTGGTACTGTTATTTAGCCATTGCTATATTACAATCGCATCCCTCTCCGGGTCTTTTAAAAATGTAGTCGATATTTTTGCCCCAACAGTTTCTTCCTCCCAACTACATTTGTTACATTAGTCAAATTCTCTCCGTTAAGTTCCAAGTTCATTCATTCGAAGTTCGTTAAACAGAGGATCTACTGCAATGACACCTCTAACCAAAATGCAAGATTAAATAATTGTGAAAACTTTCATTGAGCACAAGAAAATGTGTCAGAAGCAATGGTAACTTATGGCATAGATATAGAAGTTACCGTCACACAATTTTCTGAGGATTTATAAGTAATGTTTTGCATTCAATTTTTTAAACATCTATGTATTTACAAAGCACTAATAGTGCTTAATTTAGACATGTATCAGGTCCCCACCTCTTTACAAAACTATAATAATAATAATAATAATAATAATAATAATAATAATAATAATAATAATAATAATAATAATAATAATAATAATAATAATAATAATAATAATAATGGGAAGTTAATAAGCCAAATCATTGTCTATTGTTTTCTACTTTACACTTTAAGGAGTTCATCAATTCCTTAACAAAGATGGCTTAATATCATAAAATATCTGCTTGCACAAAGATTTGAATCCGAGATAACGCCTACCGAGGACACAAACGCTAACCAATCTGTAGACGAAAGAGCGAATTTACTGTACACAACTACTTTTCAGGGCTTCGCTGGCTCAGTGGTAGAGTGTTTACCTCTGATACGTGGGATCTCTAATTCGATTCCAGCATGCGACAAGGGAACTTTGCGGTGAAGACACACCGTGTTGTGTGGGGTTTCTCGGGATTCTCCAATTTCCTCCCACTTCCTCATTCAACCATATCAAAAATATCACCATCACCGTCTATATTAGCCTCGGTATCTAAGCGTGTGACGTTAAACTAAAAATATGTTTCATTATTTTTATTCTTGAGATCTTCATGGGAGTCGTCAAGTTCAACCTCTCCTAAAGGAATTTTGAGTATGGAATGCTGGGAAAACTGCCAATAATGTTGTGTAGTGAATAAAATTTCTCACCTAAATAATGCTGGTAGTGTATTTACCCTCTCTCTCGCATATTTCTGTTCGCTTTGACAGACATTCGCATCAGTATCATAATCATGGAAGATCCTCTCATATCCCAATAGTCACACACTTTATTGCGTAAAACATATTCAGAACCAAAATTTTAAATAATGATTACAAAAGCGGAGAAAACTAATAAAAATCCTGTTTTCTCTCTGTGTGTTTTCCAGTTACTCATGACAAAAAATTGTGGCATGCTAACCATCACAGGTATATTCTGTCCTATATAATTTTACCCCCTTCTTCGTGCGTTTTTCCTTATCTTCTTGGTTATGTAAATAGATATACAAACATAACGGAAATACGCCCGATGACGAATTGTGTATCTTTCACTAGAAAGAAAACCCTTACTTTCTCTTCAGGGGTGTTGTACTTCCGCTCTCCTGAGACTTATATCACGGATTTGTTTCCCTTAGCCCGTTCAATGGGAGTCACCTTGAACTATACTTGGAACCAGTGGCGTACACAGAATTTCATCAAGAGGGTTGAAACATTTATATATATTATAAATTCATAAATAATATTTAGCATATAACAATAATGTACTAAATTTATTTTTTCACATTTTGTTGAGAGGATTAAAACTCGAACACCCGTCATGTACACCACTGCTTGGAAGGATCATCCCACTGAGTAAAATCAGGAATATTAAAAACTAAGCCTGAAACTCTCTCTTTACCTTGGTTACAGAAAATTACGAAATTTCAGATCACAAACAAATGAAATCAGTCCAGTTATTCCAGATTAATTGCATTTTGAGTTAGTGTGTTTTCCATCCTCACGCAACACCAGGGTTAAAGTTCTATGTATCATAGAGTAAGCAATTTTATGCGTGACTGATTAAAATACTGGCTTTGTACTATTCTCAGTGGTTAATTCGTTGAAGGATAGTTTGCAAATGTATGAAACAACTATTTTCTTCGCTGAGTACTGTTGAATTTAACTTTATATATTGTGCACGATCAATACAACAACTTGTTTGAGGCTAGGTGAAGCCAATATTTAACCCTTTTCTGAGGCGGGTAATTGTGCAGGAAATGATTCGTAAATACTGAAGTTGAATCATTTTCTTTCTATTTCATGACCCTAAGGAAACCACCAAAAACTCTACAGCAAAAATGCAATAAAACGTCAAAAAAATACATTGGTATAAAATCTAGAAGTTTCCATTGATATTTGGCGATATTACCAATCACAATCCCAATATGAAAAAGCTTCGTGCACAAATAATCGCTGAAGACGATTGATTGGCTTGTCTCAGGTTTTCGTGGAGTCTTGGTCGCCTGCTGTACTCTTCTCAGAAAAAGTTCTCGTATGCCTCCAGGTTATCACATCAGCCTTTACCGGGAAGCAAAGACCTCGCTCGCCACTGACGTCACGAGTAAGCTGTAATTCTGGGCAGGTGTACCAACTGTTCACTCTTTCCGAACTTTACCGTCAAAACGGAAATGCAAGAATTCTATTAAAAGTGTAAAACACGTTATTTTCCTCGTATTGCATAAAAAAAAAAATAAAATGAAATAATGTTTCAATTCATCCCTATAAAACTATGCTTTGAACTACACTTCAGATGTGTTACTGTCTTTAATTTAAAATGGGAGCACGGCGCTTCATGATCGAATGCTTACTCAGATGCGAGAGGTCTTTGCGTCGATCTCAGACCATTTGAGTTTGTAGTGGACAACATAATGACCGTAGGTTTTCTCGGGTTTTTCCGTTTCCTCCCACATTCTCACTCCATTGATTTCTTTTCATATTTATTCAGTTCATTATTTTCATTTGCTCCCTTTTTTCTACAGGATATAACCGTTGCACGTTAAACCAGAAATTCCTTTTCTAAAAATCTACTGAGTGCTATAATGGGATATTAACGTAATACGAAATTCATTTTATTGTTGTAAATTTGTAGATTACATACGTTTCGGTTTGGCATACAATGGATCCCTTGTTTTCAACAATGACAAAATTGCCATCCTTTGGTTCCGTTTTTCACTCTTCCACTAAGACAAAAGGATTTTACTTTGTAGTTGGTTAGTATCCGTGCTCCGATGTAACATCACCAAGCTAAAAGTTTTCTAGACTAAGCCGTTTAGAAGAAGTAAATAAAAACAGAAGAATGGATCTCCCATAATGTAAGTCAAGAGCATATATGTATTTTCTCAAAATACGTACTTTAATTAACTGTCAGTAAACAATGATACACTCTTCCAAAGTATTTTAATTGACAATAACTGCAAATAGTTCCCGACCCTATGAATTCGGAGTGGCCCCGCGTGCGTAGTGCGAGCGGTCCCAGGTTCGATTCCCGGTGGTGACACTCGGTCGAAAAAGTATAGAAAGCTTTTTCCAGGCCAACCATCCTGAATGAGGTTTTTCTCATTCACACTAGGCAAATGCCGGTGTAGTACCTAACTTATAGGTCCCAGGCCGCTTCCTTCCTTCCCCAATCCTTTCTTTCTTCCCTTTTCTCGGATAGTGTACTCGCCATAGATGCTGAAAGCCCAGAAATCTTAATCTTAATCCTGTGTCTTCGGAGCTTTAATTCTCTATGTTAGTCGCTGCCTCTGATCGCTATAGTTAGTTCTGGTTCCTGCACTTTCCGATGAGGCATGAAGAAAATATGTTAAACATCTTACTCCCTACAAGTTCTGCAAAACTCACAATTACATGCATAAATGGTTGCGTATGTTCAGATATAGTTCCATTGACAATTGTGAGATTTTTTTCAGTGATTGTTTCTCCGTGGTTCTACCAATTTAAAATTTAACTTTCTACAAAGCTACACCATCAATAGTCTTGACCGTAATGCAAAAGAGAGAGAGAGAGAGAGAGAGAAACTCCGGGATGTGTTGCATTTCGGTAACGTCATTGCATCTTGTAATAATGAAGCTCCGCTCAACGGGGTCTGTGAGGGATTTACAGGAATTGAGAAAAGTATCCGTCAGTCTATTCTACACCTTCAACAACGTCAGGAATGCTTGTAAACTATCATTTTTGCTAATAGTGTTCTGTAAATATAGCACTACAAGGTTACTATTTTTTGTCAACACTGTCAAAATGATCAGACTCCAAGTATCTGTATATATACACAGAAAACTTGCAAAACAACTCGGCAAACTAGCATAATATGACAATTCACATAAGTATAGTCATTGTTATGTCGCCACTCATGCCAGTGAAAAATAAGTCTAATTTTTTAAAACAAACATATTATTATTTATATAAACGTTATTCCAATTTGAAATTTTATATTAACTTTTAACATTTGACAGGAACCAGGATTAGGAGAATCGATTGTCTCTTGAGTGCCTATTTTATTATTATTATTATTATTGTTATTTTCTGAGTTTCCTGTTCGGATTTTTCTCTGGATTTCGGACGACTTTCTGAAAAATGAGACAGTCCAGTTTAAAACGTCTGAATATCCTACCCTAAGATCGTTTAAGTACGTACCTCTCAAATATAAGGTAACGTATTTTTGATGTCTAACGTGTTTGCTTCCAACACTGCGAAGTAACTGAGTGAGTACATATAAGCGCGTTAATTTCTTAAAATTGATAAAATTCTTATATCAAATCTTCTCAATACAAATTCCCCTCTGTGTATAAGAAAACTCAATACTGTAAAATGTAGAGAACAACAGGCCAAGCTTCCAACATGAAAGTTAACGAAAGCTCTCATGATACCTTTTCTTCTTTCATTCATTTCTACTTTTCATTCTTTTTACAAACAATGAAGATGTCTCTGATAGTAGTAGAAAGATGCTTCAAACAAAGACAATACGACTCATTGTAACTAATGAAGAAAGTCAATGACGTCAATCTGTAAGTTTTCTCTCTCTCTCTCTCTCTCTCCTCTTGGAAACAACTAGGAAGTTTCCACAAACATTCGTTCTTCCTGCAGTGAAAATTTTCGCAGATTCGTCAAATAACTCGTCAAAGGAAACAGTAGCACATATCTATTGCGGAAATTTCGCAGGTGTTGATATACACGTACAATTGAACGAAATTACTTATCTTCTATCGCGAAAAAAAAAATAAAGAAAAATCTAC
This sequence comes from Thermobia domestica, assembly GCF_964235325.1. Classification (NCBI taxonomy): domain Eukaryota; kingdom Metazoa; phylum Arthropoda; class Insecta; order Zygentoma; family Lepismatidae; genus Thermobia; species Thermobia domestica. The sequence goes on from NC_137454.1 coordinate 203,543,665, forward strand.
AAAAACAGAACTAGTATAAATAATTGGAATAAAATGTTGTCGAGGCTTTGCGTACGAAGGAAATTAATTCGTTTCCTATGTGAAGAAAAGTAGTATATTTTAAGATTTACGTTTGAACTTTAAAGTTCATAAAAAAAAGTAGCAAAAAAATTGATATTAAAACCTTTATGAGCAATTAATCTTTATTGTGCTTTATAGTTCATTTCAATAAATTCAAATACTTTAACTTAGACCTATTTTGTTTTCTCTTTTTCTGATTTATTAGTTTTAATCTTTATTAGTTTGAAAATGGGAAGCAGAATTTTCAAAAAAAAAAAAAAAAAAAAAAATTGAACTTGGAATTGTACCAAACAATTAAAAGATATATATACGGTAAGGCATACTTATTCCATTTTCCTAGTCATGTAAGTTTAATCCAATTAATCGATATGAGATTAAAAAGAGATCGGCACCTAATGTTTAATTATGTCTGTGAACGGGCCTCGGAAAATCCCAGGCGCCAGTTACTATGGATATAAATCTGGCACCTTATTTTCTTATGTTAATATTCCCAACTTATGAGCCTGGTTAACAACAAATAATGTTTCCAATATATATTTTACCAAACATGTTTAATTCCAGTAGTACATGTATAATTAATAATTTATACCAATAACTATAATTGAAGATCTGAACATAATATAAGTCTATATATTAAATTGGATTTATATTATTGCGGTACCTGGTTTTATGAACTGGCACCTAGGTCAGAAGAAAAAAAATTCGAACATTGGCTATGAATCTCTTATACTTAAGATATAATATTTATTCATTTTATACCTAAAAACATCGATAAATGATAAAGCACGAACTTCCTTGCCCGTACTCTTTCTTAGTAGAATGCTGGACTAATATACGTATATATTGAATCTCTGGTCCTGTAATGTTGATTTCACTACATTTCACCCTAGTCTTCTACTGTTGATTTCACTTGGCTTCATCCTGCCCTGTATTGTCGACTCCATTAGGTTTCATCCTGGTTAATATTTATACCAAAAATGATGGTATTCATGTATTGTTAATTGTTTTCTCCCTTTGAATGAAATGACGTATTAGTATGAGTAACTACATTCAATGATGATTAACAAATGGATTAATCACATAGTGCTGTTTAATTAGGGCTTACACTCTCACGAACTATAGAGTAACAGTTACAGCATGTACAATGATAAAAGTTTTTTTTTAACTGTGATAAAGACGGAGTCCTTTAGCGTTACAGAAAATAAAGAAAGGATACATTTCTAATTTTGAATTATCACATAATGTTGTCATATTATGTTTTTATTTTCGTAGATCTAATGCTATGCTGTAGTAAAGCAAACTCTTCCAGAGCTTCAATTCTAGCGTACAAAAGATTTCGCCCACAACACACATAGCGTACCAGGGACGTTCACAGCCTTACGGTCAATTATTTCAATCCTGAACACTTCTTTGGTGTAGTATGTTTAATGTTTAAAAATTAGCAGCTCCTCCTTGATTGTTAATAGAAGAGTAGGATAAGATTTTTTTTTTTTTAAAGGAGGAACGGACGAAAAGCTAAACAAATTTTTAAAAAATGACAAAACCATTTCCTAAAGCAATTTCCTGTTATTGTGAATTAAAGGCGTATCCAAAGTAAAAAAGTGACAGATGGTCTCTTTTACAATACCAGAGGTTTTGTTTTCAAGGTGAAGTCAGTCACACTTTGTGACAAATTAAGTGTGAAAAGTCTAACACCAAACTGCTTTATCACAATGAAAACAACAATAGGTCAGAACTGAAAATCATGAAAGTTCTTAAGTGGTAGCCGAAAACAAACCCAGCGAACACTGAAATCACATTGATTTTCTTTCAACACTCAAAAGAAGTTAACACATATCACAGTATGATGACACAATGGTCCTGTAAATGTTGTACGTGTGTGGTATTCGCTGAAAAATCCGAGATATTCTTAGTTTTTAAAAAAACAATGCTATAAAATACTATATACTAAAATGTGTAGAGCATTGTACTCATAGAATTTAAGAGATGTAATGAAACAGTCTTATTATTTATAGCTGATAAATAGGTTATGATCAGTAGTGTGATTTCACAAAATGAGAGCTTACTTGTGGTATGAGGACAGCGTACGCACCTTTGGCGTGGGAGACCTGGGTTCAATTCCCGACGGAGCTCACGTGCTTCGGATTCCACGTTAAGCTGTAGATTCTGTCTCATATAGAGCTTCTGCGGGACACTAAATTCAAATTCGATCTAATTCATAAAATGACTTATTTGAAATGAAATATTTAATTTTATGTCACACGTTATGTCTCCTAGGCTCGGCTTCAGGAGAGAGATGACTAATGAAAGAATTGATGAAGTGAGAATGTAGGAGAAAAATTAGAACTACGAGATAATCCATGGACACGATGCTATCCAGCACGAACTCGTGTTGCCAGGGATCAAACCAGGGACTCTATACATTAAGAGCAAGCACTCTACCACTGAGCCACCATGTTCCTTTTACCTTATTTCTTAGTTGTAGGCATGATCTAAAAAAACGTATTTCAATCTATTACAAGATAATATCTCATAGTATTCCAGTTCTAAATCGCGAAGTTCAAGTTCTCTATTTTTGCAGATATTTTGAAAAAAGACAGAAACTACAATGGCAGGAATTTTGCTGCAAATGGCTCTCCGTTATCAGTCCGACTTTCAACTATTTCTATTCTAAAGCTATGAAACTTCAATTTCGTGGTCAGAAGAGTTCTGTTGTAATGGCAGGCTACTTATTGTAAGTAGTATAGAACTGATTTTCACCAGTTTATTTACACATCATTGTTTCTATCTCGTGCCAGTTTACTGCTACAGCAGTCGCATTTGAATTACAGCTGCAATGTCTCGAAAGGAATCAAATTTGTTACTACACACTCGTCTCGCTCGATCCCTCCCCCCTTACTTCCGGTAACTACGTGAAATCTTACGTATAAGCAAGTGCCCAAACATCGTAGGGTTTAGGATAGAAAAGTAGCATGCAAGAGTTCATACAATTACCGTATGATTCATGCTACTACACACATATATATAGAACTAAATTCTTGTAAGAAACGATGGCTTAAATTGAATAAACAGACTCATTCTTTTTTTAATCTTATATTGCAGCAGAAATGTTTGTAATTCACTTTCACTGTCGAAAACTTAATCCATAGAATCACTCTGTTTAATGGATATGTAAGGTACAGAGAAGAGCACTTGCTTCTCTGCTATTGACTTCCGAATGTAACGCTATGTTTACTCCGTTCTACTCAGCGGAGTGTGAAAGCGTTAATTTCAACCATGTTTTTAAATGATGAATAGATATGAATTATTCACGCCTTTACGACTGCTAAAATTATTCCCGTGTGTATCCAATCATTTTATTACAAATTGGTATTTTTCTTTAGCCTGCACTCTTATTTCAGGAAACTTTTTTAAGTTAAAAGTTGTGCTGGATAATGCAAAGTGATTCGACGATGGTAAAGTTTAAAGGAGATGTGTAAAGATCGGTCATTTTTATTTTTTATATTTGTGCCTATGATGGTCATTATTAAAGTAAAACTGTTCATAAAGGCCAGTATATCGTATGAATATGAAGTTCAAGCATTAAACTTTACATCTAACTACGTAATATGTATATAAAGTATATTGTAACCAATCACACAAAGAACACCACAAACAAAGTATGATTGTTGATATTCTGCCATTTAGACGATTTTTCGAACTTGCAACAATAACTTTAATATGAGGAACTTCGTGAACCCCACTACACGAATCCAAGCTTATTAATTGTAGTCTTTACGGAAACAAGACGTATAATGACTCATGAAGCGCTTCATACTAAAATTGTTGTTGCAAGTTTGAAAAAGCGTCTCAACTGGTTAAATATCAACAAGCATGCTTTCTTTGTGGTGTTCTTTATGTGATTTGCTACAATATACTTTACATACATCTTACGTAGTTAGATGTGAAGTTTAATGCTTGAACTTCATATTTATACTATATACTAGCTTTTTATGAACACTTTTACTTTTTATGACTATCGTAGGTGGAAAAAGGCCGATCTTTACCCAATTCTTTTATACTTACCCATGATCTCGTACAACTTAAATCTTGTTTTCCTTCCTGAAAAAAAATCAAAATTATGTTTCAAAAAAATTCTCGTTTAAAATCTCACGGTTTGGCCCTTTCAACTAAAAGAGACGGATGACTAATGAAAGTGAATGACTATAGAATATTAGTAAAATGAGAATGTGAAAGGAAATGGGATAACCCCGACAAACCCCACGGATATAATGTTGTCCAGGTCGACTAAATGCTCGCTTGACTGAGGATTACACCAGGGACATCTTGTTTCAAATCTGAGCGCTCTACCACTGAGTGAGCTAGAATTCACCCATCAAAGTACAAATGTTTTCCATAAGCGAAAAGAAAATCTTATTACGTATAAAGTTTCGAAAATATTTGCAACTAATCGTCTGCCAATCTGCTTTTATTATTTTCTGAGAGAAAAAATGCGCATGAATATTTCTGAATCTAAAACCAATTTCCGCTCCAATTTGAAATTCTTTCTAAAAATCTACACAAGGGAATTAGGTTATGTTGAATGTTCTAATTACGTATTGCGAAATTATGACAATTACTTAGAATAATTGAAGACACTAAATATAAGAGTTTTACCGCGAATAAAAGTTGAAACGTACTAGCGGAAAACTTTGTGGTCAATAGTAATTTAATAGTAAGATACACGAGGTGAGTAAATTTAAGTTGTAACTGGTAAGTGAATAGGAAAGGTCATCCGAATTTCCATTAATACCATAAAAGCCCAAGAGTTAAATGTGAAAGTAAAGGCACTATACTTTCTTGAATATGGTTCTCATGGTGGTGATGTAGTCAATACCTTCTCTGGCCTCTTTACTTCTCCTTGGTTGCCATAAGTAACCACTTTAAAGAGGTTGGGTGAACATACGTAGGGAAATGCGCGTGGGGTTTATAGTATTCAAATTAATTTATAGGATTTAATTTAAATACTATAGGTATGATCTTCAAAAGAAGAGACCAGAAGGTAAGCCCAGGAGAAAGTGGGGAGACAATATGAAGCAGGATTTTACGACAAAAACGGATTTGCAATAATTGATCTTTGACTATCGAGTCAGTTTGCACATTTGAAATGAAAACTACAATGTCCACTTATAGACGTCATTTAATCAAATCTCTTTTATACATGGGTTTCAACATGCCTATAGCATATCTTACTCTATCGTCTTAACCCCTCTATCCATTACCCACTCCTAAGTTCGGATCACTAATTACCAACTCAGTCTAAGCAAAATAGTTTGAGTTGACCTGATTTTGAGTTTAACGTCCCGTCCAGCAGCGAAGCTATATGAGACGTGGACTTACTGATTAACGCGGAATCCAAACCACATAACCTCCTGCCGGGTCTCTCACGCCAAAGGTGCGTCAAAATAATTAGAGATGAGACTATCTACGCACAAAATATCTAACAGACTGGTGGAAATTGAGGAGTCACAATCAGAATTGTGAACAGCCAGGTTTACAAAATTCAACATGACTAATATGTAATGATTCTCGCGTTCCAAAACATGCTAATTTTCGCAAAAACCTCTGCAATTTACTAAGAAATGCTCATGCTGCAAATAAAGAAAGAGATAGTGCTTTAATAAATTAATCCTTTTAAACAAATATTCATATATCAATTGACTTAAAATTTGGCAAAATGCTTGCACACGTATCATGATTTCAAAAAAGAAAAAAGTACTGTATACACGTTCCTACTTACGTGTAAATGCATTGATATTCATTTTACAACGCGATAATACAACGAGTTCTTATTTCTCAAACGATGATTTGAATAAATCACTTTTTCACACGTTTCCCTCTGAGACTCTTGAACATTGCTATGAATGAGAGCGAAGGCAAGGCTAGGGGGGTTAAGGTGGGAGAGATCGAATCGTGAGAATTTTGCTGTACGAGGCTTTCCTAGGAGGCAAGTGAGGCACACGCTTGTCATTCGCTAAGAAACAAGACAATTGTATAAGTGAGCAATTAATGTGCAAAAAGGAAGTCGATAAGCATCGCAATAAGCGTACACGTTCTCACGCACTTGACAATGTAAAGTGAATGATCTCTCCCTCTGCTCCCCTAGCCTTCAGTGTCTGGGGAATCAGAAAAGCAAAACCCAACCAACCGAAAGGAAAAGATGATCCATTGCAGGGAGATTATCCCACGGAAGAGGATCCTCATTATTTTTAAATTAACCACAAGAGGTCTCTGGAGAAGGGAAATGCCCATCGCGTATGTAACGTAATCATGGCACACAAAACAGGATAATGCCTTTCACTCATTGACTTACTACGCAATTCATACAGTATTATTGGCGCTTCACTACCACTGTTGACTAACACATGGCCAATACTACAATGAAGCCAAAGCAGATCACCAGTACATCTGTTCATGGGAACTACAAGAAGTATGTAACGGCTTACATATCACCCCTCATGTTATGATTTCATTATGTACAGCCAATTTATACTGTATACAGATGAATAGGATATCTACTTGAAACATGTAAAAATAGTGTTTGTATATTTTATATATATTCCTGCTAAAAATTTTAACTGATGCCAATTTCAGATGCCTGAAAGTATGATGATACTCAAAACAATTCCCGATATTAGTAATACAATGCTAATGACGTCACAAAATTCTGAAAATATAGTCTTACAGGGCAAACATTAATGGCTATTTTCTTTCCTCAAACTTTATAAACTCCTTTATAGCGTTTGCCTTTCGTTTCTATGAGCCAAGGATGAACGAGAGTGATAACACCAGTTCTCATACATACTATAAACTCTTCTTAAAAAACCTAGTTAGCCTATATTTTTTAACTTGTGACTACCAAAAACATCTTATTTTCTCGAAGAAGAAAACTCATTCAATTTACAAATGAAGATTACACTACTGTAATGTTATAGGCTAGATTACAATTAAGGAAGCTTAATTAAAAAATGCAGCCAATCAGATCCAAATGTAATGTAGAGTAAGTATACAAACATGTACTTATCTAAATTACTGTTCAGCTATAAGCACAAATTATCAAGAGTGACATTTTGATATTTTTATCTGATCCTTAGGTAGCTCGGGTAGCGCTTAACTATTTCAGAATAAATATGAGGAATGAAGAATCCTTTACTACCCTATTACTTTAATAAGCATATGTCCCTACTACGTCACATCAACGCAAAATAAAAGGTACGAGCAACTGCATTAAACTATCTCGCTCCAATTCCTTAAATTAAATCATGTGCTGCAGGTTTTAATGAAACATTTTCTTGTGAAATACGAACAAAATTATAGGCCTACTTATACGGTGTTTTCCGAAAACATCGCTCTCTTCTCCCCCCCCCCCCAAAAAAAAATCCTCAAAAGTAAACTACCTCTTGTAGATTTTTCCATAAGAAATTACTTATGCAATATGTTAGGGTTATTGATGAAATAGCTGTTTATAAAATAAAAACAACATCGTATTAGTTGTATTTTACATAACTGTCAAAAACACTGACCCCTCGAAGAGTAAACTATCCTTTATGATCTTTTTCGTAAGAAATAATTTACAAAACATTATAAAGTTATTAATGAAATATGAACAAAACTGCGTGAGTCATTTTTGAGAAAATCATCCGAAAAACACATCTCCAAGAATAAACTACTCCTCGTATATATTTTCAGGCCAAATGAGTTACAATTTTTTTAAACAATCATCATACTTCCTTCTCTCCTTTCGTCACTCAAAAGTAACGAAAGACGAGATGTGATTTTGAGTTTAGCGTCCTTTTAGCAACCATACAATGTGAGACGTGGACATACAGCTTAATTTGGATCCGAACCACATGAGCTCCCACAGGGATAGAGGTCTGCACGGGTTTGGGCCTATAAAGCATAGATCACTTCGGGCTCGGGCCGTAAATTTTTAAACACACAACCATATTTCTCGGGTTTTTTCGGGCCTAACTTTGGAAATATACTGTTAACTTTGGAGATATTTATCGGACCGTTCTTTCTGGAGAACTTTTGAAGCACATCTAAATTTGTAACTTGAGACGCCCACACAATAAATCTGATTATCTTTGTGGAATTGAGAGTAAAACTAATGTGTAGAGTAAAGCTTATCTTATCTGATAGTGAAAGTTTGAGCAGCAGAGTGTGGATTCTATTCTTTTTATTCAAGCAATCGACAATGACTGCTTTGAGGACTACCTGAATAAGTTTAGTACACATCCATTTGCATAAGAATTTACACACATTGGTATTTTGTTTTAAAGATTTTAAGTATTCATGTTTCCATTTCATGAGAATTTATATAAATGAAAAGAAATGAAATATTTAGCTTAACGTCCCACGTTTATGCACCGAGGCTAAGGGAGACGGAATTTATATAAATGACCATTTTCTTTCGAGAATTTATACAGTTAGTAAGTGTAAACGATAACCTTTATTTAGTTAGTTTCTCTGAATCATGTAAGCTTTTGAAATGCATAATTAAACCTCTAATTAAATAAAAATACAACTTAGCGTTAATTATTAAGTTTCTGTAATTCGGGCTCATTTGATTATCACATGAGCTCGGGCCTGGATCGGACCTAAAAGCTAAAACATATTTCGGACTTGGGTCGGGCCTCACATTATAAATTCACGGACCGGGCCGGGCCAGGGCTAAAAATTCCGGCTCGTGCAGACTTCTACACCGGGAAAGTAATAGAAGGAAAGATTTGCGATACTTTATCTGCGATTTAAAACAATTGGCTTTTACCGCCTGGAAAGTCAGCAACCAAATCACCAATTAATTATTGTGGGTTACATAACCACACAGGAGCAGGATGCTCTGTTATTTGTTGTCTGAAGTTTAACTTTCGTTTTTAGCATTAGATTATGAGAGACATGGATCTACAGTTTGAGTGAAATCCAAATCATGGCAATGCTTTGATATGTTAAATCTCTCCCACCAAAAATCACACTCGAAACCAAATGCGCCATGGGCGCACGCACCTACCACTAGACCAATGGGAGGGACTCTCTGTAAATTGTGCATAATAATTTGATCATCTCTCGCGAGGTATAAAATTTTAACATTGCATCACTTACAATATTTCAACATTTTGTCTCTAGTAGAAAGTTATTTTTCCCTTTCAAATCCCTCCTGCCGCTTCCCCCTCTGGGTTCTTCTCTGAGAAAATGAAGTGACAATTAGAACAATAGATTTAACACGAACTCACAATCGAACTAGAACTTGGTGTGACTGAATTACAATGGATTTCAAGAAGAAATAAGAACTATTTTATCTACAAATGCTTTGTGACACAACGAAATCAAGACTTCAGTAATACAATGATCTTGTTTCGTGAATTGCACTGAATTAGGGTGGAGGCCACAGACTTCGGATCACGAAATTCTCTGACGTTGTACACGCTGCTCGAATTTAGGCTGCACAAACTCTATGGCACGTATTGATTGTTATACATAATATAGCATTTTCCTTCCTTCTTCTCAATCATTATCTGTCATTGCTTTCTTCTGTATAATATCATTAAATGTAAGCATCAGAAATCACAGTATTCACATATACTACACTACATTTGATGATTGAAATGTTTCGTAACAAGGTGGTTGTTGTAGGAAATTCAAATCTATTTGCCCTCCTATAGTTCTTGATTCTCAGGCTTGGATTGAATGACCTGCAACATTTACTCTAAAAAAAATAAGTTATAGGATTTTTTCCTCTCATTTTCTGTTCATTTTCAAACAAATGTGTAAGCGCTCATTTTCCTATCATTAATTTTTTGGCGTGGGAGACCCGGGTTCGATTCCCGGCGGAAGCTCATGTGGTGCGGATTCCACATTAATCAGAAGGTCCACGTCTCATATAGCCTCGCTGCTGAACGGGACGCTACACTCAAAATCAACTCAACTCCTATCGTTAATTTTCTATTAATATATATTTTTAAGATTTGCATTCTTATTAACAGAATATTAAAGTTCCTCACAAACTAAGATACGCTGCTATGTATGATCATTATTTATCATGTTGTAGTAAGCAATGAATTTATATTTCCATGTGATAATTAAGTAAAGAGTTCTTAGTTTCTGACAGTTATATACAGATATATTGGTTTAGTATTGTTAATTGGAAATTAAAGGGGAAAACATATAACGATTAAATTAAGTCATAACGAAACTGCAATGCATTATCTGAATCTTAAAAAAGAAAGAAAGAAAGAAAGTCGAAGTTCATTACAAATTAATACAATTCTATATCTAATAGGTACGAAAATATAATGTTTTTAGCTATTTTTTCTCAAATTACAACCGATTCTATTTTTGTTGTCCAATCTTCTGCAATCCTATATCTAATAGATAAGAAAATATAATGTTTTTAGTTATTTTTTCTCAAATTACAACCGATTCTATTTTTGTTGTCCAATCTTCTGCAATACTCGTTATAATTCAATATTAAGTAACTTGCATTGTACATAATTTACTTTAAATGCAAATAAATAAGGTGAAAAAGTTAAAAATTTCTCATCTCGAGGGAAAAAATACCTTTTGCTAAGAAACATGATCAGAAACGGTTAGATAAATTTTCCATGTAACAAAAAACAGATATATTACATGTGAAATATAACACGACAGTTGTTTTTTTTTTAAAGAAAACAAACACAAAAAACTGCAATAATATTGAAAGACTGTTACGGGATTGTTTCTACAACTTTTCTTTGCAAAAACAACTTTTTGCAACCTAAAAATAAAACAAGTATCTCCGCTTCCAACGGTGTCGCATACACCCAAATCTTTTTCTAGTTTAACCTTTTTCGTATTGACTTGCGAAAAGTTCTAGGCACATAATAAGACACGGCCATTAAATTCTATATTTTAAGACCACGTTATACATGTAAAGCGTGCTTTTGTCTCTAGAAAAAAGACATTACAAATCATTTTCAAGGCTACGTATACAACAAAACGCACAAAGAAATGGCGGGAACTGAGATGCATCATCAACTTTTGCAGCAGCATCCTTGAACTCTGGACCACACAAGCACCCAATCAGCTTAATCGAACAAGAGGCTGGATGACGTCACGTACTAGTTTTTGGCGGGACAAATTTTCATTGGTTAAATTTTTCCGCACATGCGACAAGTGGCGCAAAAAAAAAAAAAAAAAAAAACTGCATCTACCTTACTTGATTCAGGACCTGACCGAATACGTAATGAAGATGAAGAACTCACCCGCAGTGAAATAATATGGCATGAGCGAGAAACTTTACAGCTACTGATTGAAACAACGCCTGCTACGAGAACATTTTGCTTGATTTTCCAAATCAGACAGTTATAAGACACCCATTACTCTCTACATAAATCGTGCTCAAAGAGAATTTCTTTGTGCGTTTCTAATGTCAAGCGTGATTACAAGGTAACTTCTGAACTCTTTTTATTGTTTTCAATAAGTAACTTCAGACCGATATTCTCACAGATTGATATACATTATACAATAATTGTACAATGAAGTCACGATTGCACAATGATCAGAGTGTTCATAACTTCTTACCTATTATGCCTCAATGTATTCACAATTTAGAATACTAGCTACAGATATTCCATAAAAGTCCAAAGTTAGTCGACATTTATTTATTACAGGCTTGATATAAAGCCTATAAGGTCACCAAGAATCAACACAACCTAGCAAAAGTACTTTCTTTAAGTATTGTATAAAATTAAATACTGACTAAGACGAGAAAATAATAATAGCAAAAATCTGGTGAATACATTTTTCACTCTTAGGAAAAACTCATTATGCAGAAGAAATATATTTGTACACTGTCGACATGCGAAAATTTACAAAAGAAAATATAATAAGAACATACCTTCAAGGCGCAGAATATGCAAGATTCAGCCATGCAGGCATGTCCAGAAAACTCCCGGAAACTCCGCCGGAAGATATCCAAATGCCACAAAACCTAGAGAGAAAAAAAAAATAAATACATACTCCTTCTTCTTTGTCATACCAAATGTTCAATATTGAACATACTGTTTGAAAATAGTTTTCTACATATTATTAAAAGGGGAGAGAATTACAGATGTAAGTATAGAAAGTTTCAACAAACACACGAACTAGTAATAGATCACTTAGTCTTGACAGTAAGTACCGTTTCTCAACATATTGTTCTCCATTATGCCGTCATAGTACGATTAGAAAGAATGTTTTTCAGGTTAAGAGAAAACAGCACCATTTTTTTTTCTTAACAAATTCAAGTAAACATATACGGGAGACAGTCTTTAATTCTCTCTGCTGACTTCTTGGGTACAAAATGATAGCTGAATCAAACGTTAACAATAAATTATAATATGAACAGAATGATATAAGAGTAATATATACTTGTGTATTTGTGTAAGAGTAATATGATAAGATTCATATAGGATATACTGCTATTGATGGAAACGGTATATACGGCATCGGTGATACGGCTTTAGATACACACTTGAAAAATCCCTCTCCTCATTTACTGATGGGTTATAATACTTTTTTTTCTTTTTAGTTCTCTCATTATCTCATTGTACTAACAGTTTCAAATATTCCTTCTCCTAGTTTCATTCATTCTCTTTATTAGCTACCTCGTTTAGTTTACAAGGCATAAACAAAAGATAATTTCATTGCGAGTAGTTTACCAGTTTCAGTGGATGAAAATGCCCAAAACTACCAATAATACTTAAAAGCATTTAGCGAAATAATAAATTACATATAATCTTATCAATAAGATATGCAAAAATATACAAAACTACTTCATGAAAGGAAAGTAATGCCACTGAAGAAAGAAGACAAATCACATGTTTAACTGGCACACAGATCTTCATTTCAATAAGAATGTTTACAATGTAATTACAGTAATTGTAAAATCATAAATATATATATTATTCATTAATTATATTACTAACTATAAAAAATGTAGCGTAAGAGCAAAGCACAGTTTATAGAAATCAAAGAAGTCACCTAATGACAGTTAATCTAAAATTGACATTGTATAAAATACTGGGTATTTTAATTTTGATTACGGGATCACGCTAGCTCAGTGGTAGAGCGTTCCCTTCTGGTGAGTAGAGTCTGGTTCGTTCCCAGTTTGAGCCAAATGAGCTTTTTCACAGGCAAATACCATGTACATGGGTTACTCCGGGTTCTCCTGTTTCCTCCCATTTTCTTCATTCCACCATTCTTTAATGATCGTTATCATCATCCTCTCCTTTACCCACAGAGCATAGGACGCAAAGCTAAGAAAAAAAATATTTAGTTTTTTTTCTAATATTGAGTATCCCTTTCCCTAATTCAGCATAATAGATATCAGGAATATTTAGTACAACTAAACAGTATCATATTTAAAGATACCTTAACCTGAACGAAAGATTTACAATAAATCGACACACCAAACGATAAAGTGTCATCACGCTTTTTTTTTTTTTTTTTTTTTTTTTTTTTTTTTACTTTGTCTAAATCATCATTATAAAACTACAGACTTTTTTACGTAATATACAATTAATGTGAGTATACTCAATGACTAGTACACTAGATAGTGTTTCAGTTTGAGATTAATAAAATATACTAACTGTTCCACTTTGTAAGTCATTTTATAATGGTTTCATTGTTAATTTCCAGAGTTGGAAATATATTATTTTAATTTAGCCATCAATGTTCATTGTTTTTACCTAATTCAGCTGTAGCAGCAAACACATTTTAAAAGTAATCAGATGGCTTAATTTTTGTCCCATTACTTTTTTTTTTTTTTTTTTTTGCCTTTTTTCTCTTTAAATCAGCGTTTCTACGAGATTAAGAGAGGAATTACAAAATATAGATTAAAAAATAACTTTTTTTTAACATCATACAAATCAACGAATGGTATTACATCCAATTAAACTCATAAAAAGTTTATTACATAATTTATTGTAACAAGAAGTCGTAGTTACGTATTCCCAACCACTCCTGTACACAAACTTTGAAAGACTTTATTTTTTCCCATAACTATCAATATAAACAAAACAAAACGAATCTACGAAATGGAAAATTGATTTCTTCCTCTGGCCTTAATTCTCAAATAAATTTCCTTTCTAAATGAAGAAAAAGAAGCACAAAAAAGGCAGCAATAAGACACACGGATGGATAAATTACTACAGTTGATTGGTTGAATTGATTACCGGTATACATACATACAACCAATTCAACCAATTGACTGTTAATCTATATATGAAATGAGGTGAATGTTATAAAAATTGAATGCTAATTGAAGTTGAATATAATTGTCAACAATCTTTGCCAACTTTTTTTTTTTTTTGGTAATATCAAATAAATTTACTGTAAAATGCAACTGGATACGAAAAATAATACTATATACTGTATATATTCTTGAAGCAGACCACTTAGTCGCATGATTCATTTTCTCAAGCAGAGTATGTTTTATTGCAAACAAGATCGGTATTATGCTAACATCAAATAATGAAACAATGCTAACTACCATGATGTTAGACATTCGTAAGTTTTCAAAGTCTAAAACGTTATGGAGTGTATTATTCTTATTATTGATTCAACAATAATGGAAATCTTTACAGAGGAATCGAAGAAAATAGAATTAGTGATAGTTACTTTGCGTGTGCTTGCATCCATATTTGAATAACTTGAATAGATCTACAAAACAGCGGGAATATTCCCTCACTTTGATTTTTTACGAAATAAATGCTGTGATATGACGTGCTTTCCAATAAAATTTTATATCTCCTCTTTTATCGCTAATGTATACATCATTTTGTATTATATCATGAAACAAGAGTAATGACTCCAAGTATTAAAATTATATTTGATGCGCAACTCATTCTATAGTAGAGGTAATGCTTCCCACATTTATACTTAATGCTAAAGACAACGTGTTAAGAAATTTGGTTCGTAACAACAGCTTGAAAAGTCCCGATTACCAGGTAGTCATGGCGACTGGAATTCTGCCATGGACAAGTCTGGTACCTACTGAATTTTACCATGAATTTTTAAAAACCAAAACCAATAATTCTCCACGATGAAGTGAATTCAAAGTGTTTGTTAAGGGGATGAAGTTCCGCGATCTTTTTTTTTTTAAAAAAAAAAAAAGTTGCGCCAGAGACACGTTTCAGATTTCTCGTATTGTTTCAGTGGCACCCACATTATTTTTTCTTATTAGAGAGGTGGTAGAGCGTTCACCTCTGGTGCTAGGGGTCCCGGGTTCGATCCCAGCCACCGCCAAGTGAACTTTGTGGTGGACAAACACCGTGTGCGTGGGTTTTCTCGGGGTTCTCCCGTTTCCTCCCACTTTCTTCATTCCACCATTTTATTCATTACTCATCATCACCGTCTCCTTTAGCCTAACCGGCATAACCGTGGAACGTAAAACTCAAAGATTTCATTTCATTTTCTTATTAGAGAGGGTTTAATTTAATGAACCTAATAAAGAGAAACTTGAGATCTTCAATGGGATTGGACGGCCTTAATGATTTAATGTTTATTAACATAAATGGCCCTATTATTAGAGGTTTTTGATCCGTTCAGAACAGAATATACTTCGTATTTCAGCGCTCAAAGTACAACAATTTACATGGACATAAACATACAACGTATTCTGCTGCTTTGTAAAACTTTACTTACATTGTCTGCAACCGGTTATTTTCGAGGAATAGCCTGTATACTAAGGTAATCTTGTATCTTCTTCCTTTTTTTTTTTTTTTTTTTACCAGTAATTATAATATAAGGCCAAAATATATAGGCCTGTGTATCAAACTGGATTTGTATTATTGTCGCACCTAGGTTAGAACATTTTTCGAACCTTGATCATAAGTAACTTATCCGAGTAAGCACTCGAAACTATACATATCCTTCATTATTTGCTTTGTGTATAACTTAAATATTGATGACCTCAAAAACTGAGTGTAGTCTTGGATGCTTTCAGTTCTAACAGGTAGATATGTTTCTTGATAACTTTCTTTTGACTCCTTACAGTATGTTCACTTTATATGTTTACTTAGATACCTTCTTCGGATACTTGAAGGACACAGTTTTTGGAGCTTGAAAGAAAATGAGAATAAATTACACTATAAAAGAAAGGGATTTCCGAGATTGTCCACCTGACTAGTAGAAGAGTACCGCTGCTTTTTCACGGTCAAAAGATATCGCTTTAACATGAGCAGCAATCAAGCACGCCACGAAATGCATGGTTACACATGCATGCAAATCAACGAAAAAGAAGTGTCTGAAGTGGAAACATATTTCTTCTTCCTGGCCACTAAACCGATAAAATAGCCGCTTCATGAATTTTTTGATGCTACAGTACGGTCACTCAGATCATAATTGTTGTATCAATTGAATTATAAATGTTTACATATATTCATGATTTGCTTGAAGTTGTACATACGAATACCAAACGTAATGTAGACCCAAAAATTTACTTGTTTACTTTGTTGTAAGAAAGAAAGAAGGTAGGAAAATATCGTATATTTACTTTCAGCTTTGTCTCGGGAAAACATTATAAAGGGGACCATGTCCATAATTACGAATCGAACTGGGACCCAACAATTTAAACTTCAGGAGAAACTCCGAATGAACGACAATTTCAGGGCACCTACTGAGAGTCTCCAGATATATTGTCGTTTGGTAAATGGATCTGCCAACCCATGTTATATATAAATAAAGAACTTATGGAAGTAAAATTTAGAGTTCAATCTTATGTTAAGGTTAATAATGAAGAAAATAGGTCGTTCAAGTTTACATGTCCAACAGGCAGCAGCTTATTAACTTTACCCCAAACCACTGGACTTCAATACTACTGAACAAAAAAATACGCTAAGGCAATAGAAACAATGGGTTTATAATAACCGTGAAGTTATGAAACATGAAATGTGAAGTCTTACAATTTGCTGATATTGGAAGTCTTTTCTATTTAAAAGCCGCGTGATAATGGGCAAAAACCATTGAGAAACGTGCCAATCTAATGTTATTTTCTAAGCAAAATGCTTACAACAACGAAATGGACTGACCTTCTTTAGTTCTGTGTAGCTGTGAATACGTGACAATATGACGTAGAAAAAATATCTAAAAGTACCAGTCACCAGCAAAATGCGACTGCATTTGAATGTACTACCTAATATGACTACTGCTTTATTCTTCTTTATAAAGTAGTTCTGCGTTCACGTTAATAATTTGAAAGACAATTTCCCTGTCAATATTATAATTACCCAGTATTTTCCCAGAAGAAAATTCGTAACAGATACTTCAAAATAAAATTCCACCCAATTTTAAATTGGTATTGGGAAGTTTGATTAATAATAATGAATTGAATCGGTAAATATGTAAATTGTGTATATTGATTATTTTCTCGCAGACATTCGCCAAATACGCTAACTCCATGTTAAACATGTAATATATTTTAAAATATATCAGAATGTGATGAACTTACGATCAATGTTCAGTTTGTACATTACACTTCTTACCCCTTGTCTGAGTTTTAAAAAAACAAACTATATAGCAATGAATAATATGTACAAGATGTGAAAGTAAGGCACTGTTTACTTGTAACACCTCAATAATAAATGGTAAACGTCTTAGTCTATGAGTCACACTAGCCCTAATAATAAACTGTTACGCTAATAGGTGTCACTACTTGCGTTATAGTGTGTTAAACTGTACAGGCAATATCCCGATTTAAAACTAGCAATCCTATTAAATAACTAATTGTTCCATTCAATGCCCTTTCATATAGTACAGACTTTTGAGTTGGAGCTCCTTCGTGGCTAAGAGGTTAGCGTACGCGCCTTTGGCCTGGAAGACCTGATTTCGGTTCCCAGCGGGAGCTCATATAGTTCGGATTTCACGTTAATCAGTAGGTCCCGTCTTATATAGCCTCGCTGCTGACAGGGACGATAAACTCAAAATCAACTCAACTTTTGAGTCGGGAATGCCATAAACTGTCATCAGGTCTGTAAGAAAACTTCTCGAGCTTCTATTAGTTTCTTTAGTACAACCTTTACGGACAATAGATAGCTTTAAAAAATAACAAAAAAATCCGATATTGTCTTATTTTTAATCAAATAACAATTAGTACTGCAGAGACCCTTAGCACTGAATTGACAATAAATTATTTCTTCTATCAGAAATATATTTGTACGAAATACAAAAAAAAAAGTGTGCAGCATAAATTACTTGTTTTAATTAAATAGTTCAAAACAGGTGATTCGAAAGGCCTCAAAAAGTGGAAAAAATATATTTTGCTTTTAAAAAGTATATATATATATATATATATATATATACAAAGAAAATTTATTTTCATACCGCTGTATGATTCATGAATAATTAATTTCCTGTGCAACCATGAACAATTGTCATACACATCAACTTTGCAATTCATAACAGCAGCAACAAAAGTATCATGACCTTGTCAGTTGACGTTTTCCTTTTTATCAATTTTCATTATCATTAGAAGCATAATATAGCAGATATCGAAAGCAGATGCGATTTTATTAGCTAATCCAACACACATACATAGAACGCAACACATCCACTATTGGAACATCTGGCCCAATGACGCGGTGACTCACTCTTCCACCGTCTGTTCCAGATACAGGTGTCTTTATATTAGTAGAAAAAAACTGAGGAAATAAAATCAACCTTAGCTCTTCTTTTATCTGCAAACAGTGACACTTGCCTGCCGAAAAGTGTAGGATCATTTCCTTCACGTAAGCACCTGCAATCATGGCTAACCTTGTAAATTAAGTAGTTAAGATGTTGCCACATTATAAAAGTGTCACTAGAATCGTCGTTCTCATTTACTTCCTTTAATTTTTATTTATTTTTTTTTTTTATTTTTTAGTTTCAATTCGGCTATTTATTTATTATAGGTATGCAAACAGGAAAAGAGCACGACCAGATTACATAAAAGTTATAGATAATGATATAGTAGCCATTTTGGGGGGATCTGAAATTGTTTCGGACATCTTGACAAATCGTCTGTTTCAGTGTTCTTCAATGGACCTTCTATTCTCGATTGGAGAATAGAATGCTATTACCTGTAGAACTTTCATTCACTTTGAGCACGGCAACTGACATTTAGCGTTCGCTTTTCGTTCCGAAATTTTGGGTCCGATCGCCAATTGGAGTGAATGTGATACAAATTCTACATTTATTTGTAGAGCCTGAGTATATATATTGAATCAATTCCATTTGTCTAGTAGGCACAACAGTGGAGCAAAAAACCATGGAAAGTAAAATGCAGATAAACACACTTCAGAAATAGGAATTCACAACAATTAATTCAATATTACGTGAGAATCTGTTCACCTTGTTTACACTTGTTACTTTCTTTTCCTTTTGTTTTCATAATTACTTCAGTAAAGACTATCTGCCGTAAATGAAACTACAAATTTTCTTCCGTAACCAGCTACTGATTTGGCACTGTTTCAACTTAGCATCATTTTTATTTAGTTTTCACTTTGGTCATGTTTGCGACAAGTCCTCTGGAATGCGATTTCTTGTCTTCTTTTTTTTTCAAGGAAGGAGAAATATCTAGTTTACTGATGCTTGCTCACCTTCAAATAGAAAACCTGATCCGAATTAATGACTGAAAATTAGTCTGCCAAAGAAGCTGTTCGCAATAAACGGAGGGTACGGTGTTATAACTACATTGACAGCTTTAGTTTGTTCCAACGAAAATTAACTTATAAGGAGACAAACTTCTCGTACTTTTAGTCAGAACTTCGGTAATATTATTTATACTAGTCAACAAATCCGAAAAAATATTCATGCAGATCTAAAGTTTGTAACTTATTTCTATCGTGATCCAACTAAGTTATCTGCCTGCACTTTAAAAATAAAATTTTGTACTTTATTTGATATTTGTTAATCAAACAATTTATACACCAAACGTAATAAAGTAAATAAAAAATATTACGATAGATCAAAATTGGGAAATTAGTGTACACTTTAACATTTACAATTGGTTCAACATAGTATTGGGTTCAATAATGGCTTCAAGTTCTACTCATTTATCGCCCCACATTATTACTATAATGCTTGCAGTCCTCGGTTTCAAGTCCTCACCACTTCTGGATTTGCACGTGTTCCCTTTCAGTAAAATGACCGAATTTAACACTGGCACAAAGTAATTTTTAAACTATTTTTAGTAGTACATAATCATATTGCACTAATTTTTTAAAACGTGTATGTTAAAAACAGTTTTCTTCAAAATTTGAAGCTCGATCTTCCAATTATAACATCATAATCAGAACATCTCCCATCCTAATAAATCTGAACTACTATTTTGGCATATGTTTTTCTGTTACTAACTTTAATGAACAAGCAAATACTGCATATTACAAACGTAACTGCTACTAGGTCCCTTGTTATCACGTAATCAATCAAAATATAGGATGTTTCTTAAAGTGTTTTAACAAATTGCACTAGGTTATTTACTCTATTAGTCGGCCCTGTCAGATAAGTGATTCAGTAACTGCGCCTGTAAAGTTCTGTTTTTTTCTATTAATCATTGCATATTCGTGTACTTAAACCTATCCTGTATAACTACATTGCTATAGTTAGGTACCAACTATATCGGATTCTTTTCAGATTTGAGTTTTCCAAGATGAGGCTTCAGCTAGTTGCGATCCTGCTTGAAACAGCACACAATTTATTAATCTTTCCGCAAACTTTACTTCCAACATTTCATTAGTAAAGTTACAAATTTATAATTTCAGAATTGCAGCAAAGCATCTCTTAAATCACACAAGGAACTCCCTATCCATGCGTGGCTATGTGGATAGCGTGCGAGCCTTTGGCGCGCAAGATCCGAGTTTGATTTCTGGTGGGAGCTTATGTGGTTAGGTTCCCACATTAGGCTGAAGGTCCACGTCTCACATAGCGTTGCTGCTGAACGGGGTGCTAAACTCAAATCAAATCCAAATAATAATAATAAAAAAAAATCAGATAAGGCACACTGGAAATTATGAGAATATTCCATGTGACTGTCAAGCACAACATACATAGAAGTTTCAACTTTGACGATTTCCTTTTTTATGTATATCTCTGTCAACATGAACATGGAAATAAAAGAAACTCAACAGCTCCATTAAACGGTATATTATTCTTTTTTAAAAGCCAACAATTACAGAGTCTGTCTATTATCAAAAAGGAGATATAAAACAAAGGAAAAGTTACACATCATTCTGCCCACATCGTGTAACTCCTCGTATGTTGTGTTTCTCTTTATGGAAACAAAACCTACTAATCTGTGTGCCTCTTGCATTAATGTTGTGGTAGATGACAATAGCAACGTTCCCAGAAGAACATTCAGTTGGTTATGAGAAGACTCTGCCTATATAATGAAGTAGTCGGGTGACACATAATAATGAATTATTATATCATAAACTAGTTACAAAATAGGTCAGATAATAGACACATGAAGATTTACACAGTACAGTAATTCTCAGAAGGAATTACTGAGAATAGGGCATTTAACCGAAAAACCGTTTCACAAACGTCGTTAAAGTAATACACTTTCATAATTTCTTCTTCTTCTTTTTTTTTAATCTGACACTTAAGACTTTCACCTTGATTTTATAATTTACATTTCATATGTACACTCATTTCGTTCTAAATTAATACTAGTTGCTGCGCCCAAGATATCAGCCCACTATACATTACATATTACAAATCGTGTTTAATTAGATGCTCTAATTGCTTATATTTAACAAATTTATTTATTATTAAACTACCCTTCGGCAGCTCGGGAATTCACCCCAGACTCCCGCATTTGCTCAGCCTACAGCTTCGCATCTCATATTTTTGCCTCTGCTTCCGGAGGAAGCTCATGTGGTTCGGATCCCACGTTAAGCTCTAGGTCCATACCTCATATAGCCTCGTTGCTGAAATTGAAGCTAAAACCAAAATCGAATCGAATTAGAATATTTTTAAAAAACTCGGAAACACGTCTTTTAATTATTGTAAATGAAAAGTCTAAATGCCAAATTTCGTGTCACACCCAATTTTTATATCTGTACCCTTCAGAGATTCCGATATATGGACATTCTACTGTAATAATTGACATCCTATTCCCCTTCTCTTCGCCGTCAAACTTCCAACAACAACAACAACAACAAAACTTCCTTAGTGGATCTTACGTCACAATCCTATGCACTGTCAAAGTTTCAAGTTTCTAGCTTAAGATGTTTGGCGTTTGGCCTAGGTGTTAATGAATTTAGTCAGTCACTAACTCAGAACTTATATCCATATACTAGTCTTCGACTAGCACTTACTCGACCTACGGCCTCGCACTTCTCACATCCCTAACACGTTTCTAATCTTAAGGGATTTCGAGATATGACCACCTTATTACCGTATCACAACTGCAATCGTAACCCTTTTTTTATTCCCTTCTCGGGCAATTATGAAAAAATAGTGAAACTTGTGCCTAATTATTTTAAATCTCTAACCGGAAGAGATTCTGAGATATGGACATTTTAAGATAATAACTGCCACCCCCCTTTCTCCCTTCCCCGTCGAATTTCCAAAAATTTTTCCTTAGTAGAACCTTACATCACAAATCCTATTCCCTGTCAAAATTCAAGTTTACGGGTTTGAGGTAAAAATTTGAATATCTGTTATTTTAAAGAAAATTGAAAAGGAAAAAAAGTCTTCAGCATCTTTGAATAATCTTTAGTAATTATAATTACAGTTTTTTTCTATTATTATTACTATTATTATACAAATTAGTGCTTGAACACGTGCTTTTTTAAGTTTTAGGAATAATATTTTTCTTAAAGTGAATATGGCTTTCATATTCAGAAACGCAAGTATTCAACAAGCACTTCACTCTAACAGGTACCAACAATATATATATATATATATATATATATATATATATATATATCAGAACAAAAAAGAATTATTGTATCTTTTATGTATGAATTCATCTACCACTGCAATTGTTCTTCTGGTAGTTCAATACTTTATCCAACTCATTGTTCATGGAGTTAACGATGTCAACTTGAATTGAAATTACTTTAAAAAAAAAAAAAAACTGTGATCAGGATGAGCAAATGCCATTAAACTTATGCACTAACAATTGATTTGACGATTTGTTTCCTTACTCTTGTCACAGTTAATGGCCATTTTATTGCAGTCATCAAATGTGGGAAGAACATACATACACAACATATCGGCGATCATTTCCTTCCCCCGTTGTCAAATGCACTTTTCTTTACTTCTGAATTAATTATTATGCAATATCATGACAAGGAAGAGGGGAAGAAATTAATGTACACGCAATGCATTGGTTTACATTATACCATTTTGTGCTACACCTGACATCGTCAGAAAAATTAAACAAGAGTAATAAATGGAAGATCACGCAACATCTGGGAGCATGGGGTCTAAGAATATATAGAGCAAATATTGACAGTCACGACTTTTTAGTTGCTCTCAAATACGGAGTACGGCTACTACTTATGTTCATATATTAAATGGAGATTCGATTTCCTTTTATTTCTATTTAGTTAGCAAAAGTGGTAACTACTTCCACGTGAATGCTTCTTCATGAACAGAAAAAAGAAAAAAAATAACGCTTACATATAGTAGCTAGACGAAATACGTCGTAATTGGTCTAACGGTAACTTCTTACTGTACATGAGTTAGAAAAATGCAATATCTTATTATGATTTTTTTAAAAACGTTTACAAATATTCACCTAATCTGGAGTGAATCTTCAGTTTCAAGTTCTACGACTTTACTACAATTTTATGAGCCGAGACCGAGAATATTTATTATTATTACTATTAGTTTTAAATCGCCAAATAGGCTGCAAATGAATCGTATAATTGGCGCCAGGCACACAAACAGCAACACCTATTAATGTGACTCACAGAATGATGCCTTGACAAGTTTCCTATTTATAACTAGTATCATTAACTTAACTCAAAATAGTCTCCTTTAAGCACCGATGCAGTTGAGACATGGTGCTATTGCTTAACGTAGGGTCCAAACCACATGGATTTATTCATCATGATGATAAATCCAAGCTTGTATTCCAGTACTAAAACGTTAGCGTTCCACCCAAGACGAAGCTCACTCTCAGATTATTATTAAAAAAAAAAAAGAAAAAAAAAAGAAAATGCAACATTTACATTTTTTAACATCCTTATTATGGTTTCCGGTGGTTTCCAATCTTGTATACCTGGCAACTCTAGTCGTGAACCCTGCATACTTCACGTGTACCCCTCCCTCGTCCTTGCCACTCCTTTTACGATTTCATATGGAGCATTGAATTCTAAAATCTTCCAAAATAATAACAATATAATAATAATAATTCTAACCAATTTGCATTTATTTCCAGCAAAGCTTCGATATAACGTTGTGGTACAATACTACTTTTAACAAACTTCGTTCTTAATGGAATCTTCGTTCTTATTTCAAGGGTTACTGGTATAGTTTTTAATTTACCATCTCTTTGTTACATTCGTAATATTTGTAATAAATTAGCTGTAAGCACCCATCGCTGTCTGCTCTTAATTAAGAAACTGGGTAGAAGGAATAACCAATCGCCGTTACTAATTCTTAATTCAGAACATTGATTAAAAGAGAGGGGAAAAAACGGTTTACTCCATTCCCCGATATTTATCCTGCGTTGTTATGTACGCCGCACAACCACGATGTATTGAGAGTTGCATACATGCATGGCTTCTTAGAAGCGCAGACACAGGCAGCAAGAGTTGTATGTATTCTTTGTTTCGGGAAATTACTATGAAACGAACATTTCTGTCGCGTAACAGTTCTTAAATTATTTTCATCTGAAAAGAAAATAATACATGCATATATCAATACGTAGCAGCTGGCGATGATCTTTGTTGAGAGATTATGCTAATTTTAACTGCAAAAGTTATTATTTCACTACTATGTACACATTTTTGAATAACTAACACAGAAATTATAAAGTACATCATTACTCTGTTCCTATCTTTATAAGCAAAGATTAGGGTAACCTCAGGATAAACGGAAAGAAACAACGAAAATTGAAGTTGGTTGAATCTATTTGCTGACCGACTCCAAGGTTCACTGATATTGTGTATCAAAGAATCACAATAAAGATGAAGAGTCAAATTACGCCCGTAACTTAGTAATTGTCACTTCACAGAAACACTAGAAATACGTCAAGTTCTTAAAATTTTTACTTGCGTTTTACTTACTACAATGCACCAACTGAAATCCAGTACGCACCTAGATTTGCTATTTTGTATATTTAGAAGGAAACCAAAACCCACAGATTTCGACTTTTATGGAAACCATACACGGACTCCTTGTATAACAAAATATTCTCAGATGCCATTAAACAAAGAAAAAAGCTGCATTATTTATCTTCGACTTCATAAGTTATTGTGTATGCACATTTATAGACACTTTCTCAGTGAAAATATTGTTGGTAGAGTGAAAATAACATTAAAGCAAGGATAAAAGTCGCAAAGAAATAAAATTTTTATTTACCTGGATTTTCAAAATTAGTTTAATGATGGTGACTGACATCGATAGTATTTTCTTTGATACAAATGTATTATTACTGTGCACACTAAGTGGAAGCAGCACACTCTCAACGTCACTGCATGTCGACTTGGCAAAAAGAAAATGAATTCAAATAGTTCCGAGATCGAGTACACCACAAACAGGAAGTTGTAGTAATTAGTTTTTTCCTCCAACAATTTTGAAAATATCATAGAAATAGAGAATATCATAAACGCTTGAAAAAATGGGATGGGTTCATACTATTAAAGTAACTAGTTATTGTCTTTGTTTTTAGTTTAATGTCCCACGATTGTGCTCCGTGGCTAAGGGAGACGGTTAATGAAATACTGGAATGAAGAAAGTGATAGGAAAACTGAGAACTCCAAGAAAACATACGCACACGGTGTTTGCCCACCACAAAGCGCACTTGAAGCAAGATGGCATCGAGCCAGGGAACCCATGTACCAAAAATGAGCGCATTACCACTAAGTCACTTCGGCCCCGTGAGAGTCTTTGAGATATTATCGCAGTATAACGACAATCATTCAGTCAATCATAAAATTACAGAATGAACGATCAAATTACGTGGCAATTAACAGAGATCTGAAACTAGGGAGAACTTCATATTTTAACGTTATTAGTTTTGTTAAAGAAAAAAAAATCCAAGAACTAGTGCTGTAAGACATCCAACAACTACTGACATGGGTTTGCAGACAGAAAGCACTTTCCTCGAAAAAAAAAAAAAATGGTTTCAAGTGGAGGCTGAGATTCAGATTCAAATGTGTGTCTACAATTGTCATTATCTTAAAAACATTCGGCCACCACTGGTTGATCATTTGTCGCAAATTAAGAAATTTCGATGTACTGTGGACCTCAGATGACGTATCGGTCACCTATTTTAATCTCACGCCTCCTTCTTTTACCTTACGACATTTCTTCTACTACATCCTTCAGAATTTATTTTCTTTCTTGTTTTTAATTGCCTTCAATATTCTTTTCTTCCCTATCATTCTCAGTCCTTCCTCATCACATCGTATAATTTTCTCCTATTTTCTCCATACTAGGGTTGCCAACTCTGGAAAATAAAAAAAACCGGCAACCCCTAAAAATTCCCTATGATATAGGTCTAAGTGTGAAGTATTTCTGTTCGAATCTATCCATAGGAAAGAAATGTACTATCATGAACAAAAGTATTAACACCTGTATTCTGCATATCTTTAGTACATTCACTAATAAGCTTAACAGATACATTGTGCTATAAATCAGAAACTGAAATCGGCATTGATCATTTTATTGTATTTACCAGTAACTGCCACTTCTTTAAAATTACCGAAACAGATTAACAAAAGTAATTTTTACGTGACAATTTGGATTTGGAAAATGGAATTTATTCATTAAACTTGTACTCCAACCACAGGAAAATGCTTTAAGAAGTCCTTTCTCACTCTCAATAAATGTGTAAAATTCCTTACAAATAAATTTCAAACTTTCCCTGATACAGTTCCTATCGTCTCTTTAAAATTACCTAAACAGATGGTGAAAGATAATAATTTGGATTTACGGAATGAAAGTTACTTCTTAAATCTATACTTCGAACTAGATAAAATTGCTTCGAACTAGATATAAATTTGAAAAAAAAAAAAAATAAATGGTCATAAAGGGACTGGTAAGAAGTTTGTCCGGTCACCGGCTTTCAAAATTACAGTAATATTTCCGGCCAGTTGGCAACCCTACTCCACACTCATATTTGTTGTTTATTTTTTTCTTAGCCATTCGATTCGTATTTGTTGTTCGTACTCCACATCGACTCACCGACAAGATTAGCCTTTTTTTCTACTTCCTTTCCTGCTACTACTGTACTATACCTAAGTAATTAATACAAGTCTCTTCGTTTTGTACAAAAATAAATACAAATAAATTAATACAAAAATAATCCGAACTTCCAGATTAAGGTGAATGTTGCATTAGAAGGAGCCACAAGAGCTTTTTGTTGAGTTATAGCTGAAATGATAACGAACCTAAACCTACCTATAACAATGCGGGAAATGTGGTGAAACTAAAGAAATAATGGAAACATGATGGGCTCTCTTGGAAAATTAATTTGAATAATTTCGACTACACACTCTATTATTCTTTTGGAGTGCGTAAACAAAGTTCCCTGAAGTTTTAATAAATTGTCCATCTTTCTAAATTGTCAATTAAACTTTAATGCTTACAACAATCTTTTATATTTTCCAGACACTTGTTTTTCTCAATCCTTTCTTTCCTCTTCTTTTTTGTATTCCGTTTTCTGAAAACAAAAACAATGAAGACAACATATGGCGTGTGACAGATGATAGACACAGATACGAATAAACAAAGCAGGTGACATAAGGCCGACTGATAACATAATCTTCTTTATAAGATGACAATGAATATGTTTATTATTATTATTATTATTATTATTATTATTATTATTATTATTATTATTATTATTATTATTATTATTATTATTGTGACACTAATTCTTGGAGGAGCGTTTATGAAAAAGCTTGTGTCACAAATGCATCGATTTCAGAGGGATTCGACTGTTGCAATCTTGATATTTGATAATGTTTCAGTATTCACAAAATAATTTTAAAAGTTAGCTATTCCTCATTCTCATTCTTGTTCCTCATTTGTTGCCTATAAGCAGTAACTGAAATATATATATTAAATTTTTCAATATTAAAAATATAAATAAATAAATGTGAGTCATAGGTGATAAACCCAGTTGTGATTTTAAAAGACTTCTCTGGGGAAATTTTCAATAAATTAGGTGAAAACTACTAAAGCCAAAATACTGGTAACCCATGTTGAGCACGATCAGAGAACACTCCCCGGGGGAAATTATTTAGATCCTGAGAGAAAATTTCCTCTGAAATCATCACTTGATAAACCTATTAAGAACATTAAAATAAGCGTGGCAGTACCAACAAGGAGTTGTATGTAATAACATAGATTAAGTCAGTTTATTAATCTATGGTAATACGTTCATGTTATATTCAACACAACATCAATACGCTTTATGCGCTTAGAGGTTAATACTCTTTTCAAGAAACGCTCAATTCTTTTTCCTCATATTTTTTTCTTTCAATTTGTAGTTACATATTTCGTAATTTAATAACACCGAAGTTTATATACTGTATAATAAATCCAATCTGTAACTGGACATAAACCTTTGTAAATGATTATTCATTGTTCTTGGAATTGCCTTTAGATTTATTCCCACATTTTTCATCTACTTATACAATTTCTTCTTTGATTTTCTCTTATATTATACTTTCTCCTTATTTACATTGCTTCTCTATTCTCCTCATTCTACTCTTAGAACAGGTACAATTGTTTAAAAGAACATTTAAATAAGTTTCAAACTTGCAACAAACTATTTCATTATATTTTTGCCAGTGAAAGGAATATATCTATTATCCTATAACCAAGTATATTTTTTTTTACTGTCTTCCTCAGAAAATTGAAGCAATGTTTACTCTCTATTCTAAAAATCATTTACTAGTATGAAAGTGTCATGTAGGCTTGATTTGAACATAACTATCTCCACAAGATTATATTTAGTAGTTTTTGATAACAGTCTTTGTTTTACAAAGATAATCAACTGATACTGAAAACTAGAACCTTTTGAATTAAAAGAGTATAATGTATTAGACTTGTGAATCACACACGAGAGAATGCTATGATCTCCGTAATAAGTTAATTTGCGTAAATCCAAGACATTACATATTGTATATCTACACGCAGTGCAACAGGTATGAAACATCAGTGGTGAATCTGGCTCGTAGCCGGAGGGCTTAGCCCCTCCCACCGCTCAGTTTAAGTGAAAAAAATAATTGAAGCTATTGTTTATATATTTTTGGAAATTTATAGTTTTGAATATTAAAAATAATTCATTATACATTTTCACAGTTTGGGTTTGTCTGCCCCCTCCCCCAGTTTTTACCTTCTAGATCCGCCACTGTGAAACACGGATCTTAATTGCATAACAATAACGCTCATTCTATTACTGACTTTAGATTTATACATTTACACACCTACTCTTGTAGAAATAGAGAATAGGTGTGAACAAGGATAATGGCTATACAAAAAATAAGTCTCCTAATGCGGTAAAAAGTGTTCTTTGATAGAGATTTACGTTTATACACTCTCTATCTCTTTAAACGTTGTTATATTAAACATAACTATGAAGGTTTTACTCAAATATTTTAACATAGAAAAGACGGCAACAGCCTATCTATTCCAATACTCAAGCATATTCGACGATTTAATATAGTACAAAATTTAAGAATCTGCTAAATTTAGGATAAATTGAATAATGGATGAGATGAAAAATGTCTTGAATTCTTAAGAAAATTGACGAAAACCCTTTTATCTGAAATTTATGGATTTTAATATTTGAAACTCTTTGATGTACTTTGAGCATAATTAGTTTTGGTCAACAACTGGAAAACTTGAACGTATCTGTTTGAAGGAACGAGTATCTTATTTGGACATTATTTACACTCTTTCTAGAATAAGAAGAGAATGTGCACATAAAAACATTCCTCATTCCCATTTTTTTAATTTTGTGTGTTAAATTCGCAAACCAGCTTCTAAAATCAGTTATAACATTAAAACTAAAAGCATTTTAATTGAGTAATATAACTTAACAATAACCAATATATATATATATATATATATATATATATATATATATATATATATATATATATATATATATATATATATATATATATATATATATATATATATATATATTGGAAACAGTAAACATTCCCGAGGCGTATCCAAGGTTTTTCGATAAAGTGTAAAGAATAACACAGACAAACCATAAAAGTTAAAAATTTTCTTCAAGGGCAACAGCACTTAAATATTGCGTTTCCCTTTTTGCACCTAAGTTAAAAGCGAAGCAGAACCTATAGAAACAACAATAAAAATGGCGACAGGACTGGAGGGACCCTCCCCCCTTTCCTTCGCGCCAAATCCTTACCTTGGTAACCTGGTATAAGGCATGTCGTTTGGGCCACTTTTTCTCCTTCATTTTCAGCGTGACAAACAATCAAAATCCGAGAAACACACACTGCAATGGAAGCACAAACCAAATAACATGTTGATATCACGTTAATATTGTCACTTTTATCCGTTTTTATACACTTTATATCAAAATCTTTGAAGACACTAGAAAAGCACTCCCGCTTTCAGGTTGCGTTAATCACCGCACTAAAACGCGAAGGAAAAGCTACACTCCGGATCACAACTCCACCGCACAATAGCTGCAGGCGAAAAATACGGAGAAAAGCACAAACAATACAGAAAAATTGACGGTGACACAAATAATACAAATAAATGTTTAGATTGTTCTATTTAGGTCAATACAGTTTCATTTCATATATCCTTATGAAATAGAACAGTTTACCCATTTTTAAAATCCTTTTATAAACAATGTAAACAAAAAAGGTTCGCGAAACGCGAAATATAGTGCTGACCAAGTTCCCAATGTTTTTATGCTGTATCCAAGAGTTACGAGAACTTCAACTTGTTGCTACGAGAGAAGGGGGAGTTTACTCCACTACACCTGCGTTCATGGACACAGGCCCTTCGCCTCGCCTGGTTGGCTGTTCCATGGCCTCTTCGTCTGCTGCCGCTACCTGGCGGGAAAGGATCAGTCCAATATGTTTCTCTGCGATAGGGGAGTACGGTTAGACCATGCGCACGTACAGCAAAAGGCCATTGGACCCTAACGAAAAATCCCCGTTACTCTCTTTACCCCGCAAATAGTCATGAACTCGTGTTACCAGCTTATTTACTGCCCATGATGATTGTATATTGCCGGCGTAGTGTATGCATACAACAGACAGACAGACAGAGCCCTACTTGCTTGTATGCACTGTACTGTAAAACAGGAAACTCTTCCCTAGCTTTTTTTGACAGGACGCCGGAAGTGGTCGACTTGTATCCCTACATTTGAAATATCACGGTCTCAGGACACTGATTGCTGTCCTGAAAATGAAATTTCATTTACAATAATAACAGAGGATACTCACTTCCATTAGTTGATCAAATATGAAAATTTTATTTGTATGCTGTTAAAAAAATCATAATCAAAACATCCGGATATAAAACACAGTTGTATCCTGGGAATTTTATTACACACTCTCTCTTCTAGCATTGACAATGAAACCACAAGCAAACTTCGATGCTTCTTTTATAATTCACCATTCACAGATTGGCACGAGATGACAAATGCACAATTTAAAAGCAAATTTAATATAAAACTGATAAACTACTGAAAATCTGTAAAATATTCATTATGTACTAGCATTTGGGTTTATTGTTGTTAAAAGTATGTCACAAAACATTAGGACTATCAAATTTATATGGAAAGTTCCTGCAAAACAAGCCAGGATTTTCTAACACCGAAACAAGATTCTAGACTAGGACGGTAAATAGCAAAAACAATAAAATAAGAAAAATAGATAAAAAGAAACACAAAGAAAGTGAAAAAATCAGAGATATTTGTATGTCTAAATTTTCGATTTCTATTAAATATGCTAAGCCTATTATCAACCAAAGTAAGGAAATACTAAGTTAAAGGCTTGGATAATATATACTAGATGCACTTGGGTACCAAACTGTTATCGTCACGTCAACACCCAATCATCTACTAAATTTAAATCTGCATTTGTTCATGTTCATATAACGTTTATTATTATTATTATTATTATTATTATTATTATTATTATTATTATTATTATTATTATTATTATTATTATTATTATTATTATTATTATTATTACTTTCCATGATGCTGAGTAAATAAGTTAGAATAAAATAATTTAATCGCCAAGAGTTTGGTTATCTGCCTGTGAAATATTATTTATGGAAGTACTCAACTACAAGATGCCAAATATTAAACTTTTTTCATGGTTTTGTTTCATTCTTTACTTCTATTGAGTGATTTGTATCGTTTGACAATGAGAGTTTGTAGAAATTTTGCATTTTTTTTTTTTTTTTATTGGCAACAGAGTGATGTTCTATATATTTTGAAAGAGACAAAAACTGAAGAAGCAAAATGAAATCAATGTAAAGATAAAGCAATTTCCGATGCAGTGCGTTCTAGTTGAAAGAATGATGTCTTCGGTTGATAGTCATACACTGACTGTGAAAAATAAATTGGAATTTCTACAATTTATCTCTAATTTTGATTACGAATTGTTTTCATATTAATTTACTTTATACCCCTCGTTGGTCTAGCAATCAGTGTTCACATCTTTGCCGCTAGGGATTTCGGGTTCGATTCCCTGTGGGAGTGCCTTGAAATTTGAACTCATTGTGGTAGTTCGGATCCCACTTTAAAGTGTAAATCCATGTTTCATAAAGCCTCAGTACTGACAAGGGACGCTGAACTCCAATCAATCAACTAGTATGCTTTATATCAGTGTTTCCCAAACTGTTGTTCGCGGATCCTCGAGAGAAGTGCATGAGAAATTGAAAGGGGATCTGTGGAACATTTTATTTTTATCTTATCATGTTGCTCACACTTGCGATATTTGTAATGCACATTATCTCAGTTTCAACTCACTGAGAAGAATAATATACTAAAAGACGAAGGAAGAAATAACAGAATTACCAACCTGGGCAGGAAGATTCATAATCCATCACATTAAATGAATGTTGCATTTTAGACCTAGCTGTATGATCGTGGGGTTTTCTCTTTTCTTTTTCTTTTCTTTTTTTTTTTTTACTATATCCATTTATAGCAATGTCGCATTGTCATAAATTACACGTTTACTATTGTAAAAATATAATCAATCATTTTTCATTTTTACGATATGCAAAATATGTTTATTAAAAATCATTTTCCATTTCATGAGGATCTGCGGAGAATTAGCAATTACTACAAGGAGTGCGCAACATCAGAAAGATTAGGTAACGCTGCTTTATGTTATTTATTCTACGTCAATCCAATGAACTTATTTTCATAAATGAAAATTTATTTTCGTTGTTACGTTCTTCTGCTGTATAGCACAAGTATTAACCGCAAGATAACCTTTCAAATAGGCAACACTCAAGGGCCATAATACACGAAAAGTTATAAGTTTACGATATATGACCTCCCAATGATCGTAAAATATTTAGGATTATAATGATCATCCAGGTGTAAAAAGAAAAAATCCCATTGTTTCCTCTGCTATAGGCAACCCGAAACACGGAAAAGCTCTGAGTGTTGCATATTTCAAATGTTTTCATTCCAAAAATACCATTTAGATATTGGCAAGCACAAGGGGAAGAGATCAATATTCTTGATAGTGTGATAATGTAACTCGGAGCTACTCCCTTAAGACGATCATAAGAAAATAATACACATTTTACTGGAACAATACACATTCTGTACAGAAATATTCTAAAGTATACGATATTACTTATTTGTGTGTTTATATGGTGTTTAGAGTTCTCTTAATCATCCAGGGTACTAACAGGTGGAAATAAAGATTAGTGTAGGACCCGAAACATATTAGCTTCCACCGGAAAGCGATCGACTTCCTTCACCAAAGATGAGAATGCTATCCATTTAGCTACAAGCGAGCTCAAAAGTACGCAAACACGTGTTCCAGCGGTTTCCAAAGTTCCACTTTTAAGATGGAGAGCGTCATTTGTTTGTTTGTTTTTTCCTCCAGATTCAAAACATCATCTGTCTCATCATTACAGGATAACTTTAAGTCTTTAAAATGAATTTATGAAAAATATCACTTTCCTGATGCTAGGTTTTTACCACGTCACTTCCTTTAAAGCATATCCTAAGGAGGTAAGGGATAAAATGTATTTTTTAAAAAATAACATATACATTTCATGATTTTCTTGTGTCAGATAGTTGAAACTTGGTTATAAACCAAAACTAAAAGCTTATGAAAAACATGTGCATACGTACCCAAACGTTCTTGTAAATTTAACTTTTAAGGGTTAAGAGCCTGCCTTACTAAAAACAATACAAAATTTATCATTTTTCTTTTTGCTTGTTTTTCATAAGTGAAAGGAGATAATGATATGCAACTTACCACAATCATAGATAATGTTATTCTACAACAGAAAATATGAACCTAAAGAATTTTCAGTGTTGCCATCCATAGAAATTACAGTGAGAAATTACTACTTTCTAAATAATAGTTGTATTTAGTTTGTAATAAACAAAATAGTTTTAACATACAGTTATTAAAACTAAATAATAATGCTATTTAAAAAGTAGTTCACAGCAAACCAAAACAACAAAATACGTAACGAATTGGAGTTGAGATCGTTCCTCTAGTCGCTGCCTTAACTTAGATTTTAGGAAAATTGTTATTCTGGTAACACTGTAATTTCTATGGATAGCAACACTGAAAATTCTTCAGGTTCATATTTTCTGTTGTAGAACAACATTATCTATGATTGTGGTAAGTTGCATATCATTATCTCCTTTCACTTACGAATAAACAAGCAAAAGAAAAATGATATTTTTTTTTTAGTAAGTCAGGCTCTTAAGGGAAATTTCTATATTTTTTCTTAATAAAAATGAAATAGAGATTGTCTGCCTCATTATCATGGGGAAACGGCTGAACCATTTGAAAAGAATTTTTGAACATAGCCAGGTTTTTATAATGTTATTTTCATTAAATGCGTATCCTAAAGAAGAGAGGGAAGGTTCAAAATTTGTGCCAAAAATATAGTTTCTCACGACATCTATAGTTAGATAGATGTATCTTAGTATACAAACTCAATATAAGTTGATATAATTATGCCCTATCGTTTTCCGCAATTACGGTCCTCAAGAAGGTTACTGTGACAATTTCTAACCTATTTTAATTTTCCATTTTGTATTTATAAACGGCCAAAATGAGGAAAGGTTTGAACCGTTTAAGATGAACGGTTTACTACTTAGGTCAACCTGGTTAAGGAATGGGGTTTAATTTTTCGCAAAGAATAATGGTTACACTGAAATGCATTATTGAACATAGTACTTGGGTTCTTATTGACTTGGGTTCTTATTGAACATAGTACTTGAACATAGTACTTATTGAACATTAACCTACTCTACCTATGCAAAGAACTGTCACTTTAATTTCAATTTAAATTTCAAGAGCTGGAATGAAGGCAAAGGCTCCATATTTTTTTTCGGCATTCATGAAGGTGATGTACTCGGCCCCCCGCTCCGGCCTCCTTTACTTTCCCAGGTTGCTTCAAAGAACCCATTTTAAATAGGCTGAGTGAACTTCAGAGGCACAATCGGAACGAAAATAACAGGATAAAAATTTCCAACCTTAGCGGGGATTGAACCCGGACCGTCCAGTTGGTAGGTAGATATCTTACCGACTGCGCTATCATAACTTAATGTTCAGTTTATGTGTAGGCTTCTAATTCTTCATGGCACGACAAAAAGAGCAATTTTGCAATATTTTATCCCTACGAAAATATCAAATAATTTTAAGTCAAACATTTGACATTGTTTCTGATCGTATTCAATACAATGATGGTAACATGACTTAGTTACCATGCTTTATTAGTACTCGTAGTTATATACCAATAAATTCTTATGGTAAAGTATAGTAATAATGTCATTGCATGGTTGAAGATCGAAATTTTAGATAAGCTGCAAATCATTAGTTCTCTTATGTTTCATTAATTACGCAAGAGCTTACTGTAAATGGCGCTCTTTTTTTTTCTCGTGTGACAGTAAAATCAGATGAGAGCACCCTTGTCACTTGATTCATGCGCAGAAGTCACAGTCAGTTAGGCTTCTCTGCATTCAATCAGAAGAAGGTGGTATGATGACTCACGAAACGGGGCATGAGAGTTCTCACGCCGAAGTAACAGAAAATGGCGCTGATTCTCACGCTCTGTAATAATAAGTTTAAAGAGCTTCTTGACTCAACGCAACTAAATAATGAAGCATACGCTACCTCAAGCCAATTATAAAATGTTAAATGAAATATTCCTTCCCTAAATTAAGCACTTTTCTTGACACAAAAAAAATTATTTATTTATTTACCTTCTGTATGATAAAAGCAGAAAACAGAAAACAACACACTGTACAAAATATTAGTAAATTAATTACAGATATCTTCATGCAAGTTATACTTGTTTATACTTTATTTTCTCAGGAGCTGGCGCCATTCTGTAACCCTATATCATCCGAGCACATGCAACCCTCTTTTAGAAACTAACTAAATAAATAACATAACAAAATTATGCTTTACTTTTCATCATTAATATGGAATACATTTTTTAAAAGAAACAAATCAATTTCATACCTTTATCTACTTAATAAAATAATATAATTTTGTTGAATATGTTTTGTATGGATTTTCTTATTATTTTATTTATTCAATATCAAGTTAATTCCAAATAGATTGCATTTTTCATCTATTCAAATGTTGTAATTCTCTTTTATGTATATTGCTAACTACTACTACTACTACTACTACTACTACTACTACTAATAATAATAATAATAATAATAATAATAATAATAATAATAATAATAATAATAATAATAATAATAATAATAATAATAATAATAATAATAATAATAATAATAGCATAGAGACATTCCGAATGTTCAACTACTTTTTTTTTTTAGTAGATGACACGCAGTCAGCATATCGATTTCCAACGTTATTGTGTTTTCGATACTCATAGATTAGTATTTCATAAAATGTATTTATTTACAAAGTTTCAACTAAAGCTGGAAGGTCATTTTACACTAGAAACGCCGTTTAATAATAGAACAGGGAGGAATCTCATGAAGTAAAGAATTCAGAGCCTTTGCATTATCCTTTCATTTTTACCTGAATCTATTCGCATGTGAAACTGAATAATTAGTTAGGATAGCCGATCGCGGAATTCGAGTCCAGCGCCTCACGACTGCAAAGGGAGAAAGCTAACAATTCATCTGAACATGGTCAAACTTGTACTAATTTAAGAAGCTTTTCCATTTGTTCTCATAACAATGTCAAAAATTGTCAAATCTTCCAGTGGAAATCGAGTTGAAGACCTTATGTATAAAATGGAACTGTTGTTGTAGTCCAATATGCCAATAATATTATACAACGAAGCTCAGCTACGTGGAAGCTTATAGACTTGAATTCGTTGCCCAAAATTACAGATTTGTGCAGTTACTGTTCAATTAGAATTTGAAGATTCTTATTTTTCAAATGAGTGGTTAGAATTCTTTTTAAATAGTGAATGCTTTTGTTGATGCCCTATTTAGTACATACAAAAAGCGATGTCTACTAACTTTATTTCACTTACACAATAACCTTTAATAAATCATTCTTTCCTAATAAAAATGACTTCTGAGTTTTTAAGAGTTATGTCTTGTAATATTAGAATCAAATTTCAATTGATTTTTTTCTCTTCCCAATATCCTGAATTCATGAAGTCGATCTCCTACACAATCTGCTGGTAAATTCGTGTCCAAACTATTTCTTAACTGTTCATACCAATCGAAAACTATGGGATTTTAACGTGGCTCTAGAGGCAACTTAGAGCCTCTAAATTAAAATCAGATGAAACTAAACGAAATATTAACAAAATTATATTTTACGAGATAACATTTATTTGTAAGTGGAAGTCAAATTTTTAAACATAAAATTGAGTAATATTACGTCATCTAAGAGGGAATTGACCTCCATGTGTGAACCAAATGTAGTTTATCTAGCCTCCATCTATGAAGCCAATGCATCCATAATTTGTAATTTATTTTTTTATTTTTTTTTTAAAAAAAGGGACTTCCACATGTAGCTACTAGAGAAAGGTATATTTACAGGTGCTATAGTACACAGCTACAACAGGTTGTGAACCACGATTAGTAAACAGATGACTGTCTGTCGGCCACGCTCGCCACACGCCACTGCGTCTCTCCCACAGCCAAAGCTCCCCTCCCTTCCCCCTGGCAGTTAAGCGTAGCGACCTCTTGGGAGCTTCATTTGGAACAACCCCTGGGAAACTCCTTCGTCTGTGTCTATTACACACTCTTATTATGTTCAACGATTTCTCAGAAACCGACAACCAAAGGAAAGGAAGAGACACGATAATCACGAAGATATAAGAATAAAAAAAAAATAAGAAAGGGGGAAGCTGAGGTCATCCATCCCTTTGTATTAGAATCATTTGTCTATTGTTACGTTTCTTCTTTTCTAATTCGAATCTCCCAGATGATAATCAGACATTTTGCTTTGATGGCAGAAGAATTAGATATCATAAAGAGGTCGTTTTACTTAATGATTATTACTGTTCATATTAAGTGTAAAATCTACCGTCAGTATTCCACCATTTCCTACAAAGGCTTCTTGTATAGGTTAGCTCAATGATAATTGCATGATATTATGCTAATTCTCTTAATACATCCTTCAGGAGGACTTTGCTCACACATAATGTCAATGGAACAATGATATTTGGATTATATGAGAAGAATACTTAATTTATAATAAAAATATGACGCCTTCGATTCATCTTTATTGAAGCATAAGGCCTAGTAATTTAGATATGGATAGATTACTTACGTTCAGCTACATCCCCGATGAAAGCACAAAGTTTCTTCAGCAGCTAGAGGTAATTGGAGCTACTTGAATTAAGAACCTTGTTGGTCAAGAAAATTACAAGTTATGGCATCGAAATATGTGCTGTTTGGCCAGT
This sequence comes from Thermobia domestica, assembly GCF_964235325.1. NCBI lineage: Eukaryota > Metazoa > Arthropoda > Insecta > Zygentoma > Lepismatidae > Thermobia > Thermobia domestica. Next base: position 203,583,013 of record NC_137454.1, read on the forward strand.
TTACAGCTTTTTATTGCCTGATACGGTTACAACTTATGATATCAGCAAGAAATAGGTTCCGATTTCGTACGCGTAAGGCAATGTAGACTCAGCATGGTAATTCATAAGATTTTTCTATATTTTCGGTATTCCTACAAACATATTACTGGGGGACACCATAGTCTAGTGGTTAGAGCGTTGGACTCATATCCGCGTGGTCCCGGATTCGATTCCCGGCCGATACCTCCCAATTTTTGGCGTCCACCTAACGTCATGGGGCAAACTGTGGAGTGACGTGACGGCCACTAGGTCATACAAACGGTTAGGAACAGGGTAATGCAGCGCGTTGATCATGTGTTCATCGCTAGGCTGGACGTAGTTCAGCCAGTCGCTGACAGATGGCGTTGGAGTGGTTCAGGCCCTCAAATGGGCTGTTGCGGTAAGTGGTTTGGTTTTAGTGGTTTACATGCATATTACTAGATTAATACTAGTGATATCGTGCTTGGTGTGCATGAATTAACAAATTTGATTGGAAAACCTGAAAAAAATATACAAAATAATTCATGAAAATCTGACTTTAAGTTGTTTTCTTTTCTAACATATTTTCAAAATATGGGACAAACTCATCCTCTTCCTCTTACTAATTTTAACTCCAAACAAGTAATTCTCAAATCTGAAACAAAGCACAGAGTATATTTCATATAAATCAAAGAATTCTTAGATAATTAAGCAGAACGGTTTTTAAAAAGAAAGAAAAAAGCCACTTTCATTCCCTCTTTATTCGACGACTTCCAACTGCAAGCAGATTGAGAAGCCTTAGAAAAGTATACGGCATGTTGCAAATATGGTATTAAAGTCAAACTTTTTTTTTCTTTTTAAGGATTCTCTTTTAATCGGAAGAATGAAATTAAAATCACTTTCTTATTCCCTGCTGATTTTAAACTCAAGAAATGGAGATTGTGGGAATGACTCAAATAATAATATAAGCAATATTGCATCAAAAACGAATATGTTTTTTACGAAATTTATGGAACATACATTTATATAGGTCTCTTAGTTGGGAAGAAGTAAATACAGATCTTCATATTCTTGACACATTTCAAGTTTCAACCCCAAACAATACAATTATTTCCGGACGTAAATACAGAGTTTAGTTAAAATCGGTAAAAAATTTATGAGGGTTATGGTGAAACAGACGAACAAATCGCGGACTGGTAGAAATACATTTAGCCCATTTCCTAACATCAGTGGTGTACTCATGGGAAACTTTAAGGAATTAAGGTTTTTAACCCTCCGCCCCCACCCTTGATCAATATGTTATGGAAAATGTACCATAATCAAGATATAAACAAAAATCACCCTTGTCCTGAAAGAATATGAGACTGAATGCTTTGAACCTCATGAATGCTTTGAAAATTATGGGTACGTCACTGTTGTAATCAATTTAAAAAGTCTGAATTATGCGGAAAATATTTTTAAAGTTCACGCATCACCATGCGGTTGTTTGAACCTTGTTTGTAATATATTCCAAATGGAGTTGGTTAACTTCTATTTCCCCAGATTAAGTTACTACAACCTCTAACAACAATGACAGAACAAGCATGAAAGAAGGAAGGAAAGGGTGATGAAATAAAACAAAAGAAAAGCGAGAAAAGGAAGGAAATCTAGATCAAAAAGCATCAGGTCGAAACAAAAGGAGAAAACGAAAAGGCTAGTTGGAAAAATCAAAGGTAACAGCCAAGAAAGTCTTTGAGTGTATCTTGGGGCGTCTTCTACACCTGTCGCCCTCTGGGGAAATCACAACTGGCAAACTCAGTGACGCGAAACAGAGGTTCATACATATACGGGGGGCAAAAAAGTAAAATAAATGTTTTTTTTTTTCTAATCCCCTTTGGTAAACGAACTACTATAGAAGACCACATGTTACACTAAGGTAGCTGGTAGCACTCAATTATGGCCTTGAAGACATGCGTGTATATGTTTTATGCCTATGTATATGTGTATCCGTTTCGCTATAGTAGTCATTCCCACGCATCCACAAATAGCGTGGGCAAATGTCTTCTTATCAATAGGTATTGTAAGAAACCGAGTGTAGGCATGGCGTACCTAGGTAGATATAGTACATAGTATATAATGTATTGAAGCAAATTATATACGATAGATCTAAAATTAAGTTCAATTATAGTCATTAATCCTAGCTTTTATAATATTACAATATTTATTCTTTTCTCTAGTAAGTATACTTTTTTTAAATACAAGTTAATATAAGAAACTCATTAAATTATATGTATGTCAGATTATACAAGAGAAGCTCTCAGCTTAAAAATATAAATATCTTTTAATCTTTCACAACTGTGGGAAGTCTCATTAAAACAGCCAGAAAATTCAAGATTATTATTATTATTATTATTATTATTATTATTATTATTATTATTATTATTATTATTATTATTATTAATAATAATAATAATAATAATAATAATAATAATAATAATAATAATAATAATAATAATAATAATAATATAACTTTATTTTTAGTGTTGCGAACAGGTAGTAGGCAAAAAATACAGCATTTGTAAGAATAGTACATAATAAAACTTGACAATAATCTACATGTACAATAATAATTATAATGAATTTTAAGTCAATTGTAAATTTAGCAGGTTAGGATCCGTCAGAAAGAAAAAAGTACACGAATTCTCCGTCAATTTTTTTTAAAAAAATCAATATCTAATTAAAAGATGGTCAATGTACTCAAATAATATTTTTCAAACAATGCAATGTAGTGAAAGTTTCATTTAAATAAGTTAGTGCGCACGCAGAAATTTGTTAAAGGGGCATTCAGGATCCCTAGTTAATATAATTTCATGTGTTTGTATACGTATCTTAATATGTTAAATGTTTATTTTTGCATGATACCTTGTTGAAGGGAGGATTAAACCTCCCCCCCCCCTTGTGTACACCACAACTGTATGTGCTAGTATTAAATTAAAATTATTCATGAAAATATTTTGAACTTTGCAATAATTTGAAGGATATATGAATACGTTTTTCAATTACTACATTTTTTGAATAATTATCTTTACAATTATTAATAGATGTTTACATGTAATTGTCTGATTACAAGTAGTGACTCACTACTGTTAGTATATATGAGCATTATGTGTTAGCATTAGGAGAAAACAGAAAACAGATGCAATCTACTACCAACAGTGATATATATATATATATATATATATATATATATATATATATATATATATATATATATATATATATATATATATATATATTTTACATATGCAGTAGGCCTACATCTATCTATATTTAGAACAATAACATACGGTGGGCCCGCACAGCGTAGTCGCTAACGCGCTCGCCTTCGGTGCGAGTCGTCCCAGGTTCGATTCCCGGTAGTCGAAAAAGTGTAAACAGCTTTTTCATCCTGAATGAAGTTTTTCTGGGTTTTCCTCATTCACACCAGGCAAATGCCGGGGTGGTATCTCACATATAAGTCCCAGGCCGCTTCCTTCCTTCAACGATCCTTTCTTCCTTCTCTTTCTCCGGATCGTGTGCACGCCGAGGGAAGTCGTCATCCCTCAAACGTGATGGGCTACCATGGCCATAGATGCCAAAAGACCAGAAATCTACAAAATGCTAAATCCATAAGCGTCATTTTAGATATTGCTTGGGGGGAGGGGGAAAGACCCCTTGATATAAGTAAAATTTCACTGATTTACTACTATTCTATTATTAAAGCCTATATAAATCTCAAATTTAGAGGAGACAATGGCCCCTCTCTGTCCCATCAATGACGCCCCTGCCTAAATCCAGAACAATAATATATCTGTCTGTCGTCAGACTTTCGCATAATAAGGAGTCACCAAATTTGGTCCACAGATAGATCTTTGTCAGATCTAACCGCATACGAAGCCGATTTTTCGATTTTCGGCTTGGGGAGGAAAATATTGGAAGGAGCTCAAAATGAATACAAAAAAAGGAGAGGTTAAATACCTCGGATCATGAATAATAGTTGCGTGAATTGTAGTTTAGCGTCTTTTTCAGTAGAAAGACTACATGAGATGTAGCTTAAAGGAGGATCCAAACCACATGAGCTCCCACAGGCAATCGAACCCGAATCTCCCGCGCCAAATCAAGTACGCTAACCATATAGTGATGAGGAAGCTGTTTTCGGAGTCGCTGAGATGAATAGTAACAGAATCGATGCCATTCAAGTCCACTTTAGCCGCATCGTCACCGGCAGAAGGGAGAGAGGTCAAAAAAGCACATCGAAAATGACCGCTAAAAATAAAAAAGCACATCGAATCCATAGTTTTGGAGTAGCTGAGATGAACAGTAACATTGCTGACGTCCCGACATCTCAGTTCAACTTTAGCCTCCATTATAGTCAAGGGGAGAAGGAGGTGAAAATAACATTCAAAACGACCGATATTAGTGTCGAGATCATAGATTCTGGAATCACCAGGCCGGCCCAGATGATATTTAAACCTAAGTTTAGGGAGAAAAAAAAAACGTATCAGCTGGCCCAGGAATCCACAGGAATAATGCCGAAGGTATTTGCTCTTCCTTATTTATTTATTTCACTGGTTTGTTTGCTTTCAAATCTGATATACTGCATAAATCTTAATCCTCCCCGTACGAAGATCGGGTATTTCAGCTAGTATTTGAATTAATAAGTTCTAGAGGTAGAATAAAGAATATCAATGAACGACGTACTTTTCGTTCCATAAAAATTATTTTTTTCTCGAAAACTACGCATGAGAATATATCCTCAAGCATATCATTTTGTTCAGCTCGATATGATATATCGATTGATATATCTTATCTCAGGACAATATTACAGTTTAAAAATTTAAACTATAAGAATTTATCATATTTCTCAGCTATTTCTCATTAATCATATTTGTATTCCACTGTCTTGCTAGTGTGATAACGTAAATCACGACCAGGATATATTTCAGGATCATTTTTATCCTCATAGCCAGCGTAATTATCATACAGTCATCTTTTTTTCTTTGTTTACAAAAAAAAACATTTTTTCTCATGAGGATTTACAGTCTCCTTTATCATTCTGTTCAGCTCAATATCTCTATCTCATCTTTGGATTTTTTAGTACTGGTAAATTGCAGAATTTCATTATCTCACATGTTTTGGCGGCATATTTAATAATATTAACATTCAAACTAACTAACTGGGAAGAATGCTGACACTATACACATCTCAAGTAAACACTCTGACAGCAATATAATTGTGACAAGACCACTTCTGTAGTTAGCTCACTTACCTGCTAGGGGCGTAAATAAGGGCTGCGCAGACCCCGCATTACGAAGGGCCCCAAGCCATCAGGGGGCCCCAAATCGGAAAGTGAGACATAGAGAAGGGGTCCCACTCCACGCTGTCTGCGGGAGGGCCCCTAAGCCTTTAGTTACACCACTGTTACCTGCCACTGTTTTAAAGCTCTCTGAATGTACTTACCATCTCGATGTGTCTTCTAATTCCACAGTGTGTCCATCAGACAGTACTTGTGATTATGTTGTTGGTTGTTTGCCAACCGTACATGGAGGTGTCAGTAATAAACACGTACGAAGAATGACTTTTGTTATGTGCTTCTATTCTAGCAGCAACCATATGTATACAAACAACCAGACACTCAGTCGATAACCATCTGGATATTCCATGCAACTCTACTTTTGATTTCTCGACTTCTCGTCTCCATCGTAAATGGAAAAATAAAGACATGGATTAATTACGAGTACTTTCCGAAGACAATGCTATTTCAATTAAATGTCTGTAAACATATTTTAAATCATGATGCTGGTACTTGGCTTTTTAATTCGATGTATCTTTATGGGTATCTATGAGCTATAGTACCACATAAATAATAATAACTTTTATTTCAGTGTTGCGAACAGCTTGTAAGCAAAAATACAGCACATTGTGTGGTTTCCGAGTACAACAATACAATAACTTAAGATACAAAATCAAGAAATAAAACAAAAATAAAGAAATAGAGAGGTAAAAAGAGGAAAATGGTATAAAATTACGCAGGCAAAAGTCAATTAAGCAGAATAATTTCTTCATCACGCTATTAAAGTATTCAAGCTAATTAAATCTAATTGAATATAATTGAAACAAACAAAACTTTGAAAAATAAACAGCAGATTTTTAAAGTTACGTTTTAGTTGAATGTTGCTAAAATTACACAGCCTCACAAAAATAAATAAATAAATAAATAAAAGTTTTGTGCAGCAGACCTCAGGATGTGGATACGATGTATTTTGTTATACAGAATACAAATTTCGAAATCCCAGGACGATCAACAGTTAATTTTTTTTTTTTTTTTTTTTTTTTTAAGACGAGAAACTTTAGCAATGTTGGATAGGGAGGATGCATGTATCATAGCCATACAAAAAACAAAAGTCCTGTGTAGCGGACCTCAGGGTATGAATTCGATGTATTTTGTTGCACAGAATCCAAATTCCGAAATCCCAGGACGACTGGCTGTCATTGTTTTAAATGGGCGAAACGCTCGGGCGATTTTGCATAGGGCCGTCACACATTTCTCGCCCATAAAACAAAATTGACACGGTCAATTGACCTGGGGTTTCGAAAGTTTGATTCTGTGTATCAAAATACATCGAATCTATACCCTGGGGTACTCTGCACAGAACTTTTGTTTTTGTGTATGTGTGTGGCTGTGTTATCAATCAACAACAGATACAATGGCAACATAACAATGCATTTTGTTTGTTTGTTTGTTTGTTTTTACAAGTACAGTACATAAACAAATAAACAATTTGTTTCAACAGAAAAAAAGCTATCGATTATTATTGGTAATGAACGACATTGTTTTTTCGATTTTTTCGAAAACTACGCATCTCTTCAGCTTGATGTGATCTATCGACTGACATAAGCTTCATCTTTGGACATTATTATACTTAAAGAAAAATCAAAGCTAATCATAATCTTGGACTACATCTCATTTAACATACGTGTATTGTAGTCTTCACAATGAAATCTTGATGAAATATCAGTTTCATCTTAATATGTGACATGGTTACCATACAACATCAACTATTAGATTTAGAGAAAAGAAATCTGTTTACATCAGGAGTAAAAATGTATCTGAAAAGATAGATGAACACATGACGTCACGCCCTCACCCCATATCTATCTTTGCCTATTGTAATTTATTTTTTAGGAAGTGGATGGACACCATAGATATTTTTTTGGAAGTGGGGGAACGACGTTTCTCCGCGTTCCCCTTCACATTTACCCATCTGGTTTACATAGTTTTTTTTCGAAAACTACGCATGAGGATTCACACACAGATTGTTTAACTCAATGAGATGTATCAATTGGTATAAAATCTCATCTTTGAACTTTTTTATTTTATTTTTCGTTAAACGCTCATAAAATTTATACGATCAAGTTTCTACAATTATAAGAATACAGCTATTTCATAGTTTATTGTGTAACTGTCAGTTGTTGATGTGACACATCTGGAGACAAGCCAAATTCCTTTAGGGTGTATGCAGATTATTATTGGGAGGTGAGATTTTTTTTTGGCACAACTCTCTGTATTGTTCATGGTCCCGTTAGACGCCACCCATTCATCAAACCACAATCACATCTACTTCTAGTACTACTACTACTACGACGACCCATCCAGTCACTTTCCATTCTTTTGTGTTCTTCATAGTAAATGTTCATTCCATTTTTTTTTTTTTCTCAACAAATTCACCGAATCACAGCTAATCGCGAAGTTATATCACGAAACCCATAAAAGTACTCCACACTTCCTTATGCAATGTGCCGGAAATGGAGCATCGCATTCATTACAAGTTAGAAACACTTAGAATAAATACCCTTTGCGACAATCGCACGCAAAGGAAGCTTATGCCAGGAAGTATATGTTTTAAAACTAAAATTGAATTAAATATCCCGGGAAAGGCAAAGATGATTAACAAGTTGAAAAAGAAAAAAAAAAAATACCAATAATACACCTTCAAAGGAAGTTCAACTGTCGAATTATTAAGAATGATCCATCTTTGTCTAGTGGGCAAAACAAACTTCAAATCGAAATCTTCACGTGAACATCCTGTCATGCATAAATGAATTAGCTATGGACAACAAATCAAGTGCAAGGAGAGATCCAGAAAAATTAATCTATAATCGAACTTTCATAAAATAGAGTACGTTTTATTTTACAGCATCTCATGTAATAACCTACAACTTACAAGAAGTAAAATTCAAACAGATCTATAATTCTATCGAATTGGGCAAATTGTACTGTAGGACGTATATATGAGTGTAGATTGAAAATATTTGACTTGTTTGAATTTTAGTTCCCTTACATTTTACAACTTATGATAAACAAAGTAATTTCTGTATTTACAACTTCCATTTGATACCTGTATTGTTCGCCTCTAATTACAAGTCTCATTTTACCTTTATGTACTGCCTCTAAAATTACGCTTCGCAAGAGAGGGCTTTAAAAAGACGGCGTCAAAATATTTCTGCATTCCATCGCGAGTGACGTGAAAACTGAAAAAAAGAACATACATGTGTACAAAAAAAAAAAAGCAAGTATATGGATGCCATGACATTTCCAAAGTGGAAGGTTGCAAGAACAAGATCACTTAAACAAAGGATTATAAAGAAAATTAAAAGGTTGTTTTAAGTATGTATGTGTAGCGAAGGCGGTCGTAGAGGCTATTACTACTAGTACTACTATTACTACTACTCAAAAGGTCAGCCGCGTCGTAGACCCATGACACGCTCACAAAAGTAAATTTACTGCTTATGGAGAGTGTCCACTCCATTCCACAACACACAGGCCACGAATAAGGAATGAAGCAAGTGGAGGACAACGTACGAGAACAAAGGGAGTAAATTTGGAGGTGGAAAGTTGTAGAAAGGAAGGGGAAAAAGGAAGGCGTTATTAAAAAGAAACAGATGAAAATTAAAATTCTGAAGATGGATATTTTAGATAGAAATAAGAAAATTATCCAACCTTATTTAGCAAATTATTGTATACATAGAGTACACTACATATGTATATATGTGTGTATGTTCCTCCATAAGTTTGGAATGCCAGGAGCAATTTCAATCACACTTAGGACACATGTGACTTAAAATCCGAAAAAAAAAAAAAAAACTGTGGATATAAAGACACTCCTGTTACCAACTTTGAGTTACATGTAAAAATAATCGGAAACGACCGATGTTGATGTCGAATTCATAGTTTTCGAGGTCGTTGAGATCAATAAGGGTGAAAAATAAAGTGTCCAAAATAGCCTAGATTAATGTTGAATCTATAACTTGCTATAGATAGATTGGGAAAACGGCTAAGCTGTTTGAAATGACTTTTGGACCATAGTTAGTACCAATCCCAAGCTGGGATTTTATCATATCAAGTTGATTAAAAGGCGTATTCTAAGGTGTAAGGTGTTTCAAAATATATCCCAAAAATTACACTTTTTTTTTTTTTTTTTTTTAATGTGTGTCCTAAGTGGGAGAGAGAGCTCAATATTTTCCATTCTCTATTCTCCCTGTGCGAAGAACGCGAGCATTTCATCTAGTAAATAACAACAACCACCTAATAATAGCAACAACCATCTAGTAATAAATAACAAACAACCACCATTTTTTCAGTGCCTTTATACTTGTAGTACCCCATGTAAAGCTTCTGGCTGCTTACCACTGTAAGAAATCAGAGAGCTTTATATCGGAGGAATATTAATTGACGTGTAGTAATGATTTATTGCATATGTGGTAGGGAAAGCTGCTCAAATTAAGGATCACTTTCTGTATTTTATTTTACCGAAGTTTGTATATTTATGTAATGCTAAAGGATAACGTTGTATACATTTAAATTTTCATATTACAATTTTAATGAAATTCCAGATTGTTACTGGGCATACTAACAATCTTGGAAATGAATAGGCATAAGCATAATGATGATGTTAGACTTTAAATATATAATGGCATAAGATTTAACATTCATTCGTTGACAATAATGATTTAGCTGGAATTGAAAATGAACTGTCGCAAGAATGTGAAGAGTTATTAAACACATTTCCCCGAAAAGAATAAACAAATAGCAACAAAACAACGACATATTATTTCTTAATTCATCCTCATTTTACCAACAACTGATCGAAACATCGTTTCTATTCATTCTTTGCCCATACCGTATTGGTTCACTGATTTTTACGGATACACAATCACCAGCGGCACGTGCACTAATTATTATAATTATTATTAAAACCTTTAATTTACATTTACCTTGTTTCTTTTTCCCTTTTTTTTTTTCTAAGAAGCACGTATCAACAAAAAGAAAAACCTGATTTATCGAAGAAACGTCTGCCATCAAACGTTGTAAATAGTCGACCGGACCCTTCAATCAGCTGTGAAATTAAAGGAGTTGTAATGGCTGCAACGGAAGTTATAAGAGTAGTTTCGTTACGCTTGGTAATCTTTATTACGCTCCTTCAGAAGCCACTGTCAAACAGTCACGTGATCAGAGAGAAAAGAAAAGAGTTATTTCAAAATATGAACATGGATGTTCATACTGCTACATATTGTTTCCTTATATTTTTCAAGGATTAACCTATACTTGCAATCTATATAAGTAAGGCCCTTTATCAAACGAGTTGGTGCTTATATTCTCTCTGGCAATCTGCACTATTAGTTATTTGAATGAAAATAACTATTTACTTACAAAGAAAGAAATACATGGGATTTCTCGAACTGGAGAATTATTTACTCATAGCAAGGGATAGAAAAGTGGACTCTATGCTTTTAGTTCACATGCTTTTCGGAATTTCAAATGTTTTTGTACAGTACAATACAGGACAAATTAGGATGGGATGTAGAGATGTCTAAACGAAGAGAGTGTTAACAAGCGCGTTGGCCTATCAGTGAACTGGAAACGCATGTATGTGAATGTGTAAAAAGTAAAAACGCACTCACAATACAGAAGGGATTCATCAATTTCTGTACTTAAGGTCCATCAGAATACTGGTTAAGAAAGGAAATGTAAGAAAACATTTTTACATTGTTAACCCCTTCCGTAGCAATGACGTATGTGCGTGAGTCAGGATGCTTGCGTCAGCTAATACTAAGGACGTCACGAGTACTCTACAAGAATCTACTTATATTATTGCTGAGTATTCCGATTCCGATTCCGAGGAGAGTATTACTCGACATCTTGATATGACAGTTTGTCAGATTTATTATACTAACACCATGAGAGAATAAATTTACACGAAAAAAGATTTGTTCTGATAATGTTAACAATCTGTTAAAATCAAGTATTTAGGACCAGAGTAGTCAATTAAAGCCTGGAGTGAAAAGGGTTCAAGCAACAACTAATAGCTTATAATGTTTGTTTCTAATTCTTCACAAAGCTTTCTAATTGGGTCCATCACTCGTAAGTGATCCAGTAAAGTAACCAGGATGTACCTGTTGCTCTCAATTTCCTTACTTCAGTATAACCAAAATTTATTTTTAATATAATTATTGGAACTTCAGTTGAAGCATGAACTTCAGTAACGTATTTAATCAACTAATAGAAAGCGAGAATGTGTCTAGAGTAGGGGAGACCGGGGATGGTTGACACACTTTTTCATTTGTCGGCTGTAACTGGCGAGGTAAATTTTCTAGAGAAGGAAAGGAAGTATTGGCAAACTCGTTATACTTTCTCCTACTAATTAAAACAATGTCGAATATTATCTGTATTATATTATGGGAGCTTGACACGAGTGAAATGTATGAACTACCCCCGTGTCTGGGTTGGTTGACACACTGTATGGGGTAAGTGGACACACTCATATATTGAAATATTTTGTACCTATCTTTCATATTCAGTGTATTTCCAAATTATACATTCTAGTTAATAAGTACGAAAATGACTACTAGTACTATTACCTTAAACAATTGAGTACAAATAATGTACATGGAGTGTTAGGTTTACTGTAGGCAACTGAAAACTTGTATACTATGCAGGCTAAAGTTCACAATTTCTTTAAAAGGGAATCAGTCCTGTGCTTCCTACCTACCAAGCACAACCAAAAGTATTATCAAAACTGCGTATTAATTCTTCCTACAACAAAAAGAACTATCAATTGGAATAGGCCTATAATTGACATTAAGTTATGCTTTCACAACTAAAACAGAACGAAACAGAACAAGTTGCAAAATACTTTTACCTATAGCTAACGTAGACCTTGTTGTATGAACATATATTTACTGTTATCTTTTTCTTTTCTTTTTCTTATTTTGTTTATCACCTTCGATGCACCTCCCCTCTTAGCAGTACTTACCTGGAATGTCACTGTACATAGTGTATATAAAGGTTCGGGGTTCGATTATAAGTTAGTGTATTTTATAGTTGTTATATTATTTTTGAAGTCAATGTTAATATTGTATAAAAGACGAATCTTTATTCTTTAAGCTATTGATAATGTGCCAGCCAAGAACAGGATGTAGGGTCACTGAAGGGTCACACATATGTGATGATAGTGTACGTACTTTCAAAATACTCTCTTTTGTAATGTTTTCTTTTTCAAGGAAGTATGATAATGTACGCGCGTGTACATCACGCAGTGAGAGCATGGATTACTAAGTCCAGTTTCAAAGTCTGTATGATAGGTCTCCACGTGCGTCCACGTGTCGACCTAAACTCATGTGATGATTTGATCTTTGTGCTTACGATAGTTTTATATACTAGTTGCTATACTAGGCTCGGCACATTCCGGGAAGCACTTCGATATTGCTATTAAACTCTTTGCGGTCTGTATCTAGGACTACTGCATCTTAGGGACGAGAATTAAATAGTAAATAGTATCTTAGTTCTATATACATATATCTTTACATGTAACTAGAATCTTGGAACAATATATATATATATCTTCGAATTCATATATTTTTGTATTTCGTCGTATCTAGTGTTTCTAATCTTTATCTAAAGTGGAACTTTAATGATTTTACTGCAAGAACAGTCAGTGAGATTTTGTAGATGTTTGTTGTGGAACTTGTAACTTCTATTTTTTCTTATGAACTTCAATAAACTTCTCACGCTTACCAAAAGGAGATCCTATTTTATTTGAAGAAAAAGAAGAACCTGCGCGAAACGCAAACGTAAATCATACAACAGGAAAATAAAGTGGTGGCAGCTGGGCAGGATCTCAACCGAAGTACTCGAAGTTCGATTCCAGTGCACGTTCCACAGTTACCAAGTTGAACATTCATCATTGTAGTCAGAGTTCGTTCTTCGACACGAAGCTGATACGTTTTAAAATATAGTTACGTCCAGATACAGACCGCACTTCGTCGACAACACCTTTTTTACTGTGAGTGCAAGAAGCTTGCCTGTTCAAGGTGTAGCGGATACCTCGGCGTACACACCGTTCCAGTGTTCCAGTTTTATTGCATCCAGTTCCAGAGATCCAGTAAGCAGTACCATTCTCAAGTGTGGCTGGTCCCAATTGAGCAACATTCCAAGCCGAGATCTTGTGGAAATCCAGAGGCCTCATCTTTAAACCAACATCAGGAAAGTACCAGGATCGACGCCAGCAGCACCCCCCATCACAGGAAATTCAAGGTTGGTTACAATTTTCATTGCTTGTTTGAACTTCCAAAATTTGAAAGTGTTACGCCTGGAGATAGAAAAGATTTGTTCTTTGGTTACCGCGGTTGTTGTTTACTTGTGAAGTGAATAACGTAAAATCAAGACAAGAACAGTCTAGGATAGAAGGCTTTAGTATTCACCGTTCCTCTAGGGAAGGATTAAAATATTTCATTCGTTTAATCTTGGGAATACTTGGCAAAACAGAAGGTGTAAGAAAGGTATTGTCGCTAACAAAATTTTTGTAAATTTAAATTGTATAGTTTAACGTAAGTACTAATTGCCAATGGCTACCAGTGGTAGTGCTGATTCTTCTGATACAGAAGTAGAGTATTGTAGTGTGTCAGAAGCACTAAAGTTAATTTCGGTACCATTTTCGGGAAAAAGAGAAGCATTAGAAGAATTTCTGTCTAATGTAGACGCTGCTTTTGAATTGGTTGACCCAGCTAAGCATAGTACCCTTTTGAAATTTGTTAAAGCAAAAATAACTGGGGATGCTAGATCTAAATTGTTAGTTAGAAAAACCACTACTACGTGGGAAGCTGTTAAACAAATATTAATAGAAAATTATTCCATTAGACGAACTATTGATTTTTATGCATGCCAGCTTTTTAGTGCTAGACAAACCAAAGCTGATTCAATTGCTTCATGGGCAAGTAAAGTAGATACTCTTCAGAGTCAATTACGCGAAGCCGTTGCTCGTGTTATAGATGCATCTAAATTGCCAGGAGCTATAGCACTTGTTGAAATTTTAGCTAAAGCAAGTTTTATTCAGGGGCTAACAAATGACAGAATTCAAATGATTGTAAGATCTAAAAGCGATGATGATACATCCTTAGGATATATTATCGAACTCGCTCTAGAAGAAGAAACACAGATCACTTCCCACACTTCTCTCCCCTTTCCAAATGTAAATAGTAAGAAAGCTCAAAAGAAAGAATTAGTATGTTACCTATGCCATAAGCCTGGTCACACCAAAGCTCAATGCAAATTACAGAAAAGAAAGGAAAGAGGAAATTCTTCTAATCAGTTTATGAAAACGGTACACGTTTGTGAAATTTGTCCTGAGATCGCCGCGAGAGGCACAGGATGTGTTAATGGTAATTCTCCTGAGATCGCCGCGAGAGGCACAGGAGGGGTTAATTGTAATTTTTCCGAGAGCGCCGCGCGAGGCACGGAAGGTTATAGCAATTGTTTGCATGTTGCTAGTAAAGTAAATACTAGTGGAAATACTAGTAGGGTAAATACTAGTGGAAATGAGAGAATTTGTGATAAAGAACAAAGTTCTCTGCATTTTAATGAAGTAAAAGCCTGCAGTAGTCAGATGTGCTCAAGTTGTAATGGTCAGGGAAACCGCAAATGGATGTAAATGAGCAACCTGTTTGCACCTCAGATAACACGAAGGGTTGCATAGTAACAAATCAAGAAGAAGGTACTATTACGGCATTCATTAAAGAATTGCATGCTGATGCAATTTTTCTCTTAGATACAGGCAGTGATTTAAGTCTTTGGCAAATCCATGCACTTCCATGCAGTTTTAGAAAGAATATTGATACAACACAAACTGTGACATTGAAAGGATTAAACAATGTTAAAACTAGGTCACTAGGTACTATTTATCTAACATTAGTGATAAAAGGAGTAGAATTCTCACATAAATTTCATGTTATTTCTGAAGGATGCTTATCAAAAGACAGACACATTCTTGGCCGTGATTTTTTGAAACAAAAAAAATTGTTTGTTAGAATTCCATTCTCCTCCTCCTCCTCCTCCCTTGTCAACACATGCTTGCCAGAAACTTGACCTTAAGGGCAGCGATAAGCTTATACTACCGTTGACATATAGTATTCCAGCTCGATGCGAGAAGTTAGTTTTTGTTCCCACAAACAGCACAGGAATTGGAATTGTAGAAAAACGAGAGATTAAACCGGGTGTTTTTCTTTCTTCTTGTTTGACAGTAGCGAAAGAAAATAAATGCATAGCTAGTGTGTTAAATGTGAATTCTTCAGTAGAGAATATAACTTTAGATCCGATAGACTTACAAGGAGGGTGTCGGAAGTGTGAATCTCAGATTTCAAAAATGTTTGTGCAGATCGTTAGGGAGGCTCATGGAATAAAAATCGGCACAACACATTTCGGCGGAACCCCATATTTGGGTGGGGCAGTGCCCCTTTTCGATTTTCGGCTTTAGTAGTAAAAATCGACCTTTTGATTTGAAAATTGACTTCTTGTTGTCGACAATCGTTATCATTCGTCTTCATTTGCGTAAAGATACTTCAATTATGGGTCGAGGATCCCTGTTTGTGTGGGGGTCCCCAGTGGCGAATCTAGAAGGTAAAAACTGGGGGAGGCCTACCCCAGGCTATGATACTATATCATGAGTTTACTTTCAAGAAGATATAAATAATAGCTTCAATTATTTTTGTCACTAAAAGAATGGGGGCTTCCCCCCGGCCCCTGGCTAGATCCGCCACTTGGGTCCCCCTCATAAGTGTGATACATGTTGTTCCTTCATTTTGACAAGCTGAATTCAAATATGTCAATTCCGAGTTTTTGAGGAGCACGTGTGTGGTACAGGTCTCTACCTAGTTTCTGGGATACCGAATCAAAAGTTGAAAGACAACTGAAGGGCTTGAAATAGAACTGAAGGACTGAAGTTTGGCAGAATTCGTGCTAACTTTATGCATTGTATGTTTTATAGAAATGAAACTGCTTGAAAAAGTGTTCCGCGGAAAGACTTTTGCTGCACCAACTACATTTCAGGAATGTTATATCTTCGCAGTCATCACATATGATAGTGTCGTTTAAGGAAAATGAGAAACTCACAGGATTAACAAATTCTGGTGGCCTCGCATCTACATATCCTAATTTATACCAACTATATTTGAACACATCATGGTACCTTGGCGATGATAGTTGTTCATAAACTAGGGATTGCAATTTTATAATGTTGTTACGTGGTGAAGTTGTATATCAATTTGGTGTAAAATTACGAAATCTCTCACTTTCCTTACAAAATTCTTCCATATTCTAAAGCCCCAAATATCCAGTGGTTGTACAGCCCAAGTTGCTCCCGGTGGAATCTGTTTACATAGCATTTTTTCGTCCGGAATGTGTTGCTGCGTCTCTTTCTCGTTAAAAGATGATCATGAGTCTACGAGCAAGACACTTTTGTCCCCTATGTTAGGAACGAAAATGTCACGGATTCACTCCTCCAAATGCAGCTTACTCATCTTTCCAGATTTTGATGCAGAAGCCTTAACATTTTGGGGCTGGAATAAAGTTTTCTTGACCTGTGCTCCAAATTTTCCTGTCGGTTCTGGGAATACAATGTATAATGGCCCAACAAATTTTCCATTGGCAGACATAAGGGATATTATTGTATAGCAATGAGATAAGGCATTTTTGGATTGTGCAGAAGCTTCTACTTTTTTTCCGACCTTGTATGCCTAACATAGGATTACAGTACAGTTCCATTGCAAAAACATTTTGATCGGAATTGTAAGTATTGTCTATATCAAATTCCGGTAACGTATCCCTGACTTCTAGCTGGAAAGATATGGCCGAAGTTTCTGTTTCTTCTGAAGTGTCAACGTCTGATCGCGACACGAATTTTGTTATTTCTCGCTAACAATATTATGTTTCCGTTTAAAACGGGTGCATCAATTTTGGGACCCTTAAAGTTTTCAAGATTAACTTCTTTCGCTTTTTCAGTTGTCCATTTCCGAACATCCATGTCATGTACAGTCATGAAATCTCTTTTAGGCTTCAATTCATACACTAATCACTGATTCTGCTAAACTTCAATTTCAAGCCCGTCAGTTCTCTTTCAACTTGTGATTCAGCATCCCAGAAACTAGGTAGAGAACTGTGCCGCACATGGGCTCCACAAAGAACTTTTAATAACATATTTGAATTCAGCTCATCAAAAGGAAGCTGGAACATATATCACATTTGTGAGGCGGACCCCCCCCCCAACACATAGGGATCCCTGACCCACAATTGTAGTATCTTTACGCAAATGAAGACGAATGATAACGATTGTCCACAACAATAAGTCAATTTTCAAAGCAAAGGCCGATTTTTATTATGAAAGCCGAAAATCGAAAAGGGGCACTGCCCCATCCAAATATGGGGTTCCGCCGAAATTTGTTGTGCTGATCTTTATTCTATGAGCCCCCCTAACGATCTGCACAAACATTTTTGAAATCTGAGATTTACACTTCGGACACCCTCCTTGTTAGAGAAATTAGAAGAAAACCATGTTTTAAATATTCAATGTGAAAAAGACAGGGTCCCACAAAAGTCAAATTCAGAAAGTTTAACTGAACGTTTAAAATTACTTCATAAGCTTTTAAGGCTAGGTCATTTACCACCCAAAGAAAAAGAAAGTATACTTGAACTTTGCGATGAATTCAATGATGTTTTCTTTCTACCAGGAGACAAACTAACTGCTACAAATGTTCTTGAACATGAAATTGTTATTGATCCTAAACATGTAGGCAAAATTGTTAACAAAAAGAATTACCGAGTGCCAGAATGTCATAAGGAAGAATTAAATAGACAAATAGAAGAGTTGTTAAAACAAGACATTATAGAAATTTCAACTTCTCCTTGGAACAGTTCTATTTTCCTTATTCCAAAGAAACTCGATGCATCAGGAAAACAGAAATATAGACTAATAGTCGATTATCGATCTGTCAATGATCTATGTGTCCATTCGTCTTTTCCGTTACCTAACATAGACGACATTTTGAGTAATTTAGCCAATGCGCGTTACTTTTCCAGTTTAGATCTCCATAGTGGGTACCATCAATGCTATATTAGGGAAAAGGATAGACCTATAACTGCATTCAGTACACCTGAAAATCATTATCAATTCAAGCGACTTGCTTTCGGTCTGGCGACAGCACCGGCCACTTTTCAAAGATTGATGAATACAGTGTTAGCAGGGCTGACAGGTACGAGTTGTTTCCTCTACCTGGATGATTTAGTGGTCTTCTCTAGTTCTTTAGAAGAGCATAATAGTAGATTACGTGAGATTTTGCAAAGATTTCGCAAAAGCAACCTGCAGTTAAGTGTAGATAAGACTGAATTTTTAAAGCCAGAATTAACATACTTAGGACATGTCATTACACCTAACGGAGTAAAACCAGATCCAAGATTAGTGGAGAAAGTTCAGAACTTTCCTGTTCCTCAGAATAAGAAACAAATTAAGGGATTTCTAGGACTTACTGGATATTATAGGAAATTTCTAAAAGACTACAGTAAAATTGCTTTACCCTTAACGTCCTTATTAAAAGAAGACGTCCAGTTTTCTTGGGGAATCAAACAACAAGTTGCATTTGATTCGCTTAAAGAGAAATTGACAACTCCTCCAATTCTGCAGTATCCTGATTTTAAAAAGCCTTTTATAATCACATCGGATGCTTCAGCATTTGCCTGCGGAGCTATTCTCTCACAGGGTGAAATAAACAAAGATCTTCCAATTGCGTATGCTAGTAGAGTTTTCAATAAAGCAGAGAGATCGTATTCAGCGACTGAACGGGAACTGGCGGCTCTAGTGTGGGCTAGCAAAGTTTTTAGACCATACATTTACGGAACAAAAGTAACTTTTGTCACAGATTGCAAGCCACTAACGTGGGTTTTTAGAGTACAAAATCCGACATCTAGACTTTTAAAATGGAGAATACTTTTAGAGGAATATCAATACGAAATTGTGTATAAGAAAGGAAGCTTAAATACAAATTCTGACGCCTTGTCACGAATGTATTCTTTAGATGTTATTGAAGAAGAAGATAGGGTATCAAATTGTGATTCACAACAGAAAGAAAAGGCTGAAGCTTTAGACTTAGAAACGAAAAACAAAATTTTAGAAGAGTTTCATACTCAAATTCTAGGTGGACATATAGGAATGAATAGGTGTTATGAAAAGATTAGGAAGTACCTTTCTTTAAATAATATTGACATTAAAGAATGGCCAAAACTGAAGGAAGATGTTGAAGATTACATAAAAGGGTGTGAATTATGTCAAAAGAATAGGAACACACAACAAAAGGTAAAAATGAAGATGGTAATAACTGACACTCCCAGTACAGTTTTTGAAAAGGTCTCTTTAGATTTAGTCGGGCCTCTCCCAGAAACTTTAGAACACAGAAACAAATATTTATTGACTGTACAAGATAACCTTTCAAAATTTGTTATTGCAATTCCCATCCCTTCTCAAGATGCTGATACAATCAGCAAAGCCTTTGTCGAGAATGTAGTGCTAAAATTTGGCATTCCACACAGCATATTGTCTGATTGCGGAAGTAATTTCTTGAGCGATGTCTTCACGCGTATTTGTAAATTGTTACAAATAGAAAAACTACATACAACCCCATACCATCCGGCATCGAATGGTGGTATAGAAAAATTCCATCAGTCTTTAAAATTTTTCTTGCGATGTTATGTGGCAGAAAATCAGAATAATTGGGACGAATTAGCATCATATGCTACTTTCTGTTATAATACCACTCCTCATAGTTCCACTCAATACACTCCCTTCGAACTGTTATTCGGGAAACCTGTAAATGTACCAGGTGTATTACAAAGAAAACCCTCTGAAGTTGTATACAATTACGATGATTATGTAAAACAGTTGAAACACAAATTGCAGGAGATGCACGGATTAGCTAGAGCAAACCTCATTGACAAAAAGGAGAAAAGTAAAGAATATTATGATAGAAACGAAAACGAATGCATTTTTCAGAAAGGAGATAAAGTGTTATTATATGATGAGTCAGTCCGCCGCGGCAGATCAAAGAAACTTGACAGTCTCTGGCGCGGACCGTACGATATAATTCGAACAAAAGGTGTAAACTGTACCTTAAAGGTTGGCAAACAAGAGATGACTGTGCATGCCAATAGATTAAAGATGTATTATTAAGTGACTCAAATTCTTCATGTTATCTTGTAAAAAAAAAAAAAAAAAAAAAAAAAACAAAGGTAAGGAAAGTAAAATAACGTTTCTATATTTACAGGATTGTTCAAAATGATAGGACTTAAAGCTATTCTACTGGTTTCTCTTATATGTAGTAGTCTAGAGCTTGGAGCACGCATAAAGAAATTTGAAAATACGGCAGGTATTTATTATGACTCTTTAGGAGAGGTTCAGTTATATAATACTTACTGGCAATTGGTCTCTTACGTTAACTTAACTAAGCTAGATATAAGCTTTCGTAACTTGGAAACTTACGTAGATAGGACACAAAACCTGTGTAGACACTCAGTGGTGAAATCAAATAAAACAAGTTGTGCTACAGTGTTCGTAAATCAAGTTTTGACTAAGGTATCTGATATCAAAGAGGTTAAGGAAATAATAAAAGAAGTAACAAAAATTTCTTCGCAAGAAAGTAGAAGAAAACGAGGGTTAATAGATGGTATTGGTCACCTTGCTAAATTTCTATTTGGCACCTTGGACGATGAAGATGCCAATTATTACACTCAAAAAATCAATAAATTAGAAAAAGAACAGTTAGATTTCTTGAAATTGAGTAAAGAGCAGATGACTATTGTTAAATCTACCCTACAAGGTATTAATAAAACTCTTCACACAGTGGAGACTAACGAAAATATTTTGAGTCAAGGTTTAGAGCATATAAGTAAAGAGATATCAAAAAGAGAGAGACATTTAAATGAAGCATTTTTGGATTTAAATTTAAAGTATACAATAAATGAACATATCGCAAAAGTTGAAAGGTATTTAAGAGATTTAAAGGATCAGTATGAAATTGTTTTGCAAGCAATTTTAAATGCACAGAAAGGTGTATTACAGCCTCACATAATCACTCCTTATCAAATAATCCAACATTGGAAGGCTAGTCAAAGTGACCTCCATAGTGCGTTATCTTTACCAATTGGGACAAGTACTAGGAATAGTTACTTGTTGTTGAAAATAATTAATTTAGATGTGTTTATCAATAATGGAATATTATCCTACGTAATTCGTCTCCCTTTGACAGATTCCATTCGTTATCTAGTATATAAGTTAACTCCCTTCCCTACTAAAATAAAGAATACAACAAATAAATTTGTTTTTATTCAACCTGAAAAACCTTACCTTTTAGTTGATTCAATTAAGCAATATTACGCAAAAATGACTGAAATTGAGTTCAATAAATGTAAGATTCTTAAACAAGATTGGTTTTTGTGTAAACAAACGTTTCCTATCTTGTCTAGTCATATAAATCAAGAGTGTGAAATGAAATTATTACAATATGTTCATTATGTTCCCATGGATTGTAATAAACATGTGATACAAATTGATCATTGTATATTTGTAACCTTAAATAATAATGAGTGGATTTTTGCTGCTCCACAGGAAGAGAAAATGACAATATTATGTAATGGATTTGAACCTTATGATTTAATTCTAACAAATTCAGGTATTATTCATCTAGATAATAATTGTAAAGCTTATGGTTTGAAGGCGATCCTCCAAACACAAACATGGTATGAAACCAATGTTACAGGTAAAGACTTTACTCCGAAATTAAATCTTACTGATAATTGTTGTGAAATATTAAATTCTCATATATACCTGGAAGATATGCAAATTAACCTACCTATTCAACATGTAATTAATTCGGTTAGTGATTTAAAGGTAGCAAGCCATAAAATCCAGGAAGTAGAAAAGAAAATAGATGATGAACAATGGAAACTACTTCATTCTGAAAAGGTAACTCATCTCTCTTGGTTTTCATATTTTGGTACAGTTCTGATAGCTCTAATATTAATATTTTGTTGTTGTTACCGATGTAAATGTTTTCGCTTTTTCAAAAGGTATTTTGATGATGATAGTTGTTGTAAACAAATATGCATTAAACCTTTTATTATTACTAAAATAAATCAAAAACAAGATACCACTGAGCCTGTAGTCATGTCAAGAATTGCTGAGCAGGTTACTGAGATTACAGATGAGTTACAGGTAGCTGTCCCATCTAAGAAAGGTCCTAATCTACGTAAGGAAAGGTAAAAAAAAGAAAATCTTTTAATGTTTCATATCAGACTGTGAATTTTCAGTATCCAAATTCGCAACCAAATTCGCAATTTGATATGAAAATTCAAAAAAGGAGGGAGGTGTTGTATGAACATATATTTACTGTTATCTTTTTCTTTTCTTTTTCTTATTTTGTTTATCACCTTCGATGCACCTCCCCTCTTAGCAGTACTTACCTGGAATGTCACTGTACATAGTGTATATAAAGGTTCGGGGTTCGATTATAAGTTAGTGTATTTTATAGTTGTTATATTATTTTTGAAGTCAATGTTAATATTGTATAAAAGACGAATCTTTATTCTTTAAGCTATTGATAATGTGCCAGCCAAGAACAGGATGTAGGGTCACTGAAGGGTCACACATATGTGATGATAGTGTACGTACTTTCAAAATACTCTCTTTTGTAATGTTTTCTTTTTCAAGGAAGTATGATAATGTACGCGCGTGTACATCACGCAGTGAGAGCATGGATTACTAAGTCCAGTTTCAAAGTCTGTATGATAGGTCTCCACGTGCGTCCACGTGTCGACCTAAACTCATGTGATGATTTGATCTTTGTGCTTACGATAGTTTTATATACTAGTTGCTATACTAGGCTCGGCACATTCCGGGAAGCACTTCGATATTGCTATTAAACTCTTTGCGGTCTGTATCTAGGACTACTGCATCTTAGGGACGAGAATTAAATAGTAAATAGTATCTTAGTTCTATATACATATATCTTTACATGTAACTAGAATCTTGGAACAATATATATATATATCTTCGAATTCATATATTTTTGTATTTCGTCGTATCTAGTGTTTCTAATCTTTATCTAAAGTGGAACTTTAATGATTTTACTGCAAGAACAGTCAGTGAGATTTTGTAGATGTTTGTTGTGGAACTTGTAACTTCTATTTTTTCTTATGAACTTCAATAAACTTCTCACGCTTACCAAAAGGAGATCCTATTTTATTTGAAGAAAAAGAAGAACCTGCGCGAAACGCAAACGTAAATCATACAACAACCTAGTAGCTATTTCACAACAAAGTAAGCCTAGCTACACTAAATCACAAAACGTTACATACATGTGTTTTCCACTCAGACACATCGTCCCTTGATCACAATTATGACACAAACAGAATTTGCTTCTGTCAATACATGCCTCGTGAGCCCAGTTCTTGCAATGTGAGCATTGGATCCATGATTCGTTTGGTTTATTATTGGTATAGATAACGACATGTTGCAATTTGTACTTCTTGTGGTAGCCTATTTTAGATATACTGACGTAAACTAAAGAAAATTTATTGTTTGAATATGTTTAATTCTCCCCCTCCACTTCCTATTTTACTTTCACCCTATTCTTCAGTACTTTTAAAAAATAACAGTAGGTCTCCACCTATCTATATTACAATAGAAAAATCATTTCACAGTTCCTGACTCCATCTTACCTTAAAAAATGATATTATTCCGCTCGGCAAACTCTTCTGCTGCTTTAGGAATGCAAGAAACATTGTTCTTCGCCTCAATGATCAGAAATGCAAGTCAGATATGCAGCAAACACCCCTTCGAAGTCCCCCCCCCCTTTGTTATCATTACGTGCTTAGCCAATGAAATAAAGAGTGGAAAATAATGCTCTCTTAGATAGAAAATAGACGTGCTAAATCGGAAGCGTTTGAGGAGGGGTGATTTGGGGTAGAGGGTAGGGAAGTACTGGTTGACGTGAAGTGAAATGAAGTTTCATTCAATAAATATAGGCCTACAGTACCAAACTGAAAGAAGGAAATGTCAAACTTCTGAAAATGAAACAAAATTCAACTTAAGACTTAACAAAATACATTCAAAATACCTTTCATCACCACACGGGGTTGGTTTTCACACGTGTCAATCTACTCCAGGCCTTTTGTGTCGACCAACCCCATCGCGCCATGTCAGCTTATACTTCCGCTCAGGGTGCGAATTGGCGGGGGGGATGCCAGGGATTTCCCCCCCTGACAAAACTCTTTCCTACCCTGGAGAAGAAAAATTTTATCCCTGACAGGGATAACTTTTTCCCCCTCTGGAGTATTTTTAAATGGACATAAAGATAAGATAGAAAAATGGAACAATTCTTACTTTTGCGTAGCTAACCTAAATATTACTTGAGTGAAAATTTATGAAAGATCTCACATCTCAACTGTTTTGTACTTGTTAATATATATATATATATATATATATATATATATATATATATATATATATATATATATATATGTGTGTGTGTGTGTGTGTGAGGACTGGGTGGGCATATGGGTGAAATTCATCCCCCCTGGGAAAATTTTTCAATTCGCACACTGCTTCCGCTAACAATGACTATGAGTCATACACTGTTTATCTCAATGCCTGTTGTAGGTGAAATAGTAACCTTTGAAATGCGTCGTTCGTTGTTTTCTTTACTAATAAATTACTACCTCAAATTACATAAAAACTAGAATTATAAAAATTTACTTGCACCCTCTAAAAAACATTTTTTTCTTCTCAACTCTTGAAGTTCTCTCCTATATCTATGAAAGTACAACAGCAACTGCGTCGTACGTAGCCACTCCTATGATATGAGTATTGTGGGGATACCAACCCCTAAACGTGGATTTAATTTGCAGTGTGTCACCTAACCCCTGTGTCAACCAGCCCTGATCTCCCCTACCCATGGTCTTTTCATTCTCTCTCTCTCTCTCTCTCTCTCTCTTCTGTTGAATAGGAATCAACCATATCCTGAGTATTCAGTGTTGGTGGATATCCTCTGAATGTTTTTTTTTTTCACTTCGTCCCATTCTCTGTATGCTGTTAGATTTTTTATAATGTCACTGTTGTTACTATTATGTGTTTCCTGTTATTAATTATTGCTGTCTTTTTATTTGAGTACTCATTGCAAATATCGTATTTTCGAAGATTGGGAACACTGCTTTGAAATTCTGTTGTCTTCATTCATTTTTGAGTTCACGTTTGGTAGCGATTACATGAGTACTAACGAAATTGCTCGATATATTATAAATTAGTGAATTCACTAACCGTTTCCTTTGCGATTAGTGCAGCCTAAGCTTCAACTCAAGCTCTGGATCTATTCCAAGAAGCTACTTACAATCCTTAAGAACTGAAATATTTGGTTTAATGATATAATTTACATTCAGAATACACTTATTTTTACCTCATTTGCACGTTTATTTGAATAAAATCAGGAAATAAAGAACTAAAAACCTTTCATCATATGATATCTGAAAACGTCTTAGGAATATTAGTGACATTTATAAGTATGTTAAATTATGGACCCTGGTTAGTGCATATAAATAAATAGCTTCATTTGATAAATTGTTTAATGCGTTTACGTATGTCAGTGTGTTAGATACTTATTTGCTTATTTTTAAAGATCATGTATGTTATTGAAATTAACATTAAATGACTACAAAATTATGTCAATTTTATACTACAACATATACCATTAAGTCACTGTTTCGAATCTTCGTTTGATGCTGTTTATGCCCCATGTGTAGGAATGTAATGGAGTGTATACCCACTCAATAGTTTTATAATTTAGTGTACTCTAAATCAGGGATGTAATGAGCGAGATATAAGGGCAGGTACACCTTATACCTACGGTCGAGCGTATATCTACCAACAATTTTAACAATACATCACTGACTGTGCGTATTACCAAGTCTGTAGTCTCAAATAATCATGAAATAAAACCATCTGAGACTTTTCATTTCAAGTGCTTAATGGATAGCGCTATGACCAATATTCTTTTGTCAGAAAAAAATAAGTATGAATTAATATTCACACTGCAATCAACATATCTTGTCTTTACACTTTTGAAACCAACAAACACTTGTTCACATGCGATATTTTCTCTTCACTACATATAGCTATCAGTATAAAAAGCCCCCTTGATTGTCTTGCATCTGAATCTTCTATTTACTAAGCACGTAACCTACTTAACTATTTGACATCCTTGAAAGAAAAGGAACTTCCTTTATGGGAGGTACCAACGCAAGCAAACATTTCACTAAAGCCATGTTAACAGCACAAACGTTATGGTAGCTACGGCAAATGTAGCCTAAGTGACTGTCCGGTATCAATTCAATGCTAATTTAAATCCCATAATTTTCATTATATGGATTATACCAAGTTGATCAGGTTCAAAATAATTTCTTGAATATACATCCAAATGTTTTATTGTATTGTACTGATCCTAATACATATGTATGTCTTGCCTTGTTTTCTCAGTTATATTCAAGTGTATCTTGCTTTTCTTGTTTATCAGTACAGTACGCTGTGCTTGCATGCCTCTTATCAGTATCAATTTGATATTTTTTTTCCTTTAAGATTATGTGAATAACACTGCCACTACTTAAGTAGTTCAATTCCAAATGTTTGTGATGTATGCTAAGTTTGAACCAACGATTGCATTTTTTTTTTTCAATTCGTAAATGTACATTCAAGAACAAAACTGTAGTATATATTCTACATGTCGCGTTCTTTCGTCAATAACTTTCGAACGAATGGTCAAACTGTAACCTTCGTTACAGGAACGTTCTTTGGATTGGAATATAGTTTTCATTGGCGGTTCTTGGGGGAAGTCACATGGGTAAAAATCACAATTTTATGGCTATAAGCTGAAAGGGAAAAAACTTATTTAATGTCCTAGTTGCTGTGTACAAAAATTACATTAGATAAGTTTCATTTCCTTCAGTATGTAGTGATAAAATTATTTTTATTAATGTGACTGTTCTATACAGTACTGAAAATTAAATTTTCTCTACATTAGAAGAAAATTAAAATAATTCACTCATTCCGAAGTTACGGATAAAATAACATATAGTTGTCTATACAAAATTTTGCGGCGACTGTACGTACAAAGCACATTTTTATACCAATATCACGATAAACTTGTGTATTTATAAAACAGAACAGAAAGAAATGAAATCTTCCAATTTAATATCCCACGATTATGCCCTGTAGGTTAAGGGAGGCGGATAATTGACGCAAGGAAATGATGATGGAAGAGGAGTTGGTGGAATGAGATTGCGGGAGGAAACGGAAGTACTAGAGAAAACCCACATATACGATATTGTCCACCACAAGCGTACTTGGTCGGGAATCGAATCAGTGACCTCAGGCACCAGAGATAAGCACTCCACCACTGAGTCACTGTGCCCCCCAAAAGAAAATAAAGAATGAAAGAAAATGATTAAGTGTGACTCATGTTGATACTACAAAATTATTATTGTTATTTTGTGCTTTTTTTGCACCTTTTAGCTTTTATTTTCTGGTTTTTAGTACGTCTCTCAAGTCAGTTATTTTTTCCTTCAAAATTTATTTAATTTTTCCACTTTTTCGTGACCCCAGTGGTTAAGTTAAATACCTAAAGTAAAGGTACGACACTAACTTTCTATAAATTACGTCAACCTACGAAACATGTGTGATCAATATATAGCCCTATATGCGTTACAGATGAATATAAACATGATATTAACACTATCGTCTGTTGAGAAGTTTCATGGTTTAGCTCCGAAGAGTATCGTTAGATCCTGATGAAATTTATATGGGATTACCGGTAAAGTATGCTCTTTCAAACAAGAAAAGAATAATCAAAATCGGTGCACGTGTGTCGAAATTATGCTCGAACACAGACACAACATAGATATCGTTTAAAAATCAAACTAAAACAGCTCTTTTGTTCGAAATACCTTTATTATTTCAAATCTGTATCTTATGACATAATTAAAATAATGTGTCATTATAGATATGGACAGAATACTCTTTCTTCCTCTCCGTTCAACTGGTATGGTGCCCGTCTACTATCCCTTTTCATGGAGCTAGTTCACCATTGGTTGACCATTTATTTTTTAGTAACTACAAAATTCCTTAAGTAAGTTTCTTATAAAAACAGTGTTGTTCATGAATATTTTCTGTCTTTATTTACAAATATGTTTCATATTTAGTCTTTAATTGTAATCAAGGACAATATTGTATATATATAACGAAAGTATTATAATAAATGGAAAGCCCAAAAATGAAAATTTGATAGCTATGCTTGAAGGGTTATAGAGACAAACGAAAAGAAACAGTTCTCTTCGCATATGAGTCAGAGATTGGAGGCACCACCCCTGCCCGCCCAGCCCAGCCACATACACACCCACTTGAGATACATCGCTTAGTAAAGAGTGCAGTCAAGTGTTTCATTTTGGTTAAAGTCTCTTGTAAGCGTTAATGGAAAAACGGTGTGCAAACAATATAAAACAAAAAGGTTTCCCTCCCACTACACAAACCTCTTCAGTTTAAGAATACTGGCACCAACAAAAGTTCAAAAATCATTGCATAGTATAACGGTTCCAAACTCCATTCTGAATTGGCCTGCCTTCCTTTTTAATGAATACGGTTTGTATTAGACTAAACATCGTTTACAATAAATATAATCTAATTTCTGAATAAGACAACTTTCGTTTTTAAAAATATTAAAAATCCAGTTAAATGAAAGCTTCAGGTTTACCTACTAATATTATGTTCCATGGTAATGTAACATTTAAAAAATATATATTTATTTTAATAAAAATGTAATTCGGGTGATTATGGTTAAATTTCTAAATGAACTGAGAGATAGTTAATTTCAAGTTTCTTTTATATTGTTAATAAATTGATGGGTGTTTTTATGTGTTAAAATAGATTTAATATAACATTTGATTATTATAATAAAAATAAAGTTTTTTTTGGTAGTATCGTATTTAGAGATAGTGATATAATTAACATTAATACTTTTTTGGAATTTATAATAGTTAATAGGAATTTTGTTTGACTGTATAATTAAAGAATAAACACAACGTGGGTATTAACAAACAAATATAAAGGTAAACTATAACATGACTTTAGAGATGTAAATTAAATTACACAATTCATAAATTTTAAAGATTTGCTACGAAAGATTTCATTTTTAATGTTACTGACAAAGTTGTAATACTCGTATTTATTAAAAGAATGAAAAAAGGAAGAGTGTATAACTTTTATTTTAGAACCTATTAATGCTATTATTTAAGAGTTGTTTGGCTTTCCAATTTTGACATTTATGATTTGTATTATTATTTTTTTTGTTAGAATCATAGTAATTTTCAATATATTTTTTAGTTTACTATTACATTTAAAAATTGATTATTTTGTTAGAAAGTTTATTATTTTGGTTATTTTTTTACTTAAGGAATACTTGTGATTTATTACTTTTTTTATTCAAAACTATAAACATTACTGTACAGCTACAAATTGTGTTGTTCTAACATTTAAAGGATTTACAACATTACTTTTTGTACTTATTTAAAATATTGACTATTATGTATGTATGTAGGTAGGTAGGTATTATTATTATTTTGGTTTATATTCAAAACCAGCATTCAATTTTAGTTTTCTTTGCCACTGCATATTCAGATTTACACTTCACAAAAAGTAGTTCCAATAATTCACGAAGTAATTTGATCGTGACGATTCTAAAGAAAGGAACAGAATTGTCGGTGCAGACTTTATACGAGAAGGCAATTGAAGAGCTACTTCAATTAAGAGATAGCGAACTCTGCTCGAGAAAGTCAATTATAATGGTGTTATTGGAAGCCGAATTGCAAACCAAACATGATCTTTTGAATGTAAGCTATCCACAGTACCATGGTCTTTCTTTAAAAGTAGCGTAGCTTTGGTGAATAAAAAAATGAAATGAAAGCTTTGTTTTACGTCCCACGGTTATGCCGGTTAGGCTAAAGGAGACGGTGATGATGAGTAATGAATGAAATGGTGGAATGAAGAAAGTGGGAGGAAACGGGAGAACCCCGAGGAAACCCACTTTGGTGAATAAATTAAAGGGTAAATTATATGATAAAAGACTAGCGGTGCATTAAGGGACCTCGATATACTGACTCCCGTTTTTTTTAAATTAATATTTTAGTGAATAACAGAAAGAGAACAGACGTTAAAAACTTAGAAAGTAGACACAATTGTATCTGCAAAATGCTATTAAATAAACTATTGTTTCCAAACAAACATGGCCAGTAATTTGGGTGCGCAACTTATGACTTTGCGCACTCAAGTTCTAGCCTATACGAAAGACCTTGAAAACAATTATTAGCCTTGCCATACTATGCTATGAATACGTGTCAGAAGTTTTGTAGAACAGCTTTGTCGTCCGTCTGTCTGTCGGCAGGTATCAGAGGAAAATGGTAAAAGATATTGAGGTGCAGTTTCTTAAATCGATTCTGCGTCCCAAGAATAGGTTCCATCTCCTCTGTTAACTCTGCATTCAAACCGGAAGTAGTTTAAGTTAGCAATTTCCGGTTTCAATGTTTATAATCACACAACGGAAGTAGTTCAAGTTTAATATTCTTTCGGTTTCAATACCTATTTCCACAAAGCAAAAACGGTAAGAGATATCGAGATGCTGTTTTCTGCAATCGATTCATTGTCCCAAGACTTGATTCCATCTTCTTCATTAACCATCTATTCAAACCGGAAGTGCTTCATTTCCAGTTTCAACACTTGCCGGCATAAAAAAAAATTGGTAATAGATAACAATCAAGGGTTTTCTGCAATCGGTTTAGTTTCTCAAGCGAGCACATCATTACAACTCGCAACACTTTACCAACACTTGAAGTGGTTGAAATTTACTACTACTTCCGGTTTTTTCATACAGCAAAAACGGTAAGAAATATCGAGATGCAGTTTTTTTTACAATTATTTCCTCGTCCAAAGAATAAGTTCCATCTTGTCCGTTAATTTTCTATTCAAATCACAAGTGGTTCTAAACGATTTCCAGCTTCAACATTTAACCCCACAGAACAAAAATGGTAATATATAACTACAAGCGTCTTTCTGCAATCGATTCAGGGTGTCAAGAGAATATACCATCAAAATTCACAATACTGCCAAAACCGGAAGTGGTTAAATGTACTACTTCAGGTTTTAATACTGACTTCCGTAGAGATATCGAAATGCAGTTTCTTGCAATCGATTCAGTTTCCCAAGAGTAAGTTCTTATCTTCCCTTAACCATCTACTCGTTCCGGAAGCGTCTCAAATTAAAGATTACAGGTTCCAACCTTTATCGCCATAGGACAAAAACAGTAGGACATAGTGAGTAATGGCATTTTGATATGGATTCAGGGTGCGAGGAAAAGTTATGCCTTTGATTTTATTAATCTATTGCAAACAGTAGTTATATATGTATTACTTCAAGTTTGAGTATTGAGCTCCCATAGTTTGGAAGTCTACCATAGTTTCACATTGTGAAAAGAAACTCACTTGTTAGCTCATGTAATACGAGGAGTGATCAGAAAGTAAGGTTATAGAGCCTACAGTGAAACGTGTATATATTTTTTATACAACCAATACAGCCAACAGATAGTACATACTGTGCATTAAGTTATTTTTAGACATAGTTTCCATATCGGTTGAGGCATTTGTCGCATCGTGGGATGAGTTTGAAGATTCCCTCCTGGTAAAAAGCTTGCCCTTGTGTGTTCAGCCACGTTATCATAAACACGAAGTGTTTCACTTCCTCGTCTGATGTGAACCTCTTAGGTGCTCCTTCAAATGCGGGAACAGGTGAAAGACGCTTGGAGCGGGTTCCGGGCTGTACAGAGAGTGATCGATAATGCCCCTGCTGTGGTTCAAATCTGTTGATACCATGCTGGGTCGGCCACTGCGCTCCTCACCGGTGACGATTTCTATACCAGCCGCGAACTTTTGACATCATTCTGCGACATGCTGAGGATACATTACAGTCTCTCCAGCTGCCGATGAATTTCAACCGTGGTTACGTTCGCCCACATGTGAGACCAGTTTTCCAGACGAGCCGCCATTTGTATTTACCTACAACTAGCGTCATAGGTGGCGGGTGGCTGAAACTTTGCATAGTTGCCAACTCTATGTAATAAAATTACCGCGCACTCCTCATTCCTCTATAACAGATGAAACTCTAGAAATATCGGCCTTGTAACCTTAGTTTCTGATCCTCTCTCGTGGCATTTTGCACATGCTATCTGGCTCATTTTCTGATTTTTTTTTATGTCATTCACTCTCTTTAAGTTATCTACTAAAATTTTAAAAAGAAAATGTTATTTAGTGTAGTGAGGATCCTAAATTCCTTCCCTTGTGATATGCAGTAATAACTTATGTCCATACAATGTTAAAATTAACATGATTGTTTGTTTACTCCTCTGATGGTCTAAACCAATTTCATGGTATATCGTCTTTCAGATGAATGCACTTATTTCTGTGGTTTCATTAGCATTCATTTTATTCAGCGTAAATAAACTCCTTTTGCTTCTCGAGATTATATTTCAAGAGAAATAATAACAAGCGAAAACAGAAACCACAACGTCATATCGCATCTCCTCCTATATAAGCCAGCAAATTGCATCGTCATCCTACATTGAGGTAACATGATAAGCCAAAAAGAGCGAGTCAACATCTTGCTTCATCCTCTCCGCCTCTTGGCATAACGAAGGGGAAAAGAGACGTCGGTTGCAGAAGAAAGAAGTCAAATGTGACACTAACGACCATTTTGTAAGTCATCAGAGGAAGAATTTTTCTTCACTGGCTCTTTTGATGGAAACGATATGCGTCATTAGACTCCCATCTTCACTGTTTCAATACTCAACAACATACATAGTCTACACATATGTATATTTACTTTTACAACAAGAAAAAAAACTGTTGTCTCTGAGCCCGTGCGGCAGAGGCAATCATGCATACAGAAAAGGCTGGAATACATAATATGACAACGGAGGACGAATGAAGTCATTTTATCCACATAGTATTGGATCATTTGTGGCACATGCTGGAAACGATCAGGTTTTTATCAGTCCTTCCAATGAAATGCAATGTGATGCTGATAACGTAGACGAGAATGTCTGTAATATGTCTATTGAAGTGGCTGATTATATCCATATTGATAGGGGAGAAATATGTCGAGGTGAAATGGTTACTTAATATGTAAAACCAGTTGTTCCCAACCTTGTTTACTTGACGCCTTCCTTCGTGAACCCTACATACCTTACGTCCTCTCTTCCTTGCCGCTTTTGGTCCTGACCCCTTTTGAGATTTCAGATGCAGGATTGAATTCTCAAACATTCAATAATAATAATAATAATAATAATAATAATAATAATAATAATAATAATAATAATAATAATAATAATAATAATAATAATAATTATTATTATTATTATTATTATTATTATTATTATTATTATTATTATTATTATTATTATTATTATTATTATTATTATTATTTCAGGATAACCTCCACATAGTATTCTAGTGCATTATTATTTTTTACCAGCTTCGTTGTTAGTGCTATCACATTTCTTAGTCAATAACTATTTTGAGTTTGTACAATATTTAATTTAACGCCATTTTGTTAAATTCGTAATAATTGTAATTACCAAAGCAGTTTATTTCTGTCAGTAGCTTGCGCCTACCTTGCTCGATCTCCACGCCCTTCCAAGTTGGGGACCACTGGGTTAAACGGAAGTGTATAACTTATTGTGATTTTTTTTTAACTAGGTTTAGTAAGTTTACCGTGAATTTACTCACTGTAGTTACTCCACTGATAATCGATCCAAAGAATTTAGAACCTCAGTAGGAGTAAGACAAAGAGACAAACTATCAATATACCTTTTCAGAATTTTAATGGACGGCATCATCAAAGAAACACAGTCAAAATATCCAAGTAAGAAACTGGAATCTCAAACCAATAAAAATATCATAACTAGTATACGCAGATGGCATAGTTATTTTTGCAATACACAAGCTAATCTAGACACAAATTTAGATATGTAAAAGGGAGAGTCGTCGTTGCCATTGAAACCACCGTTTCTTAATTTTGAACATACTAGATTCGATTGAAACGAGAAAACTTTTTATCGGACTTCTAAAGAGAATGAAATAAAATAACTAAATACATGACCGTGTTTATTACATCTAGGATTCCCAGTCACGACCCCCTTTTCAGTTTTATTAAAAAATAGAAGAAGAAGATGAAGAAAGGAAAAGGAAAATAGAAAAGGAAAGAGGTAAAGTAAGAAGGTGATAAAGAGGAAGCTGTTACTGAATATTTTGAAAAATATGGTAAAGAAAAGTGAATAATTATCGAATTCCAATAGCTATTGGGTTAATATTTGGTATTCAGGTGATTAAGGGTAGACGCATGCTAACCCATACATCCCCGATCTAGATCCATTTAACCCCAACTACCAAATTATCCCGATCTAGATCTGAGATAGACGAGAAAGTTTAAGTTTACAGTTTATTCAATATTTCCACTAATATCCAATATTTGAAAAATAAAAGACGAAGTTGATGGCATGTTAGAATCGACCACAAAGAAAAAAAAAATCAGAGTATTACATATTCGTAGAAGATTTTGACTCTCACAGTTCTCCCATGCTGATCATTCGTTCAGGCTACTTCAGTCCCTTTTACTTCCTTCATAGAGCCAACTTAAGTTAGTATTAACATTCAATGAGTTTAATTGATAACTACCATTAATTATAATAAGTCACACATATATGTCAAAATAATGGATGCACTTAATAATGAACCTACATTTCACTCACACACACATTCATACAGGACAATGTATACTTCGGGTTGTATTTAGTTAAATTAAACTAACCTAACTACATTACTATATACATTTATTACATTTCAATAAAAGAAAAATTAGTTGGACATAACAGGGAAAAAATTTAATACATGGAAAGAATGTTTCATTAACATGCATAGAAATTCGCTAATTTTATCAAGACCAAATAACACATTTATCTTCCTATATATATATTAAAAGTTGAATTACATAAAAGAGAATTTGACAAAAAAAAAAATGAAAGACAAAAATAAAAAAAATTCAAAGATCAATACATTTAGGATTCAATGTAATGAATATATATATATATCGTTGCGAAAAAAAAAAAGAAGAAAAAAAAATATAATTGGTTAATTATCCTAAAAAAAAAAACACTTCAGTAACATTTTATTAGGTCTCTGTCCCAAGAGGAGACATTTCGACGATTTTATGAGTCTTTGTTCTCACATCGATAATAGCTCCTTTTTCCAACTCTCTTTTCGCACTGTGGTTTGTGTCCAGGAGAGTGTTTAATTGTTTTTGTTTTAGCTATAGACAAATAGTCGCTTCATATCACATATATATTTATATTTCTCATTTCGTCACTCGACGCACTCAATATAAAATTTCAAAGTTTATCAAGGTTAAAAAAAATTTTGAATCCAGTCACAGATATTGAGAACATATTTCCATATTCCGGTATTCACCTTAAGTTATCAACTAAATTTCTCTTCATTAAATTTAAGACCAGTAATTTTCTTTATAGTATAGATCTTGTAGTCAAAAGATTCTAGTCACTGAATAGTTAAATTTCTGATCGTAGGGGAAGGATTTGTTTCAGAGTCTACTGATAGAAGATTCGTTGGTGGGGCACACTGTTTCGTAGGTTATTTATTTCACTTTGATCTTGCGAATAAATTTGGATGAGGATTAGGGTTATTTTACTTATCTTACGACCTGCTACTCGTTTTACTTACATGCGGTATTTAACATTATATTCAACTTTAATAGTTACAGACATCAGTAACCACTCAACAAAATGTAATTTATTACAATATACGCGGTAACACTATATGTCACAAATAGTTGGTAACGGTCGGGTGTCAAAAACCTATGGCAACCTAAACAAAACCAGGGTAAATACCGAGCCCATTACATACATACTCGTATATATATATATTCATATTATTCAATACAATAAATTTCACTTTAATATCCATCGTAGTATTTTGTCGACGTTTAAATTCTACATAACCGTTCATATTCGACAAGTATTCATATTTTATAAATGTTTATATTTTATTGGCTCAAAGACAAAACAAAAACCCTGACTATCAAAATTCACTTTTTTCTCTCATAAGGTTGCAACATTGTACTTTCTATGTATAAACCCGATAATCAATAATCATTTTCAATTTACTAAAGATCCGCGTAGATATACAAAAATAGTTGGTGTTATTTAGTGACATAAGAGGTGGAAATGTAACAAATTGAGCAGGCACGTAACTTTTAAAACTATGTAAGCACATATATAGATGTATATAAAAAAAAAATCAATGTTATTGGAAACTAGTGGGCCCAGACTACTAATACATACACACTATATGACCAATCAATAGAAATAAAAACCAGAAATCAGTTGTCAATGGATATAATTTGTATGATCCATGAATAACGAATGTTTCTAGGAATCCGAAAGCATAGTGTACCTTCCCATCAATTTCTCCAGTGGTGGATTGAATATCGCGAAAATGGTCCCGAGATGTGCTGCAATACCTCCACGAATTGCATCCCTCGATGTCTCAGTTAGTACATACGATCGAAATAAGTGATATGAATATTGTACGTTTTCATGAGTTTCAGAAACCGGGGGGGGGGAGGTTGAAAAATTTGAAAAAAAAAATCTCGAAGTAATGAAGACAGAGAGAGAGATAGAGAAGAAGGAAGACGAAGAATAGGGGCGCCAAAGACTTAAGTGGGAAATAACTAACGCTACAAAGATAAAAGTCGAATTTCGCTCTCAACAAAATCCATAGCCAAAATATTCTTAACATGCCAAAAGGGTGGTCTACTCAAATACGTAGACTCAAGGAGCGCCCTGCTGCCAAGGATGCAAGTTCTGTGTCCATCAGATCCCAATCCCACAAGAGTTTGGTTGTAAGATTGAAATCCGATCCCCGTATCCGGCCCAAACCAGCAGGGTCCCGAAAATCCTCCGGAAGGTTAGAGACGGCGTTAATTTAGAATTTCAAAAGAAAAAAATCATCCGACCTCTTGGAAACTAGAAGATTCCAGAATAGTAATGAAATTAGAGTAATAGCTAAGATATCCCTAATTAGAGGTTGCCAAAATAAAAAAAAATTAAATAAACTGAATTTTGGATCGGTGATTTCAATATCCAAACATCACCGATGGCTACCCAGCGCAGACATGCCACAGTCTGGGACGTCGTTAATTTCCCTCATCTAATTAAACTAAGAAAAGACATGAAAATACTTAAGGGGACTAAGGGTCGACGTCCGGGTACGCTAATTAACATGCATATTAATTTAGTAGCAGTTAATTTAATCGGATAGTCCGAACTGAGTTATATGAACACTGCACAATAACTAAATAAAGTAAGCGACAAAAAAAAAAAAAAAAAATCTCTGAGAGGCAATGAATGTTAAAGGTATAAATGACCGAAACCTGTACTTTTCGATGATCACAGAATATAGCAGTTGGTTTTCTTAATTATCATTTCTGTCGACCTTTAGAAATAATTCCCACATGATACTACTCTATCTATTGAAAGGCTTAAGATCTGGGGCTGTTATTATGAGGTACATAAATGCAAAGTAACACACAATTCCCAACTATAATTTACATTCAAGTAGCAAACTCGGTTGGATGAATGCACTGGTGTGGAAGTCAAAACGCGAGAGTTTTTTTTTTTTTTTCGTAAACATATTCATATTTTCACTATATAAAATTCACTAGGCCTATCCATTTAAATATAGGGGTCGTCATCTCGTTCATATTATATATCATATTATTAACATATCATTACGTTCATTCATTATCTACTAATTTTCGCACGAAGTAATATTTTATAAACACCCTATTTCGTACATTTTACACGCAGGCCATACACATATCTACATTACGCAGTAATAAATATATATATATATATATATATATATAACTATCACAATCTATCACGCTCAAACCACCACACGATCACATTCATCGAACCACGTACTCTTTATTTCGAAGCACCCAAATTGTATTTACCTTGCAGGTTTAAAAAAAAAAATCATACATGTATTTACGGAAAGTTAAATTGTCAATGATTAATCTATTTCTGATTTGTTGATAAAACTGAAGCAACAATGGAATTTTCGACAGCCACGGGAAAAAAGAATTTAATACTACATTTTTAAACAAACAGTAACAGCATATGGGCTTTACTTCTATTAAGAAAATAGGTATTCTTTATTTCGGCGGATATTTCAATTTCTACTGACCCTAGCAAGCTGAAATTTTCAGTACAGTAAGATCTCATGCTATTTTATACGAAGGTATACTCATCTGAACCGAAAACCATGTCCAATGAAAGTAATTTTTGAATAAATGACTAAAATCCGACAACCTAGATCACTAAGTTATGCGATGTCGTATTGTCAACAAACAATTGAGTACCGAAACCGGACGCTGTGGCGCTGTAGTGGAGGCATAATTTACCGTGTACTGAAATCTATACTTGTACTCATTAATCAGAAATTTAATATTTACTCTGGTTTATTTCTGTTAGGAAAATGGTACTAAATTAACACATATTTATACACTGTCCAAATCGAAAATTCACACACTCACACAAAACTACTAACTACATACACCACTGCTAATACTATACATAAAACAACTAACTAAACCAAACATGCACCATTTAGTTACATGCATGTTGACAAAATAAATACTCCCTTCTGATATATACCGTCGGCTCTATTTAATTTAGAGGGGGCAAAATGAGAAAGGTAAACACTAGGTCCAATTGACCTGACCAATTGTTTACATAATGACTACCAAAAGTTGATGCCCGGGGGGCACCTTAAGGAGGTTTATGTAGGGACCCTTCCCCTAAAAGGGGAAAAGGCCCTAAAACGAACAATAACTAACCCATTCCCCCGCTAGAACCGGTTCAATTCAGAAAAGGGGATAGGAGCCCTTTTGAACTAACTTAAGCTGCCATTATGATTATTTACAGTACTATTAAACCTACTACATACATGCAATTACGAAATAAATAATAATAATTCACATTTACTTAATACACGACCAACATGCACTAATCAGGTCGTAATTTCCCTAATCCCTAATTGAATTTGAAAAGATAAAAAAAAATCACTTTCCTATATTGTCTATCCTATCTGGGCAGCAAACATGGCTTCCTGCAAACCGAAATCCTGAATCAGATATTTTCCCCTGGTTTTGCAGTTCTTTCAACAAAAATATGGGTTTCCTGGCTCCTGATTGATCACACGACGTTTACGATGACATTTAGTCTAAATTTTACCTGTTTTACACTCGAAATCCACGTCTTTACCAGCCAGTATAAGTTGATTTTCACGGCTGTGCTCGTAGAGTCGTTCTTGATTATTCTCATAACATTGCGCCGAAAAAGCCAGAGGTAGGAGAATTCCTCCAATCAGAACGAAAACTTTAGCCGCGGAAATTACAAAACGAATGGAAATTTGGTAAATCCAGATATAACCGGATCTGAAAGTGACTACGGACTAGTGAGAGGGGGTGAGGGAAAGATTAGGTACCTGGCTAAATTCTACATTGGTCTGAAATTAAGGAAATTTATATCCAATAACGGAACTATGTTTCGGTATGACGTCAGAATGGTAAACATTGTAACTATTCAAGTTATATATCCGTAAATGGGATTTACACTTAATCAAAATATAAATAAATATATTATACAGTGGGAATATGGTTATTAATGAAACCTTTCGATTCATTGTATTTAATTCGAAGTAAAGGGAGTAAATAAATTGTGTAGCTAAACCGAAATTGAATAAAAAAAAAATTACTAGGTACAGGGTGCGTAAAAAAAATTGCCATTACTTTCAACTGTAATGGTACATTACAGATATAATAACTACGAACTGAGTAAGCAAAATATGAAGATCAACAAGGGAAACACAACAAAACTAATGCGCATCAGAAGGACGAATAAACAATGCATAATACACCACGGAGGGAGGAGTCGACAAATTTAAATATCTGAGAATTGTCATTAACAAAAACGGAAGATTGAAGGAGAACTGAACGGCAAAATAACAAATACAGGCAGACTACATGGCGTCATTAACCATTAACATGGATTCTTAGGGAAGAAAGAAATAAGCCAGGAAACAAAAATAACAGTCTACCAATCAAAGACAGAAACAAAAACTACCGGCATTAGAAATGAAATTTTTGAGAAGAGTTACAGGAAAAATAAAGGATAGAAATCAAAGTTTTCAGTAAATAGTTATTATAATTTTGTTCACTGATATTTTCATTTCACGATTCAATCTAAGAAATGGGGGGCGAGAAAGTTAAGTGTAGTGGCCCGTCCCTTGTATTTTGATTGTAAGCACATCTAAAACTGTATTACGTAGAGGAAGAAAAAAGTGGCAAATAAAAGACACATACGAATTCATATTTTTGTCATTTGAGATTTCTACTTTTGTGCTAAACTGAGCTTTCAGACCATTCACAACTAATAAATGTATTCAGGTAAGAACTTCACAACTTAATACTAGTTTATGTGGTCACAAAGGGAAGGTATTTCCTTGTTTTGTCTTGTCTTGTGACACCCCATCCGTAAACTCGATTCACCTAAGCTCACATATGAGTTTATGCAAAATTATTTTATGAAAGAGCTCTTTGGAGACCATTCTCCAATCATTTATTTATCGGCAGCATAGTAAATGTTATTGGCTTCATATTTACAACCAATAGCAGTTTCAGGGTACGATTGATACTGCCCGCTAGGAACTTGTTGGGAGAATATCGAACTTCGGACAGAGGACTTCCAGTGGGAATGAAATGCCATCAAGACAGGCTCGTAAAATGTCATGGCTAAAAGACATTATGATAATTATTCAATGCATTTTCACCCATCTACAATCGAACCCACGATCACATGACCAAAGGCACTAGAATAACTAGAGTGGCCTGGAGTTTGCAGAGTTTACACAGGAGGCTTAAAAGGGGACAGTAAAAAAGATTGAGAGCTTATGTTTAATACTATATGAACACAGACAAAACAATTTAAACGAAAAGCTAATTCCCATCATATTTCTTCTGGTTTCATTTTCTTTTATTTACAGTAGTTGACATATGAAAAAGCTCCATCAGCATCATAAAATCACTTCCGAAGTTTAGGCAATCAACTTCTGGAGAAAGACAACTTCCAGACACTTCTTGTTTAGTTGTCTGTCCTCTTCTTCGCTGGAGTCTTTTAACTCCTTCGTGCACCTTCGTCTACCTTCGGAGTCGTGATTTCTACCAGGTCACGCATAAGAACCCATGCTGCTTGCGGTAACTTAGACAGGGATACCAACACTACAAATTGGTAAACTTTGATACGATCTATTAGCCAAACTTTGTTTTTTACTTACAAGAAAAGAAATACTGTAATTAATTATATTACTACCAAAAACACAAGACTTAAAAACACATACATACAGAACAAATAATTAATCGGAGAAAAAAACGATTAGCATGACCACACAAATCTACAAAAAAAATTCAATACTTATTGTATTTTCAATTCATGTAAGCAATAGGACATCAATTGCAATTGCAAACATCGAATACTAATACTAATACTAATACTAATAATAATAATAATAATAATAATAATAATAATAATAATAATAATAATAATAATAATAATAATAATAATAATAATAATAATAATAATAGTGTCAAAACAAGCAAATACGAAAGCGATCCCAAGGTATAAAGTAAAAACTGTAATAGTCTTCTAACAGCAAAATCAATGAGGATTTAAAATTAATTTATCAGTAACACACTTCGAATAGACTAAATAATTAAAAGCACATACTTTATCTCAAAATACAGGATTTTCTTTATGTGATTGCGTTGGATAAGGAAATAGAATGTAATGGTAATCGCATGCAAATCCTGTCAATCAGTGACCTTTCTAATATTAATAAAAAAATCTCGGATAGAACGGTCGCTTCTTTTTTTGGTTTCTTTTATCAACAGACAGTTGCGTTGATAGCAGGAAAATTCAGAGAGCAGCATTTGAACATCTCAGATATATACTAAAATCAAGTAGCAGTGTCGCAATGTACACCCCGTGAAGAAGTTTGGTTTCTCATAGCGTACAGAATATCAAAATTGAATTTGACTTTTTGTATTTTCCTTCATTCTCCACTTCCCAATCAAAAACTCTATTGAGATAAATGCATATTTGAAACATTAGCAAATATTCAAGTTTGTAGATTCGTCGAGCAAAGTTTCATTTTAGCGTTGTATTCCATGAATAATTTGTATTTTTATCCTAAGCATTATACTGATCCGCTAATCTCAAAAGTACTGTGGATGGCCTATCAAGCAAGAATGATATCCATAATTAATAACATAGGAATTGAACTCGATTCCTAACTTTCGTCTCTACAATCTGGTCAAAATTGGTGGTGACCCATGAAGTATTCTTGAGAGTTTTTGCCTCCCGGAAGGACATGGACAGAGTAAATATATAAAGGAGGAGGAAAGACAAACTTCTTTAATTAACTCCATAAACCTCTCGGGTTCATATCTTTTCTTGCCCGCCCTGTAGATGAGAAGCTATACTGGGTTAAGATTGAGCTGAGTTTGAGTTTAGCGACTCTTTCAGCAGCGAGGCTACATGAAACATGGACCTACTGATTAATGTGGAATCCGAACCACATGAATTCCCGTCCGGAATCCAACCCGGGTCTCTCACGCCAAGAGCTTGTATGTACGCTAAGCGCTTAGTCACGAAGGAGCTGTACTGAGTTCAGAGTAGAAAGTCAAATCCAGGGTAATGATTTCTACCAGGTCACGCATAAAAGCCTCTGCTATATGATGCTTGCTACTCTCAAGTTAAAGATTTGCTATTGTAAATCAGAAAATTAAAATGACTGACATGTCTGTCGATTTTCCAAAAAAACCTGAAGCAATGCAATTCTTAGTTTTTAAAACTACATACATATTATCGCCACACATTTGAATTTGTTTTACTTTTCTGCCATATATTGTGGTGTTTAAAATAATAGCTATGTAACGAAGAAAATTTTTAAATAGGCCTATGGTTTTGTTATGTTATAAATTATGAAAAATATTTTAGACTTTTACTCTTGCTTTGCGCAGATAGTTCCTACATCGTCTCTTCCGTGGTTTGTTCTGTGTAGATTTGATGTATGTTTGAAATCTTTTTGTTTATTTTCACCACATAATCATTACGCGAACTCCCCTCTCTTTCCATTTCGTCTTATTTTTTCTCTTTCTAGTTGATCAACCTCTAGGGTCAGCGCCGTGTGAAAAGAATATTCCGAAGAGTGGTTGAGTGCTTCCATCTATTGACGAAAGTTGGAACTCGATCCGTGAGATGTTAAGATCGCTTGCCTACTAACACCAAGACTATACAGAGTGTTCTCTTACTACAACTGAATCGATCCCACTATTATGTTTTTTAGGCTAAAGGAGACGATGAATAAGGCAAATGATGATGGAAGAATTGGAGGAATGAGAATATGAAAGGAAACGGGAGTACCCAGAGAAAACCCACGGACACGATGTTGTCCACCACAAATTTACTTCGCCGAGGATATAAGCAGGGTTCCCACGCACCGAAAGTACTGAAGTAAGTACAATGTGCAAAAGAAATTTAATTATTACTTAATATCCCGCGACTCATCGACCGGATTTCAATTTCATCCCTCCCCTCGCCCCGAAAAAAAATATTTAGAAAACCCACAAGAATCTTCATCATGGCTTCCTACGGTGATTCTATCCATTGATATCCGAAAGTTCGAAATTTGATTGTAATATAAAAGGTAGTATGTAAGTAAAAAGTA
This sequence comes from Thermobia domestica, assembly GCF_964235325.1. Taxonomy (NCBI): domain Eukaryota; kingdom Metazoa; phylum Arthropoda; class Insecta; order Zygentoma; family Lepismatidae; genus Thermobia; species Thermobia domestica. The sequence continues at coordinate 203,627,408 of NC_137454.1, forward strand.
ATACGCAAATATAAAATTTTCGTTATACAATACAATATATTAATCATAATCGAAAAGTGTCAGTTAAGTAATCAGTTACAAAACTAACAAGAGGTTTCCGTTCTGTATGGGTAGCTCATCCTAATCAAAAGAAAACTTAAAATTCCACTCTTTTGGGCAATCTATTAACGTCACCCGAGTAGCTCTTCTATTGTTGTATTCCATAGACTACAGAAAACAGTAGACAAGATTAGTGATAATATTACTTTGAAATGCTCAAAATTTTATATTTTCATATAATACAATTTTGAGCTTTTTGATACCTTTAGTTCATGTTCACCATGATGCAAGATCATGTGAGGTATTTAAACTACAAAAAAAAAAAAAAAAAAAAAAAAAAAAAAAAAAAAATCGGAAATACCACACGAAATAATCGCAAAACTCACTACAAACTGAAATTTTATAAATTAAATATACTATCACCGCTTTACATATGATATTAGATTGTGTAACGTACACTCATGTCCAGAAGTATTGTCGCATGTTTATAAATATATTTTTCTAGGAATATAATCTGATAACGAATTCGCCCGGTATTTCTTATAATGTTAGTATGTGTATAATCAGGAAAGACATGTATGTTGCAAATCTGATGTCAAAAGAGCAGTAAATAAGAACAATAAAACGAAAACAAAACTTTCTTGCCCATTTAGCAACATTTTGTTTTAGTCATTCTAATTTTCGTATTTATAATTCTTTTCCTATGAAATTTACCACAAATATTCATTTCCCGATTATACGCATAGTATCAGTATTAAAAGTAGGTCTACTCTGCAAAACCATTATCAAATTATATTCTTACAAGAAGACAGATACAATAATAATAATAATAATAATAATAATAATAATAATAATAATAATAATAATAATAATAATAATAATAATAATAATAATAATAATACGTTCCTTCATATATAGCTTGTCTATGACACTTGAAATAACTGTAATTCATGAGCTAATGTTATATTGCATTACTACGGTATCTATTTATTTACAATAGTTTATTTAGAGTGAATCATGTCTGCTTTGTAACTTCTACATATGACTTTGTAATGATTACAAATTTTTATCCTCGGTTACAAATTCTGGTAGCAGTCAAGTCACCATGGTTGAGCTATAGATTTAAAACACATTAAAATTCTTTTTCTGGACGCCCATAAAATTGTTCTATCACTTACCACAAATTATTAAACTGAATCAAGAAATTTATACAGTAAATTCAATGAAGAGATAAGGTCCATGCTATTGAATGATGCTTTTCATACTTTTTTGTTTTAAAACTCAAATGATAGTTCTCAGACACAGTTGTTACAAAATGAAACAGAATAATTTTAACGCTTATATATATTGTAAATAATTAACTATCTCTAAGCATAATATGTACGAATCAAATACAATATGTTGGCTAACATGTTATACGTATCAAGATGCTATGCCATTTACACATACATATGTGGTACAACGAAGACAATACGATATATATAATACATTATATATTCAAGCTAAAAAAGCCTACCATCAACCCAATAAAACTAATTGGAAATAGGTGGTCTTAAAAGCATTAGAAGATACTTATACACTAGGTCTCTGCAGTTCAAATGTTCCGACTGAATTTCGTACTTTGTTTAGAATGACTAAAAATACGACTTACAATATTATAAAGATCAATAAAGTATTTAGGCCCAAAAGTTCGTAAAAACAGGCAAATTCAATGAATAATTGAAGACTCGCTGTAGAAAACAATATAAGTGGTACCTTGCAAATTTTTCTCTTATTTTATTTTTGAATACGTTTATGCCCTAACCCTTTCACAGAGGAAGTCGACTTTTGTCGACAGAAACAAAATTTCCTTAACATGCGAATGTCGATTATAGTCGACGTGTTAAAATTTGTTTGTCCGTATCTTGGCTTTGTCGAGAGTAGTCGCCAAAGTTGTACCGTTCATTTTTTTTTGTGTGTGTGTGTGTTCTATTGTTTTCGATAAACAATAGAAATCACACAGAAAACCTTTGGCGACTACAATCGACAAAACCAAGATACAGACAAATTTTAACACGTCGACTATAATCGACATTCGCAGGTTAGGGAAATTTTTTTCCGTCGCCTTCCACAGTGAAAGGGTTAAATTTCCATATTTCGTTATATGCTAGGTTATATTTCTAAGCAATAATATTTTCTAATTTGTGACGCTTGGGCACAATTTACTACCTCTTGTCTCTACTGTTACAGTAACTTTTGTTGTTGGCACTTATACTGTTTTCTACAGCGAGTCTTCAATTAAATAATTGAGAAGTCTGCCTTATTGAGCAACAAACAAGAATTTTTCCTTGAACATGTTTTGTGTGATTTCAGTGCACTTCTGAGTCTTTTAGCCTTCCTCTTCATAAGTGTTTACCCACCAATGCTTACTCAGCGATTGCCTTTATTTGTCGCATCTTTCCACATAACATGAAGCATTTAGAGCTCGTAAAGTGTTACGGAAGAAGTGAGTCCTAATAACCAATTAAACAAAAACTTGCGTACGTTCATCTTACGTAGAAAGTGGCCAACATAGTCCTCCTAAAGAAGTCAACTTTAGAAATTTAACTAAAATTCTAGAAGGGATATCCAAATGTGATAGATATACCAGTCCATAGATCTTATTGAGCTGAGCAACATGATATGGGTAGTATCAATCCTCATGTGTATTTTCGAGAAAAAGTAATTTTTTAAACCTAAAAAATCATGCTGTACGATAACCACGCCACTTTTATTTAACATGAAACTGATACTGAGGTATACTGTCAGCATGGTTTTTATTATGACGCTAACAAGGTAAGAGTATACAGTGTGGTTACTGAGATACAGTTCAGAATTATTATTGTCTTAAACTTTTATTATTTATTGTTTACCTATATAATTGTCGAAGGTAAATTCTCATGCGTAGCTTTCGAGAAAAAAATATTTTCCGCCGTTAAAAAGTGCCTTTTGTTGCCACTGACGTAATTGTTAGTTTTACTCAGCTGAAATTTTATTTATATATATTACATGTAAAAGTATACACCGTTAAGTAGCAGATTATATGTATTGTTGTTTGGTTTCTCCTAACAGTGACCCCAAACTTCTGACAGAGAGGCACATACTACTTGTAAATATAAAATGTTACAATAGAAAAATGAAGTCTTCCAGTTTTACGTCCAACACTTATGCCGGTTAGGCTAAAGGAGACGGTGATGATGAGAAATGAACGAAATGGTGGAGTTAAGAAAGTGGGAGGAAACAGGAGAACCCGAGAAAGCCCACACACACGGTGTTTGTCCATCACAAAGCTTACTTGGCGCGAGCAGGGCTCGAACCAGGGATCTCACGCACTAGAGGTGAACGCTCTACCACTGAGCCACCGCGGCCCTAAAATGTTACAATAGAGTCAAACATATTGAACATAGCCCTATATGTAGAGAGTGGGAGTGGCGGATCTAGAAGATAAAAATGAGAGGGGCAGCAAGAACCCAGACTATGATAGGTATATCATGAGTTTATTGTAAAGTTCGAAAAACACCTAATAGCTTATATTACTTTTGTCACTCAAAAAACTGGGGAAGCATAGGCCCGCCGGTCCCGGGCTAAATCCGCCCCTGCCATAGTAGTGCAATTGATTCATCTGTAGACAAGTATTATTCGTATATAAAAAAATATCGTATTAATTTTGAATTCCGTTACTAGGCCTACATTTCGTTCAACAAGTATCTTCTCAAATATAAGCAAGCTAGAATTACTGTCCTTTGTAGCTCGGACAACAAAGGAAGCTCTTCCGAAAATAACCCGATTTAATCATAAACATTAAAATTACAACGCAATTTATAGCGCAGTATACAACATCCACATTTCCGCTACGTTAATTTCAATTATATGCTTCTTTGCTTTATGTAACCATAAATTTACGATGCTCATTGCGCAATATTCACACAGTACAAACATATACATGATAGATATACGTAAGTCATATATGTTTGAAAGTCATCGCATGTTGGGATCCAGTGCAGGTGAATGCTACCGACGGGAAGGGATGGCGTGTGAACATGACCTTCGTTGATTATTCCTTCCATAATCCATGTCTTCGCTTCACTCAGATCTGGTTGAGAATTTCCTCAGCCTACTTTCACTATGTGATATATAAAATAACGTGTTTACTTAATGATAATACCTGTATCAATTCAAAATCGTATCATCGGAGAGGCAAAAAAAAAAAAAAAAAAAAAAAAAAAAAAAATCTAAGAAGGCTAGAGGTGTTCAAGATGTGCGAACATTTTATCATACATGATTGTAAAACTGCCTATAAATATTTTACCATGTTATTATTCTCAGGGATTGTAGAACATACAGAATCCATTCATCATTAAGTTCGGTTTATCATGCATGCGAATTGGGTTCCTAAAATTAGAGAACAATAAAAGGACATAATTGCACTGAGTATTATCAAAGTTTGGCAATCAGTAACTATGTAAGATTCTTAGTTGGGAAAAAGTATTCACTGCTAACATATTGCGGTTTTTATTTCATATTTGTGCAATTAACACCTTGTCTACTACACACAGAACATGTATTTAGTGTTGCATATGAGACGAGAGGAGACGAGACAATTTTTGTGACGAGATGAGAGACGACTTAAGAGTTCCTCCAACAGAAACACACACCCATCTCTCTCTCTCTCATATATACTTCTCAAAACGAGACCGTTCTTTCACAACACCTTTTTCAGACGAAACATTAAATTTTCATTTATGTTTGAGGATTTATCATTCAACTACTGAAATCGAAAATTACCAAATTAGGCTGCATATTGAATTAAGTATATAGAAAACATCTCCCGAATTCGATAATTTTTGTAAACGCTTTGTATATGTAACTGAATTCTTAGCTTCCTACAGTTCTTGGCTCGTATTATAGCTTCGCTACTGGAAATCTGGATTCGAATCCCTGAACCAGAAACCCTATTTTTTAAATATATTTTTTTAATCAGTTCCACCAGGAAAATATTCGTATTACATCTTTAAATATAGGCACTGCAATCAACTTGTTTCCAATGTTTTTCTTGTTCATTGGTAAAATGGATTTAATTAGATATAAACAAATAAGCGAACAGAGTATTACTTACGAAATGTTTTTATATATTTTTTATGTACTCAATTATATTATCATTAATGATAGGGCCTATTTACTCTCCAACAGCAAGATTTTTTTTTTATCATGCGCTTCTCAATTGATTTTGGTTGCTGTTTCTAAATCAACTGATTTCTGATCATCACTCCGGCAACCTAAAGTCTGTGACGCAACCTTGAAAACGAGAAAGACGCCACTTGACCAGTTGCAAGAAATAGCAGCATTCTTCCCTCCTCTAATGAACTGTTTTGGATGCTATTCCATCGTTCAGGGGGCGTGGCAGGGACGGAAACAGTGGCTTGGTCAGCAGCTGAGTAGCTAGGAAAGCGAGCGGAATGCAGCCTCGCCTCCTCAAATTTCATATACGACAGAAATACAACTCTTCACTTGAACATTGTTTATAAACGAAACGAAATTTCACATATAAATTCTAACGTATCTCTAGGCTAAATAAACACAGAATTCAGAAACCTGAAAGCTGCAAGTAATTCTTTTCTCCCTCTACACACACACACACAAAAGGTTAGTTTCTTCAACTGTCGATTCAGTAGCAGTCTATTGAATAATCTTTCGGTCGTTATCCTTCTGGGATTGCTCGGATAAAATCCCAAGTACTAACCTCATACCAAACTATCTTTACATAACAGTTCTTCCTTTTCAATATTTTCTAGTGCCTTGTTGAGAATGGGCACCCTAACCTCATTCTATTTACTTTATTGGAGATCGAAACCTTTTTTCTGGTTATATCATCCCTGATCTTGCCACTGTTCTTTTCTATATGAATGAATTGCGTGAGAAGAAGTCAGGAAATATATATATTTACAGTTTTGTTTATCTTTGTACAATATTTTTAGTTATACAACAAATATTATAGTTGTACGGACGGGAAGTTTTTGCCAATACAAAAACATTTCAATGCTAACTCGAGTTACTGTGTTTTACGCCCTTATGCAACACCGATGTTATGTAGGATAGAATGTACTATTAATATGGACTCTGAGCAACAATGCTTCAGAGAGTTCAAACTCGTTGCAGTTCGTGGGTACACAGACCATCATTACAGAGATCAATCCTCATAGCAGTACAGGTCGTTCTCCACCATATAATCCTGTCTCGCCTTCAGGAGAGCTAGATTACAGGACCAAATACAGTTTCGAATGTGTATAATACAAAGCATCTGCAACTTCACACAGAAATATACTGTATAGGTATTCATGACGCTGTAATGTTCGTGAAACCAGATTCCTTTGTGTATACTTATCAGCAGGGACGTAGCCAGAGTTCTGAGTTTGGGGGGGGATTTGCAAATGAATAACCCATATATATATATATATATATATATATATATATATATATATATATATATATATATATATATATATATATATATATATATATATAGTGGCGCGGCAACTGCGGATAATCAACACGTAAGAATCGTTTGGAGAGCTCACCAATAAATTGTTCTAAATTAAACTTTAACTACTCTTTCGGGGGTTAGAAGAAAAAAGAGAATCTCTCCTACGAAATGCGATAATGAAGCAATGATTTCAACTATGTATTAATGGTGTTTACTCATGCAATAAATTCCAACTAGAACATTAAAAAACGCAGTACTTCATATAAATACTTTTTGATACATTTATATAGCCTATAACTTTTTGCCTTGTACCTTTATATTCTTTGTAGCTTGAGAAAATAGTTACAAATAATATAGTAACAGACGTTCACTACCGTAAAAGGGTGTCTTGATTTCCAAGAGGCTACCTAAACTAAACAAACAGGATATCAAGACTAAAATATAATATTCTACATAGTTGAAGAAACATTATATGCTAGACTAATAAACTTCAATATAATTTCAACTGCGTCTTTCGTGCGTCTCAAAAATAACATGAATATCACAGAGGCCTACAATTACTTTAACTTTCGTGAACATAAAAAATCTAATCGAAGTACATATACAATAAAATAGTAATTGGTAAAGTATTGTCCTAATATTACAGCACCATTTTTAAAATACTGTTCTTGTATCATCTGACAAGGTTCTGCCACACTGCATTTACAAATTACTTGCTGGACACAAACTGTGATGCCTATAGAGACCTGCACGGGCCGAATGTTTCGGTCCGAGCCCAATCCAGCCCGAATGTACGTAGGCCCGGCCCAGCCCGGGCCCGAAAAGTTTTGGAGATTTTCGGCCCGAGTCCGGCCCGGCCCGTTAAGTTTTTTAAAATTCTTGGCCCAAGCCCGGCCCGGGCCCGATAAATTTTAGAAGTTTCATTTTGTAACATTTTTCACGGGCACACTTCTTCAATGTTTGCCTTTATTCTAATTATCGTTTAACGAATGTCAATAATTATTAACGAATTGCAATTAATCGGCCCCAGCCCGGCCCGACCTGAAGAGAAATCAGTGTCGGCCCGCCCAAGCCCGGCCGGTGCAGGTCTCTAGATGCCTATGTGACGACTTTGCGAATATGTCAATATTTTTTTCTTCTTCAAGCTTAGAAGCTATCTCTTGTTCAAGTGTGACTAACACTGATGTTCTGTCCTGGCCTGACTTACAAGGAAGATATGATTTGAGCCTCTTATGCACGTTGAAAGAACGCTCACAAGAAGCTGATTTTATAAATCTCTCCATACTCAACTTAATTTCAAGAACACATACATAGTAAACTTAACACAGCGCACTCCACGTTCAGGAAGAAAATATACTTTTTTTTCCCGCTCAGCTACAGTGTTGCCAGCGCCAGCACAGATAATAGTCTAAGTAGTTTACATATTCCATCCTTCTCTGTTTTGACAGAATCGTTGTTAAATATAATAAAAATAAGAACGTAAGTTTACATTCAATATCTTCTCGTAAAACAATTAAAATATAAGACACTATATTGCAAAACCCAGCAATGGGGGAGGGGGCATCCTCCTAGCCTCTGAGTCGAATCGACCTTTCAGCTTTGTCTTAGTCGGTTACAAAAAGTGCATTCGCATACATTTTTAGCACTTAGTACCTCAAGGCGACTATCAGGCTGGAATCACTCAGAGCTGGAAGACCCTCGCAATGTTAACGAAGATGACGCCCAGCCCCCAAAGTTACTGATTTTATACTCTTATTACCACTCATTTAAGAAATAGCCTGTAAATAAATTTTAAAAAATAACCTTTTCTTAGAAGTATGAATAATTTCAGTTTACTATGGATAACTTTTTCATTTATTGTCAGATAAAAACAATTTGTAACATACAACTTTAAATAAATATTTGGGGGGACCAAGCCAAGATTTGAGGGGACCGGTGCCCCCCGTGCCCCTCCCTAGCTACGTCCCTGCTTATCAGTCAGTATCAGTGCTTCCTTCCATATATGAATATGTACAGTATTTGCAAACTTCATTTGAACTATTTCTGCGTATTACTTCTTCCTTCAATAGGCATATATCGAGTTACCCGAGCAAAGCTTAAAGCACAATGTTACTGAAGTCGCTTTTTACTCAATGTCCAAGACAAAGGTAGATAGTATGTAGAACAAAGCAAAGGTGACACACATTAATATTTCAATTTAAGTTCTTTTTTCCTTGTGCGTTATGTTCAAAGTAGACTATAGTATATCTAACGAATGCATCAGTTCGAATATATTAATACAATTACTTTAAATTTGAGCGTAAATTTATTTTCTCTAGTTTACAATTTCTATGCTTGACAGATCTGCCTACGTTAATGGGAACTAGTGGCATGAGCAAAAATACAAAATGATCAAAACATGTGAAGAGAAAGCATCTGTTATGATTGAGGACAACATAGTAAAAGATCAGATCAAGATTATTTATTGCTTAAGAAACAAGAATGTTCAAATTATAGGATTTCTAACGAGTTGGGAAGAACCTGGGCGAAGTTGTCATTGTAACTCTTTAATGTCACCCAATAATATTCATGAGCTCTCTCGTAGATATGTTGTTAGTCTACACGCTTGTGACACGGAAAACCCAGGTTCGATTCCCAGTAGGAGCTCGTGTGGCTCAAATCCCACGTTAGGCTGAAGGTCCATGTCTCATATAGTCTCGGTTCTGAAAGAATATATCTCTATCTCAATCTCTACCCCAATCAACCAACTCCAACCAATAATATGCATGTTGTCAATCTTTTGTATAAGGTAAGTGCAGGTAAATACGCCATGTTAAGGTTGTTGTATTTTTTATGTATTTTGTATTGTAATGAAAAACAAAGAACAAGACCTGTGTGTTGCAGAGTCGTCTTTTCCGCGTGTAGAAAAAAATGTTGCGACTCACCTCTATTTTGTGGCAATGTTGCGACTCTCCTCTATTTTGTATCCAAGGTAAAAGAAAAAAGTGTTACAAAGTGGCGTATTTACCACCACGTGCAGGTAATTATGCCAAGTCTAGGATACTACTAGAAACCTGTAATAAATCTTGCAACTGCTTACTTCGTCTGTATTATACGTACTCAAATATTACAACATAACATGTCTGAAGCAAAAAAAAAAAAAAAAAAAAAAAAAGTATAACAAAATGCACGATGAAGATAAAAAGATAAAATGTGAAAATGATAATCTCCAAAGTTGAAATAAAACTCCAAACTGAAAAATTTTAGTCCATAAGAAGATAAACCAACAGTGTCACTGTATTGCAGGGTTGCCAATTTTTCTTAAGAAAAAATCGGGATGGGACACTCGGTGTTGGAGCTCTCTTCCCCCCTCCCGGAGCCGACTACACGTACGGCGAAAACAACGTACATAATCAACTTAATAACACGGACCTGAATGAATGCGGCACCTTATTTTTTATTTTATCCACCCACTGTACATCATTAGGTATAAACAATATACATGTATGCAACAAATTCGAACCAAAACAACTGCAAGTTATTTAATATAAACAAGGTTTAGAGAGAAAACTATATAGATTTTTTATCACAAATGAGTGCACAACATTGTTAAGTAATTGCTGACAAAAAGTATTACTAAAATCAAGTCTCATTCTTTGGCTATCATCATACGACAAATTCAAACCAAAACAACTGTGATTTATTTAACATAAAAACGTTTATAAAGAAAACTACATAGAATGTTTGGTTTTTATCACAAACAAATGAGCTCCTTTAAAGAATGGCTGAAACAGACTATCAACTAAATAACTATCAACTAAACAGACTATCAACAGACTATCAACTCTTTTCTTTGGTTTGGCGGCCGCATGTTGAAGTGGGCTCTAGTGTTATTGCCACTGGGGTAGAAGTCGCTTTTATGCAGAGGTTGCAAAAAAAATATTAACATTGCATAGAATATACTATCATCATAATCGGCTGGATTATCAACTTCAAACTCAAACAATTAGGTAATAACTATAAATTAAAGACGAGCTGCTATTTCTTCATGAGTCAAATTAAAACACAAATTTGCTAAGTTGATTCAATGCATGAAACTGTGTGTGTAAAAGAGTAAGTTATTCCTTTGTAAAAATAACCCAGTAAAATATTAATTAACTTTGAAAATCGATAAATCGGGACAATATGCGTCCCGACGAGTGTCCGGTGAGGACGCGGAACAAATAAATCAGAAATCGGCACAGTCCTGACAGAATCGGGACGGTTGGCAACCCTGCTGTATTGTGACTTTTTTAAAAAAGAAAAAAAACTACTACACCTATATCACATGGAACATATGGGGCAAATGAAAATATCTTTGTCTTCTGCAGTCAGTCCTGCACAACCCCTGGCGTATTTCACTATACCATGATTAGTATTGATTTAGTAGACATGGAATCACAAATACTGAAATCACATTTACAAAAGAAAGTGTTTCTAGACGGACACGAAATAAGGCGTACATTGCCGTAAACAATCGGCAATGTTCTGAGTTAGCATGGTGCTAATAACGGATCCTTATCTCTATAGAAATAATACGTCCTTCCATGGAATCTTCCCGCAGAAAACAACCCTGCACGGAATGGTGGTATCAGCGTTGTCTCTCGGAGTATTCTCAAATCGGACTTGTCCAAGACCGTGACACATATTGGAGTAGCATTTTAGCGGATTTAGTCGGAAACGTCCCAGCACTGAACACTTAGCGTATTTAACTGCACTGGCGCATATACCTGCAGTTACCTTATATGTGTATATTTTGTATCTGCTTTTTTTCTGCGGTGTGCAACGATACGTTATAGAGGGTATCTTTTATTCTAAAGAAAAATGCTGCATAAGAGTGTGAAAATTTTCTTTCCTTCATTTGAATGCGTTATTTATCATACATTATAGCTTCGTAAATATCACGAAGGCCTTCTTCAAATTATCTTGCATGATTTTGCAAAAATCCGTATTATGATTTAAATACACGTTGTGTAATGGAAAATATGAGAAAATAGATATTAATGTATGCAAAATTAGAGGACAAAAATAATAGAATTTCGAGCTTCTTCATTTATAAAGAAAACGAACTATCTTTCTCTGCAGGACACAGTTCATCAGCTCCTTTTTCCCCATATTTAATTTCAACCATTTCAATAGCAAATTATTACCAGAAAATCAAGTATAGCAATTAATTTGTGGATTTTTTCTTTATTTTTTTTAAAATCGCATTTCAAGGTTAAGCTACTCTAGGTGGCTGAGACTTGAGATTTTGGATATAAGAAACAGGTTTTTGGAGGTTGTGAACAGTGCAAATGCATGTTATACACTGTACAAGTTATTAGCATGATATAGAGGAATTATGTATGGTACATTTAGCAACATATAAATCCATTTTAAATAAATTATAATTATATAGTTCTAATTTTAAGGGCTATCATTAGAAATTAAGTAGTTTTATATTAATCTGAAACTGCACGAATTAAAAATAAAAGGTACTGACAGTAATTAAAATAGCTTGATCTTAGAAGATCACTGGCCATCAGAAACCAAGAGGAGTATGCTAAATTCTTGTGGACAAACCGTCAAAGAAAGCGGTACCCCCTCCCCATAGTGATTGATAAAGAAACGTATACCGCGTTTTGACACGACACGTACTCCTTTGCTATATATAGCACCGGGGGGTTCAGGTTATTAGCTACCGGGAGATAGTACAATAGTTTTGTGGCAAACTTGCACTTTTCAAGAACTGGGCTGAATCTATTGGAGTGTGTTTATGTATATGTCATGTGCTACTGCAATTACAACTACGGTGATATATTTCAAATAGAGAAGAAAAGGTTATGTTATGAAATACGCCTGCACTAATAGTATTACAAATTCAGCTTCGGTAACTAGCACTTTTACTTCCGTAAATAAATTGTAAGGGGCACACTTGATTTATAGATAGAAAATAATAATAATAATAATAATAATAATAATAATAATAATAATAATAATAATAATAATAATAATAATAATAATAATAATAATAATAATAATAATAATAATAATAATAATAATAATAATAATAATAATAATAAAATAAGTAAAAATAAAAGAGATGGTTGGGCGCCAATTAAAAAAAAATCTTGCCCATTGGTTAGTGGCTAGATCTTGTGCCTTTGGATTCAGGTTTGATTCCCGGTGGGGAGGCCTTCAAATGTGAACGCATTACACTAGTTCTGATTCTACCTTAAACTACAGATCTACGTCTCATATAGCCCTGGTGCTGAAAGAGACACTAAATTTCAATCCAACCAACCAACCTATCCCATTAAATACGCTTTAGAAAATTTTAAGAAGCCAAGAACTATGACGTGGTTCTGTTCTCCACCCCTTATGGAAACGAGATGATATGATGATATGATGGGGATGGACCTGTCCCTGGGAGTGATCTTGCATGATGGTTTGCAATGTACACTCGCCAACTTCATAAGACCAAAGTTTCAGAGTCCATGTATTCTTCATAACCTCGGTGCTGCATTAACTCGTAAAGCAAAATCAGCTGATCAAATTTCCTAAATAGAGAAAACTCGCCCACAGTGGCAGAAAAATACTTAGAAGATTGGAAAAAGGATTTATATTCTTTCTTAATTTAGGTTTGCGTGCTTCCCTTAGTGAGAGTTGATAGTAATGTTTATATATATTAAAGTAATTATTACACCACCAGCTAGCCAAAGGAGAAGACAGACACCTTCCAAGATACATTTCAAGCTCTGAAATCTTGTATCCAGAGCTGCTAAGTGACCCAAGGTAGTGGGAGAGCCTTTCAGACTGAAAGTTCAAGGAGGCAAGTACCATTAATTCTCGGCAGCAGCTCCTCGGATCGCATCATTAATCTTGGCGCTGTTTGGGGAACGAAACGGCCCATATATTTTCTTATGATTCCAGACGACTAGGTCGCTGCCAACATGCTCACACCAAGATCTTTTTCTAACATCAAACACAAGGTTCGTTCGTTTCTTTCTATTGAAATGTTTATTTGTTTGTTCATATAGCTGCAATTGAATTATTGCTATATTTTAAACGAAAAGATATACGTATAAGAAAAATATAGTAAATATTTTGCTTAACTCCTACTGCAATATAAAGAGACCAATATGAATTTTACGAACTGCAAAACACAGCGAGTGTTTTCCGTGTGTAGTAGATATTAAAATTAACCTTTTCTGCATTACTTAAAGAAATAGCAGTAGTAGCAATTGAAGTAGACCTCAGCTGCTGCAACTGAAAAAGTTTGGTGTTTCGTATGTATATGGCAATTCAATATCTCAGATAAGAGTGCGTTTGGGAATGCAAAAGTTTCTTTCCTGTGGTAACTGTTAACTGATCAAGCTGCAACTAAACAATGCTCATCTTCCCGGACCGATAGATGGAATAGAGAATGACATAACTTTGAACTGTTTTCCATGACAGCAATGATACTGCTTCTAACCAATCTTTAAAACAATACAATATATTAAAGTAGCAACTGAAAAACTTGGTTATTGTATCATTTTACGATAACGAAAAAATAATACATTATTGGAAACTATGTTATTGGCATATTGCTTCATATAACAAATTAGAACTATTTTGTCAAAGCACTTAAAGTTTCTAATTTTGTGTCGGGGCTTAATGGCTTTTGAAAACAAAGAATATTCGAAAATCCAATCTGTGTAGCTGTGATTAAATCTCCATCGAGTGACTTGCCACGTGCGTTGTGTGTCCATATTGCGTTTTGTTTCTGAATGTGTGTGCGTAGGTATAATTTACATATAGGTTTGGCAACGAATGTAGTAGATATCCAAGATTTTCCGAAATAAAATCGATAACAAAATAAAGGTTTTCTGGTGATTAATTAGACTGTCCCCAAATGTCATGAGAAAATAGTATATAGACTCCTTCACCTATTTTTCCGTTATAAAGCCACTTTTAGTGCACTGTTGTAGCAATGAAAAAACTGACCCATACACAGACACAAAAGGTAAGGTGTCAGAAAATTCATCTTTCTTACGTAGAAAGTTTAGGCGATTGAGGTCTGCGAGGGAGTACGATGATTTTAAACATTTTTTTTTTTCACACTAAAATACAGGAAATCACAAATAATCTTGAAAATATTAATTCAGCTACAGCAAAATATAGTTAATTGCACAAAATTCAAAGCTTGGTCTAGCTCAATGAAATAAATTAGGGAGAGTTTCTACTTTTTAAGGGCTGTAAGGAAGAACTTGTAGGACATATTCAGTCCCTTCAACATCAATGGCTGCTCAGTTATCAACACCAACGACTTTGCTCATCTCAAATACACTAACATAGTTTCTGGTGATACATCTAATAGACTGTCAAAAATAATTTCGAAAGTTCTAACGTAACAGAAAAATTAATATACTTCATTACTTGGAATAATATTTATCTTTAAAACAAAACAAAAAAAAGTTTTGTTGACCGTGCACATGAGCAGAATAATTACATGATAGTCATATAAAGAGAGCATTACTTCCATTGAACTCTTAAACATATATATGAAAAGTCTTAACAAGAAAGAGAAAATGAATGTATTTAACAAGATTTCTGGAAAATACTTAATAAGTTTATATAATGTTTATTCATCTATAGTTATTTTTTTGTGGTAAGTAGCCCTATATTGACTTACTCATCCTTTATAGAAGTTGTTTGCTTTAAAGCGTAATGTGACATGTGTGGGAGAAATATTCGATATGTTTGTATCTTCAGAACCAGGGACTGGTGGCGTAGTCTTGCAAATAAACTCTCTTGGAGGCGAAGTAGTGTGGTGGGAAATGGCCACAGCCACCAACTATATCAGATTCAAGCCCCGGTCGTGATTCGGAGCTCACATTAATAGTAGATCATATTCTTAATACCCTCGGTATTACACATGAACGTAACATAGGATGAAATCAACAACAGCTAATAGAAAGTGTGAGGGTACCAGCAGCTGCGGAGAGGGTAATACGAAAGTTGGAAGAAGTTTCCCCACTCTGTTCTTTGTTTCACCAAATAATAACAATACTGGGATAAAATTTTGTCGATCTCAAAAATTCACCAAACAACAATCATAGTTTGAAGCTCTGTACTCTTTCATGCTAAAAGCAGATGTGGTGTGGTGTTGGTGAAATCTCCAGCCAAAAGAAACTATTGGTGGCAAGAGACCACAAGCCCTCATTGAACAGAAGGTAAAAAGATTGTAATACGGTTGAATAATTTCTCTTCCTTCGCCACGTGATGTTCTGTTACTGGTTTCTTTCCGTTATTAATTGCCTCCTGTGGCAGGGTGTAAGAAGAAGAGAAAAAAGGGAAGTGGGCGTGGTCGCAAATCGAGAAGTTTAAGGTCAAGTGCTCCTCCGGTGGCGAAGGAAAAGGAAAATCTCTGCGTGCACAAAAATATTAGTCCTACGTAACACGAAAAAGGAAATTGGGCTTCAACAGCGAAAGGAAATGGGGAAATGTCAATAACAGAGCCTATCTTTATCACATAACTGCAAATCAAATTTTGACGAGAACTTACAGATACAGATAGCGACACACAAAATACATATGTTGATCATTAAAAGGAGTTGGTTTTGAACGAATTTCATCATTGTTCCTGATAAAGGTTTATTATGTTAATGATAGCGAACATGAATAGTCAAATAGCGGAATCGAATCTAAATATTCTAATCGAAAAGGAAACAATATACCCGAGAGGACTCTTTAATGGTTTAGTTTCTACTATTCCTTATAATAATAATAATAATAATAATAATAATAATAATAATAATAATAATAATAATAATAATAATAATAATAATAATAATAATAATAATAATAATACAGTGAAACCTGTCTTTAGCGGAATCGAGCGGGACTCGCAAAAATTTCCGTTAAAGACAGGTTTCCGCTTAATGGAGATATACCTTTCCGTTAAAAAAAATATATATATGCTTATAACGGACGTAATGAGAAAATATATTGACGTACGCGACTTGTTCAATTACAGTACTTTTTCCTTCTACGGATTAATACCCCCCCCCAAAAAAAAAAACTTAAAATAAACACAAAATATGCTGTGCACACTTTTCTTTATTTTTCCCAATAGTCAAGCAGGATTTTTTTGCATACATTGCTACTACTTGGTTGCGGTATACTTCAGGATACAGAAAAGCTTTCTCTGGAATTTTGAAAGTCCTCTGAACTCTTTCCTCCTTGTTTTCACGACACGTGATGGAGATATATAACTTCTGCTTTACCTCAATTCCTTTTTTCCAGAACTTTGTTTTGTCAGTTTTCTTCTCATTTTTGTTGGCTGTGGCTAGTTGCTACACAAGCGGAACAGAAGTACGCCTACAAAGAAGACTGACAGCTGACATGCTACTTAGGACTAGCAAAAAATTGTGGGAGCTGAATATGAGTAGTGATTGACGAAGGTCAACACTGCCCATAAAGATTTAACAAAAGAACGAAGTATTTATCGCAGACAGTATATGTTTACTCTCTCACAGGATGTTTAAAAATTTTCTAAACGATGTAGTCTGAAACTCAGAATTTTCCGTTAAAGGTTTATTTTGGTTTCCGTTGTCCGCATAACACAGTTTCCGCTTAATGAAGGGACTTTTATATGTCTTTTACTCCAAAATCCATGGGACCATGAAATATTTCCCTTTAAGACAGTTTTCCGTTTAATAAAGGGTCCGTTGAAGGCAGGTTTTACTGTAATAATAATAATAATAATAATAATAATAATAATAATAATAATAATAATAATAATAATAATAATAATAATAATAATAATAATAATAACTCTCAAACTACATTAATTATACATTAGTTATACATTAATTATACATTAATTATGTCTGAATACATTAATATCTATTTTCTCATATTTTCCATTACACAACGTGTATTTAAATCATAATACGGATTTTTGCAAAATCATGCAAGATAATTTGAAGAAGGCCTTCGTGAGCATATATTTGGTGTCAAGTTTAATACTAGGAAACATTTAAAACAGAAATTTTATTTGGCGATATTCTCATTGATGATGAATGGAGGTAAAAAGAGTAAATGTAGTTAGAATTAGGATCTAGTAGTGGACTTTATATATATATATATATATATATATATATATATATATATATATTGTTGCAAATTTCTTGTTTTGATAGACATATTTTTATTTTCATATTTATAGTTAAACAATAATGAATGAAATTTCAAACAAATAAACAATCATTTTAGAAACAATTGGAGTAGAAGAGAAATTATTATTATTATTATTATTATTATTATTATTATTATTATTATTATTATTATTATTATTTTCTTATTTATTATTATTATTATTATTATTATTATTATTATTATTATTATTATTATTATTATTATTATTATTATTATTATTATTATTATTATTATTATTATTATTATTATTAGGATCGAGCTATTTTACTAATCAGTCAAAATTAATAAAGATACAATATGGAACTGAAAATTCAATAGCAATGATTAACATAATATACAATGAATATGTAACTTATCACGCATCTTCATTGCTCTTATAGACTGATGTCAAAACGTTTCAATTAAAAAAAAAAAAAAAAAAAAGCTCAATTTGTGTGTGACAATCTCATCAAAAGATGAAGGTATATTCTCAAAATATTCATCTTAGGTTTGTTTTGTACGTGTAATTCCTGTATTCCTACCATATATCTAGGTATATTTATAAGTACCCATGAGAATATCAGTTTGAAACGGTTCTATGATGTTAGTTCAAATATTTCCTTTAAGCAATAATCCTGGGTGCGCCTACGGACATGCTTATTTACTGCGATACTATTACCGTATTACACTTCCATAGTAAATATATTAATTAGTAACATTTCTTGTAGTACATGCAATATGCAAAAAAGGAAGAAACATAAAATCGACAGCCACTAGAACAGAATACTAAAGACAGGAAGGGTGAAATAATGTTTGACAGAGTAACTCGAGTTACTATAAAATGTTATTTTCCTTAATGAACTACAAAAAATGACCAATTAGATTTTTATAGGTTCTGAAAATTGATTACAAAATGATAAAGTGAGTACAAAACATGCTTGCCTGCAGAAGAACTTCTACAAAAAGACAAAAAAGGAAATACCGAAGCATCCTGATTAAAGCAATAAATGAAAAGCTGCTTTCGAGTAATAAAGAAGAAAAAAAAAACACTTCAATTTCTGAAAACAAGAAATGATTAAATTCATGTTTCCTTCGCCAATGCAAGAAATTGTTGTCAAGTTAATGACAGCAGATAACAGAGTGGTGAAGCTAAAAAAAAAAAAAAAAAAAAAAGTCAACTTCTCTCGAAGAAATTTTTGGAAGAAAATACTAAAAATTTAAATTGTGTTCTTTATTCCATCCAACAACAAAATAGAAACTTTTTTGTACTTGCAATTGCAATGAAATCAGGGGTAAAAGTGGATCTGAAAAGGTAGGGAGACGCATGACATCACGCCGTCCCCTATGCCTATTTTTGTCCACTGTAATTTTTAAGCAAGTGGGGAAACGCCATAAATATTTTTGGAAGTGGGGGAACGGGGTCCCTCGCGTCCCTTCTCACTTTTACGCCTGAATGAAATAATCTGTAAAAAATCTTGACTCCTTAGCTTTTTTCTTTTTAACAAAAATAGGCCTCTTTATCTAAAAAACAGTAGAAAACTTCTGTTCCTTGCCATCGCCTCGGAGCGTTTCTGAAGCCATCCGTTAAACCAGTTAAATGAAGTATTTGATTATGATGAACATACATTTTAGCATTACTGGTCAACACAACACAAAGAAGAAAGAAATACTGAGAAGAAAGAAATATTTTTTTATTTTTCCTGTTTCGCAGAAGACGAGTGATATTTTTAATTCTGTATTTTGAAATTGAATACATCAGCATTATATTATAATAATAATAATAATAATAATAATAATAATAATAATAATAATAATAATAATAATAATAATAATAATAATAATAATAAGTTTTGCCTATTCTGTTGTTACAAGCATCTTGTTTTCTTCAAGAACAGACGGAAAACAAAGCAAATGACAATACAAGCTTTTGAAAGTAATAAAGATTTTTTTTCTAACTGTTGAAACCAAGATGAAACTGAATGAAGTATATGATCCCAAAAGTTGATAATACAACCGGAACATTCTTTATGTCTATAGTATTATTACGCATAAAAATAAATTTAAGAAGCCAGAAAACAAAGAATAAAAAATCATTTTTGCGGAACTTGAAGGAACAAAAGAGCCATAAATTTCTAAAAGTGTTTATGTATTAGAACAGTTAAATGATCTTGCCTTTAGAAAACAACAACAAACAGTAATAATGTACGAAACACAAAGTTGCCCCGCGTCCCTCCTTACTGAGAACCAGAATAACACGTTGTTCAGCTTTTGTGAAATCTGCTGGTAATTGTACTAAGCACCTTTGCAATAACGAGTAGATGTATGGGTATATGACTCTATATACTTATGTACGTATATACAGTATAGTAATACTTGCTTGCTAATAATTAACTCATTTCTCATACACTTTTTATCACTTTTCTTTGCATAATGCAGAAGAGGTAAACTATTGGATTTGCTCTCTTAATTCAAGTGTAATGAAGAAACTAAAGTTACAGTTATTTCTATAATTTAGATACACGCATGGGATGCAAAGGACAAAATTAGAAGATTATGAAAACCACCGAGAACTGAGAAGATTATGAAATCTTAGTAAATGATACAATTAATCACAACGAGAGAAAGAACCTATAATATTAATCATCTTTATTTACACATGACCTTTTTCTTGTCTGCGACTTTAAAATTGAACATTATGAATCTCCGTGCCAAATTTGCCTAATATATCGGTGAATACCTTATACAACAATGGAACATGGTGGCCCAGTGGTGAAGTCCTCACCTCTGGTGCAAGAGGTCCCTGGTTCGATTCTAGGGTACGCGAGTTTGTGGTAGACAATACAATGTCCATAAGTTTTCTATAGATTTTTCATTCCAGTAATTATTTCAAAATCATTCAGTTTTATTAAACATCTGTCTCCTTCAGTCTGTGGGACGCAAAAAACTGAAAGACTTCTTTTACCTTATATATAGCAAATTTACTATTACATATTTTAGTGAGAAAGAAAACAAAAGTAAATAGAAACGAACCAAATTATAAGTTTTCAACATGGATAAAAGCTACTTATTACAATAGAAATGCAATTAAAATATTTCTTTAAAATTTAGTCTTCGAATGCTTGCTGGTTGAACTGTAGTTTTTCCACAATTTTGACATTATGCAAATAAAATTCTTAAAAAGTGCTTTTACAACCAAACGTATCATCCTGAGACAGTGTTTTAGAAATGTCTTCAGAAACAAAATCTCAGAATATAATATTAGTTTCCCCCGCATTTTTAAATATTAGTTGAATGGGATAAAATTAAATTTTTATATTGTACTTAAATTCTATTTTTCGAATAAGAGACCCTTTAATGATGGAACGGCAAACTGAATTAGAGAGTTCGATAGATTCAACTGTACCTATAAAATAAAATACTTCCTTTGGGATGTCTATTACTATGTTCAGGAAGATACGATGAAAACACACCCAATTAGAATAAATTATTAGAGAAGGAAAGAAGTTATATTCTCTGTAGCTAGAGCTCTCAATATTTTTTTTTGTTTAAATGTCCTATTTTCTTTCAATATTCTATTTCTTCAAATAAAAAGAGTACTTTAAGTACTTTATTGATACGAACTTGTAGGAAACAAATTTTCTATTTTTATTAAAAACTACTTTTTAAATAATAATAATAATAATAATAATAATAATAATAATAATAATAATAATAATAATAATAATAATAATAATAATAATAATAATAATAATAATAATAATATATGGGCTAGCAACTTTTCTGAGCATTTGAATCTTTTTCATGGAAAATATACTATGAGAAAAGTCGAAGAAACGAGAAGTATACTGTAAATCGCGTATTCTCAATCTGGGGGTGAGGACTCCTAGGGAGATCGCGAGAGAAATATATGGGGTCTTGAATAGAGGTGAAAAGAGTAAATGTAGTTAGAATCTAGAAGCGGAATTAAAAAAAAAAAGTTGTAAATTTCTTGTTTTGATAGACATATTTTTATTTTCATATTTATAGTTAAACAATAATGAACGAAATTTCAAATAAATAAACACTTTAATTGCAATTTTTTCTTATTCCCTACAGAGTTGTATATATGCGTGTAAGTCTTACAATCATATGAAACTGTAAATGTTACGCAGTAATACGAATCAAAAATCTTACTTACAAACAGAAAATTAATTACTCACGTGGATAGCTGGCAAGAAGATACGATAAAAGGAGGGTCATGATACAAAATAGATTGAGAAAGTCTGCTCTTCCAAATATTATATGCGTGATCAATTTACACTGAAATAACTAACAATAATAAAAGGAGAAATGAAGTTAAAGAAAGTGGGCTAGGGTCTGTATTAGAAGATATCTTCTTGGCACTCGTTTTATGTAAATGATGAAAAAGTCTGAAAAACTTCTGTATGGGTTGAGGCCATCAATTTGAACTCAAACCTCCCGAATGCGAAGCAAGAACGCGAAATAAACAGCGTGAAGAACGAGCGGGGACCTTATTAATTAAACAAGAAATTATTGTGTAGTCTGTAATGAAAATACTGTATATGAAGTAGATGAATCTTATAAATATTTCATAAATAAATACAACGTTCATTAATACTTTGAAGAATGTAATATGTCATTATTCCTTTTCTCTCTTAAAAATCAAGTAGTGTTAATTTTTATTTTTTTATTTTTCAAGGTACTTCTAATCATAATCACTTAACAGGATTACTGAAGATCAAGCCACTCCTAAAACTTTTAGAATCCTTGTCAAATGAAATTAAATGCAATTTTCAATTTTATGTGCCACAGTTAAGCTCTGTAGGCTAAAGGAGACCGATGACTAATGGAAATGACTGATTACAAAAGGGAATGATTGTGAAAGTATTGATGTAATGAGAATTTGGAAATAAAACGAGATAACCAACAGACTTGATGTTGATGACCACAACCTACATGAGTTAGGATCGATCTAAGGACACCTCGCATCAGAAGTCAGCTCTTTGTCACTATACGCCCCAAATCCCTGTCAAAGATAAGTACAAGTACTATATATTAATTATAGCACTACATATTGATTTGTACATTGATTTAAAAACAGAAATAACATTGCAATACAAATAAAAATATTCTTTTAAACATTGCAATCTTCGAATACTTACTATGATAAATGTTAATTACAAAATTAATTAAAATCAATGAATGAAAGTATGAACGAATACTTTGTTTTTCAATCAGCTTTCATTCTACCCTTTGAGTAGGATAGCTAGTGTCATTAATCGTGTGTGTGTGTCGTTTTAATCATGACTACATCTATCCCCTTCCCTTATATTACATATGACTTGTACTTAATGTCGTCACCGGAACCACGTGGTAATTTTTGCATTACTAATATATAATTATCCTTTATAATTATTAATGCCACTTCTTCTTTTTTTTTTTTTTTTTTCCTTTTTAAAACTTCTTGCGTTGAACGTAATATTTCGTAATGTTCAGGATTACGTGTTTCGGACTTAATCTCTTTATTATCTGACACGGTGCTGAAGAAAAAGAAGTTGTAGAAAAATGGGACGATCTTGAAGGTAGCTATTGCATTAACATCTCTAACAAATGTATGTAATTATTTGAATGCATAATACAGTAACATGTATAGCCTGTAGACAGTTCATTTTTTAAAGGCATAATTGACTTTCAAATTGTAAACTAAACTTAATTTCAGTTAAAAAAAAAAAAAAAAAAAAAAAAAACTTTTAGACTAAAAGCCAAAGAACTATTGGAGTCCTTCACGATATGCTTTACCTGGCACGACAGTCATATTAAGGAAAAGAAAATCAAAAGAAAAAAAGAGGGAAAAGAATAATGAAGCTTATATTTGAAGAATGAAGTTTAGAAGCCACGAGATACCCTTGGACATAGCTAGCGTGGGAAACATCATAAATATTATTTGTAAAATACATTATTATTGGTATTATTATTATTTTAGCCAAGAAGAGAAACCAGGACTTTTAAAGCAATTATAGAGTCAGGCACATTTATATTTTTATTGTTTTGTTTGCCTTTCCAGTGGAATACAGGGACTCAAGACATAATACAGTTAGCATATTTGGTGTCAAGTTTAATACTAGGAAACATTTAAAACAGAAATTTTATTTGGCGATATTCTCATTGGCAATTATACTTTGTATACAAATACTGTATATATTCAGTGGTGCTATTCAGCCGGTTCGCTAGAACTGGTTGTTAAAATATCTGTTTGTTATACTCAGACACAACAGTAAATTTTACCCAGTTATACCCAGGAACAGTAAATTTTGGTTAACTATCGTTGTTTTCTGAAATTCTTACAATCACAGGGTTAAACTTATGATATTTTATGCAGAGTTGTTTTGACGTATGTTTAGCGTCATACTAAAGGCCTGACTACTGCAGGAAACATATGTTAGTCGAACTCTTTAGTATGACTCTAATCAGGCGTCAGAACGACTCTGCATAAGGCTCATGATCTCTCAGAACAGGGTATAAGCGTTTATTTCAACCCTTAACGAGTTTTCGTAACCATTTGGCTACACATATTTTGATCTTGCCTATTGCGTTTGAAGACTATTATTTTTAGGTATTGTTCCTTGTGGTTATTTGTGTACATACTTTCCGCGATCCAGAGAAGCTATTACCTCCTGGTGACAACTCTGGTAAATTTTACGCGGAAGGTAGTCTGTGGATATATTGTTTTGCAAGCAGTGCCGGAAACAGTCAGAAAAGATAGTGAACCGTTAAGGGTTAATCTCAAATGCTCAGATAGCAAGAATGAGAACTGGGTTCGCATGAATGTAGTGGTGAGTTATTTATATTTGAAACGCATACATACTATTATCAACAATTGTCGATCCACTGCTGGATTAAGATCTTTCCAATACTCTTTGACAACCATCTATCTTAGATAATTCGTTTCCAAGATATTCGCAGAGCTACCTAATTTCGTCATACCACTTTCTATCAGGATGCTGTCTCTACTTGACACTTCTGTACAAGTAAAAGATGTGTTTTTGTCTACCTTGTATGGTCTGTTTCCTTATATATTTCTCTCTCTCTCTCTCTCTCTCTCTCTCTCTCTCTCTCTCTCTCTCTATATATATATATATATATATATATATATATATATATATATATATATATATATATATATAACCGGTTGTTAAAAAAATAGAATAGCACCACTGTGTATATTAAATATTTCAATAAGTGCATAAATGGAATTAAACTCCCTGGAACGGAGCTCTGAAGAGCTAAAACCGAACAGCCGTCTGATCTACATGAGTAAAAGAAAATCTTGAAGTGATTCCTTGAAATAACGATGTGAAAGATATCATAATACTGAACTACGTGCAGTGATATTATTGCAGTACGAGTAGTATTCTTTTTTTCATTGAAGCGCAGTCATTAAATTATTATTACTATTATCTATCTATTTATTTATTTATTTATTTATTCAAACTTTTTTCTTGATAAGGTAAGATGAAGAAACGGGACTAAAAGTAAAAAAAAAGAAAGAAAGAAAAGAAAAAAGAAAACTATTGAGTACGCGTAAGTGGATATAATGCATTATAATTAATCGAACTCAATGCTTTAGTATCATTTCTTCAATTTACGCCTTCAAAACACTATTTCCGGTGGGTTTTTTTTTGTGTGCGTATATGTGTATGTGAATTTTATGAAAGTATCATTTTAAATGTTGTAACTTTTTTTTTTTTTTTTTTTTTTTTTTTGCGTTCTGTTAAGATTTTACGTTTAATCAGTTCATGAAATTTATCGGAATATGAAATTTATCGGCAACGTGAAATATAATTTACGAAGATTTCCTGGATGTTATACTGTCCATGCCAACTTCAAAGCATTGCTGGTTGCATACCGAAACAGGATATGTCGTTACGAGAGAACAATTAACCCGATATGAACGACGAAAACAAATTTGTAACGTTTCAACGCATTGTTGTATTGCAAGCCCGAGCATTTTTTTTATTCGAAACGACGAACGTTTCATATCCGTTACGTTTCGAGGATTATCTTTGACAAGTAGCGAAGCCTGGCGTCTTCAGTGTGGATCACAGCTTGATACCGAAAACAATTTTTTTCTTCAACAGGAAAATAATTCCGTCCATAAAGGGTTAAGGTCCTTCACTAAGCTCACCTTCACTTAAAAAAAAAATAGTCAATAACATAAAGACAACTAAGATATACAAAAAAGTGTATAAAATAAGCCAGTTAGTATCTTCAAAACGCTGCAATATGAAGTTATAATTTATGACGTCATAAATAGTGCACCCAAATTTGCGGTCTATAAGATACGGTTATTAATGAAAGTGCTTGAAATTTAAGTTGCAAGACTTGAAGCTAACAAAAAAAAAAAAAAAATACAGATAGTGACTAAATTGTAAAAAACGACTGGAAACGGCTTGAAGTTATCGAAATGTATGAAGAAAATTAACTAAATGAAATGGAAGAACAAATGAGAAAGTGTTAGGACTAATAAGGATGAAAAGAACAATATTGAGGGGTAATTAAAAAGAGGAAAAGAATATAATTTGGATATTGTTTAAGAACAAAGAGACACGTTTGGTGGAAGAGAAAACAGGAACAAGAAGATCTGATACCAACTGATAGAATATAAAAACGAGTAACTTCTACGTCAACACAAAGAGGATAGCAGAGTATCGTAATGCTTTAAAACTTTTCAATGAACGGCAAATATTTAGCTATTGATGGTGGTATGCTTATGATGATAATGGCGTAGAAACAAGTGTGAATTAGACGCTGATCCGTACAACCATGTAGCTAGTGTGCTCGCTGTTGTTCCATAAAATTTTCTCATAATACGGTTTTCTCACACTTTATCGTTTCACGTCCAACAACTTTTATCATATTTACTCATTTCGACTTTTGTAGATTCCACTAGATGGGGCGGATCGACAAACAATCTCTTCATATAATATTTCTGTGCCTACCTCGATCGACAGTACAAGGTCTCAGGTGCTAAAAATCAAAATAAAATGAAATTTTTAGTTTAAAGTTTAAGATAAAGAAGACGGATGATATGCAAGTAAATTATGATGATAATGAAAGAATTGATAAAGACCCTGGGGGAGGGGAGATTCTCGAGGAAACCTGTAAACACAGTGCTGGGCAGCACAGCTTATACTAGCCGGTATCGAATCAGGAACCCTTCATATTTCAGATGAACGCTCCACTCGCTGAGCTAATGATTCATCTTATACAAATCAATTTGCCAACATTTCCTACAGAAAGGTAAATGAACGATGTGGCAATACTAATACTTGAATGCACAAACTTTAATCTTTCATAAATTATCAGCCAATATTTATCGATACTTCTATTAATACATATGTGAGAATGATAACAATTTATTTTGCAGTTCGTCACTGTATAAGTATGACCAAAGGGCTTTTTATTATTAATATTACTATTAATCTCCGGTATATATTATTCTTTGTCGGCTAGTTTCTTGCTTGCATTAAAATCAACATGCATTACTTAAGTCAACACGAGATAGTAAAATCTATTTGGACATGCACTTAAAGAACCACTCTTGAACTACATACACGCAAGAAAAGAAGAAAAAAGAAGGAAAAGAAACTACTGAATATAACAAATATCAAACGCATTGCAAAGCTTGGTGCTAATACAAAGAACAAAAGAATTTGCCTGGCATTATGGCAGAAGTTCATAATTAAGTCTTTTACATTGATAAAAGAGAAACTTTGTTGTGTTTGCGCTCAAGGCCATTACGTAAAATTAATCACAGGTTGTTTGTTTTTATATTCTGTCTATTTCATTGGGTGGAATGCAATCAGCAAGAGCCCGTGTTTCCGTATTTACAATACCATTCGTTAATTTTATGCGCAGATTGAATGGAGAAATATTTCAAGCGCGAAATAGCTTAGATAACGTTACATGTTTTATTGGTTAATGTTTAAGACAACAGACGAAGTGAATTCTATAATAACAGTTTCTTAAATAATTGTTATATTTTATTGCATGAACGATATAGTTTTCAACGTTTACAACTGATTACACATTCGTATACTTGGTTTCATTTTATACAGA
This sequence comes from Thermobia domestica, assembly GCF_964235325.1. Taxonomy (NCBI): domain Eukaryota; kingdom Metazoa; phylum Arthropoda; class Insecta; order Zygentoma; family Lepismatidae; genus Thermobia; species Thermobia domestica. The sequence goes on from NC_137454.1 coordinate 203,655,246, forward strand.
AAGTCACATTCCAGATAAGTGTATAATTCAGAGGTGTTTCAGCTCATTTAATGATTTTATAGTATATAAATATCCATTATCTTAACACTTTTGTTATTTATTTCCGTATAAATCACATGACATATATTGGGTACTCATGTTTTAGAAAACAACGATGAAACACTAAAGAGAAAACCACGTGGTTGATGAAGATTCTTCAAGCAAGGAACTAGATTATTTTGCAGTAACGCCACTGAATGATACACTTCCCAGACGCTGGACTGGGAGCAGAGAATCTGTACTATAACATCATGATCACCTAACCTCAATTTCACAAACTTTGCCGTATGAAGAATTTGGAAATATACCAAATTCTCAAAATCGGACACCAATGGGAGATTAATTTCCTGGAGAGAATAAGCTGCAAGGGTTGCCTTCCATCTTTACATATTGAGGTGGAACGTTTGAAATATGTTGAGAATGGTGGTGAACATGTGTCGCAGATATGCACCGTCGATAATAAAGAAAATCTGTATGACTCATTTCAGTGGTTTGTTTGATTGCAGAACAATAAATTATGATCCTGTAGCAGCAAAGCGATTGAAGCGGTGTATACCAACATTCTATAAGGGTCTAGTTTAAGCTTCGAAGAAAATTATTTTCCTACAAAAGGGAAGGAAACATTTTAAAAATACGGTAATAATTTCGTAAATTTATGACAGAAATCCAGAGAAATAAAATTAATGCCAAGGGAATAGTACGTAGTTTATTTGAATTTTTAAGAGAACGCTGCAAATACATACTTCATTTGTTTGCATAATCTGCGAACTGGTTTTTATTTTATTTATTTATTTTTTTGCTGCGGGATTCCGTACGTACTTATAAAGTATATGAGTCCAAGTCTTAAATAAAGGTTGTGACGCAACACTAGTCTACAGGGGGAAAATGCATACAATGAACAATACGCTAGAAGTAGTAGGGAGGTAAGGTATCAAAATGTATTATTCTTCTTTAGCTTGCAGTAATAATAATAACGTTAATTTAAGCCTATTTTAATAATTTATCGGGTATCGTCAATCATCTATATGCAAAATTATTTTATGTGCGCTTGTGTTATTTCAGACAACTGCAGCCTAGATCATCATTCAACTTTGAGGATTGTTGGTGATAAAGAGATATTTCCAGAAATCGAACCCGAAATGTCTTTATTTGTTTATCTGGTTAACCTATTTCCTATTACGGCCTGCAAGACTATTTAATGCTACTGTCGTTAGGAACTAACAATGGAGAACAGAGGAAAAAATGTGGCCTTGTATTTAAAGGCACAATTTTGACATTCGCCTGCTGTCAATGAGAAACGACCATGAAAATCCCTGACGGTCTAACGGATTTGAACTGGAGGCTACTCGATTACGAATCAAGCACACTAACCATATCATATTCGATTTAAGATTTCATCAATGTTTCTAGTTCTCACTTATCAGGGCTCAAATTTATAGGTCATACATATTATATAGCATACTTGAAATATTTACCAAAAATCAAGTCATTTTAATTTGAAAATGCGAGTAATATCAGTAATTATTAGGCTGTTATTACGCAGCCAAGTAACAGCCTATAAGTCCATCAAATTACATATCGTTCGTTCATTTATACTCGCATTCGGATAATTTATATTTATGAGAAACGGAAATACGTACAAAAGAAAAGGGCTTTTAAAAATGTTACACGTTTCTATAAAACATGAAGCTATGATGGATGGATGAATTGTCAAAATTTACAAATAGAATTTAAATTCTTAGCACGGAAGATCGACAACAATTACAACAACGCCTTTCTCGTGGAGAACAATAACAATGTATTTGATAATCAAGAGATTTAAAATACCATCATGGATGAGTCGTACGAGCGAGTGCGTTGGCTTCCCAAATAATGTATGTATATCTGACAACTGGCAATGACTTGCAGCTATTATTCCATTAAATTCCTCCCTTTATCTCTTTTGTCTCCTTCCGATAATCCAGGCGACGCACATTCCATCGAGTGTACTATTGTGTCTTCTCTTTACTCCTCCCCAAACTTAGGCCCGTGACCCGAAAGTGGGTCGTCAAAAGATGGAACGTGCAATGCATCAGTATCCCAAAACTTTATTGTCGACTGTTGTTACTAAATAAACTGTGTACGTATATTTTTGTGTTCATTCTCAAAATGTATTAATACACTTCCACTCTTTTATGAAGCAATGCTAAGTCTTATCGGAAAATAACTATGAATACAATAGGGAATGATGATAGGAAAGATGTTGTTAATCATCATCATCATCATCATCACTCTGCCATCCTTGATAGGACACTTGCCACGAACAAAGAAACTTTCACATACTATGGTTCTCATCTAACCTCACCTCGATTGCCAGTTGCCAGTATCTACCTATTTATTCATGTCTGTTTGTTCCTACTTTAACAGTTCCAAAACTTAATATTGAGTAACTTTAGCAGTTCCAAATATTAACAGTACAATTATTAATTGAATGGTTGAGTGCCAGAGTAGTCTATGTGCCACGTTCATACTTTCGAGAAAATTGGACATAAAGTCAAATGTTTCCGTAAGTTTTAACAATGTAACAAGAAATCATCGCCCTACCAGCACTAAATGAGCCATGTTTCCCGATAAATTAATGTCTCCCTGGATAAAGAATGGTATCTAGGACGGTTCATGGATCTAACTGAAAAATTTCTACGTATTTTGGCACTTACGCGGCTCTGGCACTCAACCGTTCAATTACTATTATTTTGTGTTACGCATTTTTCATGCCGATTATGTACTATATACATATCCAAAGCACAGTATATAGTTTATATGAAAGTTTTGAGGACGTAAGATAGTTTTCCTTTATCCTCAATTCGTAAGAAACATTGGGTAACCATGTACAGTACACGGAATGAAGACGGATTCTTTAGAATCATGAATAGCGCCTTAAATTTGATGGAAAATGGAAAAGGACAACCACAATAATCCGTTCTCAACATCCAGTCCACCGTCTCTAATAGAGAAATCTTCCGTTCCAAAAATTTATTTCTGCTTCTAAATTTAATTTTGAGCTTGGAACTAGAACTAGAACACAAACTCTTATATGGGACTTGATCTCTAGGTGATGAGAGATGATATTCTTAAAATTCAAATATCTTTTACTTGTTCATTAAAAAAAGAAAAAAAGTTGATATTTTCTGGGGAATCGTGTTTATTACTCCAAATTACCAATATTTTATATACATAGCTCTTGTTAATAGTTTAATACTTCAATTCTTTTCTAACGGGCTAACAATACAAAATGAGTTTATTATCATTATCATCCGGTGTGGGTGAGAACAAAACCGCCCTGCATCAAAATATGTATCTAACTCTATGAGTATGTTAGAAAGATTCAATTTTCTTCAGTAGCGGTGTTAATTAGAAAATGGCAACAGTATTTCTTCAAGTTACAAGACATAATGCTGGTAATTTAAAAGAAATAAGAATCACAAAGAAAACTATATTTAAAAAGAAAGTACACAAACAATTTTTAAGTTCCATCAACCTTCGATTAAATTACACGAAAATTCCTTTTAATTCTCTTCTAACTATAAGCTCATTAACGTTAAATGCTACTAAGTTGTAATGAAAGAAAAAAATCTTAATTAACTGCTTCCTCTACATAACAAAAGACATGTAACTAAATGTCCATGTAATTTTCTTTCTTTTCTTTTCTTTTCTTTTCTTTTCTTTTTTTTTTTTTTAAGTAGCCCCTTGTCTTCTTGGATTATTAGAAACTTAATATCGTTGCTTTTTTCTTTCAGATACTTGATAGGATGTTTGTTGTTTAGCGTGCAAGAAACATATGTACATTTTCTGCAGTATTTGAAATAAAGACAATTACATCCATCACGAAATTGTGAGTCTTTAAGAGAAATCCTTCCTTCTCCCCGTTTCCATCTATATTTTCGATAGAGTCTGTAAATTGACTTTTTCCAAATTAAGTACACTACAATCCTTTCAAAAATACATACAAAAACACACGACAAAAAGTGTGGTTCACGTAACACCAATCATAAAATCGAAATGAATAAAATTATTGCATATTTAAATATCTTCTAAATATAATATTGCATATTTAAATATCTTCTTTAATGATATATGCTATGAACTCTAATGAAATTCTACTAGGCATATAATAGGTATAATTTAATTCCCTCGTGGCATAAGCACCTTTGACGCTGAAGAACCGGGTTCGATTCCCGGTGAGAACTAATTTGGATCCATATCTCATATAGCCTCAGTGCTGAACGAGACGTTAAACTACAAATCAACCAACAAGTTTCTACCACAGGAAAGTAAACCTAATTAATATATATTGATAAGGTTACCTTTCTCGTCATACGCTTCACGCTTCAAATTATATGCAATAGTTAAACAGGGTCTTCGAGAAATAATGGCGGGGGTTTATGAGACAACTATGCAGGAGCTATGGCATTTGTACAGTTGAATGATACTCTTTCGTTCGGCAACTCAAAGTTTATTCCATGGAAAAACAAATGCAGTGCTACCTGGATCCACTGCACTGTGGCAAAAAAGTATGTTACAATGTTATTGCATGCGATGTTTCTATGTGTGCATAATTTACAGCACGACACATGTCCAGGCGATAATTAATTTCACACCAAGCTCTGTCAAGCATGGCTTGCGTCAGTTACCTCTTTGATTCTTACTTTCAGGCGGTTCACGTTGTTGACTTTAACACGGCACACGATGTCTTTGATTAAACCCCAAAGAAATATACTGACTTACCTACATACAGTTTAACATTTGTTTTTATCAAGTATAGTGAATTTTGGTGCTACTGTATTTGTTTTTGCACTCAATAAGCTACTTGAGTTGTCAAACAAAACCACTCACTCAACTATCCATGTGCCATCACTACTGCACAGCAGCCTTACAAAACGTCATCATCTTTTCTCGAAGATATGCATTTCTATCTACACACAAACATACATACATACACAAATATATACACACCTTGCTCACAGAAAGTTGTTTAAAAAGTTTATACTTTTTTTAAAAAAAAATAAGTAAGATTTCTGAACGAAGAATTTTGCTTGTGTCAAATCTGCATCAACTGAAAATTACCCTGTAAACAACTAACTTTTTTAATTAAAAACTTTTCAGAATCCTGTGTCTGCACAATTTGAATTGTCTTATCGACATTTCTAGATTATTTACTTATACAAACTTTAATAACATTAACAGTATTTAGAAAAAAGTCTCTGTTTCTTTCTCTCTCTTTAAGTCTCACTATTATACATGTACTTCAGGCTGATGGTGTTGCCTGATTTACTCCATGTTTTCTATTAAGATGGAAACACTTATTTTATTGCATTTCCAACTGAAACTGTTCAGAAGTTTATCAGGGATTTTCTTGTTATATGATAATATGTAACATCATGTAAATCCTGTTAATCAGATTAAAGTATCCTACCAATGTTCAATAAGTATTAATGATTTATATCTTTTCTTTTAGTTTTAAATTGTCTTCGGAATGCGGATGCTGAAAATTTTGTACCTATAAATTTGTCGTACACTCACCTGTCAGAAGCATTAATTATATGTAATCAATGAAACTAATAAATATTGTGTAGTATAGCTAACATATTTCACTTCTTTATAAGCCAAGGTTATTTAGAAGTACTTATAATCAGGATCACGGTACAGTTTAGTACAGTTGGTTTCTCTATTTAAAGAATACATCAATTTACTACGTAATACAGATATTTCATAATAGACTAATTCCTTTAAAAGGTTTAAGTTTCAATAAAATTTGTAAATAAATAAATTAGTGTAGGGTTAATCCTGTAAACTCTATCCACTACGAACATTGGCAACTGATTGCAACCTGTTTAGTACTCTGAAAAGACAAAGTTGGTCTGTTATCCTCAAACAGGGCCACTTTACAAAATTCTATAAAACCAACATTGGCTCTTCTTTGACAAGGAAAACACATTTAAAAGTCCATTTAACGTTGCTCATATCTATAAATACAGCAAAACGAATCCCATATGCCATTTAGGGTTCATTAACCGGTGAGCTAAAACTGAAATCCAGACGTCTGTCAATGAAGAACCAGAGCAGATCTTCATAGAATATGATTCCACAGGAAGTTGAACTGGGGCCAATCTATTGGAATGAAGCAGAACACGAGACAACAGACGTAAAATTCTAGATCCAATTGCAATTACTCAATCTCTACGCGGAAAGAGAGAGTTAATAGTGATGATCTTTCACACTCATAAAGAATGTATTATAAAAAGAGAGAGAAAGGGAGTAATAAGTACTACTTTTCCAAATATCCATTTGTAGAAACCTTTGTTATCAAAGTCAATTACTTTTTACACCCGTTTAAAACACTGGAGACTAGAACGAGTTATACAAAGAAATTGCTACAGTCATCACTGCCTGAAGCCACTTCCTAGAAATCTACCACTGTAGTTCAAGGGTTCAATTCCTGCCTACAATAGATAATTTAACATCTTCAGTCATTACAGCCGAAGATTGTAATAAATTATCTTCAGAAGTGTCAATATATTTACCAAACACAACTTATTCCCGCCAATAATTCCCAGCCACGTTGTTAGAACCATTCACTTTCGTTGTACTCAAAGTGAGGAAATCACTTGATTCATTCATTAATATTTCTTATGTATTTCTTCTCGTGGAAGTAAGGTTGCCCACGAACCGGAGCAGAATGCACAAAACATCAGTTTCCCGATACCTGACAGAATACTCTCCCAATGATGTTTTGAAAGGGTAAAACCAATTATGCAAGATATAGGCTTAAATGTATAGTTTAAAATTGAAACAAATAATTCTCAACACGAATACGGCAAGCATAAAACATAAAACAATAACATTCTGCGTTTCCAGATTTGACCAATGAAAAATAATAGACTTCTTCTGTAGTTGCACAAAATCCACAAAGATGATTACATTTTAACTTTCACCAGAAAGCGCATGTGCAATCATCGATAAAAGAAAATGCATATAGAGACTTGATATTAAATATATGATTTTATTTTCTCATAGAATGTTCAGATTTGTTCTAAAACTCATGACCACACGTCTCTCCTTAAAAAGCTCCACCTTGTTATCCGGATGTAAATCAAAGAAACCTGAATTTTGTTCGGCTGTTTAAGAACTTTCTTTCAAACCATACATACTTTATTCAACACTAATAATATGTAATTTGTACTAAGTTAGGATCACACGAAGAACATAATTGAATTATGATTATTGCTTCATTTATTCACCTAAATTAAATAGTATATACTGCGTATTTAGTATCTCTGATATGATAGAATCAGAATATCTTTGATAAAATAGAACCATTATGATTAACTCTTGTTAATCATAATACGACCTCAAATCTTTCATTCAAAACACAATTATTGCAAATAAAACTGTAGGGCCTAATACCTGTAATGTGTGTGTTCTTTCAGTTCACAATAATTATACAGTAAAGTACATCCATTTTGTAGAGTTCCAAATAAAGGATGAAGGACAGATTATCACAACTTACACCACTGGCGTCTCTGGCATGCATTTTTTTTTGGGGGGGGGCAACAAAGAAAATGATTTAAATGGTATATACTACCCAGCTCAACCTGTTTATTATCTTCGATTCCATTTGTACCTTTCTTCTTACCTTCACGAACCCCCTAAGGCATATCAAAAACTCGATTATAATCGTTTCAAAGGCTAAATATTATATTCCAAATAAATATAATTATTATTATTTATGTTATTCTGTCATTACTAAATAAATTAAATTAGGATAAAGTATTAAATATTTTGTACTTCAAAATATTGGGGAGCGTGTCCCCCTCGTCCCCCCGCCAGAGACGCCCGTGACTTACACTAGTGTTTTACTTTGTACTTTTTCCCCTCTTGCCCTGCGGCGTAATTCATTTGAACTAATTCGTTCGTGCTAAATTTATAATTAGACTTCCTTAACGCACTTAACTGACAGTGTCATTTGGGAGAAAAATTTCTTTGGATGATTGAAGTCGAATTGAATAAATTGAAACATAGGTTCAGTGGATGGGAAAAAACGTACAACATAATCATGTTTGACAATCTCATGTTTTTGATGCTTTTAGTGCTTCGGTACTTTGCAACGCAAGGTTAAAAGAAAGGATGCATATAAGTAAGACACTAGGCTAGAGTGATGAAGAGTTTTTGTCTAGTATATTCATTACATTGACAGCGTCAACAAGAGTTCTTGAAAATAGTAGTTAGGAGTATTAGAACAATAACACTAGTGAACGAAGTGAGAATATCGTTACTTACCTGCACGGCGCTGTTGAGGAAACAGTTGTTTTGGCCGGGGCCATTGAGGAGTCCTTTGGTGCTGGTGAACGCAACTGAATCACGAGACGGTGACATTAAATAAGACAACTGCGTTATGTCCACGCCGTTGTCACCGCCCTGCAGCGTGCCGGGCATCAACGTCATCGCATCAGAAGATGCGCCCCGTCGCACTCACGATCGGAGCCATCTCACGAGAACGCTAGAAAGAAAAAAGTATTGTGAATATTAATACATTATTTTCCAAAACTAAAGGAAAAGGTTAGTTTTCCACCTTTAAGCAACATTATGCCTTGAATTAAAATAGTTATCTGAGAACAGTGGTAATGAATATCCAGGGTGACCCAAAAGTAGGTATACAGCCCCATACTGATCAACTCATTGCTTTTTATATAATTTCTTATTGTTATCCATCAGATAGACTTAGTTAATTTATTATTTGTTCTTAAAGTCTTTTTACTTATATATTAAGTTCGCAACAGCCGTGGCAAATAAACCCATAAGCTAGAATGCTATATTTGATCAATGCAGGGGTGTATACCTACTTTTGGCCCACCCTGTACAGTACTACAAATTTTATTGCAGCTTCTCTTTTGATTTAATTCAAAACCTAAAATGATTTGCAAAGACATCTACAAAGCAGTGTTATAAAAACTTTTTACATATTACTAATGATTGTGTTTGACTGTCCTCATGTTTGTTTCTTGTCCACACCAGAACAAAGTTAATGTCTATCATTTTTGGCTTCCTTGAAGTTCTGATGCATAACATAATAACGATCGCAAATCCAGTGTAGCACAAAAGTTCATAAAAGTAATGTCACCTCCATCTTACGGTTGATTATTCCTATATCGTGGTGCTTTTTCTTAACTAGTGTTCGCGCAACTCAGTATTAACACATCAGCTAACTGAAAATATTTGATAAAGATAATATGGAATATATGTGTATTATTGTTTTGTAAATTGGTATATACTAGTATACAGGGCCGGATTTAGGCGGGTGCACCGGAGCACGTACACCCCCCTCCGTTCTGTATATACACTATATAAAGTGAGAAACTGGCAGTGGAAATAGCAATACTTTCCTAAAATTTCATGTCATGTTTCCGTTTCGGGCTTAAAAGAAAGCGGTTTTGCTAAACACAATAGTTTAAGTCAGTTCCTCATACACAACACAAATGCCTAAAGGCATTTAAAAAAATAAATTTGATTCAAATGTACTGATAGTTATTGGTTCACCCCCCCCCCCCTCAGAAAATCCTGGATCCGGTCCTGTTAGTATATACAGGTCTTATTGGGTTACAGAAACAAAACACTGAGAATTTCTGTAAAAGTTGGTGAAACACAAATATCTTAATACATGTCTTCTAAGAAAATAGAATACACTTACTTGCATCCTGAAAAGAAATAACATAAATTCTCTCTCTCCCTCTCTCTTTTTTTTTTTATTTTTTTTAACTATGAGTAAGTGCCGTAGACGTCTAATGAGAGAACAATGGATAAGGAAAGACAAAAATTCGTTTAGTTGAGAGCAAGAGAAAAGTGTAAATCAGTTGCCACTGTGAGTAAACGTGCTTCTAAAAATGATAGAAGTGGAGCCACGCCCCATTTTATCGTCTGTACATGCCACCGCTTTTAACACTACAATCAACAAAACGCAATCAATAAATGTATATATAAAAACATACGCATATATTCAATGAACACAATCAAACACTTTGTTTGGAACAAAAGGATCTCTTTTGTTTCTCCTACATAACGCTACAAAGCATGAAGAAACAGACTATCAGATATTTTGACCTTCCCACTATAAAAAGAAGACTTTTAAACACTATAAAGTAAAATTTCGGAGTAACCTTTACAAAGATTCACAATTGCTGACAACGAAGTGTTGAAGCACCGCAACGCAAATGAACCATTGATTATTATTGGTGCATAGAATTACAAACAAAGAACTTCGTAAGTACATGAATGAGGTTGTATTATTCTTTGATTAACATTGCATTGAATAAACCCACATTAAATAACAGTAAGCACATGAAGTACTTTATCTCTGAGAAGTTAGAATGAAATGAAAGATTCTATAAAACGATGCGCTATGATAAAATAAATACAATACTAAAACTTGGATCAATTCATGTGTGTAGATTTAACAGATAAAGAACAAAATTCATATGTGTGGATACACAATCGCTAGGGCCTGTTATAATTCTATGTAGTTTGTCATTTCCAAAATACGATTACACATATGTTTCTTTTCAACGCCCATACCCACATTGGTAAGTACGTAGAACACGTTATATATAAAAGTATAATGATATACCCTAATATGTATAGAAACACCTGAGTTTAGCTAATTTCCATGCGGAATAGCTGTTTTGTTTATTGGCATTATTGAAAATAGCACCTGAGTTATGGATTTTCTTTTCAGTAACTTCACAGTTATAACATATAAAATAAGTAATCAGTTCCCCGATTGCAGAAAAGTGTTATCTTTTATTCATTTTCATTTACTTAATGTTTAATTTCAAATGAACGTTTAAGACGTTCGTTCCATGTATTTTCCCCTAATTCTTGTTTTAAATACTAGGTTCTAATACTACTGGGTGGCACAGATAAAAGTAGCCCGTGTAAAAATAAAGGAAACGCAGTGAAATTACATAAATTAAGAGCTGAAATGGAGTTGCTGTTTATTTACAATAAAAAATACAGAGAAAAATACACTGAAAAATAAATTTATAAAAGATGTCGAAAGCGACCCCCTGCGACATCAATACACAGCTCTGCACGTGTAAGCATATTTAGATACACCCGGCATAAAGTTCGAATATCGATGTCGGCAACTTCATGACTAATGTTGTCTTTCAGTTCCTGTATTGTGTGTGGATTAGTCTCATATACCTTGCTCTTCAGGTGTCCCCACAGGAAGAAATCACATGTTCTTATATCAGGCGAACGTGGTGGTCACAATCCTTCGCTGACTGTTCGTTCTTCAGAGAAGAAATCATGGACTCGCTCCAGGAATACCTCAGGAAAGTGGCATGTTGCCCCATCAAAGATTTCCATATATGAAACCGTGTTGAGGGTAGTGCCAAAAAAAAATATCGGTCCAAAAATGCGCGTTCCTGTTACACCACACCAAATGCCGATTTTTTAAAACCACGGAGCGGTTGCTGACAATAGGGTTCTCCGTTGCCCAGTTGCTCATTACCTTGTGTTCTGTCAATTCACATGACCAGAAAAATGAAACCATGCTTCATCACTCATGATATAGTGGAAAGGGTTTAACAAATCATCCTTGATGATGCTCAACAATGTTAACAATCATAAACTGTCCATTCTTGTAGCTGTTTACTCATCTGCAGAAGTCGAAATATTGAATTCGCATTCAAAAGGGATGCGAGCTACGTTTAACTGCGTCACCCTGTATTTTTTGTACAGGTTAATGTTTAACGGGTTTGTGCCACATATTTTCTCCTAATTCTTGTCCTGAATAGTAATTAGTGACTTTTTTAAAAAAATAATTTTATTTATTTATTTTGCAAAACAATTGACTAAGACCAACTCTAAATTTGATGGTCAATAACTTGGGAACCAAAAACCTGGATAGAAAAATGTTTCACATGCATATTAAGCATGTCAAGATCTACCTTTATGCTTAATTTGGTCAATGTCGGATGAATTTTGTACATCGCGTACAAGATGTACTGCACTTGTGATTATTATTATTATTATTATTATTATTATTATTATTATTATTATTATTATTATTATTATTATTATTATTATTATTATTAATATTAATAGTAGTAGTAGTAGTAGTAGTATTTAGAAAAGTAAAATGAAGGATGATCAAGATCCACATGTTTTAATCTTAAACTAACCTTGCTAAAGTGCGAAGAAGAAGTTTAAAGAATACCGAAGTACAACTGAGTAAGTTTGACTTTTAACTTATTTCAATTTCTTAATCAATAATGTTTCAAGTGAGTCAAGCTCCTGTAATAAGTGACTTTACCTAGTCTCCATGTTAGCATTTCTGTACTTGAAATGTTGTTATTGCAGTTAACAATTAACAACTATTTCTACAGTCTTGTTTGTAATTGTAATTTTTCTCTAAGGATTATTTGTTCTTAAAACGCGACCTTAGAAATTGTATTTAGAAGTGAATGAATAGGATTCTATGAATCGTAAATGTTGTCTTCACATATGACACATTGCATGTACTTCACCTCTACTCTAGAAGAAAAAAAAATGAATGACATTCTAGTTCACATTGAAACAAACAACGAAATAAATAAGTAAAATTAAAATGTTTCCACGAAAAGTGCGATTTTTATTTGTCTCTAAATGTCTGCCGCTTGTTGCAGCTAAATTCTCGGAAGAAAAATAAATCTAAAAAAGTATTCATATTTTAAAGAATAAGTAACGTTAATATGAACGATGAAGCAAATGAAGCAGAGGAGGATATACTGTTACACAGTCTCAACAAACTAATTAGTGCAGTCATTAGCATACACAATACCTACTGTGAGTCAACAGCTAGGCACCTGCAACCCAAATCCTACGGAAAATATCAACTAACTCTCTGTTGACAGGAATTAGTTTTATCTTTCTCATTTGCACCTTATCGATAAGTGACACCATGCACTGCAGCAAATAAGTCGAAGCAAATAATATAGATTCATTGAAAGAAATTCTTATTGTATAAATATTTAATAATGCTTAACAAAAAGTGATTCATGTGATTTTTTTCTTTTAGCTTACATTCAAGCTTTATTGTTATAAAATATGTTTGTTTATGTGTTTCACCATCTTGCATATGCCATATCTTATTTATTTGGTTTGTTAAATTATCACACTGCATTCAACTTTTAAAGAAAGTAGAAAATATATTATAAGTGCACTCAAAACATCAACTTGAAATATAATCGCTTTACGCGTATCCCCAATCGCGTAAACGTATAGGCTTCTTCTAACGAAATCAAAACTACTTCAGATTATACGAAAAATTACACTTTGTATAGCATTAATATATAGTTTTACAGCAGCTTCAATGAAAACAAACAGAATGAAATAAACTTTAAACAACCAGAGTTTATTGTCACATTGTTAAAAGCTTCAGATTTTCAGAAATCAACCCATCTTTCAATATATATAACAGAAAGAACAATCAGTTCCTTGTGCACTTTATAAATGAACTCAATTTTCGTAAAATTTTCCATTTTCAGTACATGTTGAATCTTAAAAATTATCGGTTAAAAGAATTAGTCAATATTAATAATATTTCACATTTCTAGAACAATACAATGGCATTAAAGATATGTAATCCACAATTAAAAATTTCGAATCCAATGCTACATTCACTATACATATCCAATACCATTTGTATGAAAATAGTAGTAAAAACTTCATTCTATCAACTTAAATTTTCTAAACTCCAGTAACTGTTTTAATAAGCTGTAAAATTAATAATCATTTTCTTTTAAAAACAGAATGGTGAGATAGAACAATTTTACACAGATGTCATTTTGTTTTCGAAAGTTGTAGAAAGCTATTTCATATTACAGGAACACATTCTAATTTTCATATAAAAAGTACAAGGAGTATCTAAAACATTGATGTTCAGAATTCCTCTCAATTGACTTTTAAATTATTACGTTATACATTAATGCAGATTTTTTATAGACAGTGTCCAAAAGCCAGGCCTGTGACTTTTATCTTTTCTGTTTTTAAAGGAGCATTTGTAAGGCAAGGCGATATTACACAGCAAAATGGAGAAAACTGAAGAGTGTTAAAGTACATTCAGTTGAAAGAATTTACGTCCTAGCAGAGTAATAATGAGATGGTACAGATATTAGGTGATATTGCCACCGTTAAGAAGTGACACCGTGAGTTTTCCTATAGAAACCAGTCGTGTGGTCAAACAGATCATTATGGACATTCATCAACATTCATTGTTGTGGAAAACATCCAATTGTGATAGAACTAATTCAAACTGGTGGCTGGTATATAATTACAACACTAGTTGACATTGTTAACATATAGAATGGTAGCATAAATTCAATTTTAACTGAACATTTGGCGCAGTGTTATACCACTAACATATTGTGAAATGCCATAATACGGACACACTCTTATCTGACTAACTCGTTACAATTATAAACATTAACTCTCAGTTCAATAGTGATAAGTTTTACTTTACGTTTCACAATCAAGTTTGTTTTTAAAACATGAAAAATATACTGAAATATACGAAAAATAATCAGAGTATTACACAGCATCATGTTAACTTCTCCTATTCGTATGTTTCAGTATATCTGATTTTTTTTCAACAATTTCTTTTTTTGAAAATATATGTACGCGTAAAATATCTTAAATTAAATTGATGATACAATTGAGCTTTGAAAATACGAACCAATAAGGTAATTTCGAAAAGTGTATGAAGATGTCTTTTACTCTCAAAATGCGCATATGTCTGCATAAATGCTGACATATTAAAACCCTACATTTACGTCTCAGGAAGACAAACTGCCGCTAAATCCATGTTACCAAAAATTAACATAAAAAGTTACAGTTGCCAATTAGGGTCTTATCCGACAAGATTCTATAGTCTTTTGGTCCAGAATCATTATAGTTCACACTGGGATCGAACATTTAGAACCTATATCATTACCAAGACGCGGCTGGCAAGACGTTCATGGTGATGCGGTATCATTTCATTACAGGTTGAACCATGGACCGAAGAAGGAATGTGACTGAGTGGCAAGACGAGCCATTGTCTTCGGACATGAACATGGGCATACTCTGCGGGAGGTGGCGGTGTTCGTTGGCGTGTCTGAATCCACGGATAGTACCGTCCATGCAGAGTAGAGTACGCCCGACAGAAATCAATCCTCTCGGAGCAATAATGGCAGGAAATGCATAATGTCCGACCGCGACCTTAGACGTCTGAGGAAATTAGTGACCTCTAAACCCGGCAGGAATTGCTGCAAGAGTGCATCTCAGGACTCGGTAGTCTAGTCTTTGAGTGAACCCTGCCAAGAGAACTGAGTGCTGTATACTGATGGAAACTGAATGAATGCTGAGAACAGGATATTCAGCTACATTGCAGGGTACACCCCAGGCTGATTGTTATACAGGAGGAAAATCTCCTTTCGTGGGCGAGGAACCATCGTTGGATTAGAAGCCAGTGGCGACACATCTTCTGGTCAGACGAATCCCAGTTCTGCGTCTATTTCAATGATGGATGTTCAAGGGTGATGCGGCGGGTCGGGTCGAAGAAACCTACAAAGCTGAGTGTGTGCAAAAGGTTTTACAGAAGGCGGTGGTATGTCATGTTTTGTGTGTGTGTATTTCGAGTGCTGTGTGGGTCCCTTGATAGAAGTGTCCAAACGCATGAAGGCTGTGGATTACATGTCCTCTGGATAATGAGGTGTTGCCACTTGTCCAGCTTCTGCGAGATGGTCATGTCCTTGAGTCACAGTATCAAGACGACAACTGAATCATTCATCCAGCCAGGATTGTGTGGGAATTGTTTGCTGAACATAAGGTGGACATCCCACATTCACCTGGCCCGCGAATTCATCTGATGTTAACGTTATCGAGAAAATTTAGGACATACTGGAATGGGCTGTGAAGAGAGGACATCAACATCCTTCTACGTTGGCCACTCTGCGAAATCAGTTGTTCCAGGGATGAGCCAAACTGGACTTGAACATCATCCTCTTCCACAATGATAGCATGTCATATAAAATCAAAGCAGTAATCTGCGTCCGAGGTGATGTAACATTTATTGACACCTTATTATATTTTTTGCCAGGGAAATTATTTGTTTGCTGAATGTAGTGTCTCTTTTCAGCATCAAGGCTACATGGGATATGTACCTGCAGTTTAAAGTGAAACGCGAACCATGGTAATGCGTTCTATTCTCCCACCTGGAATCGAAGTTGGGACCACGTTCACCTAAGGCGCATGCGGTAGTAACTAGATAAGCGGGGAGGGCTCATGAAGTCAAGTTGAAAAGTTTTCTGATGAATAAGTATTGTATTAATAAATTTTGCATACACATACACTTATCTGAGGGCAAGTGATTCGTCTTCAAACTTGTAATCTCACACAAATGTAGTAATATTTTAGTATGGGCTTTAAATTAACTTAATGATTTGTACTACATTACTCATTACTCATTGAATACTCATTACCTCTCAACATGTCTCATGGAAAATACGCGTGTTGATGTACAGTCACACGGTTGCATACTCCAATTTCTTCTTACAGGTGTGTCTACTGATTTAATTTGGGTCTTTAGGTGGCACCACGTTTGACTCATGTGATTTTACAAAATGACAGTTTTTGTGTAGCGTTGTATAATGTCCAGACGATAATGATGTCACGTATGTAAATGAACATGTTGTCACACATGAAATTTCACTAAGCCTCAACTGAGAACTTACGTTTTTCTTTTTAATTTTTACAGTCAATACATTCTGGCTGGAAACAACATTACGACAGGTTGCTTGCACAGTATGGAAGCAAGTGTGACTTAATTGATTGTACGAACAAGAGGCAGAAGAAGGTAGAAGTTATTAACTGACAAGCTTCTTTTGTTAAGTTCCAGTCTTCGTGTTGAAGGCCCTGCCTCCTATTTGATGTGGTGAAGTATTTGTGGTGAAAGAATTTAAAATTGTTTGGAAACGCGACTGTCACTGCTTTCCTGATGAATGCGAGATATTCGTAGATGATGAGATGACGATTTAATTGATGCAACTTCAATGCTTCTGGAGAAAAAGAGGTGGTTGGATTTCGGATAGTGAGAGCTGCTGCAAGTGATAATTATAAACTTTTAATCTTGAGTAGAAGAACCGCTCTCCGTGAATAGCAGATACACGCTGATCTTATGGAAGATTTCTGCTCGATGTCTAATTGAAGGTGTGTCACTCAGCGTAAATTAGTACAGAGAAAGCATACTGCACTTTTTTTATCGTCTGTAGTTAAATTGATAGGTTCTTAGGGAGTGCTGTCTGCTATGAGGTCCATGAAGACAGTGAATTCGGTTACAATCTGAAATAGTTTATATACTTAGATCCGAGATTTGAGCGTGCACAGATATTTATCTATGCTCAGAACATCAAAAGGAATCGGGAAATTTTATAATTTAACTGCTATCGATATCAACGATAGCATGGTCACAGGGGTAACTAATCAGCACTGTTTATCTATACGATACACACTCAATGATAGAAGATTAATGTATACTGGCAAGTCAAAATATTATGACCACCTACCTAACATCCAATAAGTCCATCTTTAGCTCGCAGGACAGCAGCAATGTGGTTTGGCATGGGAGCAGTGAGGCTTTCGTAGGTGGTTAAAGGCATAGTACACCACATCTACACACATAAGTTACTTAATTCCTGTGAAATTCGCGAAGTTGGTGATGGATACTGATCTGACGTTCAATGACACCCTAAAAGCGATCAATTGGGTTAAGATCTGGTAAGTTTATCTGTGATTACAGCAATTGAAATGCACCACTGTACTCCTCAAACAATTGCAGTTCAACGTTCGCCTTGTGATAAGGAGCGTTGTCCTGCAGAAATATGCCATTGCCAGCTGGAAATATGGCCCATATAAATGGGTGTACATTGTCAATATTGATCTTCCGATAGCTAGGAGCTGTCATGGTGTTCTCCACACACACTATCAGCTTCCTGGATGACCATGTGAAGATGCCTCAAATCTTAATGGAGCCATCACCGGCCTGTCGTCATTCTATTGTGTACTCTCGAGCGTGAAAGACAACGAATTCTGACCTGACCATTGATGTGATGAAGGCAGTGTCGTGATTTATTGGACCATGCAACGTTGCGCCATTGCTCACCGGTCCAATGACGATGGACACGTGCTCATTCCAATTTGTAAACGACGATATCCTGCGGTTAATATTGACACACATGTGGGTTGCGGAGGCCCATATCTTACAGTGTAGGGTAAACTGTGCTCAGACATACACGTGCTTTGTCCACAATTAAAGTCTGCTGTTAATTGTGGCATATTCTGCTTCCCATCCTGTTGTACTAACCTCGACAGTCAACGATGTCATGCATTTTTAATGAGGTATGGACGCCTCACTTCTTGTGGTTTGCTTCTGGTTCCACTGTCCTTTTTCCACCTTTGGAAGACATTAACCACGACAGCTCGCGAACATCCGACAAGTCGCACTGTTTTTCAGATCTCATTCCTAGCAATCAAACTCTAATACAAGTATATCGCCAGCCTTCTCCATTCTATGTAGAAGCATAACACTGGTTGATTGAGTGAGATGCATCTCACCGTCTGGCGAGAGGTTCTGCTGTGCCCTGTGCCTCTTACGTCAACACAGTGATTTCGTGGAAAAAGAGAAACAGATAGTTATAATGTTCTAGCTGCTGAATGTATGTTCCATTTATATAATAAGTAAGGCTTAAAAATACACTAACATTATGCAATCTGCAGCTACTACTGAATAAGCACACGTGAAAGGTTATCGTTTGCACTTAGCAATCAGAAGGTCCTGGTTTCGAGTCCCGAGGCAGGGTATATACTAACTAAGGTGTTCCAGGATTTTAGCCAGTTCTACCAAGCGAATGTTGTTATGCTACATTTAATAAATAACCCTCGCCGACTACAAAATCTCTTTTACATTGTTAATGTTATTGGTTTCTCAATGTAAAATATTTTTTTTTTAAACTTTGTTAATAAGTGAAATAAAAATGAGAATATAATGTAAAATTTATATTATTAGTTCGCTTTTCCTGACGTTTACGTTTTGTAGTCAACAAAATACACAAATTCAAAATCAAATCGTTATTCAATTGGTAATTTGATTCATCTTATACATAAATTAAATATTGAGGTTAAGATGCCTATCGATTTTTCATATTATTTAATACCTCCATTCAGGGCAGCGGTGGCTCATTGGTAGAATGACGACTTCTGGTGCGGGGTCCTGCTTCGATCCCACCTCCCGCCAAGTGAGTTTTGTGGTGGATAAACACCGAGTGCTTGGGTTTTCTGGGGTTTTCGTGATTTCTCCCACTTTCTTTATTCCAGAATGGTATTCATCACCATTACAGAGTATTACTGCCCTCCTTAGCTTCGGGGCGTAATAGTAAACGTTAGACTCAAACAAAAAATAACTCCGTATAAATAAAATTATAATTTAACTCCAGTTATATGGACTTATAAATTCTGGATGCAAATCAGACATACAGAAGTCCGATAATTGAAGCAATAATAATAATAATAATAATAATAATAATAATAATAATAATAATAATAATAATAATAATAATAATAATAATAATAATAATAATAATAATAATAATTTGTGCTACGAAATAGAAAAATGCAAAATCGTGTTTGCTTAATAAAAAGCTAGGTCTAATGAATACTGAAAATAAGATAAATTTATTACAAACAATTTTAAAAATACAGTATTTACTTACATTTCGAGATTTTAGTACGTTAAATAGTTAAAAGATACATGCATTTATAGGAATTCCAATGAATTATATTTTTATGAACGAATATACATAAAGTTCGTATTTAAAAAGTTTATTTCTTTTTAATTACCTGATATCTGTCGATTGGCGAACCAGATGATTGAAGTTCGGATAATTGGTGGTATAGTGTATTATTCTATTTTGTTTCTAATCTAAATTTGTACTAAGGTATCCTCCCGTCATAAGTATCAAGCATGATGTCCCACGGAAAATGCAGTGTGGACCGCGAAAGATGACATGTAAGTGACCACCACATTTCCTGATAATTCGCCGAACTCGAATTGACCTCTTTGCACTGACAAATATTTGTATTGAAAAAACTGTAGATGTTCCTCTCGAAAATCAAAACATTTAATTTGCTCCGAGCAAAGCAATGTATTTTGGTAAATGTGTAAATGTGAAATGTATTTAGGATATATTTGTCATAAATTTTGTCTACTGTATACTGTGATGTGACAACTATTTAAAAAGAACAACAAACACCAGAATGTGCATACTAAAAGAAACGAAAGAGCGAGCTTTTTTATTTCACAAAACAGAAAGAAGTCTTCTATTGACTCAGACTAAAGAACATTTGGCAAGGAACATTCTGATTATGAGAACAAAGAGGTTTACGTAACATAGTTAATGCTGTTTAATTGTCCGCGATCAGTTTTGCTTCCATTGTTTCTCGCAAAGAGAAATGTGTCATTTTCATGCTATTCATAATTGCAAAACAATTACTGATACAAAGTTTGAAATACAATAGCTTTAACAGCATAACGAAACCAAGTCTTCAACATGTGTGGAAATACTACAAGAGTAACTTATGACGGTTTTCCAACACAAATTAGAAGATTTTTAGTATTAGGTAAACAAAAGAGAAGCCACTTTCGTCACAGTAAACTTTACTATGTTTAGAATTATATCATTTCTTTAGAAATTACCGACGATCATTATGGCCATCTAAATATAAATTTAACTTCGTTAACATTTATTTTTTCCACTGTATCTCCCTTGATATCGATTTCTTTAATACAAAAATATTTACTATTGCTCGGAAGATTAGTTCATCAAGTTCTATTTTTTAGCAGTCTACATGAGACGTGAGTCTCCAGCTTAAAACTTGGGGGTCGACTGGGAATAGCAACTTATGTTATCAGCAAGAAATATAGATTGTATTATGTATTACCGGTAGTCAATGGATATTAAATAACGTAATATTCGATAATTTAGTATCAAATATAGTTTTTATTTATAAGAAATACTTTCAATATGAATGTAAGAGGTAAGTATACTGAGAGAGAGAGAGAGAGAAAGAAAGAAAGTTGACTTTTAACCAAGAAAACCCGGAGAGGCGGAATTTTTTAGGATTCTGTGTCTTACACAATATTTTCTTTATCAGGCTTCGTGTAGGTCTGTTGTTTAGCTAGGATAAATTTGTATAGGTGTAAATAGACGGTAATCATGTGTATCCTCGGTCGGTACGTGCAGGACACATAAAACCATGGTTATGTACGGAGATTACACAAGCCCATTCTTATGTACGATCTAATTTTCCTTCTGGATAGAATTAAATATACGAGGGAAAGAATTGAGTACGTAGTAGTATCTAGAAAATATGTACGGAACATATATACTATGAGGAGTATGTATGCACCATCCATGCTGACCTGGCTCCAACGCAGTACAGAAAAATCTCCAAAACCACATACGTGGGTCATTCAATATATAACTTTTCCCAAGCTGTATTTTTTTTAAAAAAAGATACATTTATAAACTATACATATGCAGGTGGCTCCTTTCTCATCTCTCCACATAATCCCCAGTTACATCAATTTGTCCAGGCCCTTTGCAAAAAATCAGGGCTCTGGCTATTTAGCACTCCTCACATTCCGCTTTACTTCTTTATCTGCTTTGAAACGTTCATCTTGAACACCGGAAAAAAATGGAAGTAACTCCGCGCTAAACTGGGGCGCTGAAGAAGAGTCAGTTTGGACATAAGCGACGTGGTGTCCTGTCAGCTGGTGATGAAGAAATGAAGCTGAATATGAGGAGAGTTCTAAATAGCCAAGAGTCCTGATTTTTAGCAAGGAGTTTGGATAAATTGGTGTAACGGTGAGACAAATGCTTGAATCTCAATGGGAATTATGTGGAGAGGTGAGGAAGAACCCACCTACACATGTATGTATAGTTTACAAATGTATCATAAAACTTTTTTTTTTTTTTACATCTTAGGGAAATGTATTCATTGAACGACTCACGTGGATTGCGTTTTTTTTTTTTTAAAGTGTTACACATGCTCTGTGATATTCAGAGGAATAAAATTTTAAGTTCTTGAAAGGAACAAAGAGCTAATGGATTTTAATTGTAATTTTCAATAGTCCGGACATGATTAATATTTCTTTTAGCAGATTTCAGGGATATCATTTTGCAAACGAAATATTCTACTTTTCAATCTTTTGACAGTCCTTAAAAGCTGGGTTGTTATTCAAGAAGTACTAGTCCACAAACTAGACCTATGTAACACCTAAAAAAATAAAGTACATATAATGCTGACCTCAAAAAATGACGATTTCCCCCCCCCCCTCCAAATGTCTATCCCAAACTATATTTCAATTGTCAACTAAAACTAATGGTAACCCATAAAGAAAAAGAAATTGACGTTATCTTAGTAAATTGAAAATCCGTGTCCTTTGATCCTGAATTTCGAGAAGGTCAACAGTGATGATGCATTTATACTTTTCCCTTCTACTTCTTGTTCTCCCCCTATGACTGTCACTTTTCCTCAAAGTCTGATGCCGGTCTCTCCTTCTGAGCAAAATAAGTCTCTTTGCCTCGCTGCACTCTTTCAATGGTTGTCTGCTGCCACTAAAAACCCATTTTCTCAAGACACGTCTTTCTATTGTTGACAGAAAATGAGATAGGGAGGAGTAGCACTTATGACGAAACGCTCGACCTCCAATTAAAAGACTCTTATTACCATTCGCTACAGTCTCTGAGGAAAACACTGGAATAAAATCCATTGGCTTAATACTAAAACAAATATTAAAGTCACTTAACGAAATATAAAAACCCACTCACATAATGATACTTATATGCCCGCTGAGATAAGCGTAAAAAGAGCTAGGATTAGCTGGTTCAAGAAGAAAGTTACCTACCTGATGGGAGCGAAACCACAAGCAAGGACACCTGCAAGTTATAAAAATGATTTAAAAGCGTTTCATTAAATATTACATCAATGTGTAATAGTGGTTTTCCATTAGGCTTTTATTTCATGTTAGATTTTTTTATTCACTATCTTCGTAGATGCCTCAGATGCCACAGACAGGATTCTCTGTGCTTGTACTTACGAACATATTCCCGAGTCAAGAACGAGTAGGATGCGGTTACCACTGAGTCACATTTTGAGTCACACTTATTTTGCTTGTTATCAGTAAACGAAACAAATTTGATTTATAAATTTCAAATGAGGCCTTTGGCTTCTCGTAGGACGAAAATTTAAATCATGATCAACATGGTCGCCCGCAGGGTGAGGCAAAACAGAAAGGGGAGAAACTAACCTCCCCTGGATTTTCAAAGTTCTTCGAAATAAATCTCAAAACAGATGTTGTTTACTCACACGCTATAATATTTAATGATAGCTCACTATAATATTTAGTGGTAGAATGTTCACCTCTGGTGCGAGGTATCCCTAGTTAAACTCCAGGCCAAGTGAGTTTGTAGTGGATAAACACGAAGTTCTTCCTTTCCTCCCACATTGACATTCCATCAATTATTTCATAATCATTCACTTTAATTAATTTGTCTCATTTAACTTGAAGAGTGTAGAAACCTTAAACTAGAAATTTTATGTCAACACTCGTACCATCATTAGCACATAAAGAAAATTCCAAGACAATTATTCCGAGTTTCAAGAAAATGATGTTTCCTTTAAAAGGTTTCAACTAGATTAAACCGTTCCTCAGTCCCACGAACTCGAATTTTCAAAATCATTTTAACAGTAAATACATTGGATTTAAGGGAAAATATTGACAATAATAATAAGTGAATAAAAGTGAACTTTTTCGGTTCATAGTGAACACACTAAGTTGTTACCATTTAAAAAAAAAAAAAACGATACTAAAGGATAAATTTAGTATTGAAAATTCACACATGATGCTTTTCATTACAGCTTCCGACAACGAATTGAACGACAAAGTGTATAAAGTGAACCAAGCGAAGGGGAAGCATACATACAACACACACTTACACACAACATGGATATTAGGATTTCAATGTAGCTTTCTCGTATTCCGGGGCAAAATTTGCACGAATTTTTCGTTCTTATTCCAAGTTGTTTGAATTCTCGGGTGTTCGTATTCTGGCAATTCTGTAAACGGAAACAGAAACAAACTAAGCATCAGTAACTGACTCAAAAATAATAATACAATACTTCTGATCCATTTTCAGCATTGTATGGTGTTACCTTAAGAATTGCTTTTTAATTCTCACTGTCTATCAATAAAATTACACCACAAAATTACTAGATTTATCAAACAGGTCACAGGGCAAAGAACAGCGACTGAATCCCATAGATCAGTAGGAATGCCATTCCGGAAAATATTTATCCGATTAGAGTTAATGTCAAACTTATCGAGAAATTTCACCGACAAAGAAAAAAAAATCTTGTAATTTTCATATTGAATTGCAACTGGCCCCTGAGTCTGAAAAATACACATTTGTTTAATCAATTGTATATTAATATACTAATAGAAAGGCTGAAACTGTTATATCGGTGAAGAATATCCCCCTCCCGAATAAAAATCTGAAATGATGTTGGGCTGTAGTTAGGGTTACAAGTACTTAGACGAATATGTTGGACTACATGGATCATAAAATGACATACGCATAAATAACTTGACAAATTGACTTGTGCCATTCATCTTCCACTTGTTCTGCGAGTAGATCCACATCCATAGCTGTGGTAAACAACTTTTCATCTCTTATAATAATAATAATAATAATAATAATAATAATAATAATAATAATAATAATAATAATAATAATAATAATAATAATAATAATAATAATAATAAAGCGCACAATTTGTTACTGGTTATCTGTTATGATATATTCTATGTATTACTTCCGTTTAAGTATCTTCTAAAACTCAGACAGAGGTTAAATTTTCTTTACTGTACTGTCTTTCTATGAATTTCCAAACTGCTGTATACACATAACATAATGAACTCTTTCAGAGAAACACAAAGGATATACAAAACGACTAGTTTCCTTTTATAACATAAAATGGGCTTGTTTTAAACTTTCTTTGAATA
The DNA here is from genome assembly GCF_964235325.1 of Thermobia domestica. NCBI lineage: Eukaryota > Metazoa > Arthropoda > Insecta > Zygentoma > Lepismatidae > Thermobia > Thermobia domestica. Next base: position 203,680,459 of record NC_137454.1, read on the forward strand.
CAAGAATGCATTCCACAAAGGAAAAACGAAAAAGGAATATTTTAAAGTCAATAAATAAATGAGGTAAATAGTCAGTGCATAGAAGTTTAGTGAAGAGGGTGTTCATTTCGCTGCCAGCAACAACAAGTGCAGTCTTTCGGAGCTGATCATCATTCCGCGGCCAGCTCTCCAAATAAATCATCTCAAAATGCTGGAGAAGCGTGGACAGACGTTCGGCAGATGCTTTGTAGAGATGAACACGTGGAACGGATGGAGGCTCACAAGTGGAAGACTGACGACTGCTTCGTGCTCGGAGGAGCAGAAAAACATCTAAGTCTTGTGAAACTCTCGTGCTGCTGACATACACAGATTATGAACACACACACAAAAAAAATATATGCTACAAATTGGAAGAGGAAGAGACAAATGTGTTTAAAACGTGTGAAAAATTATTTTCCATTTATATCTATCATTTCACTGCTCAAGCGTGTTAAGTCCATAACCAAATGAAATGACCAGCAGCAATATGAAAATTTTTAAAGAAAGTGACATGCTCGAAATGATTTTATCTTCTCAAGGGCAAAGCACTTTCGACTGGAAAGAAAACTGAATTAATTGAAACAAAAAATCAAGTTTTCACAAATTAAAAAGAAATTTATCATAAACTTTTATAGACACAAACAAAATAATTTGATATTGGTAGAATCCAACACAAATATTCACACTACAGTTAAGTCTGTAGTTCAGTTTCCGCCCTAACGTCGTAAGAGCTCACTGGCTGATTTTACTATAGAAAAGAAATAAAATGTCTCTTCTAAATGAAGCAATTCCAATGTAATGACCAACATCCAAATGAGAAATGATAAGATTGCAAAAAGAAAAATGCGTAGTAAGATATGTCATTGCACTGCATTTGATATTGTTGCGTGATTTGTCGGAAGTTGGCATTTGTTATTCAAGTTTGTTGAAACTTATTTGTAAATTCTACTTTGTATACTATAAGAAATATGTCAATATTACTAATCAGTATTGGAGGGAGCTTTAATTATTTTACTCATTTTCATCATCTCACTGGATTGAGATATTCAGAGAAGAGGTATTCCCTAAAAACAATGCCTATTATAGATTAATATTTCGTTAGGTATTAAGGAATTACTTGTAAATTTGTAATCCTATTATTTTATTTTTGAGTCATCAATACCTTAGAGGCGCTGTACTACCGGTTTGCGTGACGTTAATAGAGTCAACCAGTGTCAGGTCTGGTCAATATCAGATGGGTGTTCGTTAGAGAAAATCAGGTAGTGTTCCCCTAGGTTGTGAGAGCAATTGGAGAACTATCTAAGTAAAAGAGACATCAGATTACAGTAAAGAAAATCAATACTAACGGAGATGAGACTCGCAGTGTGCTGATCATACATTTCCCAATTTCAACTGATCATCTGGTCGACTTAAGCTCTTCGGGCTTTCATTTCAGGAAGTTTAGTTTTCTTCAGTTCGTTAATTATTTTAGTTTTGGGGTAACTAGAAAAATAAGAAAATATAATTAATCAAACACACTCAAAATTTTAACCAACCATTTTTTAAGAACTTTAGTTTTTGCAACGACCGGCCAGCGCCGTGAAGATAATTTGGGAGCTACTTTAGAGTCAAGGCTTCTTTTCACAAGTAAGTCCGATCTACTATTTCTCTAATGAGTCCTGAATCAGAATGATCAGACTAAGATGGATCTACTACAGAAACATGATGCTCATTGCATGATGAGAATAGTAACGGAGTAGTTGTATACAAAATACAATGGGTACGTAAAATTTGTAAATGAAAATACGTTTTAAAAAAGAGAAAGATTCTAAAATATATGAGTTTCAAAAACTGAGTTGAGTTGATTTTGAGCTTAACGTCCCTTTCAGAAGTAAGGCTATATGAGATGTGGTCCTACTGATTAATGTGGAATCCGAACCATATGAGCTCCCACCGGGAATCCAACCCGGGTCTCCCACGCTAAAGGCGCTTACGCTAACCATTTAGCCACGAAGCTCTTCAAAAACTGAATTTGCATAGTAATATAATAAGAGAAAGTGCTCCAAATTAGACAGGCAAATTTCAGTTTGGTTATTCCATCAAAAAGTTTGAATCATACAAAACAAATTGAATTCCAAAATATGTAAGCGTATAAAACTTTAAAAATAGTTACATTATCGTTTAAAATACCATTCACAAACACAAAGGTTAAAATATCTGCATAACAAGAAGTCGCTTTTACTTATGAAAAGAGAAACGGAAATTCCATCCAAATATGTTTCGTCTATCTCTTATAATAACTAACTAAATTACTTCCCCTCATCAATTGGCAATTGACCGATAACTAGAACGTTCATATTTCTACCACTTAGACGCTAACCAGCCGCTTAGACGCTTCCAAGATTTGTATTCATTTCAGAAACATGAAAAGTCAACTTCTGGAAAAATAATTTACACTTCCAAAGACACCCAAGGTAAAACTAAGCATGAACGACACCTACACGCAAGAAAAGTGGCTAAAATGATCAGCAACTCAGGAAATGCAAGAACACGTATTTTTTTTGTCCTGAAGGATTTTGGAGGAACGTGACTCTTCGACACTTTTTTGTTCCCTGAAAGGCTTCTTCTCACAATTTCACTTTGATTGTGATGCGGACAAGAAACTACACATGATCTCGTCCTAGCAAAATACAATAATAAAAGAAAGTTTTCTTTGACTTGCTATAAAAGAACTGCTACATGAAATATTATAGTACTTTTTTTCTCTTTCTTTTGTTACGAAATATCGCTATTTTGACTTTCATTGCGGTGCATTTTAGTAAAACAGATACTGTATACACTATCTCGAGAACCAAACCCTTCATGCTATAAAAGATTAAGGCTATTAAATTACATAATATCCTCTGTTTTCATTTTAAAGAAAAATGAAATGAAATCTTTGAGTTTAAATCCCACGACAATACCATTTACGCTAAGGGATACAATGATTAAGATAAGTGAATGATGATGGAAGAATTGGTGGAATGATAATGTGGTAGGAGACGGGAGTACTCCGAGAAAACCCACGGACACTACTACAAACTTACTTGACCGAGGATCGAACTAGGGATAAACCATTCGTTTCATTGGAGAATAAGAAAGAAAATAAAATAGTGATCAGATCTCTTGCATTAGTTTGTAACTTAAAGAAAAATATCCAATTTATTATCCTGTCAATTATGAATATTTATTTTGGTTTGCAATACTTGTCTTGTATAGATTAAACTACCACCATATATAAATTTCGATATTTTCTTTGTTTTCCTGATATTTTGAAAATGATAATAAAAAGCACAGAGAAATTCCAATTATCCGCAATAATGTCTTCTGGGCTTAATTCGGATAAAATAACATCACTTTTACTTCAAACATAAAAAAAAAATAAAATAAAAAAAAAACTACAGAACATTTAAATTAAATAATTTTAACATTGGTTTTAATAGGAAGTTACAATTCTTATTTCTATAAGTATTAATTTAATATAATTCAATAAGTATTTAAATATAATTTCTAATTTCCTGATATCTTTCGAATATTTGGAGATCCAGATGACTAGAATTGGGATAATTGGAATTGCACTGTGTGAAGGAAGGGGAAATTTAAATTCTTGAAAACGCCGTAATAGATATATCAATAGTATGTTGTTTCCTCTTGCGTAATTTCCTTTGTCTCTGTAAATGTAATAAATTAAACGATACTAATAAAAATATTCTGATTTATGTTGGTAAGCCAAATACAATTGTTAATAATCACTTAGCCTTATGTTGTCAAATGAAGCATTTCCACTGAAGAGCTTGTTTGTAAGGCAGAAACAAAGATTTCTTTCTCAGTCACAGGACACCTGCTGACTTACTTAACATGCATCGGAAGCTGCAGGCAGAAGCAAACGGAACATTAGTAAAAAACAGATTACGTTGGACGAGTTTTACTATCTCTGGAAGTTCTAGGTGGTTGGAGAGAAAGGCGAGGACCAGAATGGATTTAATGGAAGTAAACCAAGGGCAAAGGGGCTGAAGGCAGTCAGGTGTACCGTAACAACAGCGGCGTCAGCTGTGGACTGTTTACAATGCACACAACCGAACACAAGGTGGGTGATTGGGGAACTAGACTTCAGGAAAAACTCAAACACTGCACCTCCACAACACCTGCCACGCCGTTTTCACTTTTCCTGTCCCAAAATAAGCTTTACACAGAACCTGAAGGCACAGCGACAAACACAGCCCGCAGAATAGACGGGGTTGGGAGCGAGGGTGGGACGTGAAGATGGAGAGCTAAGGGTTTCACTCACGGCTTACTGAGTTCGTTTTCACCTGCTTCTTTTCTACAGAAACTCCACATACACATACAATACCTACCAACTATTGAGCACATATTGTATATTTTTAGTTTCAACAGTCCGTGAATACTTTTCTAATGTTTTGTAGGAAGCTTATAGAGCATTTTGTGGGCAAATACACCGTGTTACAATCACTAAGAAAATACGATGAATTATAATGATAGTAAGGATTTTCGAAACTTCAAAACGTATATTGTACTATCATTTACATTTTTTTTTTCATATACTCAAACAAGGCTTTGCGATTATTTTTATTTTTATTTTATTATTATTATTATTATTATTATTATTATTATTATTATTATTATTATTATTATTATTATTATTATTATTATTATTATTATTATTATTACAGTAACAGTTTGTAGATATAGCAAATAGGCTTACATTGAAGAGTGAAATGAGAGAAGGAAAAAGAAAGAAAAAAAGAAATTGATACGAAGGATGTACACGAACAGCAGAGTCTATCCGAATTGACTCTATGAATGGTTTTGCAATATTAGGTTTGAAGCGTCCCTTCATGGCCGAATAGCCGGTGGGTGTAGTCGAGAGGCTGAGGGTTTAGGCTGCCGAACGTGAAACCAAACCCATTGAGGTTCGAGTCCCTCTGTAGAGTCTATGGGCAAACTTTTCAACTGTGTCCTCGAAGTTTCTGTGTTCGTATCTCTGTTGCATTGGATTAAGTAGAAAATATAATACAAAGATGACTATGGACTCGGTTCGAATCTCGATTCAAGTGCTTACTTCAAGCGAATAACTACTCTGATACAAATCCGAGTAGTTATTCATGTTAAACTACATCTTATATATCCTAGGTGCTAAAAATGAATCTTAAAATCCAACGTATCATTCTTAACTTTGAAGACACAAAAGTATTCACTTAAGTTTGATCCTCAATGCATATTTTCTTTCGTAATTTTAAGCTTTACAAATCCATATACAGGCAAGATGTCACTTGATATGAGGTTAGGGTTGCACACGAGACGAGACGAAACAGAATTTTCGTGACGAGACGTAACTTTCTCGATACATTTTCGAGAAGAGACAGCCTTAACTCCCATCCGTGTGCATCCCCATTCAAAGTTCGTTTGATTCATCTGCTGGCTTGTTGACGCTAAGAACTTAGTTCTTGTATAAACCTACGATATATCCTAATTCTCCAACTATCCCTCCCTTCTAATTATGTAAATTCTAATTTTCCACATGCACAGAAGTGCTAGACACTTCTTTCCACGTTACGAAAGAGAGCTAGGATCCGTCTTCGGGCAGAACACACAAGACAATATTCTCAAAGCAATAATAAAGCACTTGGAGAAAACTTTGACTCAGTGGTAAAACACTCAGATCTAGTGTAAAAGGTTTCTAGTTTGATTCTAGGTCATGTGTAGTCTGTAGTGGACAACATTGTGTCCAAGACTTTACTATGGATTTTCCCGTTTTCTTTCACCTTCTTATTCAAATCAATTCTTTCATTATCATTAATTTCCATTAATCATCACTTCTTTCTGAGTTGAGTTGATTTTGAGTTGAACGTCCCCTTCAGCAGCGAGACTATATAAGACCTGGACATACTGATTAACGTGGAATCCGAACCATATAAGCAGCTCCCGCCGGGAATAAAACCCGAGTCTATTACTTCTTTTTATACCTAAAAGTCAATACCGTTGAACGTTTACGGTTGTATTTCATATCAATTCATAGAGCATATTGTTTGCCACAGTGAAATACTAATCCCCCCCCAAAAAAAAGAGAGAGAGATGGAATTTATGCACTTGGAAATTTATCTTATTGGCAAAGAAAATTGAAAATGTCTCTCCTGCATTTGCGTAAGTGCATACATAATATTAAAGACCAAGAAAAATAAATTTTAAAAAATGTATTGATGTATGCAAATCAGGATTTCACTTCCATGTTAGACACTTCTAAATTTACTCATATCAGCCATCTTAATAAAGTTCAAAGAAAAATGACAGATAATATTGCTCTTATTTTGCAAAGACAACCTTATTGCATGATGTATATGCCTAATTCAAATCTTCATTTGACATAAGAGCTTCGCGTTGTGTGTGTACCTGCGGCAGAAAGAAGAGAACTTTGAAAATAAAAGTGGTATTTTTTAAAACTGATCGTAAATTACTGATACTATTATCACCGGAAAATTTGTCATCTATATTTTAATGATTAAGTAAATATTTACCTTTTCTTTCGTAGCTCTACTCAGTGCTACCATAAGATGTATTGCGAGGGGAAGTGGACAATTTTAACTTTGAAAATCCAGAAATGACTGCTATTTCGGCGACTATTGATCAAGCCATGAAATTCAGATTACATCCTTCTATTTTAAAATGTGGAACATTAATTATGTATTAAAAGAGTGCTTTACAGGTATGGAATTTGAAAAACTGAAGTCATATTATAGAATACAACACTTGATACTTCTTTTTGAAGTAACAGTAATATTTCAGTGATTTTACGACCTTGATTAAGATCATAAAATAACAACAATTTTCGATTCCATGTTATACAAAATTCAATAGCTACTACTTATATGCTTCAGTAATATTTCCCAGGTCATTGATTCAAATGTTTCAATGGAGATTTAGACAACATATGAATCAGTATTCATTTCGTGGTACAATCACAAGAAAACTCTACTTTTTCAAACAAAGGTCGAGCATTTCATCTCTAGCAGGATTTTCAAAAATTAAACAATTTTTTGTTCGATTTTCTCATAACTTTACTTTTCTGACTCATGATCTTTTCAAAACTACTGATCCATATATTTGATTCTGATAATAAAATGTGGCTCAGCTATGTCCTGACAAGCCTATTTCAAATAGTTTCAATAGATTTATACAATCAACAATGAGACGATCGTGACAAAAGAAATGTATAACATATTAATTGTATTATTGTCTTTTGGCTGGTCATCTCTAAATCTATATTTGTTTCCTTTTAGTTTCTGAAGACATTGATAGAATATAACATAAAAATCAAATTTACTTTAATCTTCTGACGTAGATCAGGGATCAAATCACTACACTCAGCTCATAACAAGCAATCACTTCTACTTAGATTATATCTCAATAAAAAGCAAATTAAAATTTCGTTGAATGCGATTACTAAATCAGAGAACAATTAGTGAAGAATAATGAATAATCGTGATAATGTCATTATTAGTTTTTTTTCTACTGATAAACAAACCATGAAGGAAAAAGAAACAGCTACTAACAGAAATCATTGATAAATAAGGATAAGGAAGTATTTAAATGTAAGTCATAGAATTCTTTTTCTTCATTTACTATAGTACGTAAAACTTGAACGACTAGAGAAAGCAGCACAGCAGACACAGACACCGAGATAGCTGGAATTCCATTGAATAATTTCTATGGAGGCCAAGCAACAAAACGTCATTGCCTCCAAGGGAGCCCGTAGTACCACTCGTTCAGCAAGTCAGAGAAGGTCAACTGAGTTCGTCTACGTCTTCTAGCAATTCGCTCCGAATAAAACAGCTATGAAAGATAAAAAACACAAATAGTCCCGTTGGATTGGTTATCCACGAGACCACAAATTCCTTAGTTTTTCTTCTTTTCGGCTGTAATTGAAACTATTTCGTGTTCTGTGAAGCCATATTATCAAGAGTTAAAGAAAACAAACAAACGTAAAGATGGCTACACTGCTGGGTGGGTTAGTAAAAAATGGGTGGGCCCATGCTATGTATATATATACATGTTTGAACGGGATTTACAAAAGTATATCACACATTCTAATGAGAACCACGCCTATATGCAATGGCCAAGTATCGGTATGGGAGAGACAAAACGTCTCTGAAACTTACGATTGCAGCTGGTTGGCAGTAAGCCAAAAAATACGCCAATTCTGTGATAGGAAATGACAATCTTTTGAACACATATGCTCCGTCATATTAAAATATTACTACTAAAATCTTCTGAGTACACTATAATTTTATTTGAAATCCACATACCCTATACTGTGGTCTAAAGGAAACATATTACATATTACAGAGAGTACGTCTGTCTATTTCTCAATCGAACTTCTATTAACTATCGATCTATTTATTACAATAATTATGTTTCAATTGTCACACAACACTGATTGAAGTGACTACTACTACTATAGGTTATATACTACAAGAACAACAGCTGGTGGTTGTTGGTTAAGGCAATTAAATCTATTTTCTTTAGTTTGAAATAATCGAGTTCACTATTTCAGATGGCGGTCCAAACAACTCAATATAGAGTAAACGGAAGTTATACGAGTAAAGACAGCAGCCATTTTGGAGGTATCTGGGAATTGTTTCAGACATTTTGATTGGCTAATTATCTATTCCAGCATTCTTGTTCTCCATTCCATTCGCGATTGGAGACTGGATTGGCATTACTCATACACTTTCCATTTACTTTGAATAATATAAACTGTTGAAGTTTTAGATGGAAAATAGTTCTCTGAAGAAAAGAAAATTAAGACTTCTACAGCAAATTATCAAATTTGTTTTCGGAATAATTTTCAATCCTGTACTCAAATTGCTTAAAATATGATACAATATGTAGTTTAAAAAAATAGCAATTTTAAACGTAACTTCGTCCTTTGAAAGTTCCCTTGTGGCTATATGGTTAGCAGACCTGGTGAAAGATCATGTGGTTCTGATCCCACATTAAACTGTAAGCCCACGTTTTGTATAACCTCGGTGTTAAAAGTTAAGCTAAACTTCAAATCAACCAATCCATTTTTTGATCTGGCTTCCTACAAGTAATTCGTCACAATAAAACGGAGAAGCACAGAGAGAATATTGGTAATATTTCAATCCTTATTATTGAACCACGATTAACGGAAGATTGTTCCGAAGACCTTAATGGACACCATATTAACTTCCAAGTCGGTGACTAGCATGTAGAAGCTAGCTGATGATTGTACAAACATCTCCACGTAACTCGTAAGTCGTAAAAATGCGTGCGAAATATAAATATGTAATTTCTCTTAAACGTTAAGCACAAGAAGGGGCTTTAAAAAGTTGCTATATCATATACACTGACAAAATTATTATTATCATCATAACTATAATTTAAAATAATCTCCTCTGTTTCACCTTGAAAATAATCAATGTTCTATTGTATTATATATTTGATTTTCACAGGTCTAAATTTCTGTAAAATGAATCATTACTAACTCATTACATTACTAATACTAATGACTCATTTGTCAGAAGACTAGGCATCTTTTTTCCACGAGTATTATTCACTCATGAAATGATGAGTCACAAAGTGAAAACACTAAAGCTTAAAATATAACAGCACAAAAATATATTCTGAACCAAATGCATCTTTTCTTCTTTGGTTAACTACTTATCGAGCAAAAAACATGAAGTACCCTTGGGTAAACTTGTGATGATATAAACGAAATACACAAGAAGATCTCGAAGCTTCAAATAATACTTTCCAATCATCTTGCTTCCTTAGTTATGTTACTGTAATTTAGAATGCTTCCATGAAGTATCCTATACTTATTTATGAATTTATGCCTAACAAAAGACAATTTGAAGATACCTCTTCACATGTCCTCCCATTATCACATTATTTACGTGAAGAGGTTAAGAGGATTTTGTGGAACCAATAGAAAATGATGCCAACGTGACTTATTGCAGAGCTTCCTTCTGTTTGATTATCCTAACTGTTATCTGAATGTTATGAAACAGTTCGCAGGTAGCAGCAATTCAAACAATTTTAAGATTTTTTTTTTAAATATCACATTGCAATAGCTATGCTACGTGAAATAACGGATATAAATTTAATATATAATGTTCTATTTTTATTTGATAGGTCAACATTATTTTGGACATTGTAATCCTATAATAACAAAACTTATTCCTTCCTATCCATAGAAAAGAAGTCTGATAAAGTTTTAGATACATTTTATTAATGATTTTTATCCTGCAGAACAAGAATTTATTTTTATGTAACACAATGAAGATTGATATAAAGTCGTATCATGTTTGAACACCACTACGTTTCAGAAACATTCGTTAAATCAACAAATTTATCTCGAATCGAGAGATGATTCATCACGTGCAAATGCAAATATTTGCTCAACCGTTGAAATGAAGAGCAGATGTTCTCTAGTTTTTCACGCAATTTCAACAATTTTATTACAGAGGCTCTCCTCTCGTTTTAACAAACTACGTATATCAGTACGAAGAGGAGTCCCCAGTGTGATACTCACAGATGTATCACAGACGTGAATAAACGAACAATCCAAGCTCCATTATGAAGAAACTAACATCATTATAACTAAATTCAGCTTGAATAGATGTTCGGAGGATTTTCTTTAACCTTTTTGCCTCTCGATGGGATTTGAAACATTACTGAATTACATTTGGTTACTGAAAAATCTAGTTCGACAAAATACCGAAGTTTGATCCTATAACAACGAAATTCCCCACATAGGTTATTATAATTCTTTGATATCAATATGTTGACATTTGAAAATACCGCTCAGCCTTACTTGAGACAAATTCATACAAGTCTCTAAATATATATATTGGTGACATTTTGGTGCCCTTTATGTCCAAATTAAACGTATTCTCCCCGTGCGAAGAACGGATATTCTTCTAGTACTAAATAAAATGTCTCGCCTAATGAAATTAAGCCAATAAGTCATTTGTATTAATTCAAAGGACATTGTATAAAAGTATCCATTCTGATAACAGTTCTTCGCTCAGAAATATTACGTTACAAGGAAATGTTCCCATTTTTCTTTTTCTTTTCTTTATTTGTTTCTTTTTGATTCAGCGTTCCACAATTATGCTCCAAGGCAAAGATATACAATGTATAAAATAGTGGAATGAAGAAGTAAGAGGAAGCGGTAGAAGCCAAGGAAACCCACACACATGATGTTTGTACACCACAACGCCCATTTGCTGAGAGCTGGGATCGAACCAGAGATCCCACACGCCACTGTTATACGAAAGAGTAATACTTAGCCATCAGATTCACGTTCTCATTTCGGTGTCACAGTTTGCAGAAACTGGTTGCATTGTTACATACCGTATGTGATACCAAGATGACATGCGGAATGGTAGCTGCTAATGTATTATACAGTATAAGAAAATTATAATAAAAAAAAGATACACAGTCTCATCTCAATATTCTATTTTGTGCAAACAATGTGTGGCAGAGTTGCCAACCACAGAGATCTAAATTATCGATTTTTGTCGTTTAAATTATCGTATATTACAATATATATATATATATATATATATATATATATATATATATATATATATATATATATATATATATATATATATCGCATATTCGTTATGCATCTGATAATTGTATAAACACGCATAATTCTACTAATAATAGCAATAATATATAATAAACTTATTTAGTAATCTTCAGTTTCGAACTCTCCCTCGTAAACGTAATTGAATTTAAAGAATCGATGCAGGGTTGCCATTCGCCAATTTTCAAATTGTTATTGATTTATTTTAACGATAATAACTGTGTAAAACCTCAGTGTGTGTGTTTTATATAATTACTTAATAAACATCTGCAATTTATGTGCACATTCAAAAACTGCAAGAAAGTGCGTTTTAAAATTATTGCATATTGACCTATTATCGCAAGGGCCTTATGGTATAAAGTATTAAGGTTTAAATTATCGTATATTACGATAAATTATCGTATGGTTGGCAAGCCTGGGATCACATCCTAATTAAGTGGTACACTCTGAAAAAAAAAACAGTAACGACGTAGGTGGGAGTTAGGGATGGAGGTAAATGTTTTGAGAACACCTCATTATGATATCGAGCATCTCGAATTTTATGCAATTGTCCTAAATGCAAACCATAGCATGTGATAAGTCATTTAATAGCAAGTTTTCGTAGAAGTTAAATGGCACTTTTAGTTTTACTCTAGCGCTAACCATTACGAAGTTATGACTGTTGTCTTACTAGCAGAAGATAGCCTTAACGTATGCAGAGCGCATTGAGATCGTGCTAACCTCTGGAGGACGGAACACTAGGTTGATTACAGACGATCTTAACAACTGCCATCCGGAAAGGACTCCCATCAGCAATGGTACTGTGTTTAAAGTGCTGGAGAAATTCCACGAAAACTGAATCTGTGGCAAATCGACCAAAGACTGGAAGACCACGTACGGCAACAACTGTGGCAGTGTTGGCATCATTCAGTAAAAGTCCCAATAGAAGCACGCGTTGCGTAACTTAAGAAAGTGGTGTTAGTCGCACCTCAATCATGAGCATTATGTCAGTGAATAAGTGGCACCCTTATAAGCTGCAACTTCACCAACACCTTACAGATGATGATCCAGATCGTCGTCTCAATTTCGCTCAATGGGCCACAATTGCTCCCGGCAAGATGATGGTGTGGTGTGGCGTGTGAGGACTTACGATGTGGGTCCATTCTTGATCAGTGGTATAATAACGGTGAAGAGTTATCGGCACATGTTAGAATACAAATTCTGCCACCACTGATATCGGAGGATGGGCCATTCCGTAAGTTTTATCAGCACGATGGCGTCCCACCCCATTATGTTACCTGTGCCCCTGAGTACCTCGATAAGCAGTTTCTCAATGGGTTGATTGGTAGGCAAGATGCCTAGAAATGGCCCCTCGTTCCTCTGACCTAACGCTATTGGTTTACTTACTACCTGTAGCGTCATGCGAAGTCTGCTGTTTATGCGGCGAAAATTAGGGATGTTCAGCATCTCAAGGAACGACTCGTGGGTGCGTGTTCCAACATTACAGTTGACACTTCACGCAAGATTTTGCGTGACTGGGAACTTAAAATACATCCGATAATAGATTGTAATTCGCAATGGTTAGCGGTAGAGCAAAAACAATAATGCCATTCAATTTCTACGAAAATTTACTATTGTGCTATATCACATGCTATGGTTTCCATTTAAGACAATTGTGTAAAATTTAAGGTGACAGACTTGGTGACATACTCGTTTATGATTATTACGTTTAGCATAATGAGCAACAGTGAATATGCAGAAAAGAAACATCATTTGGGACCATGAGTACAGAATAAAGATGGATTGTGGGGAGGGATCACAAGCACTGATTCCTCTGAAACCAAACACAACATATTTGTAACCAATGTGGAAGGGAAATGAATATCCCGGTTTGTAAAAGGAATTTTCAATCACTCTCTTGTACTTTGGAAGCATAAACTGACTGAAGGTAATTTAAAAAACGTAGCTGAATATGATCCAATTGACCAGATTGTTCTTCTTTTAAGTTACTGTCTTGGATGGAATAATCACAGATGAAGCGAAAGCGTGTCTTATAGACTGCAAATAAAAGTACAAATTTGACAACTGGAAGTCAATCAGTTGTTTCAGGATGAATAAATTTAAGAGTAAGACATTTACCAACGGAAATGAAAAATGATTTTTGGATGTTGTATATGAAAACTACCCAGCGAAAGTTGACACCTAACTTTAGAATTAATTCAGATAAACTTCTTTTGTTACTCTCCCTTTATTTGTTTCCAAAGACATTCCTAGCCAATCTCAAGGGACAACTGTTGCAGCTTTTGCAGTCACAATTTCCAATGTTGATAGGTTTCGTATTTCTTCTTGAAATATATTCTTGACTTTTAAAATGCGAGACATTTTGCGTTCCGCGCAGTTTTCGAGGGATGAGGTGGACACTACTGTGAAATATGGGATCGTTCTGAACAAGGCGAGACGTAACTGATCATTGCTATATGCTATTTAGCCTATTCTGGTGGTCTTAGTTGCTAATATTCATCATGAGAGTTCTTTATCATGCAAAGGCTGTTGATGAAGAAAGTAAATTTTGCAAATGCGACAAAAATGGGAGTATTTAGTCGATGCTGGGACCACTATGAAGCCACCCAAGTTCATGTATATGTTCAAAGGTTTATTATCTGTGCACTGCGACACAGGATCCTGTTTCATCTCTAGAATTTTGAGTTGTTCATAAACACCGTCCTGACAAGTGAAAGATCAGTATTTGATTTTCCGCCAGACAAGCAATAAGTTCCTCTCTATTTGTTTCAATATGATGAAATATGTTGACTATGTGGCATAGCGTGGACTCGTATATTCGAAGTGCACGTGATCTACTTTTACCTTTTCTGTTTGGTCAGTCACGGATTGTTATAAATGTTATTGCGACACATACTCAAAAGTACTTGAACAATACTATGAGGTCATTCTTCCTCGAAATATTACTTAAGACTCTTTACACCATGAAAAAGAGTCCGTGACATAAATGAAGCACACGACATTTCAATAACAAGAATTTTGAAGTCTTTCTGTGTTTTCATTGTTCATTACTTTGTCAAGACGAACTAGAGTCAGCATTTTGCTCGTAACGGTGAATTCGAATTTGTGAATAACATTTTCTGATGCTTGCAAGGTTACTTTCTTGAGTTGGTGAAAAGGGAAGGCATATAGCTTAGCCATATATGATAGATATATAATGGATGATTTTTTTATTTCCTAAGTGAACATGCGAGAAAGTAAAATATAACATGCATTTGAATGTAGCATACTTCTTATAACGTGAAATACTCTTGACTTCTTGTTTGTTTTGATAGTCTTCAATATCAATTTTCCGTGTAACCATAACTATACTTTCCCATTCAAGCACGTAGCCCCAGATTTAAGCTATTTTCCTTCAAATTACAGTAACTATATCAAAAATAAATTATAGTAATTATTAATTACTAATTAAATAACTCGGTTGTATAATAGAGCAGGAGAACTATGCTACAAATTTAATGGAACTATGTTACAGAATAGAGGTATGTCATTTTAAATTTTATCCCTAAAAACAGGGGCGACTTTAGGATTATAATTTTGGGTAGCAGCGGCGCAAATGTCTTCAACATTGGAGGGGGGGGCAAGTAAGACCTTTTTTTTTTTTTTTTTTTTTTTTTTTGGTAAGCGATGCTGAAAATATTTGTGAAGTTGAAAAACAATCCTGTGGAGGATCAGGGAGCAGAGTTGTCTTCAACATTCGGAGGCGGGCAGATTAGAGGCTTATTCTGGGGAGACATCAATTTCATCTCATTTTCCTTAGTGGCGATCGGACACACACGAATCATCATATTTTTTCCCAAAAAACACATTTGAAATCGGATTATTCGGGAGACAGTCCCCCTCAGTTCCAAGATTGGAGGTGGCATATCCCCCCTCAACCCCTCGGGATTTGCGCCAGTGTTGGGTAGGCCCGCTCCCTCGCTTATGAATACATATATACATTTGATTGATTAATGACAGTAGGAAATTACTTTTATACTAGTGGATGATGCTGTTTGTTAAATAATTATCTACCATTAATACAAATAGTGGAAAATATAGTTACTCTTTATTGTATCTTTTAGCATTTATATATATTTCAAACTATTTGGGTAGGCCCGTGCCTACCCGGCCTACTCGCTATAATCGCCACTGCCTAAAAAGTCATCACATATCCCAAGTTGAATGCCACTAGTCTAGATTACTTTATGAAATGGAAGAACATTACTTACATATTACTGCGTTTATGCACATCACCTCCATAATTTCAGTGTATTTTTCTTCATTTTTTCCATGTCAAAATTTCATTAAAATCATACCTAAAACAAAGGGCTCCTCAAAATTATATTTTGCAGCTTCCAAATAGCTTGCTTCCAAGTAGCTAGAGAGTCGCCAGGGTGGCTGAGTCACCTTCAGCTTCCTCTAAAACTTTTAGTTGATTGTTGTTGGTACGTACTGTATGCATAAATGTAAGGTGGGCTCAGGTTAGGCTCCTCAAAACATCATCTCGGCCTTCCCTATTTTGCTAAGGGGCTGCTTTCAAATCTGATTAGAAAAACATATCAGGCGCCTATACTACTAAAAGAATCAAGTTCACTCAACTAAAATAGCCAACATCATGTTGGTGCTAATTGTTATTACTGGATAAATAGCCCGGCAACAGGGCCGTGTTCCACGGTTTTGGAGGCGGGAGCTTTTGAGTTCGGTGCAACCGGCTTGTAATTATTATTATTATTTAACTTGTTGCATATCCAATGTATTACGCGGTGGGATAATTGCGGTTTGGGATTTCGGAATAACTTTGAAACTTAATTTCTTTGTGTTTAAGATAGAATATACAGAGGCTAACAAACTTTTAATTATTTTAAAAAAATCAATTTACACGAAAACAAAGTGCGTGTACAGTAAAGAAAACTGAAGTGGTGTCATAATAATCATTAAAACCTTCTTTCATGTAGTACTTGGGTTAGTGCTAAGAAGAAAAAAACGCATTTCGTTTAAAAGTCGTGAAGGAAAGTTTCTAACTGATGGAGACAAGCAAGGGTTGTTGGTATTCATCTGCTAGTGAGATGCACACGCAAGACAAGACAAGGCGTATACCCTGTATATATCTTGATGGAGACTGGAAGAGTACAGGAGGTCGACCGCGTGACTACTACCACAACTCGTCACGGAGACTCGTCTTATTTTTGTGAGGTCTTGTACATAGCATCTGAGGTCAAATGTTCAACTTCATAACATTAAGCATTCAATGCTTGCATATGCTTTGTATCATCTGTGTTGAGTCATTCATCGTATTTTCCTTCCTTATGATAAAATGTTCTCTTTTGAGTGACAAGCACTTTTTCTCGTCATGATGATATAAATTACTCTATTCGAGTTTGATTGGGAACTAGCTAAAATAGAACATGTCTCGATCTCGCATCGAAAAACTGAAGTTCGGAAGTCAGTACCTTAACTACACACATAGCTAACTGCTTCCTACTAACGTTCAGGGCTCACTGATATACCGATAGTCCATTCACATATATACGTTTTTTCTAACCATTCCCATAATAAAGACATTTTTATACTAACGTATTAGTGAATAATAATAATAATAATAATAATAATAATAATAATAATAATAATAATAATAATAATAATAATAATAATAATAATAATAATAATAATAATAATAATAATAATAAAAGTACTCCTTCATTACCAAAGCGTCAACTGAACAACCTCCATCATCGGATATCAACTGTAATTTCTCAATGTCCAAACTTAATTTTCTTAGCTGTAAAGCATATGAAGTATGACATTGTATGGATAGAAGATACGTACTTTGGGAGAAGAGGAAAAAAGAAAGCCTTCGAATTCTGGTGCTATAGAGGTATGTTTAGGATAATTTTATATAAACTATACAAGACGTTAACCTACAGTTGAAATGGAATCTGAACCACCGTCATCCATGCAAATTTTAAAGCTCTCCGACTGGGAATCGAATCTGAAATTACGTGCACCAAAGGTGCGCGCGCTAGCCACTCGACCAGCAGGGACGACATGGGTGGATAAGGTATCAAATGAAAGTGACAAAAATGGTAGGAGTAAGAGTACTTCAAACATTACGAGGTCCGAAAAAATTACGCTATTACCTGTGGAGGGAATTGCAGGAGAAAAAATTACCCAGAAGGTCGCGATTGAAATATACCGACCAAATGAAATATGATATAGGGAAATGAAAAGTTTGACTCAGGGTAGGGAAGAGTGGAAAACTTCGGTAAATTCCCCGAAAGATTGCTGACCCGAGAAGAAGCAGTGTCGTTTAAATGTATATTTATGAAAAGTATATTTATTTAGACTAAAATTCATGTTCATGTTAAGTCATCATCACCCCAACCTACAAATAAATGCAATGTAAACTGTAAAAAGAATGAATAAATGTCAGAATGTCTATTCTCAACACACTTTTGAAGAATAGCTATGAAGTTACATATTTATTAGTTTTTCTTCTTCTACGTAAATTTTCAGCAAGTTTCACACCAGACTGGTCTTTGAGCCAGCCAATATACAAAAACTTGCATATAGTTGCTTCAAACGACTAGTTCTCATCTTTTGCCGTTTGCCTTTTCCCTGACTAAAGAAAGCGTGAATAAGCCAATAAGCATCATGTATTAATCTCCTTTTGCTATAGATTCAAGCTTCTCTTATAGTCCCATTTCAATGAACTCCAATTAAACACTAGTCTCCCTTCAAACATAAAATTTCCATTTAGATCAAAATCTATGTATGTTTAACTTTTTTAAAAAGTTTAGCGTCCTTTCTCACGACCGAGTCTGTACAAGACGTGGACCTACTGTCCAAAGTGGAACCCAAATCATCGTAAAGCATTCAATGCTGTCCCACTAGGAATCGAACCCAGAACCCAGTGCACAAAAAAAAGACACATGTGCTATCCACTAGAGCAGTGTAGAGGACGATCAACATGTTTACTTTCTTCTAAGCTAATCAAATTTGGACATAAGAATGCTCCGAATAATATTAACTGTATATAAAGCTTGTGTAATCTTTAATAGTAAATCCAATTATTATTAAATAAGTTCCCTAATAAACTAGATTTTATACAAAATTTTGATCTACATGAAAAGTCCGATACATAACATTATTTGAGCTCAGTCCAGCATAATAATTATTGAGATTATCTCTGTCCCCATATCTTTTCTAAAAGCCTTAGAATAACACTGTTTCTAAACTATTTTTTTTTTAGACATATGAAATAGCGGTATTAGTTTCATTTCGTTGAAAATGCATAGAAGTACAAATTCAATTATATATCGTATATCATTTTCCGCTATTTAACGTTGTATTGGCTGCTAAAGATGAACCACGATATATTAAATAATCTTGAAACGTTAAAATGGCAGAAAACAAGCTATTCTTAGTATTGTGCTTAAGAAAACGATTCCTCATCTGTAAATGAAGCAGTTATAATTAGTTATTATGAAACTTCTGTGTAATATACGTTGAATCAAGCTATCTATTTGTTTATTCTTCCAAATGTTTTACATTATTAAAAAAAGAACTTGGATAATTACAATAACTGCAAAGCGTAAGACAAGAAAAAAAATTTAAAGGAACTTTCGTAAAAAGAACACTTGTGTCGCTCTTGCTGGCGCCACTCAGAAATGAAGAATACGAAATTTTCTTATGAAGAGAAAGTCAACATTTTAATTTTCTTTTTTTGAGGTGATGACGTCCATTTCAAATGTTTGTACTGTGTCGCTTCCAGTTACAAAAGTACTTGTCACAAAAGTACAAACCTTATGGCAAGGCAAACTTTGTATTCATGATTTAAAACAAGAAGGAAAGAAAAACTTACACTTACTTGTACTTTCAGTTTGTTCATATTGACAGTATTGTGAAACGAATTTTAGTTTGTTATTAGTACTCTTAAATGGAGTCGTTTGTATTACTTGTTGTAAACTGTATTTGTCTGTCCATTACTTTTAAGTATTAATGTGGTAGACATATTTTGGTGTTTGAAAGAGAAATTGAATGAAAGTCAGGAACAATATCTGTGAACATAACATCACAGGTAAAATTTACGATTATGCAGGGTGGATGTACAATATGGAAACTATGAAGGGGGTGATACTCGTTGGATGATAATTCTTTCGGATACTGGATCTGGAGAAAACGGTCTGTGGAATAGATACCACACAACAATCACCTAATTTTAACCCCATAAATTTTGTCATACAAAGAAATTTTAAAATTTGAATGGATTCTTTTACACAAGGAATCTGGAGAATCCTCGGGAGAGGCAAACCACTGCAATGGTAGCTCGTGATTTTCACATGTTGAAAAGTATTCAAAGAAACACGGTGAAAATTTTATGAAATTAAGTTAAAAAATGGTGACGAATATATGAAGCATCTTTCGTTATATGTGTTCATCGTCTCTGTCATCGGTTTGCATAAATCAGTATAAAGAAAATATTATATTCTCTCAAAAGCGTGGGTAACCCGTGTTCGATTACCAATGAGAGTTAATGTCGTTGGGTTCTCACTCTAAGCTATGAGTATAGTATGGGTATAGCATGTTACGTAGCCTTGGTGCTGAAAATGGAGATTAAAACTGAAACCGAACCAACTCTGTTGGGAAGATAGAAAGTGTTGAACATAATAATGCTGGATTACATTCAAGAAAGATAGTTTATTGTTGATTCGTTTTATAATGATTATGCTATGGTAACTGTCGATTACAGAAGTACAGTTTGGCTGAGCCCCATTTCTTTGAATTTAAGTGTATTACAGAACATGTAAAAATTTATGAAGGAACTCAAGTATCTGAATCATACAGGTTTACTTTTGACGTCCCACTAAAAAGAATTGTTGAAAAATTATAATTCTCTCACTAATTTTCTTCTTATTGTCTCCTAAAAGGTTTCTACTGGCTAACAAGAAATTATCTCATTTGGCATAGATAAAATTCAAGGGGACCACTAGAAGTAATTGTTGAAAAATTACAACTCTTTTACGATTTGCGTATAAATACGGCTTTCGGATGTGTAGCATAAAAACTAGTGCAAAAACATAAATTAACCTGTGCTAGGTGGTCCCTAAAAAGCATCAATGCCATCTAACCGAGTCAGCGATGGTGTGTATGCGCTCAAACGGAATTTTGGCAACGATACGACTTTCAATGCATTTGTAATGGTTTCATACTAGTAACGCTCCACTTGTAAATATAAAATACAGGTTCTGTAAACTGTGCAGAAATATGCCGTCGGTAGAAAATAGCATCTAATAGAGGCATCTTTCATATGCACTCACTCATTTTATCCATCGTAAGGCACTTGTAATGATTCTACATTAGTAACCCTACACTTGTAAACCTAAAATACCGCTGTATTATTTTGTATTTAATTCTGTCGCCTGCAAAAAACTATTCCTTATAAACATGTCTTTTCATCCGAAATACTGAATTTTACCTGTAAATCTTCCAAAATGTGGTGCGCCAAAACTACTCCTACCTGCACTATCTGAATTAAAAATTGTTTTCAAAGCTTTTCGTATAGTATAATAAATTTGTATATCCAATCAGTATGACGCCATAATCTGTACAATGAAATTTGTAGTCTAACCCTTTAACTGCCACAATGTACTAGCAATAATTATATCTATGGAGCCAAAACGTAATTTTGATTTTTCTCATTTTATTTGGACTGATTCTGCTTACTGCACGTGTATTATCTTCGAAAAAAAAAAAAGTGAGACATCCATAAGTGTCACGCGGCATAAACTTATAAAAATAGTGAGGATAGCGTTGATACGTCATGGCGGTTAAAGGGCTAAAAGAAAAGATTTGGAAACAGTTATTAGTGTATTTAATAGTACTTGTAGACTACCTGGCTTACTTTCTACATTGTTGATGTTCTTCATGTCTAAGTAATTCACTAAAAATAAAAAAAAAAGCAGAGATGAGCTTTGCGTTGATAATACCTCCCATCAAATTACTACTCAAGCATTCTCTCACTAATTAAATACACAAATAGAGTACACACACATTGATAAATATACCAATACAACATTGAAGACAGAAAAGGCTGAGCAATGAGTTGTAAAATCTAAAACATTAGCGCAAATTGAGTTGTTACTCATCGCAGCTGGAAGTATAAGCAGATGAGTAATCAAATCAATGAGGCAGAGGTGCTGCTGATGATGATGACTTCATTGTTGGTGTGAATGAGTGAATTGGATTCACCAACTCTCACAAGAATAATTTCTGGACGGGAACGAAAAGGAAGGAGGCGTTACCATGTTCAACAAGGTTTGGGTAAAAAAAAATGTTGCGCGTATATACAGTTAGTTTGTTCACACAGATACAAGGCGAACAGGTAAAAATATATTAAGCATGTGTTAAAACTGTAGCAATCTTTAAACAATCGCTGCTATTCTCATAATAATAGCTAAGAAGTCTCATTTTAGCTCAAACGCGCCAGATGAACACATTTCGTGAAAGCAATCATTATGATAATGCACGAAAAAAAAGAACTACAATTTCGCACCATATAGCGAATCAGTAGCCATTAGCATGTAAGGAAAAGCGGCGGCCTGTAGAAGTAACCTCTTTCCGTTTTAAAAACTCCCATTATACCTACTAGTTGGTTTTTAAACATAACTCAAAGAAAAAAGCTTCACAATACACGTTGATGTACACCCATGGGCGTTGGCAATGTATTTTTACTTTTTTTTTTTTTTTTTTTTTTTGAGAGAGAGAGAGAGAGAGAGACGAAAAGGTCTCAAATACATTATTCGGCGTACGACATAACGTTGTTCATTGGTTGGGCATTTGGCGAATGTCCGAAATGCATGTCACACTCTGAAGCCCTCCAGGAGTCAGGCGCCTATGAATATTGGCAACTATTGCAGAAGGTTAATGGCCTCAATCTTTTTCATTTCGTTTCTTAACCAACGCGAAGGTATTGTCTTTGAAGCTTTCGTGTCCAATACTTGATCGTCTTTGCGGGGCAAATAACCAAACATGTTTCAAATAATTACACATAAGCTCTTTTCCTGTGCATGTTTCATTGCAAGAGACACTAAAATGATATTTTAAAATTGGAAATATCCGCAATTAAGCAGCTCTTAGTTAAAAAAAAAAAAAAAGAACTAAACTAATAGCTTGTGTCCTAATCATTTTCATAAACATGATGCCAAATATATTAGTTTATACACAATTTGAGACTATTTAGTAGTTCACTAACCCATCAATGGGTTTAATTATTACTCCGCCTAGTTTGGCACGCGCGTGCAAACTCATATTTTGTGTAGACAGGACCTATTCTCTTCTCACATCAAAAGAACTTACTATAAGCATGCTATACAACCTTGCTTGTTGAATGAAAATTCTAGTTTTATGTCATTTAGGATAAAGAAGACAGGTGATTAATGAAAATGAATGATTGAGAAATACTTGGTGGAATGAGAACGTGAGAGGGAACGGTAGAACCAATGTTTCTTTCAGAAAATATTCTGGGGGCACACTTAGTATTCCGGGGGGGGTACATTGCTGGTACTATTCTAATTACTATTATATAGACGTATTATTTTGGTCTGCTCTGGGGGGCACTCTAAGAGCTCCGCGAAAATACGTCTGGAAGAAACACTGAGTACATGCACAATAGTAGAACAATTGCTCTTAGATGGCCGCACTCATTGGCGTATTCACGGGGGAAAGGGAGCAAATGTCACCTCTGATAACGTCGTGTATTGAACGTGTTTTGAACAGCACACAAGAATGAATTGGGGTTCAATATTGTGTTATTCTCTTCGTAGTCATTTTAATTATTCCAAGAACATGTTCTCAACATATTGCGAAACCTAAATTTGTAAAGCAAGCACATAAGGTTTCAACATCCCAACATTATTTTTCCACACAGCTCAAGAATTTTCCAGAGAAAGATATTTTTAAACTTTTTTGTTGTTTTACTACAACGGATCCTATAAGTAATTGTACTACCAACTTTCCTTTGAAACTGAGGAGCTGTGAAGTATGGAGCTCTTCAGATTGGTGAAGTATGAGCATAAATTTCAGAACAGGACGGGGCAAAATCATGAAAAGAGAAAGAACATCAAATTAACGTAGAAAATTCGTTAGTGCTACAAACCAGTATTTTACATTATTTTGTATAAAACTGAAAACTTGTAAAAAAAAAAAAAAAAAAAGAAAAGAAAGAAAGAAAAAAAACTAACATTTCTAAAAAAAAATATTTTTACTAACTAATATAATTGCTACAAAAAATTATTTTCTCTCTTTCTTTATCTTTCACGCGGACCATAGTTTGAGATACAAACCCGCTATTTATAACGAAATTACGGATTGAATGCATTATCTGGTATGTGGAAATCAATAACAATTCGACGAGAAGGAAATAACTATAGTATTGGAGTTGACTGATTCGAGTGTAATTGTATAACTAATACTGAGCTGTATGAGACAAGATTTATTGCTTACATGGAATTTGAATCATTATTCGGGTTTTATCGAAGGCTTAATACACCAGCTAAGAATAGAATCCGTAAACACACATACCGAAAGCAGTAAGCGTTACTCTTTTAGCTATTAATGAGTACGCGGTCCATAATAATTCTTCAGTGAAGAATGAAGTAAGAAAATAAAAAGAGGAAATGACAGGCTGCAAAATGATACTATTTATTTCGAGACTATAGAGACAACATCAAAAATTGAGGCCGAGACCAAGATTGAGACAGGTATCTGTTGATCGAGACAAGACCGCTATTTGCCAAACGAGACGAGAGACCGAGACTGAGCAAATCTCACACGTCTTGTCTCGATACCATTTCTACGATGAACAAACAATTGGGAGAGAAGAAGCGTTTGCAACTAATTTTAAAAATCTTAAAATTGAGATGTAGGGTATAGTCTAATTATAGCTTCTAGTCTCAGAACGTATCTACGCTCATGGCTGCTTACGAGACAAGAGTTGAAACTGTCTTGTCTCGAAATGATCGTGAAGGTGATGTCTCGCCTTGGAAAGTGTGCCTGTTTCTATTAGAAAGTGTTTCTGTCTCGTCTCGTATTTCGAACAAAGCTCTATCTTGTCTACTCGTCTCATAGGCAACATTACCTATGTTTGTTTTCTTCCTGTAATGTACAGTCCTGTTCAAAAACTCTTGGCTATCAATTTTATTTCAAAAAGTTATATTCTGACCACCATCGATTGTAAATAAACAATACAGTTCGCCACAGAAAATCCGAATTTGTTTTATTTAAACTGTAGGAAAGATTGCAAGACTTTTGAGGGATCAGATAATAATAATAATAATAATAATAATAATAATAATAATAATAATAATAATAATAATAATAATAATAATAAGACTGTGCACTGCAAATTCAAAAGGTAAATAAACTATTCTAACTTTGAAGCTTTTTAAAAATTACTTTTTATTTCAATACATTCGTAAGTTTTCAGTTATTACACTGCACAATATTTCCTGTCATAGAATAAGCTTTATTTCAGAAAATACAATGCATTCATCAGAAACAATTTTTTCTACTTCATACTGTGCTGAAAGTACAGTGAAATGATGTGTATTAAATTTATAACTCTTTTGAAAACAATATATTTCCCAATCTGTATATGCATAGTTGCATAAATAGAATTCAATTCAATTTGTTTAAAGATTACTTGTCAAACCAACAATATACTATGGTATAACTGGAAAAGAAACCTCATTTTTGTGCCCTCAATATCATGTTTATAGGAACGGTCTTCCAACACGAAAACACAATCTTCCCGAAGCGATCAACGCATATAGGGGTGTAGGTTAACCTTCCACTGAAGTAAATTACCTTCGTAGTCATGACAGGCACAAGGGATACTTCTAGGTAGCTGGTGGGTGCCTGCGGCAAGAACCAGGTGAGTGGAGTGGAGTCACATGTTACAGACATCCACTTCCAAGAAACCAAACACAATACACAGGGATATAAAAGCAACATACAAACATGAGAGAATCATTTTCTCATTCTATTGGGACCCTCTATTGAATAAAAATGACCAGGATAGAAAACTTCAATTATGTCAAACACAAATTGTAAAATATATTCACAAATGAAGCAATGTGTACTTCTACAGTTACATTTTAAAAGTTTAATAGCTATCTTTTTCTTTATCTTTATTTTCTATCCGCAGAAAAAGGCGCAACAAAGTTATTGTCCATTTGAAGACTTACAGCTATTAGCTATGGGTAAAAATAGAGAATTTTCAAGAGAAAAGTTTCTATTTATTTATTTTAAACATGATCGTAGATTAAAATTCTCCACGTTAAAACTCAAAATGTACTTGTAAGCAGCAGATCTAGAAGGTGAAAAATGAGGGGGGTCAGCCAGAACCCAGTTTAATAGGTATATTAGGAGTTTACTATAAACTTTAAAAGATATGTACATATCAATAGCTTAAATTATTTTTGTCCCTTAGAAAACTAGGGGTTCTAGGCCCCTCGGCCCGGGCTAGATCCGCCACTGCTTGTAACATTTTCGTAACATAGAAAGGACTGTAATTTCTTTCATTATCTAATATTCCAGACAGAGAAATGGAACAAGGAACTCGCACAGAACACAAATGGAATAAATAAAAAACGATGGAAAATTATGGAATATGTTGATGCTATTTACTTTCGAAATAACCATTCCTCACTGTGAGTAGAATGAAGAAAATATTTACAGAAATGTTTAAAAAGTGATTCATACAATATACATCATTTGACACATTTATTAAAAACTAACATTATTAATGTGTTTCATATTTTCAATATTCTATTACGATAAATGCATCATAGAGTGAAATTAGCCCTATGCATAATATTCCATGAAATCATGCATAATAGACTATTAGTAGGTCTATATCAAACGTAATTCTTTATTCTTACTTTGAAAAGAAACAATAATATAGATAGCACGACTACAAATTATTAATACATTAAACTTTTTTTTTCTTCAAGCATCTGCCTGGTTTTGTAGTCTGTTGAAGAAAAGATTGTTAATTAAAACTAGATTGATCTTAGTTTAAATTATATACCCAGGTTATACTTTAAAAATCAGCGATGATTGTATAAGGTTTGTAGCCTGCGAGGTCTTCTCACACGGTTCCCGTAAAATACATTGAGACAAAAATATTTCTTTATACCAGTATATTCAACACAACAATCTCACCAAATTACAGCGTTTTTTTACGTTTATTACATTTATTTACAGTTCAATCTTCGAAGAAAATTATATATTCATAAATGTTCATTACCATATATTATATTTTTAGTCTACTTTTATACACTGTCTCCGTTTTTTTTCTGCATGTCCGACATGCTTCCAATTAAAATGGCATTGTAGGACGCACACTCCTCCATACACAGACTTACAGAGAATGTTTATTCTTGATTTTTTTTTATTTTAGAAGATGCACTATTATTTCAATATGAATAATTTTATGGTCTCAAATGAGATGGCCTACTGCTCAACTAATAAATAAGTTATATATTATTGCTGTCAGTTCCAGTCTATAGAGACCACTCGTTTTTCCAGAAACTGTAGTGAGGAAAATCTTGGATTGATTAATTGTAAAGTTATGGATTACTGAACGAAGGGAGATGGAGATGGTTTAAGACCAGAGAATGGAATCATAGTTGCATCTGAAGCAGAAAAGTTGCATCTGAAGCGAAACAAGTAATAAAACAAATCATGGAGAGGAAATGAAAAGTTTTATACTTTTCACTATACATATTTCCATGAAAATTACGCTGAATATGTACACGAAATTTCAAGATGTTTGTACAGAAAACGAATATATTTTTTCCCTATTCTACAGATTTTTCTATACTGAAACCACAGGAGGGGAAATATGAACAGAAGAACAATTTCTTTGTCATGATCCCACTCACATACAAAAGAAACTAATACTTAACTTGATTGATGCCTTTAATCGTTGTCCTTACTTCCAATCTTATAAGATAAAAGAAAGACTGGTGTTAATGTATCATTACTTGGTGAAGCAACAGGAAATGCTCAGACAGGTGCTGAAAAGGCCCACTTCCGCTTTTGGTTTAACGACAGTCAGTGACTCATGGTTTACTAAACCCATTCTTTAACGTTCATTCTACATCCCTCACGTATTGATCACCTGCTTACTGTTCGTCATTCACGATTTCCCTTCCCCTTTTCGTGTATCAAACGGGATATATGGGGAATGAACATTATCATCCTGGCCTAAATGGGATAGAAAAGGGATAGCATTGAAGGCTGTGAAGATATCTTATAATAAATAAATTAATAAAATACCTTGAAGGATATCAATAAGGACCTATCTTTAAGTGTATCATCCCAATATAGGCTAGTGGTTATAACGAAAATATATTTTGTTAGAATAGTTTGGTAAGTTGGAGGGAGTTAAGTGTCTGTTTTCAACACCGAAGCTATATAAGAACCTACAGTTTTAGGTTAAATCCGAACCACCGTAGTAGATATGTTTAAAATTAAAGGTTCTTCCACCGGGAGTCGAAGCAAGGAGCTCGTGAACAAAGGGATGTCTGCTGGCCACTAGACCAGCGGGGAGGATATATTTTGCTACAAAATTAATTTTATTAAGAATATCCTTTCTGCATATTAGAGTGTACTGATCAACTGGTAGACAGTACAAAGGATCATGCACTAGAAGTTTCAACTTCTTCCGGTAGATCAAACGTTGGAGGGACTTTTCTGTTATCTAACGGCAAGTTGTGTAACTTCTACTAGTTTGCAACAACATAATTCAAAATTTAGTTTTTATTCAAGAGTTATGGTGTGGAGTAAAGGACGGACGTAAGTCACCGTTATCCGTTAAAATATAAACGGATTGAAACTGTTAACGAACTCGGTCTAGACAATTGTTCTGACTATATATCGCTAAAAAAAGAAAAAGAAAAAAGGAAAGAAAAAGAAAGAAAGAATTCGGAAATTCCTTTTCGTTCGAGTGCAATGACGGATAAACATAACTCACCGTTACCCATTACTTTAACGGATTGAATGCATTAACGAACTCAGACGAGATAATCGTTTATTTATTGCCAAAAATGAATTAAGAAACACTTCCGTGCAAGAGTTATTGTGAGGAGTAACGGACGGACGTTTGTACTAACATTGCAATATTATAAGTCGCACTTACGTGGTCATAATAAAACTTCTTTGTTGACGAAGATCTTAGCAAGAAGTTACAGCAACGTACAAGGGTCCGCTATAATAAATAGTTCCATACTTGAACAGTCCGAGGATGACATGGAAGATGAAACTGGCATACTGACAAAAAGAAATCTCTGATTTACTTTAACCAACAAGAAAATTACGACTAACGAACAGTAGGGCTGCTTTGACCTAACATTATTAGTAGATTTTTGAACAAATTGAAGAAACTTGCTTCTGGAATATGTTCAGTAAACACTAACACATTAAATATACCATATATATACATAATTTACTGTCCAGTACAAGAACTGCATGACGAGGACAAAAACTGTCCTTGTACTCGTTCTCCCTTCGAGGATAAAGTGGAATTCCTTGCGGCTTCTCCACAAAACAATAAAATCCATTTATTCTAAAGTAGGACAAACGGATAAATATCCTCAACCTTGGAACAGTTTTGTTTCAGGCAAAGTGGATAAATTTATGTTGTTATGATACGTAGATATTTTGGTTATTAAAAATGTGAAGCCAAACACACCTATTACTTATTTTTCTTTTCGTTAATCTCTATTTGAACTAAACTAATGGCTTGAGAAGTGGTTCCTGAACATAGTGTTAAGAAGTGGAAATGAAAAGAAGAGCTGTCAGCATCCACCTGTGAATCTCGACTTCCTTTGTGCCACTGCACTTGCATTCGTTCACTTGAAAAGAGGCAACTGGTTGTCATGCAAATCGACTCAGACCCTTGTGCCACCCGGAACCATTGATCATACAAACCACTACTTTCTTTCAAGCTTCACACAAACAATTTCTCCTTCTCTCTTCTTCCGTTTAAGTCTTTTCTTTTCTTTCATCACTCTTTCTCTTTAGTTTTCTCTTTTTATCTCTGGTTGTGTTGATTCTCCAAATTTTCTTTAATCAAAATGGAGGGAAAAAAAAAAGAGTTGAAGGCTGGTTTACAACAGTGCTTATTCTGTACGCTTTGCCAAGTACTTTTTCCGTTTTCATTTCTTTCAATAATTTTATTATCAGTTTCAACGACGAAGGTTGTTTACAGAAAATTCAACCTTCTTTATTCATCCTACCTGGGAGCAATTTTACTTATTTATTTATCTTTTAAGTTGGTTTCATAATGCCGACCTTCGCGATCAATAGCGATAAATCGTTAGATACTCTCAACATAATTTGTATTCAAAGGAGTACAATGTATGATGGTTGTTGGAAACTACAAATTAAAAAAAAAAAATGTTTCTACGATAATTCCGTATTAGATGTAAGTCCATCTTATTATCAGGATGAGAAGAAGCAATTTCATTAAGTAGATTTTTTCAGAGAAATGGAACACTGACGGTTCCATGGAAGACAATATAGGACTGGTGAGGGTGATGATGGGATTCATCATTCTCAAAGAGAGTAAAGAAACACAAAGAAATAATAGTTTGGAATATAACTACTATTACTACTACTTCTACTACTACTACTACTACTACTAATAATAATAATAAAATAATAATAATAATAATAATAATAATAATAATAATAATAATAATAATAATAATAATAATAATAATAATAATAATAATAGAGAACGTTTTTGGGGTAAAATCAAAACATCTCCCGGTATATAATATTTACTCCTACCACAGTTATAAAATTATTCAGCCCAAGAATATAATTGTAATGTTGCTGTAAGACATTACATGAAACAGTTCAATTACTTCTCCCCCCAATAACAATCCTCACGACTCCTCTGAATCTAAGAAATTATATCCGAAAACCACCTTAGAAAATTATTCTTATTTTTTTTATTATTATTTTGCTGAATAGACAATAGAGAGAGAGAAAAAGAGAGAGAGAGAGAAAAAAGAAAAATAAACTTTTAACAAAACTGGTTTGTCACGCTTTTTCTTATAAACAGAATAAATATATTGTAATTACAAAAACCTTTTTTTTTTTTCCTTGTCTCGTCAACAACCTTATTTGTTACAACAGCAAGTGTTTTAAGGTTTTAACTAAGTGTATTGCAGTCACTCAGGTAACACCTACTCCTTATGCATTATAGATAATCTCAAAACAACGAACATACAGCAGAGAATTGGACACTGATATGCAGAATTCAATTCCGTACAACTGTTATACAGATGGTGCTAGTGTACGAAAAAACTATATGGAATGAATAATGACAACGACCATCTTAAAGCTTAGTATAAAAAAACTTTTTCAAAATATAAACACACTTCAACAATAGCTCTAGAAAGCACAAAATATTTCATTATTATTACATTTCAAAACATTTAAAGTTGGTACCAAGTCACAAACTAATGTCTAATACTAAATACCATGAACAGCTTCAATGGTAATTTTGCGAAACATTAATTTGTTTGGCTTGGTGTCGATTTCAATTTTTTTTTTTTTTAACCATAAATAATTCATTATTTTGGACAATATTAAGATGGATCTCGCAGAGATTGGAATACAAAGTAGAAACTGGATGCAGTTAGCTAAGGATAGAAGTCAGTGGAGAGCTTTTGTGAACACGGCATTGAACCTCCGGGTTCCATAGGCCATAGATTAAAGAGTTAGAGAGAATTCATTATTTTTATCTTTAAAAATTTTGAAGTCGGTACCAAGCCAAACAAACTAATGCTTCACAAAATTACCATTGAAGCTGTTCATGGTATTTAGTATTAGACATTAATTTGTTTAACTTGATACTAACTTTAAATTCTTTCAAAGATAATAGTAATGAATTGGGTGGTCCCATGCCACAACGGACTAACTACATTTGTAATGAAATTGAGATAGAGTGACATTTTGTGAACTGTGAGTTCTATCATGCCAGAATGAACCAAGTTTGTAGCTTCTTTAGTTTGCCAAGGGATGGAGTGAGTTGTGATGAATGGATTCTATGGCGAGTGATGAAATTTTCAGTTCTTAACACAAATGTCACGAATTTTAATTTCATCGAAAATGTAATTAGTCCGTTTTGGGATGGGACCACCCAATTATTTTGTGCTATTTAGAGTTTTTTAAAAGTCAGTTATTTTTCAAGTTCGTTTATTTTTTTCCACTGTTTCGTTACTCCAGTAATTTAGACATTTGCCTAAACTAAAGGTAGGACAACACATGGTTATGTAGATTCATGTGGTTCGTGGTTCGAATCGAGGGTGAGGATCCATATCTCACATAATCTCGGTGCTGAAAGGAATGCTAAACTGTAATTCAACCACAGATAGGACATTAACTTGCTTAAAAAATGGTCGGCCTACAAAACATACATGAACAAATATATTTCTTTTTAAATCGGTCTACGCCTTACGGAAGTATACTATGAATTTCGGTATTAACATTTTCATTGATGAATTTCTGGTCTAGCACTAGCTCCAAATACTTTAATTAGACCATGATGAAATTTATCTGGAACCTCCATGAAGATATACTGTTTCAAACAAAAGAAGAATCATTACAATTGGTGCATCTATGTCGGAATTATGACTGAACATACACACAACAAAGTCGGTTAATTACGGTATTAACACTACATCCGTTGAGATGTTTCATATTCTAGTTCCGAAGACTATCATCTGATCTGACAA
Source organism: Thermobia domestica (assembly GCF_964235325.1). Classification (NCBI taxonomy): domain Eukaryota; kingdom Metazoa; phylum Arthropoda; class Insecta; order Zygentoma; family Lepismatidae; genus Thermobia; species Thermobia domestica. The sequence goes on from NC_137454.1 coordinate 203,712,967, forward strand.
AATGTATGTATCTATATGACAATGAGTCACAACTATACTGATAATAACGTTTTCCAACGAAGCAAGGTGCTGCAACCTTAGATTTTTTCATGAGAAGCACAATTCCCATTATCACTGTCTACGAAAGGGTTTAAAACTGGGATCCGAACCAGCACATGGCACTTTAACCAGGAATTTGTGTTCACACTAGGAATCGAATCAAAGACTATACTAACAGAAATACACTTTTACCAGCCACAGTTTTATTCCATTTCTTCTTATCATTCTCCGACAACTTAGATTTTTCTATATCACACACATTGCACATTTCTTCTTATCATTCTCCGACAACTTAGATTTTTCTATATCACACACATTGCATGTGAAGGACACAGAACATTCATGCCCGAGGTGAGACTCGAACCCATGACAATCTCACATCGTGACCGTTAGCCTAACTCCTTCGACCACTCATATATCTACTGGCAAACTTGGCCGTCAAGAGATATTAGGCTTACTTCAAATTTCAGTTAATGTGAAACGTTAATTTTAGAAGAATATTTATCTTGTCAGTTCTGTTCTGACATCTCGTCAAAATATTCAGGTCATTCAAATAGAATTGGAGTTAGTTGTCTCAATACGGGTAGATATATTATATTTGACATAAGCAAAATTATTTTGATTATATATTCTATCAGTTTATATGAAATTTAATACCAATAACTAGAAGAAAAATACAATGAAAACAATGGAAATTGGGAAAATGGTTTCATCCAAGAAAGAATATAATCTGAAAAGGTTATTTATTGATTTATCGATAAATTTGGGATTATGCTGTTACACTAAATCTTCCTCTTTCAAATAAATGTGAGCTACACCTTGATGAAGAAACTAAATGAACATGTGCAACCAATGCAATCGGAAAACAGCACTCGAGATAATGTAAGTAAACACTTCTAAATGAGGTAATCGTTTAAAAACGGAAGAAGAAGTGATAGAAATACACAACAAATTGGTTTCGCAATTATTTTCCGAAGGCAAACGAATTGCATACAATAAAAAAAAAAAAAAGTGGAATAGAAGACAGTGATTCCTAAAAGTTTTTCAGGCGAAATTCTATGAATTTTATAGTTTAGCAAACTCCATTTTCATATTCTTCTCGTTAACGTGTACTAAGGCTTCATTTTCGTTCACTTCTCAATTACAAGAAAAGGAATTTCCACAAGAGAATAAGAAAAAAAAAAAACTTCAGTACAGACATCACGGAATGTTTTCTTCGCAATATTCTTCACACAAATTACACAACGAAAAAAGTGCTTCTCATGCAACTACGTAATCTAGAAATAAAGCATGTGTTGAAACTAAAGTAAATCTTAAAAACACCCAGTGACACGTATAACGAGTATGCAGTAGTAGTCACGTACGTAGTTAGTAGTTTACGAAAATTAAGAATAGTTATTAAGAATAATTTGTGAACATCTAAATGTCCAAATGAAACCAAAATACTCTCTTTCATACACGATAACATCGAGAAAATCTATAATGAATGCTCACATTTTGTTCATTGTAAATACTATTTATTAGATATCAAAAATTCAAAATTTAATGTAGGCTTATTTTTGTAGAATGTTAAAAATCAAAACAGCACATGTAAATTTGTCTATTCAACTGCAGCTTCCATGTATGCAGTGCAGCATCAGAAACGGACGTTGAAAATCGCAGTTACATCCTTGAATGTAAACTTCACTGCAATACATGGATGTTAGTTTGGTTGCATAAACAAGTAGGATAATAATGAGCTTTGATAGAATGCAACTCATTGAACTTTCTTTCCTAAGCCAATGATGTCCATAATGCCAATAAATTTTTAGATATTGTAAATGAAATTTTGTAAACTCTTTTAGCTTAACATCCCATGTTTAGGTTCTTTAAACTAAGGGAGACAGAGATCATTAAAACGATAGGCGACTTGGCATCTCTTTCGCAAATACATAAAATCTGAACTACAATTCACAATTTAAGTAAGGTACAGTGGCGTATTTAGGGGGATGGCTTCCGGGCTTAAGCCCCCCTCGAAATCTTACTTACTATAGTAAAGTATATGAAATATCTTGCAGAATTTTTACATTTTCAGGCAACCCCCCCCCCCCCGAAAGTTAGCAAAGCCCCTCCCAAAACAAAATTGTAAATACGCCACTGGTAAGGTACTAAAGCTTCTTATAATACGAAGAAGGAAGATCCTTTGCGGACGTTAATGCCCATCGTAACAATATTTTCCACTAACTCAAATAACGCAAATTTGATTCGGAAGTAAAAATAACATTGCTTCTAGAACTAATAAGTCACCAAGGAAAGCTCTATCTCTTCATTAACTCCTTCAGTGTGCGTGGCGAGTTAACTCGTGTCTTCAAAACGCACCTGCTGTGCGGATGGCGTATATATACGCTTTCATTTTGCTTTGGCTATTTTGTATTGCGTATGGCGAATATACTTGCCCATAGTATGAGTAATGTTATCCCAACAATATTTAGCGAGTTTGCGCTCAGCTGGTATCAATTGTTGCTTAATTAAAAGAAGAAGAGGAGAAAGAAAGAAATTAAAATAGAGTTTGTGCTTCGTCAAATACAGTTTTCATTCTTTGTTTTGTTTGAGAGCAGACAGCACAGTAATGGCTTCAAAACGATATTTCAACGATGCTGACATCGAGGAAGAGTTATTAATTAGTGATTCTGCTGTAAGTGATTTTGAAACAGATTTAGAATCAACATCCAAAGTTAAAAAAAAAAAAAAAAAACTTTTTACAGCAGTTCGCATCTGAAAATTACGCACTGAAGGGGTTAATATCTTCGTGAATACAGATAGAGACGGATATTTGTTGTGTATCACTATCTCTGGTCTTTCCTTGTCTTAAGTTTCTGAAAATGTCAATACAACTTGAAAGTATTCCATATACACTTTCGCAGGCCAATATAATACGCTAAAAGATAATGAGAGAGAGGATGAAATTACATTAGGAACATGAAGAAAACTTCTATTGTTGACTATATAACTACCGATAAACACATATTTCCATCAGATCAGTGGCATATTTACGATTTTGTTTCGGGGGGAGTCTTTCCTAACTTTATTCCTGGAAATGTGGAAATTCTGCAAGACATTTAATTTACTTTAATATAACAAATAACATTTTGGGGGGTTAAGCCCGGAAGTCCCCCTTAAATACGCCACTGCACCAAATAAAATGTAATTCTTAGTTTTACGTCTCACGTGTATGCCCTTTAGGCTGAAGGAGACGTATGAAAAATGGCGTATGAGTGAATGATTATGAAATATTTAGTGGCGCGAGAATGTGAGAGGAAACAGGAGAACCCAGGAAAATTCACGGACACAATGTTGTTCATTACAGAGACTCGCATGGCCGGGGATTGAACTACAGATCCTTCACGCTAGAAGTAGGTCCTCTACCACTGAGCCACCGTGCTCTCAAACTTCACCAGGTGACTAGAAGTATACAATTTTCATTAAAATTCATAGAGCATCGTACAGACTTTACGCTGAAAACTTCTCAAATTATTTATAGACACTAAATTTTGAATCAATTAACACGATTTAGTTTAGTATTTTCTTTTATTTTATTACATTCTAAGATGCTACGTTTGCTTTTGACCTTAATTAATCAATAAAAAAGAAAAAAACTTGGAGATGTTTTCCTATCAAATACAAAAAGATTTTTGACATTACTTCTTTTCTTTCTTTATAACTTTTCCCTGCTTTTCATACATGCATTTGATTATGTAAGTTCTTATTGACTTCAATTTATACAATACACAACTGGAAATATTATTCAATAGAAATCTGTCATTTTTTTCAATAGAAAAATATAAAGATTGTACAACCTAATATTAAGCCTGCGTGATTTGCTAATAACGACATGGTAAGATTTATTTGTCAATAATAATAATAATAATAATAATAATAATAATAATAATAATAATAATAATAATAATAATAATAATAATAATAATAATAATAATCTCTACAAGAAATCTTAAGTTTTAGTACTATTAAACCAAGAATTTATTCCTGGTTGTATGGTTAGCGTACGTGCCTTCGGGGCAGAGACAAGGATTCGATTCCCGGTGGGAGCTCATGTGATTCAGATCTTACGTTAAGCTGTAGATCCACGTATCATATAGCCATGTTGCTGAAAGGGACGTTAAACTCACATCTTCAACAACAACAACAACTATCGAATGAAATTGAGCCATAAAATTATAGGCCAACTGATAACAACAACTGATAATTATTTAATATTATAATCACTACTTAGGTAAAGTTCATTCTAAACTGAGATGTAAATGACCGCCTGTGCAAATCTAAGGGATCAGGAATTAAATCAGAACCCTGAGGATACAAATCCTGGCAGACAGCAGTATTCATATAGTAGCTAAATGAAGTTGGTAGTTTATATTGTTGGTCTAACTATGCTTATGATATACTTATTATTCAATAGTTGCTGTGCTTTACACAATGATATGTTCTATACAAAATGTATTATATGTGTATATTCAAGATTAAATTATGAAAATACGAATGTGATGTTTTTAAGAACACTAGTCGTGAAGTGAGTGAGAATGATCAGTATCGACATCGAACCTATGGTCTCTCAAACAACCTCAGGTTTGCGTAAAATACTCATACAGTCAGTAACGGAGTATTCTTTTTTTTCTTTTCTTTCTTTTTTTTTTTCATATACTACTCCTAAACACTCCAATTGATCCACGTGTTCTGCAATAACACAACCATCTACCGCATTCCATCACATGTTGGCCTTTAAACAATTTTTGTAAATGCTGACCTCACCCGTTCAGGAATAAAATGTTGATATGTAAAGAGACAAACACAGCAAACAAGCTAGGTGGAGTTGCTATATTTTTAATTAAAGCAGAAACTTTATTGAACTATTATCAAGTAATAATGTGAGAACAACAGTACTTACTTTGCTTAAAAAATCAGTGTGAGTTTCCAATAATGTATTTCTCTTGTCCGCACTTTAGTCCATTTCATATTCTAATAAAACAAGTACAGAAAAATCCTGGAGCGAAAGCAGACTAAATTTCACTTTGCACTAAGTATCCACTGTACACAAATAATCTTGGTCTACTTGAAACATATTTTATTTTAAAACAAATCCGATACATTGTTTGTCTTAGCACAAAACACGCACCGATGAACTGTATATGCACAACAAAAATCACGCCACTTCGTTGTAAACACAAGCGTTGTCTTTTCGGCAGCGCTCCTACGAAATCTTCGGACTCCTTCGATGCACGCACGAGGTTCCACGATGAGCAAGGCGAACTGTCAGTGTGCTGTGGTGTGTATTCACAGGTTCGCTTGCTAGATCCTACAATTGGTAGAACAATTGGAAACCTTGCAAGGAGTCTACAACTTGCTTATAGCACCCGCACAGCAACCAGTTGACAACCAGGTGAAGTTCAAGGAAGGTAGGGAAAAAAGTACGCAGCATACACAATGAAAAAAAGTACAAGTGGCTAAAAAAGAAAGAATAAAAAAAGCGTTGCGCGCCAATCTGTTCCTTCCTTCCAGTCGCTGGATGGTCGCTTCAGTGTACTACTACTGTAAACACTGGAGAAGGATAATACAACGCCCTCTCGAACAGAGCACAAACAGCTAGACAGACGGATACTTCCGCCCACCTTTTCTTCCTCACATTTCCTGCTCATTGTGGTGATTTCTCAGATAACAATTATTCACCTTTTGTTTCCCCTTTATTTGTGGTGAATAGCGAATTCAGTACGAAAAGGAAATGGGTAAGTTTATGGAAGGGGAGTGTGAACAACAGACCTTGTTTACAATTATTTTCTTTCTCTCTCACCCTCGTACACTCACACCTCTTATGATGAGAAAAAATAAATATATAACTTTGGTTTTAAAAAGCAATATTTTTTCTTGGAGATGTGTGTGTTTACAGAGTTCATTTATTTCATGTTCTTCCTTTTTCTTTTTCTTTCTTTTCTTTTTCTTTTGTTTAAGAATAAGGTATATGAGACAGTGAACTATAGCTTAACGTTAGGTTCGAAGCATGTACACCCCTATCGTCAATCTACAATTCGGATTTCCCGCACAAATGAAAAAAAGAAGAAGTTCTAAAAATATTTCATTCAGACCCTTGAGGTTGAACATGTGCCTCTTCACATTAATTATGAAGATAGCAAAATGTGATAAAGGGACAGCGAAGAATAAATAATAATAACTAGTTGAACCTGTGTTTACTCAGCGCATCGTTATGTTATGACATGAATTTCTTTCCTATTGTGCATGTCTCCTTACTCACACAGGTAAAAGATAAGATTGATTGATTGATTGATTTTAACGTCCATATGAGACGTGGACCTACTGATTAACGTGGAATCCGAACCACATGAGCTCCCGCCAAGAATCGAACCCGGGTCTCCCACGCAAAAGGCGAGGTAAAAGATAAGAGACTCACAAACGAAGTGAATTGCTATGTATAGATGTGGAGTAAGTTTGTAGCAAATTTGTAGAAGTAACACGATATCAAGTGGAAATATTTTTTCTAATAAATCTATATCCGTCCGAGCACGCCTCATTGAGTCTCTTGAGGCCTTTGAAGTTGCCAGCATGCAATAGGTTTTACCATTCAGATTTAAGCAAAGCGCCTGTAATGATTGTCAACCCGCCATACTTATCTTCTCTACTGGTTGCCTTACATCGTAGTTTCAGCCTGCAACAACGTTAATCTTATGGGCTCAAAACAGCTCCTAAAATGTTGAATAGAACAATAACGACAAGGTTTTTGAACATTTGAACAAAAACTGGATAATTTACACAAAATTTGGAATCGACCAGTGAAAATGGCACGTTCCTAGTACTTGTGGTTTTCAAGATCTCATTGTCGAAAGGATTGCGGACAAACATATAAACCTAGCATTTTAATATATAGACTAACTGAACCTGCACTCTCTAAACAGAGCATTATTCACATGAATCTCCTTGTCATCCTTCACAACATCTGTACATAACTCTTTACAGACGCAAGTGAAAGTCTTGATAAAAATCGGCAAGGGGTACCATAAAGAGGAGTTTTTTTCGATTATTTTTTCAATATCTCGCACCATTTGCAAGATTTGAGCCTACTTCCGGTTGGAGTTTCTAATTCATGTATGATTAGTGTATTCTTTCTTCCTACATGCAATATGTAATAAGCAAATACATTATATACTCAGTTAATTATAATGTCAATGACATATGGTGTTCACTGGACAAACACTCCAAACAGTAAAGATTCATCTTAGACTGGAGAAATGGTTATCCTTCGTTTTTCATTATTATTTGACCATGAAACAGACGCCTGGAGATATGCAACCCCTATGTACGCCTATGTTGAGTTGGAATGTATAACTCGTAGGATATGATGCTTTACTTTTTAAAATTTCAACACCTCAAGTGTACCCTTGAGAAATATAATAAAGAAACAACGGCCACGTTTTTTAAATATTCAATTAGAACTGGACAATCTACACAAAATTTGGAATCGACCAGCCGAAACGTTACGTTTCTAGCACTTGTGATTTACGAGATCTCATTGTCGAAATGATCTGAGACAAACATAAACTTTTCTTTGGAGACAAATATATAAACCTAGCATTTTAATATATAGATAAATACTACTACCGTATATTAGTAAATCCAAGACGACTTTTTTTTCGCAATTTTGTGCCCAAAAATGTTGGTTCATCTTGCTTTCGCGAAATATGATGTAGAGCTTTTCTTATTCTCTTCCTCTCCTACAAGTTTAGTCTTTATCTTTCGTAGATTTAGTTAAAACTAAGGGAGGTTATATCTGATTTGATTTTTAGTGCAGCTTTATACTAAGTTCCGAAAATATTCTCAGTATTAGTGTAGATTTCCTTTTGGTAATCTGTTAATTAAAAAATGGGTTTTTTCTTGAATTCAGAATCATCTTGTATTCAGAAACATACGAATGACCCACTCTTGAACTCCTAAGTCATACTAATTAGCATGAACAGAAACGTGAATATGGGATGAGGAAGTTTTTAATAATAATAATAATAATAATTATATATATATATATATATATATATATATATATATATATATATATATATATATATATAGATATAGATATAGATATAGATATATAGATATATATATATATATATATACTAAAAACTTGCTGCGAAACAATAGAGTATTTCACGAGTCCCTGAAATTAATGAGTTGAAACTCAGCATATAAAGTCATTAAAAGTAAAAGTAACTGAACTCAACGCATGTTTTAGGCTGCGTTTTCGGAAATTCCACTTCTAAAGGAATAGAGAGAGAGAGCAAATGTTTTTAATTTCCCATTCTTTATTCAAAAACTCCCAAATGTGATGCTTAAGCTAGAGATATGGAATTCGGTATATTAACTCTTGATTTAAAAAATAAGAGAAAACACTTTGAAATATTTTCGAAAATTTCCTTTCTAAAGGGGAAAAAGTAGGGCAACTTCTATAATATTCAAGTTTTTATTCTTTATCCAGGAAAAAGCCCAGTGCGATGATTTCTTTAATTTGGAAGTGTGGAATTCGATATTTAAATTCTTTTTTTTTAAAATAATAATAATAATAATAATAATAATAATAATAATAATAATAATAATAATAATAATAATAATAATAATAATAATAATAATAATAATAATAATAATAACCGAAAGCGTGTGTTGCAGTTTTCAAAAATTTTGCTTCTAAAAAAGGCAAAGAGGGAAATTTCTAGAATATTCGCGAGGTTAATATAATTGAAGAGAGCCTACATGATATGTTGCTTTGTTTGAATTCCCAGCGACTGTGGCGTGGGGAATGTTTAAAACGTTTATGAAATGTTCTACAAATGGTAAGAATCGGTGGTTATGTTTGAATTACTTGGTCTCAAACAGAGCTAGATTAACCCATCTAGAGCCCAGGGCTACAGAAAATATATGGCTCCTGCTGACTGCACCTAACACATTTCTGTGAAAGTATACAGTAGAAAAATTAAGGGAATATATTTCATATTTTTGGTCATATTTTATTTTTTATGATGATGATGATGATGATTTCATCTTCATGATTATTTTTAGATACCCAGTTGAGATTTTGATCAGAGTGGAGGCCCCTGACCACCTGGAGGCCCGGGGTTATAGCTCACCTAAGCCCCTCCCCCTTAATTCAGCCCTGGTCTCAAACGACTTCACATGGAAAAGATTTAACATGTTTGTGTTTCCGACTATATAATGTTATTGAAGCAGTACCGAGTATTACGAAAAGCAAGCTAGGTATTATGAGTGTAAAGTATGGTAGAAGGAACGACTATGAATCTATAATCATACAGAATTGTTGTTTGCTTCACGGGTGTTATGAAATAAAATACTAATTTTATTACATAATCTTGGAAATTAGACAGTGTCGGTGTTGAAGAGTTTAATGTCTTCTTCTTTTTCTGTTATGTCTTCTGGCCTGTCTTCTTTTATAGTTAAAGGAAATATGAAATATAGATTTAAATGGTGTTATTGGTTAAGTGGTTAATACACAAACCTCATATATTTGTTTCTTTCTTTTTTAATCTATATATTAAAATGCTAGGTTTATATGTTTGTCTCCAAAGAAAAGTTCATATGTTTGTCTCAAATCATTTCGACAATGAGATCTCGAAAACAAGTGCCAGAAACATGCCGTTTTCACTAGTCGATTCCAAATTTTGCGTAAATTGTCCAGTTCTAATTCAATGTTTAAGAAACGAGGCAGTTATTTCTTTATTACGTATTTAAGGGTACACTGGAAGTGTTGAAAGTTTGAAAAAGCATCATATCCTATGAGTTCTACATCCCCAGACAACATAGTTGCATACAGGGGTTGTATATCTCTCAGGCGTTTGTTTCATGGCCAAATGATAATGAAAAACGAAAGATACACATTTCTGCACGCTAACACGAATCTTTATTGCTTGGAATGTTTTGCTCAATGAACACCATATATCACTGACATTATAATTAATTGTGTATGTAATGTATTTGTTTATCACATACTGCATGCAAGAAGAAAGTAAACACTAATCATGAATTAAAACTCCAACCGGAAGTAGGCTCAATCTTGCAAATGGTGCGAGATACTGAAAAAATAATCGAAAGAATCTTCTCTTTATGATACCTCATGCCGATTCTTATCAAGATGTCTTTGACTTGTCTCTGTAAAGGAATATGTACAAATGTTGTGAGGAATGATAAGGAGATTCATTCTCATATATGAATGATGGCCGTGTAGAGCTAGCATTATATTTATATTTTAATACTGGTGTGATAACAAATGTAGTTGATAATATACTTAATATTTTATGCAGTGGGGTCTGGGGGAATTCGTACACGATCTAGTTCAAGTAGTCAGAATCATAATGATTATTGTAAGGATAAAGATGGTATCTCCATTAACCTTATACCCTTTGACATACTTCATTGTCCGAACTACACTCAATTATTATTATTTGAAAACAAAAAGAGTTATATGAGAATTTAATTTGATACGTCACTCACGGTATTGGTTGGAGTGTTGTAAGTGAGGAAAATATATTTAATAAATCCCATGCTGCTGACTGCCATACTCTACTTAAGTGCTGGGGCTTACGGAAGGAGAGTGATTATAAATGTCTGTAGTGCTTAGTGGTGGGCACAAAAACGGTTTATCGGTTTTTTTACCGAAACCGGTTTCGGTTTTTTCACAGGATCCGGTTTCAGTTTTTCAACACTGGTTACTTTTTTTTCTTCCAAAATTGATTCTATTCCTGACCAGAATAGTGTTTCGTTGTTCTCCGGACACCGATTCCGTTTCCACGGAAATAGTTTTGTGTTTTCCAAAAGTTTTCACCGAAACCAGTTTCGGTTAAAATCGAACCGGTTTTGGAGAAAACCGAAACTGATTTCGGTGAAAAACCGAACCGGTTTTTGGAGAATATCGAAATGTCGGTTTTCAGATTTCGGTTTTTCTAGAAACCGGTTTTCGGTTTTTATAAAAAACGGTTTTATCCATAGAAACCGGTTTTCGGTTTTTATAAAAAACCGGTTTTATCCATTTCCAGTAGTGCTATGTGTCATTTGACAAATTAGGCGGCCTTGCTAATATGCACCGAGCAAAAAATATCCTAGAGAATGACAGAAGGAGAGAAACAAAAGGGAAAATTAACTTTAAAAACGAAAGTTAATTTTTAATCTCAAGAACGGAAAGAAGAAAATTTATTTTTAAAAGTAGCTATTGTAAACAAGAATAACTCAAGTATGTAAATTATCCAATATCTCCTCGTCAATTTGAAAACTTTCTTAATACTAATAGTAACATCATCCGCAGCATCGCTCTAATCATATCTACTAAATGCGTATTTCCTTAGGTAATTTACTTTTCGAAACTAATCTAAGCTTCTAAGATTTTCTCTGAAAAATAACTGTGTATCATATAATTTTACTTATAATATTATTAAAGGAAATTTCAATTTTTCAAAGCAATTATGCTTTTCGCTGATAATTATGCCAAATCCAACTATTTGCATGTCATATTCGTTCACGAAAACAATTGATGCACTAAAAAATTCTATGAGTAATCAATAAAGATCGATCATTTCGCTCCAAATTTGCAATTAATGTATACAAAGTATTTTATTTTACACCGTTGCATCGATCCATAAACACTACTCTTCAGGGAAATATGTAACAAACACTTTTTCACGAGATCGATACCAAGAAAAAGTTGTACCTGGCCAAAGTAAGGTTTTTGATTTGATCCTGATAACTCAGCAGAATTCTTAAACAGACCCAGATCCCTAACTAGGTAATTCAACTTCTCTTGAGAAAAAAAGTTCGGGCCACGTCATCCTCGCCATGCCATATTTAGAATAATTAGAAATCACCTGGTTCATCTCAGGACGTTTCTTATCCGAATACAACTTTATATGTTCCAGTGTAGAGAGAGAGATCTTAGCACAGGCATGTCAGAATTATGAACAACTGGACTATTGCAGTTGAGAGGTTAGGGTATAAAATAGAATTCTTGTTTTCCTTATTTAATCCTGTCATAATACTCGAACAGAAGTAGGAGCCGCGGTGGCTCAGTGGTAGATTGTTCACCTCTGGTGCTTGGGGTCCCGGGTTCGATCCCAGCCCCCGCCAAGTGAACTTTGTGGTGGACAAACACCGTGTGCGTGGGTTTTCTCGGGGTTCTCCCGTTCCCTCCCACTTTCTTCATTCCACCATTTTATTCATCTCTCATCATCACCGTCTCCTTTAGCCTAACCGGCATAACCGTGGGACGTAAAACTTAAAGATTTCATTTCATTTCGAACAGAAGTAGCAGTCAGAACTATAGTTCTGCTGTTCACGCCACACAATTGGCACTCCAAAACGAAAAACACACGTTGCACCTTTCAACCATAGTCGAAGATTCTCAAAACAACATTTACACACTTTATGGGTTGCCCAAAACTTGCCTTGATCCCCCAGCTTTGTGCTAAAATAGGAAAAGTAACCTTTTAAGAAAATCCGTGATATTTCTTTGTTGTTTCATTAATATATACTTACCACAGATGTAACCAAAACTATTTGGTGAATTAACATATCCTCTTGTAACCCTGAAGAATCGAAATTGAACGTTTCCCAAGTGAAGTCTATACGAACAAAGACCAACTAAAGAATTAATCAAAACCTTAATAACCGTAGCTGTAGTCACTGGCTAAGAATTAAAACTGATTTGAATCAGTTAGGCCACTGATAGAACATTCCTCATCACGTTAGTTAGTGATAAGCTGGAAGGAAAACAGATATATATGCTTTAAAAAAAGTACAGACTTTATTAATTTAACATACATGTTTAATTAATACAACTTTAGGCCATACATTTTAATTATATGAATTGCCCTATTTAACGATTGATTACAATAATGGTGATGATTTTGGGGGGAAAACGTGATGTAATAGGCAATTTCTGACATTATTTTGAGACTCAGCGCCCCAAAATCTATAAGAAATGACGAAGATATCCCGGGCATCACTTTGGTCACAGAACTAAGTTATCTGCGCGTGTCTTTGGTGCAAGAGGTTCCAGTAGAAGAGTCTTGATAGCTGAACGCCTGACTGGTTCTGAGGTTCAGGTCTCATGGCTTTGGTGCTGAAAGAGACGCTGAACTCCGATCCAACTAACCAAACAGAGTGACTATTACATATGCAGTTTGGACCTTAAAAGTCTTGAAGAAAACCGGTTACATGTAAGATAAAACGGACACACTTCTCGCCCTGCTCAATAATAACTTCTATATATTATAATTTTTATTATTGAAATTATTGCACTGGAGTATTTTTAATGTTTTATATGATTGTTTTATCTCTAGTTTTCAGTGAGTTTACATTGTTCTCATATGTAATTGATAACATCAATATAACCATCATTGTTTCTATAGAATTTTATTATACATTTTTATAGTACTTGTATTTTATTAAGTTCATAAGAATATTCTAAGTTATGATATTCTAGGGTTTCTTACGCTAATAAAAACAATTTTTGTTTATCTTTTATTGACAAAAGTTAAGCATAAAATGCTTTTATTTGCTGCGTAATAAACTTTAATATGTGTCTCGTGACCTTGGAATGTATTAAATGCACACCTTTCACCTACAACATACACGTATGTATCCTATAGCCTTCATGATAACACAAAGTATAAAAGAAAGAAAAGAAAAATATATTTAGTCAACTGGTAATTGGGAATGGTGACATACTCACAAAGACGTAGACCTATGACAAGTTCTAATAAAATCAGCTAAATTGATTTGGAGGTATATATGAACGATATGGGAGTACTCCTAACAAAATATTTTATTTTATTTTATTTTATTTTCAGGACAGTTACACAACAATAAAGAACATCCAAGAAATAATGTGGTTATGTTTCTCCGTGTAGAGAATTGGACTTCGTAATAAGTGCCTCTGACTTTACAGATGATACAATTCTTCATATGCATGAACAATATATATGAACAATATATATATACTGATAACTTCATTTTCTGTTCCTAGTTATCAATTAACTGCTAACCATACTGTAAACTTGAAAATGGAATGAAAATGAAATATTGCAGTTTTACGTCCCACGGTTACGCCATGTAGGCTAAAGGAGACAATGATAATGAGAAATGAATGAAATGGTGGAATGAAGAAAGTGAGAAGAAAAGGGAGAACATTCAGGAAACCCACGCACACGGTGTTTGCCCACCAGAAAGTGCACTTGGCGTGAACTTGGATCCAACCAGGGACTAGAGATGAACGCTCTATCACTGAGCCACCGCGGCCTCACTGTAAACTTAAGAAGCTAGATCTTGATCTTACTAAACTAGTCGCAAAGTTGAATATTAGAATCTGAATATTTGACTATTGGAATCTGAAGTAGGAATATCCGGATGAGTTGTAGCGCGATCAACTCCAATGAAGGAACGTCCTTCGATTCCTCCTCATATGACAACGTGCTTGTGCCTTTTTTGGTATTCATTCGTTTCTGCCTTTTCAGTTTCTTCATTCTGCGGGATGTATCCCGAGAAGGAACTTATCAAAGCTTGTATACTCTTCAAATACCATTAGACTTACACGGTGAGGAATAAACTTATTTCCCGCATGCATTTATGCGTCTCCTTTCGCGTGTAGATATACGGTATGTAAACTATAATTTCTATATTCGTTTAAACATGTTTCTGGGCCCGTCACGTACGGGGGATGGCATCCATCAGCGATCACACTATACGCGAAAAGAAGGAAGCGGCCTGAACATGTATGTTAGCTATCATCCCAGCATTTCCCTGGTGTGCATGAGAAAAACCGTGAAAAAACCTCACTCAGGATGTCTGGCCTGAAAAACTTACATCTTTTGAACAGAATGTCTCTACCGTTAAATACTGCATATATCTTTTCTTCAAACTTTTTCAGGTATGTGCTTATCTGATACTGTTTAATTTCTGACGAATAAATATTTCTAATGTGAAATATCAAGTTACGGTTAGTTTTTTTAAATTTATTCATCTATTTACGTAATCCACTGAGACACCTCAGAATGTTCTCTCTTGTGGACCGTCTTTTGATTGCATAGGTAGCGTACGCGCCTCTAGTCCGAGAGACCCGGGTTTGAGAGTTCGTGTAGGTCTGATCCCACGTTAAACTGTAGGTCCACGTCTCATATAGCCTCGTTGCTGTAAAGGACGCTGAACTCCCAACCAACCTCCCTAATTTTTAAAGCTTGATATTCTTCAACAATGAGGTTGTATCAAACATGATTCTTCAGTTTGATCTAGAGATGCAAGGGCTAAATAAATAAATAAAATTTTAAAAATAAATAAAATAAAAAAATGACTTAAAATATTCAAGTTTTGATGAAAGAATAATAGTATATTCCACCTTGCTTTTCCCATTATATCATGAAAAATACATTTAATTGCTGTATTTTAAAGAAAAATCATGAAAAGATTCAAAAACCAAAGAAAATAGTTCATTTGATAAGAAAGAAAATGGCCAAGTCGGTGGATGCACTGGGTTTCTAGTTTCGACTAATTGTTTTTACAGTGTTTTAATAAAAAGTTTAATAGCGTTAGCAATGGGTAGGGATCTTGATTCTGTCTCAGCTCTCGTCAAGTGGGTTTTGAGTTGGAAATACACCATGTGAGTGGGTTTTCACGGGGTTCTCTCACTCTCCCACTTTCTCCATTCCACCATTTTGTTCATTATGATCATTCCATCTCCCTTGGCCTCAGTACATAATTATGGGACGCTAAACTTTTTTTCTGAAATGTAATAGATTTCATGGAATAAATAACACTTATTATTATTTATGAGTTAACCAAAACTTTATTAACTTTATAACTTTATTTATTGAGCCTGTTAAAATTAGAGGATGAGAAAGTTAAAACGCTACCAAAATACCTTATTTCAAACATTTTGACAGGATATAACAGTAAATAAAGAAGGAATATTGTGAATAATGAAGTTTATTACAGTGATAAACTAACATTTTTCTTAAAATAGTCATTTATGAATTTAATTTAGTAAATTGAACTCGTCCCCAAACGAAGAACAAAACGTAAGAGTTTTTATTTTTATTTTTATTACTAAAACGAAAATGATATTCTATCTATTCCTTGGTTTATAGTGGTTTGCCTGCTAGTTTGAGTTTAGGTAACCAGTAAAATACATATGACAAGATACAGTATATAAATTCCAGGCACTTTGAAAGATAGGCAAGCAACATGACACTTCGATATTGCGGGTTGCATAACTCATACATGTTTGCAATCAATGTCATTTCGAGTTTGGAAAGTAATCAAGGCAGCCAGGTCCCGGACTGAAGAAAGGACTCACAAGTATTTAATGTAGAGTCGTACAGGGAAACAAAAGTGGCACCTGAAAAGATAACCACAAGTCATTTTCTGTTTTCCCTAAAATCTGGCTTTTGTATGTGTGTGTGTGTGTGTGTGTGTATTTATAACTCCATGTCAAAGAAGCCAGCTTGAGATGCATCAAAACTGACCTCGAAACTTCTACTTCAGAAGCGAGAATTCCAACCATTTAGGTATTATAGAATCTTTCTAACTCAACTTCAACATATAGTTCGCTATTAAATATCCGCGAGTAGAAATTATTCATCTCAGGAACAGTCTATCCTCCCATACCTGATCTAAGGTGGGGAGATGACGAAACAACGAGTAACTTTCAATGTTTCTGAGAAGACCGCACCCAGCCGATTTATACAGAAGAAGGAAAATGTTAGTGCGAATCGTGGCCTTGAGGCTTGAACCCAGATCTCATTGTATGCTAAATAATCGTGACAGTGACTGACGTTATTATACTTGTTAGCTGAGTAGGCAATCCATTTACTGACGGCAAAAATATAGAACACAACACTGCTATCTATCCTTGTATAAATGGTCATGTTGTACACAATACGATATGTTTGACGTATGGCTAAAAATAAAATTGTCAGTCTGTTATTTCTTTCATTTGAAATATTTCTGAAGGTCAAAAATCAAAGATTAAACGATAAAATATTGTAGATATTATTATTTATTGTTTCAGAAAAGTGAAGGAAGACTTTCTTTCTCAGATAAGTTTGGATTTTTTTATCAATAGAAGACAGGAGGTTGGTGGGGTCGCAAGTCAAGCATCCAAATACGAGCAAATGTATATGCATCTTGTTATGCACTCTATTTGTCTGTATTTATTATCAAACTTACGTGAATAACCTCTTACTGCACCAAATTTATACCTGCGTTTCAGACATTATTATTATTATTATCTGAAAAGGTAGGAGGATGCATGAAGTCACGCCGTCCGTCGTGCCTATCTTTGCTCATTGTATTTTTTAGGAAGTAGGGGATGCCATAGATTTTTTTTTTTTTTTTTTGAAGTGGAGTAACGACATTCCCAGCGTTTCCCCTCACTTTTATCTCTAGTCAACTTACTAAACGGAAGCCCAGTTTAGTTCCACAATGAGACCAAGATTTATTCTATGATTCTACTCTCCTCAGGGATTCGCCAGCCTCTGGAAACCTGAAATGTATGCAATCAATGCAGATACAAATGTATACAATCAATGGTGTGTAAGTTAGACGATTGAAATGAAGGCAGTAACCCCGTGCCTATGCAGACGCACTAGAGCGCGAGCAGGTGAGCACGTGACAGATACATCTCATTATCTGTTTTAGCAAGATAGACAAGACATGACAACACAGCAGCTCTCACAATTGGTAACAACACTCAAAGGGAAGTGGGAGCGACGCCCTCACACGCCATAAACGCTGTACCTTAGCATAGTAGAACGTGAATGTGGTACTGATCATATCATTTCCTCTATGGCCAAAATCCTTAGAATCTCCACACTCAAGGACCACATCATATTGGAAAGTTGCGAATAGGAGGATGTACCTTTATTATTATTATTATTATTATTATTATTATTATTATTATTATTATTATTATTATTATTATTATTATTATTATTATTATTATTATTATTATTATTGGATGCGTTATCTACGTTAATCGTCATCTTTACTTCAGAAACCTGATTAGAAAACTTAAAGATAGTAACAGAAAACTACTATCAAGTGGTCTGAATCACTTCTTGAATACGCAGACGATGTATCCTCATATAGAGAGAGTAGATGTCGACATAATGTCATGATAGTTCCACCAGAGAAAAATTATTAGTGCAATGAAGAACCGATACGGAAGAAAAATGTTGTCTGGAAATAATTAAACTGCAGCTAGTATTGCAATGAGAATAGTGTACGAAAGCGAGAATACCATTTTGGCGGAGTATAAAATAAATTAATCTCGAAATAAGTGTAGACAAAACTTGGTACGATACATCGTAACAAGTCAAATCATTGTTAACAGAAACATCGTAAGGAATAATTCTACAATATTACTAGCGTACTAGCAGAAATGCCCGTTTTTAGTACGGATTGAAAGCATGCAACCTGCAACACAGTAGAACAGAGCGAGTTGTCTAACTTGAGGAATTTTTTAGGTACTCTACACTTTTTGAACCACCAGAACGTGTGACCCCCAATCCCTCCCCTGAGTAGAAAATAAAAAACGACTTCGTACGAGATTAGAACCAGCTGTTTACAAAATTTGGATGACTTCTTTGTATATAAAAATCTTATGACAGACAGACAGACAATACGCGTTCTCTTATACATTAGTAAGAATGAGAACAACAAAAATAAATTTAAAAAATAACACACCCAAAGATGAGACACATATCATTCAATAGGTTTCTTCGAGCTGAATAAAATGGTATGCTTGAGGATGAATCCTCATGCGTAGTTTTCAAGAAAATAGACAAAAATGTAATATTATGAGACTAAAAAACGTCTTTCCTGGTCAACAACAACAGGCTCAAAAACACTCTCATGGCTATGTGGTTAACATATTATCTTTTTACGAGGGAGACCCGGGTTGAAATCTCGATGAGAGCTGGTGCGATTCAGGTTCTACCTACCTTAATATGGTATACGTCTCATACAGTCTCGGTGCTGAAAGTGACACTAAACTCAAATCCAATTCAATCCAATTGTATTAAGGTGAGATTGATGCCCTTATTACATCTTCCATTATAACATTAACAAGATAACAATACACACAATAGTTAACGAGACATAATAACCTAAAATTATCATTAATTCTTAAACTTGAATTTTAAATATTTTTCAGTTAATGCTTTCATAGTTCTAAATATTTCTTGTAATAATGTAGAAGAAGTGGATGAATTTATATTTTCGTTTCGTTCTGCGAACACAATTTTTCAAAGCGATGCTCCTCTTTAGTCGATTTATATCGTTAGGCGTTTGTTTGTCCCGATACACCTCCAAAATGCCTGAACCGTTCAAATTTGAAAAGGTGATTCGAGACCGCACGCTGAGTGTCATAAGGGATCTTATGTCTCGATCGGACATATCATTGAGGAATAATCATCGGAAAACGGGATGCCTATAAACATAACCTTGGAAAAGCATTTGTTGTAGGAATTCTCATTGTAAACAATGGAAAATATATTTTCAGCATTAGAAATAGGGAGAAGCTGTTTTCGTTTTGTTCTGCGAACAGCATTTTTCAAAGCCATTATGCTTTCCGCTGGTATGCTAAACTAAATTATTTGCATTTCGTGTTCGTTCACGAAAAAAAAAAAAAAAGATACACTAAAAAATTCTATGAATAATCAATAAAGATCGATCACTTTGCTTCAAATTTGCAATTAATGCATAAGAGTTACTTTATAATGACTTTTACCTTTGTTAGGTTAGATTCTGAAATATACGGTTCTGCTGTGTTCATTTTCCTTTCTCCACGAGGATTAGATTTTGACTGCGTCTTAAGCAAATCGACAAAGAAATATTTCCATCTATTCAAGATGCTATCTGTATTGGTGAGAATTCTTTCGTTGGCTTTTTTTTTTTTTTTTAATATAAGGGCAGGGTTGATAGCCTTCCTTAAATTCATTGATGCCTTTATATATGTTCCGAACTTTTTGTTTTTACTATTATCTTCAAGTTCATTAATTTTAGCTTTCAAAAATCGCGTTTCTTTTTTCTTAAAGTTTTGGATGTTTCCAACTTAATGTCAATGAAATTTTGTGTAATTATATCGTTCGGATTTTGTAGCCAACGCAGTTTTCCCTGTTTTCTCTTTCCTGCTATGTTTACTGCATTCCTGATCGAACCATGGTTTGTCCCTATATATTTCCGTGTACCCCAATTTTTCTTTTGCTGAAATTTTAATGCTATCCCTAATTTCAGCCCATGTATCATGAATACTAGTATACTCAGAACCTTCTAAAACCGAGAATCTACGTTCACTTCAATCTGGTATTCCTTTCTTACCTGGCTCTCCTCTAACTTCCTTAAATTAAATTTCTCCCTTTGCAGATGTTGAATGTTTCCTTTATTCAACGATAATCTTTCTTTTATTATTGCTGCTACTAGGTAGTGATCAGTGTTCGAGTCAGCTTCTCTGAATGATGGAACATCAGTTACGCTAGTGTCCTCTTCTACAGGGCCAGATGTTGAATCCTGCGAACTACGCGCTCATGGAAGGCGTCAGGTGAAGAAAGCACCAAACTGCAAAATGAATTTTGTGTTTTAATTAAATGTGAATACTTATTAGAGAAAATGTTATGATGAACAGTTTTCCAAATAACTTGACATAAATATTGTACAGACTGAGATACAGATAAAATACATCAAAAGGACAATAAAGTCGAATCTTTGCGTGGTTGGCTGTAAAACACTTCTTTACAATTGAATGGACTCTTACATCAATTGGCGCCAATGCACACTCACAAGTGATGCTAGTTTGAGGAAAATTTCCCGCTGCGCAGGGAATTAGAGGATAATCTTTTTAAAGAGGGAAACAGGAAGATTTTGTGAATATGAGATAAAAGGTAGGAAAATTTAGCTTTCCAATAGATGTTATATTAAGCACTACGACAGTACGACTAAAGGCAGTGACATTCTTTCCACAATCCACCATATGTACAAAATACAAATATAACTGATTCTTTATTCCTCTCCCAGCAACCCTTCCGCGACATTGCTGTAGAATATCATTGCCAAATAGTCTTTGAAACGGGAACGGATCAAAGAGCAAAAGGAAGTCAATTGCACGTGTTGCTTATGGATTGGGTGACCTTATTAAAGTAGAAAAAAATGTCTTCAGGGGTGCTCTGTCTTGTCATAAACAGTGTCCCCACATAGAGCTTCGGTTCAATTACCACAATTAACGGTGGAGAAAGATCAGCGTAAATGAAATGCACATTATTGAAGTTCAAGCTTTTAGCTTTTGTTGTCCATTGCTCTAGGGAGGGGGGCGAATACTAAGAAAAGACAGGCGGTACAAATGGATTTTTTGATCATTTCTAAGGGAAATTTTAACTTAAGTTCCTAATATCAGGGGCTCACAATCGCTGCCCACTGCTTAGTGCTCTTTTAGTCAACTTCTGTCATTCATCTACATTTTCGGTTTTATCCTGAGTCGTTTCGTTTTTGTTAATTAGAATGATGTGTCTTTTAACTTTTTAATAGTACTTCGTTTCTCTTGTAATAATTATGGCCAACGACATAAAAAATGAAGTGAGTATTTTATTGAAAACGAAAGCTACGAAACTTGAAAGATGATGAGAGGCAAGTGAAGGATCTAAAAAGTTTCTTTCGACTTCGGGACAAAATTTCGAAAGTGATAATCATACAAATGTTAAAGTGGGGAGTTGTCAATACTAGTTACTATTAACGAAGAATTTGTAAGTCTATAAACTTTTCAAATTTTAAGTTTATTTTACTTCAGTGCAGTAATTTAATTGTTAAATTAAAATGGAATGGATAAGGCCTTTTCGGTTACGGATCTGATGTTAAATTTAATGCATTTCAAAATTTGTTTCAATACAATTAGTCTTCACTAAAAAGTTCACTCAAAAGTTCACTAAAAGGATAACTGTAATCAAAATCGAAAAGTCATTAGGATTATAATTAACCCTTTTTCTTTTTCTTTTTCTTTTATAAGAACCGTCACTGTCAATTACAGCAGTGTATACATATGCTTGTTGTATTATAACAGTGTAACATTGTCAATTCATTTTCTAGTATTAAATTTCGGTGGAATGATATTTTTAAACATTTGGTAATCGTCCTAATGTAGAGTAGAGTTTTGATTATTATTTATTTGTGTTCAGGGATGCACCGACGGAGTGGTCTAAGTATCTGGATCCCAAAAAACTTTTAATTTTTAAGAAAATTAGCACAATTTCAGGAGGCAAATACACAAAATTATTTGCATTTTGTAGGCTAGTTCGAGAAATCTTCGGACCCAAATGAGAAATCTAGGGTTCGCAGCTGCTTGTGTTTACATTCTGTTAGAGCCTACTCATTGCCTGATTTCGAACGTCTGTGTTGAAAGAGACATGAAAGGATTGAATTGTTTTATGGATCTAAGGGGTCCTGAAAAGAATTTTTGTGCGGGAGACTTGATTTTGAAGTTCCACCAGTGGATCGAAGACAAATATCGATTAAGGCACACACTTTTATAATTTATTGTATATTAAAGAAGTTCAGGTAAAATTAATAAAGAATTGATTGAAATCAATTACGATTTCAAGAACGATTAAATGGACTAGCTTTGATAGCCATTAAAAATGGCATACTCAATGAAATGAATACGAATGGAATAATAAGAGATTTTGCCAAGTAGAAAGCCAGAACAGTTCTTTATAATATGAACTTTTTAGTAATAAAGAAAACGAGAAATTAAGCTAATTACCATAATCGTATAACTAGAAAATAGTATGTAAATATGCCTTTAATGAAGCATAAGAGTATATCTCTTTGTCAAAATCAAACCTATGTTAATGCTAGACTTGAGGCTCATAAGTTTTATTCTGTTTCGATTTTTATGCATCAATTACACTTGTCAAAATACATCATAGGTATATATCTTACTTGTGCTTATTTAATAAAAAAAAAAAAAATCTATTAATAACTAAAATTGAAACTTTGTTCAGTATTCGTCAGTTAGTTATAATTTCGCTATTTTTCGTTAATATACAAAGGGAGACTACAATATTGAAGAAATTTGCAATTGTAACAATTATTTGAATAATTTCTGTCCGTTAAAATGTTCTACTCTTTTATTATAATTTAGATGGGGGCGCTTAAATATTGTTTGCTTACACTTAAGAAATGTCTAGAACCGGCTCTGCTCTTCTATCTACTAAAACGTGATCAATTTGATCTGGTGAGGTCCAAATGTATTAAGAACGTCAAAATGTGGAAATTTTACGGTAAGGTTTTTGAATATTGCATAGTTCACGAGTCTAATGTCGTTGTCTTTACTTTCTTTATGTAAAGTTTCATTCCCCATAAATCGGTTTGAAAATATCCTCTCGTCCTACCTTCGCATTGAAATCCCCTAGTAGAATTTTCATATGGTATCGTGTGAGTTGGTCAGATACCCGTTCTACTTCTTTGTAAAAACTATTTTTATATTGTCAAGCCTTATCTTCTGTTGGGGTATGCACATTTGAAACAATAATATCACACCACCGACCCCTAAGAGTAATAAAAGGAAGTCTATCATTAACAAATTCAACCCGTAAACAAAAAACTCTGTTCCTAATTGGTGAGCTTTATTTCCTTCCCCGTAAAAGAACATAAAATTTCCAGACTTCTGTTTCATTTCCTTCCCATCTAACTTCCTGAACGTCTACTAGGTCCGTCCTATATTTATTTAACTTATTCGGTACAGATTTTCAAGCACCTGACCTATAAAGACTTCTTATATGATATACAATGTTTCAAATCTCAAATCCATTTTACTTTGCTTGTTCGTGCCAAGTTATCATCCCTGGTCCGAGACTTCTGTGAATGAATTGTAACTTTTCATTTAAAATGATTACAAACGTATTTAAGCGTTTTTGACATTTCCCTTACAAGGAAAGAGAAAGGGGGGGGGGCTGCAATTGTCATAATAAGATTATTATAACTCGAAATCATTAAAGATTAGAGACGTGTTAAGGATGTAGAATTTAGTATATAAACTCCTTATTCAAAACAAGTGGACATAAGCCACAGTGTTTCCGGAAATTTTGATTTTAACTAGAGGAGGGGAGGGGGCAATTTCTAATTTTTTTCTCAATAATATAAAAATGACTTTGAGGTTGTCAGTCTTATCCTCAGGGAAAATCAAATGAACCATTTGAATGAATTTCTGAGCACAGTCAGCACTTGGGCCGACGGTATTTTCTAATTTCACATTAATTGAGTTGCGTATTCTATGGGGCGGAGGGGGGGAAGGAAGTAGTTTAAATTTTTCGGACAGAATAACACCATAAATATATTCTTACCGTAGGAAGGACTGAAGCTAAGGTTGAAATACGAGGTACGATGTCGTAAGCCGAGAAAATGCGGAGATTTGGGAGCGGAATTTATTCTTAGCTGAAGGCTAGTTAAGTATATGGTTGATTAACAGGATGATCTTAAACGGTAATAGATTTTTTTTTTTCGCCAGAAACTCTCTCACAATGAACATGCTGTATACTTGATCATTCCTTTCTTATGCAGAAGTTTACATACAAATCACTATTGATTTAGCAGTAGATTTAATAAATGAATCAATTCAGTTTGATGTTTATGTTCGTGCTCCTTAAAGTATGTAACTTACTAACATGAATGTTCATGTTATTATGTCTTACGAGAGATTTAACAATCTTTCCTCTCTACTGGCAGATTTTTATCGTGACAGGCTTAACTAATGTACTAATTTTTGTGTAAAGCTTTCTGAAGCTGAACGAAACTTCCTTCCCTTAGCTTCCAGGGATAAAATTTATATTTTTACCAACGTGATTTCTCTCAAGAGCCACCACTGCTCTTCTCAAAAAGTATCGTGAAAGTAATGTCTCATAGAAAGGTATTTGTTTTTATTGGAAGAACTCTGTCTTGCCTCGTACCTCGTCACAAAAACTTGTCTCGTTTTTCCTCGTTTGCAACCATACTACGCAGCCATTTAGGAAGTTAAATTGTCATTCCTCGTATATGGTATTGTTCTTTATATTTGTTGAATAATTTTCATAAAGAAAAAAAAAAAAAAAAAAAACACACACACACACACTTCACCCGAATAATATCTTACGTTCTGGGTTGTCCGTTCTTATAGTAACAGCGAAGAGGAAGCAATTGAAAAGCTCGATGACTCATCTGGAATCTTCGGCCATTTACCTTATTTTCACACAGACGATCGGGTGATTTCTCGATACTATTTATCGTTAGGTTAAATGTGTTTTAAAAATCATTTTAAAGAAGATTTTGCTCTTCATTGACAGAAACGTTGGGTAACAAAACTGGCCGAGAGCATTCCATCAGCCTTTATTGCTCTCTACTTTTACGAGTACAAACTTTTCCGCTAAAATTGAGAACACTCGAGGCTAAGGACATGGCACTAGTTCTCTATAGTTACAACAATTTCAACTTTTATTTTTATTATTGTTATTCTTATCCTTAGTTTTCATGGAGGCCAGAAAATTCCACGAAAGTCCTTCCAGAAGTAAAATGACCCGTTGCATGCACATAGTAGCGTGACACGCGTAAAAAAATTCGAAAGGCTGTTTTCATGAGTGCCTAAAGGCTCGATGCTTTGGGCTGACACGCATTCGAATCAAGCATTAGTTCCCTTCGTTTGTGCTATCTGCAAAAATGGCTTGTAGTACACGAGAAAGATATTTTATTAACTACCTAAGTTATAGACAGGAACTTCATTCCAGCTATCAATTGATGTATTTATGTTATCCAATAAAATTCAGCATTCGCGTTATTGATGTAAATAAAATATCAGAATAGAAACAATCAGTTCCTGACGTTGTAAATATTGCCTGTTTTGTAAGGTCAAGGAAATCGTACTTCACCACTCACTCTTATATTTACCTCTTCTACTTCTGTATTTTAGAAATTATTATTATTTTATAACTTTATAAAGGTAATCAAAAACGTTCTCTCGCTTTTTCACCCATCACCTTCGAACATCGATATGTCACCTAAGACGTACCTCGAAGATCAACAATAGTCCCCATCAGCATCGACGACCTTCTGCCAACGTTCTCGAAGGCCATGGATTCCATCGCGGTAAAACGTGGTGGACCGTGAAGCGAAGAAGGTATTAAGTGCATTTTGCACCTCTACCAGGGATTTGAACTGGTGTCCTCTAAGGTGATTGTCCAAGAAATGGAACAGGTAATAATCAGACGGTGCAATGTCCGGGGACTATGGCGGATGCAATAATGTTTCCCATCCAAGGGATAGAATGGTGTCCCGGATCATCCTAGCCACGTGGGGCTTAGGATTGTCGTGTAACAGGAGGGCCCCTTTGTGATTCAGAAGTCCTGGCTCCAGAGTTTTGAGTTTTTCTTGAACACGGCTCAACTGCTGACACTACACAGTTACGTTGATGCTCTGACTAGCTGGTAGCAGTTCCCGATGCACGATGCCGCGAGCAGTCCTCCAAACACACAGGAGAACCTTCTTCTGGCGCAGTGCTGGTTTCGGCTGTTTTGGAACCGGTTCATGGAATGCTAACCAATGATGACGGTGGCGTGGAGCTTCGTACAGGACCCACTTCGCATTACATGTCAACACCCTATCCATAAATGGCCCCTTCCTCAAACGAGACAGCAAAGAAACACAGGTGTCTGCTCGCGTTGCCTTCTGGTCTGGAACCAAATCATATAGGACCCATCGACGTAACTTGTAGTACTTCCCAAGTTGATGGAGGTGATGCTGAATGCTTTCTCCACTCACACTGAATTGTAGTCCCAGTTCTGCATATATCTGACCACTGTTCGCCTCAATTACTGCCTGAAGATCTTCATTTTGTATATGTGTTGGTCTTCCGGCACGTGGTGCGTCTTCGAGTGTTTCATCACCGTCCATAAAATTGTTTAACCACCGCTGAATTGCCCGTATAGTCATAACACCCTCACCAAAGGTCTGGCATATCTTCCGCCCCGCTGCAGTGGTGTTGACCCCAGTTTGCGTCCGTACAGCATACACACCTTTATGACGCTCTGTGGAGGTCCCATGTTCACTCTGTCCTTACGCAAGCTCACGATGTAACTAAACTGCCACAACCAGGTAGTATGTTGGATATACGCACACCAACTGACCTTCACCTTATCACCATTTGCATTCAACTCACGGTGTGAGGGCCAATGGAAGACATACCTCCACAAAAAGCGACAGAACATCCTTGGTTACCTTTATATTAAACGAAAAACCGAGACCAAAAATCTCTGTAAGGAGCGATTCGAGAATATAGTTTTAAAAAATGCAGAAATAGGCAACAAAACATGTCTTACTGAAACTTCTTAATGTTTCTGTCACATTTCAATAATTGTGATGTGATACATTAGTGACTGAAGCATCGATTCTTGTGAGTTATGGAAATAAATCATTGTTTTCATGAATAATCTTATATGTCTTACTTTTTTGTGAGATTTTTACAAACTTTTAGTCATATTGATATCGCTGAAATGAATCATGAAAGATAAACTGTTTCCTATGTATATTTATGCGTTAACAATTACTGAACATGCTTCATTTTGTATGAACCCGCCATTTTGCCGTGCGAGTTACTTTAGAGATTGTACACTTCTAGAAATTTTAATTTGTTACTTGCTACGAGGCAAGAGCTAAGGCTGTCTCGTCTCGAATAAACCAAATGAAAGTGATGTCTTCTTTCAGAACGTGTTTTTTTTTTCTATTGGAAAGTGATGCTTGTATCCCATCACGAAAAATATGTCTCGTCTCGTGTTATGGGTAACCCTAGTGCTGCTACATCTAAATAAGATGAGCACGTTTTGCATGGAAATGTATATTTGTATTTGGTAGATAAGTAACATACATCATTCAAGAAATATCCAAGTTAAATTACCGAATTACAGACCACCACTATTTTCTACTTGTCCGATTAACTCAATAACAAAAAGCAATAGGGAGATTTTCTGGAAGTAGTTAATACTTACAAGTTACTGTAAAAGGAACTAATATTTAATTTCAAGATCTTTTACATGGCACAATAATTTGACTGCCAGTCAATTATGACATAAAATGTACACTCAGGTTTTTGATTTATAAGAAAACATGTGGAAACAATTTTTAGTTAACTTAATGACATTTTGTAAATACTATCATAGGGAAGAGTGTAAACAGTGTCGTAGGGTGCTGAGCGTAAGTTAGATTTTTAATGTTGAACAATACCTGATGGAATTAATTAGGACAATGGTTCTCAACTGGTATGCCATGAAGTTCCATAGGATGTGTCGCAAAATTTTAGAGTATAAAAATCATAAATCATTTAATAATTATTATTTAATGATAATTACTCATACCAGGAAAATCGTGGAATAGAACCTTTGTATAGTTCCTGGACAATTTTCCTAGTAAACATTCCTTTCCACTAGTAATTAGTAATATTGCTAGTGTAAAAGGTATTCGTAGTCATAAGTAGTGCATAACTGAAATCTAAATTAAAATCAATTTTGAGATAGACCACCAGTCAACGCCTCCAATGGTAACAACAATACTCAGCATCTATCGGAAAGTCTCTATGCATCTAATTCGTGACATATTAAAAGCCACAGAGAGCAATATTTTATGCAAAGGTTTACCACACTCTTTATATTTATGTGAAATTTGACACTGGTATAAAAAATTGTGATAAATATAAGTTAATTGTAGATTATATGTGTTTCTTGGTTTTTGAAAGAATTTAATGGAACTCACACTGGTGTATATGGAGACTTTCCGAACACCCTGTACATAGAGTCACTACTTCATAGAAACTTACACTCTTACACCACAACACTATAATTTATATTATTATTATTAATAAAAGGATCAAGTAAATGTATCGCAATGTTGTTGGCGTTCAGTAAAGTGTGACGGCACTCAAAAAAGGTTGCAAACCGCTGAGAGAGAGAGAGAGAGAGAGAGAGAGAGAGAGAGAGAAAGAAAGAAAGAAAGAAAGAAAGCGAGAATATAATAACATTAGGTATAGCTCACACACTGTTAGCATTCTAGTTTCATAACCTTAGTTACTGAGTTCTAACCTTGACTAGCCAACCTTTCGGGTTCTATCCAAAATGTTGCTTACTCATACCAGGAAAATCGTGGAATAGAACCTTTGTATAGTTCCTGGACAATTTTCCTCCTAAACACTCCTTTCCACTAGTAATTAGTAATATTGCTAGTGTAAAAGGTATTCGTAGTCATTAGTAGTGCATAACTGAAATCTAAATTAAAATTGTTACTGGAGAATAGTAATGCTAAAAGTCAGAATTAGTCTATATTTTGATATTCTGCTTTGGAGTACAGCATACATATGCTTAATATTTTTATATTTTTAATGATATAAATTATGTTATATTTTCAAAAAAATACCGATTGAGGAAATATTTGTATTTAACCTTTCGTTCTATCCAGTTTATTTTACTTTTGTATCATGTGCATGTATTTCCGTATGCAATCAATATTACTATCCATGTATTTATCTTTTTATACATAATTCAGTAAAATATAATTCAATAAGGCACATTGATGGATAAAACATATTGATAAAGTCTAGATGTAATGAATTTTATACTTTAATTTGGTGTGGTTGCATCATATTTCTATCTATATTGAATATGACACAAACTGCGTAAGAATACCCTAATTCTTATTTTGTGTGATTTAGTGATTTCAGAGTACCGAAATGGTAGGCTTGAGATCGTAATAATAATAATAATAATAATAATAATAATAATAATAATAATAATAATAATAATAATAATAATAATAATAATAATAATAATAAAGTCGCCACTGAACAACAACTTTTTTTGTAGTTTAAAAAGTTTGTTTGACGAGAGTTCAACATTATTCAAAGGTTCTCAGATATAAATATCATATTTTCATAATTTTTGAACTGACGATCATTTCGTTAACTTCGTCGTAAGCTTTTTCAGAGTCTGTATAATTTGTACACACACCCTGAGTATGGCGAAAACAGATCAGAGAATAACTAATGATCACGGTATAAAAAAAAGATAGAGAAATACAAAAATATAACACGCGAGAACCTTCGAAAGGTTAACGGTTTAGTTAACATTCTATACTTACTTCTTCTAGAGCACTGGAAATGAATGAATATGTAAGTGAATGATGATGAGAGAATGGGTGGTATCATGAAACTGAAGAACAATGGCAACACAATATTCTCACCCATGGGGCTACATGTTTTGGACGCACAGCTATTTAGTGCTTTACTACGGGACCACTGTTATCTCCCTTTTATTCAGTTAGGAAGTAGATGAATTTGTGAGAGATTCTAATATAATCATTTATACGAGAAGCTTATTTGTATTACTTAATAATAGTAATTAAAAAAAAAAAACTTGCGATACATGAATACACATAATGTTTAATAGAAAGATGCGTCACATAGGAATTTCGAAAGCAATTTTGGATGTAACTACTTATGTGACTCATCTTTATTGGTGTGGTCCGGTAATCTAGCCCTCTTGAAGCCAATCAGTGTCTCCCACGAGACGAGACGAGACGGGAAATAAGGTTTTCTCGTCTTATCCAGTAAATTTCTGTACAACTCTAATGTCGTTTCGATTCTCGAAGAATTTATTCTCGTTTCGTCTTGTCTTGATTCTTTCAAACTTCTTTCGTCTCGTCTCGAAAATTTTATTCACTCGTTTTGTAAATTTATGTACAAAATTTATGCTCTGTTTTTTTTTTTCCTTAACTTTATCTAGGAGTTATCAAAAGCCTTTCGCATCAAGAGAGGTCTATGAAGGCTGTAATGTAATTGCATTTAAACCAAATTTATTATTGGCAGTGGTGCTATTCAGCCGATTCGCACCGGTTCGCTAGAACCGGTTGTTAAAATATTTAAGAGTTTGCAGAATTGTTTGTTATACCCAGAGATAACAGTAAATTTTCCCCAGTTATAGCCAGGAACAGTAAATTTTAGTTTAACTATCTTTGTTTTTAGAAATTATTACAGCTACAGGCTTAAACATATGGTCTCTCAGAACAAGGTATTGTATAAGCATTTATTTCTTAATTTCAAATGCTCAGATATCAAGAATGAGAACTGGGTTCATATGAGTGTAGTGGTGAAGGTGACGCATACATACAGTTATCAATGATTGTCGATCCATTGCTGGATTAAGGTGCTTCCAATACTTTTCAACAACCATCTGTCTTGGATAATTCGTTTCCAAGATATTCACAGTGTTACCTAATTTCGTCACACTACCTTGTAATATTAGGATGGTGTGTAGGTCTCTACTTGTCACTTATGGTATCCAGTAAAAGATTTGCTTTGTCTACTTGTATGTTTTTATTGTCCCAAGAGAGTTACCTATCTACCCATCTACTCACTCCTCTCTCTCTCTCTCTCTCTCTCTCTCTCTCTCTCTCTCTCTCTTTCTCTCTCTTTCACACACACACACATACTCTCTCTAAATATACATGTGTGTACATTCTGTATATATAGAACCGCTTGTAAAAAATTAGAATAAAAGCACTGATTATTGGAATCTATTGTGTGGTGTATTTTTAGATGTTGATAAGTGATCTTCAATATTCAAGTATAATCACTATAGCTATTATACTGTGAAGCATGTAATACTGTTTGAGTTCTAAGATTTGAGTGAACTATTGTTGGCAACAAGATTCGAGAATCTTTTCATCTCGTGGGCAACACTAAAGGCAAGATAATGTGGTGGAGATCGGCCTCTACTGTAAGTGGGCGGCTATTTGAAGCTTTCGCGAAGCGTTTTTATTGATCATGTGTACGCTTGAAATACGCTGACCATGTATTTAAATGCGAATGGCTAATCAGAATGCGCTGCAAACGCGAAAGTAATATCAACGCGCAGAATACGTCGGCTCGAGCGTATTTAGTGCGTTTCGGAACAATAGACCACCTGCTGTTTAAAAGATATCTAAAGGAAGGAAAAAAAGTAAAGACGTGTTCCTAGGCAAAGGGATTTTAGCAAGAAACAGTTGCTTGGAAGATGCTTTGTGCAGAGTATTGAAACTCTGTTATTATAGATCTGGACCTGGCAAAAAATACCTGGAAACCCTGACTGGCTCACAGTATAATTTATAACTCTGGCGAAAATAAAATTACCGAGTAGCCACCTAGGTCGCGTTCGCCGCGGAGCTAACGTATCGGAAACGGATTCTCGAATAGCCATAACTAAGGGTTAATCTTGCGTAATGATCTGTTTGCCAACTGCACCGAATTCAAGTCCTGGTCGTGTTTCGGAGTCCACGTTTATAGTAAGCTCTGTCCTTCATAATTTAGGTGTTGATTATGGACGCAAAACACGGAAATAATCTCCATCTCTATTTATTTTTAGTATATACAGTATAGTCCAGGAACTTTAGTCAAAAAATGGACGTTTCTTCGGAAAAATTAGAAGCCAAGGTTTTTCTTCACAAAAACGTTCATTAGCTCATTCTAAATGACATATCAAAAGTCCCCGACTTTCTGCTGTACGCTTCCCCTTTTTTTCGGGGGGTGGGAATGGGGGAGGAAAACGCAATTTAAAATACTATCAAAATCAGCTTATTTGCATGTTAATCTTAATATTCCGAATAAAAAAAACAAACTTTACCGGGAACGCTAAGCACATTTGCTCGTAAATGTTTCACAGGAAGTCCAAAAGAATATCGGGTCGGGTTTCGGAAATATGACGTCATCAAAATGGCCGACACCAGAATTTGTAGTGTTTTGTGGGAATGGTTATAACTTTCCGCAGAATAGTGGTAAAACCGTCGTTTTTGTTTCAGATTGAAGATAATTAATTACCAAATGTACGGAATGAAACGTGCTGTTTGCATTGTTAATTTCTTTCGAGATACAGTAACAAAAAGAAAAACTAGTTTTTGAGTACCTGGTTTTAAGTGTAAATGCAAATAACTCAGTAATCATAAAATATTTCAAAATATATCTTCAAATAAATGTTGTAGAACATTATAAAGCCTTTCCAACGGTACCTGTACCTGCATTTTTTTTTTTGTAACTAAAACCAACTAAAAGAGAGAGGTCCAACTGCACAATTATGGGACCAGTATTTAGATATGGTGTTAATCCTCAAAGAGTTTATTAGGGCAGAGAGGATGGGTGACTGGAAAGCATATTTGTCTGCAGTGAAGAGGATGATTTCGTATTTCCACGCCGCAGGACATTTTTTGTACACTAAAAGTGCCAACTTGTTTGTACAAGACATGGTAAAGTTGGAGAACATAATGGATGGAGACATCTATAGAAAATTTACTGCAAACTTTTTCACTGTTAAGCAATCAGACAAATTTTTTAGTGGAACTCCAACAGATATGGTAATAGAACAGTCACTCATGAACTCTTCAAAGATACGAGGAGGCCTTGTGCATGGAAGAAGTACAAAAGAGAATGTTTTAACTAAGTTTGTTGTTGGTTTGTTAAGTGCGAGCAACATTTCTGAAGGACTAGAAAACTTTTGTAGGATTTCGTTCACAAGTGAAGAACAGAATGTAGATGCACAAGAATCTCGAATCAAACTGGACCAAGAAGATGTTAGGAAAGTACAAAGTGTATCAGAGTGGTTCAGTGCTCACAACCCTTTCCCAATTGTACAAGTGATCATGTGTATAGCAACAGGGGTTACAGGTAATGGGGGGAAGATAAACTGCTACGATGTACTGAAGAGTGGAGCAACCATGATGGAAAGAAAAGTTGGTGACAATTTTCATGACAAAATATTCTCGTACTGATAGGGTTCTTTCTCTTCAAACAGTGAACAATCACCTTACGGTACATGATGTTAATGTGCCTGTCGATCTACTGCTGTTGTTTCAACGATTCAGAGTAATCAAAAGATCAGATGATGACCTTCGAGCATGTTTAAATTTCGAACTGGCTCCTTACCCAATGGTTCTTTTTGATGCAACTGGAATGAGAAAAACGAAGAAATCATCCTTATTCAACATCTTCAACCCGACCAATGTTCATCCTGATCTCGGAAACGCAAACTACGTCGTTGATGGAGGGTTCCTTCTTCATCGAGTGGTGTGGCGTCAATACGATTCTTTCATGGATATTTGTGATAAATATGTGGTATATGTGGAAAAACACTTCGGTCAAAACACTGTCATTGTATTTGATGGATATGGTAATCCTCAGAGAAATGTAAAAGGTATGGAGCAACTTCGACGGTGCTCAAAAGCAGCATCAACAACAATTATATTTGATGGAAACATGGTTGCGACTACGAGCCAAGAAAACCTTCTCGCCAATGCAAACAACAAAAGTAGGTTGATTGGGTCAAACAAGCAGAGAATGATGCTGATGTCCTCATTGTAGAAACCGCACTCACGCGGCCGAAACATCGCCGGCCAAAATCTCGCCGGCCAAAACCTCGCCGCTCAAAACCTCGCGGGACAAAATCTCGCCGGGCCAAAATCTCTCGTGGCCAAAACCTCGGCGCCCAAAACCTCGCCGCCCAAAATCTCGCCGGGAAAAAAACTCGCCACCCAAAACATCGCGTGACCAAAACCTCGCCGCCAAAGCCTCGTGGGTCCAGAGATCAAGCCAACGCTCAAGAATTATCCAAACTTTAATACTCCCTTACGAGGAGCATTTTGCAACATACCTTCTTATGATACAAGGAGAAGATTTGTACCAAAACGTAAAGGTTCTATGCTTAGTAGTTTTTTAGATCTGGAGAACGGCAAAATTCATTCAAGGCCTTCCATTCCATTCCTTCTTAGGGCATGCATTTCGCAAAATATTGTCTTATCTGGAGCTTGCGCCCTTGTGGTGCAAGAAGAGTTATACAAAATGTCAAGTTTCAAAAGCTAATAAGTTTTGTAAATTTGGCGATAGAACATTCTACATTGAAGAAATCGTCGTGAAGAGGTTTTATCCTGATGACATTTCTTCCCAGGCGACACTACGTCTCGCTTAATTTAGACCAGGCGAAATTCTGTTGTTTCGCGAGATCATTACAACGAGATTTTGAGTATGGCGATATTTTGGGGCGCGAGGTTTTGGAAGGCGGGGTTTTGGCCCGCGAGGTTTTGGGTGGCGAGGTTTTGGCCAGGCGATTTTTTGGCCCCGAGAGATTTTGGCCAACGACGTTTAGGGGGGCGAGGTTTTGGCCAGGCGAGATTTTGGGCCGCGAGGTTTTGAGAGGCGAGGTTTTGGTCCGCGAGGTTTTGTACCCAAACCGCTCGAAATCCGCCGAATTTGGAAATTTTTTCTTGAAGCCAGGAAAAGGAAAGACAGAGCCGAAGATTTACCCATCAAGAAGTTTAGAAGGTGTATGCAAAAATCACATTTTATTTCTACATGCTTTTTCAGGCTGTGATGGAACATCTGCCATTTTTCAGAAGGGGAAATCAGCTTGTTTGAAATTACTACAAAAACGTCAAGATTTAAAACATGTCGTAGAAATTTTTAATCGAAGTAATGTTTCCCATGCAGAAATAACTGAAAATGGCAGTTTTTTTGTTTTTTTTTTTTTTTTTTATACGGTGCATCTGCAAATGACATTTCACTAAATGATTACTGTTATCATTATTTCACCAAATCAGTGAAGAGAAATAAGTCTGTCAATTTAAAAGCCCTACCACCGACTTCAGCTGCAGCACAACAACATTTGTTTCGGGTTTATGACCACGTACAAACATGACTCGGAAACCAACTAAATCCTGAGGAGTGGGGTTGGGTTATGAAAGACAATTTGTTAGTACCAATTCGATCAACGCAGCCACCTGCTCCACCGTCTCTTTTAAAAATGATTTTCTGTTCATGATTTAAAGGATGCGGCAATGTGTATGGATGTCGAAAGCTTGGTCTGTTCTGCTCTCTTGCTTGTGCAAATTGTCACGGACAATCCTGTTTGAATGTCACTCCAACGGAAGGAATCTCTGAATGTGAAATATACATGAACGCCGAAGAAATAGAGGTAACAAACCAGGTCGACCTGCTATAATTACAATTATTATTTATCAATCAGCAAAGGAACTCAATAAGTAAACAATTTCAGGTAAGTTGAATAGTTTACATTTCTTATTCATTATTACTCTGAATTTTACATTTCTCATTCTACAAACGATAAGAATCTATCGCCCAACGTTGTAAATCCTCCTTTTTGTATCTGTGTCTGAGGTGTGTGTGACTTACGGATTCTAATGCGATAATAAATCTTATATCCATTTTTTTTTTCAAAATTAAAAAAGTAGGCTTATATTGTGTTTATAAGAGTCGGTCTATTAAATAAAAGAACATACCTTCCTTACATTTCAAAATACAAAAAATTGCAGGTACAGGTACCGTTGGAAAGGCTTTATAATGCTCTACAATCATTGTTTGAAGATATATTTTGAAATATTTTATGATTACAGGGTTATTTGCATTTATACTTAAAACCAGGTACTCAAAAACTAGTTTATTTGTTATTGTATCTCGAAAGACATTAACAATGCAAACAGCACGTTTCATTCCGTACATTTGGTAATTAATTATCTTCAATCTGAAACAAAAACGACGGTTTTACCACTATTCTGCGGAAAGTTATAACCATTCCCACAAAATACTGCAAATTCTGGTGTCAGCCATTTTGATGACGTCATATTTCTGAAACCCGACCCGATATTCTTTGGGACTTCCTGTGAAACATTTACGAGCAAATGTGCTTAGCGTTCCCGGTAAAGTTTGTTTTTTTTTATTCGGAATATTAAGATTAACATGCAAATAAGCTGATTTTGATAGTATTTTAAATTGCGTTTTCCTCCCCCACTCCCACCCCCCGAAAACAGGGAAAGCGTACAGCAGAAAGTCGGGGACTTTTGATATGTCATTTAGAATGAGCTAATGAACGTTTTTGTGAAGAAAAACCTTGGCTTCTAATTTTTCCGAAGAAAAATGCTAAAGTTCCTGGACTAGTATATTTGGCCTGAAAAGCAAAAGTTTTAGAAAATATTATTAGACAAATATGTTGTAATCTAATTAAGGTACTAACTCCTGTAGACATTTAAGAAAGTAACTTCTGTTCTTCCCGATAATAATATCGTATCAGTTGAAACATATGAATTTAACATATTTTAAAAATTTAAATTGTTTCTCTGAGAGGAACAATGAAAAATATAAAGTCATACAACATGCACGAAAAACAAATAGCTTGCACAAAACACTGAATTTATCATTTCGTACGTACATAACAAGAATGTTTTTTGTTTTTTCACACAGAAAAGAAACCACATTCCATTTACAAATATTTGGAATGTTGAAACTTCCAACTACAAAGTCACATGATTTCCTGTTGATATGTGCGTGACAGTAAGTATTATGACATAGCGACTGCTAGAGAGATTTTTTTTTAAAGATATCCGTGTGGTCTTCGGACCACGCAGGAGTGCTATACTATATTTACTTAAAAACAAAACAAGTATATTTTTAATGGTGAATGAGAAATTGCGCGAGTGTAAAAGAGCACAAGTTAACACAAAGAGGTCAAAATCATTGTTATTTTAATTAACAAATTGCGAAAATTTTGATTTTTTTTATTGCTAGTTATTGCTTGGATATTTGTTATTGAGCCTTAAAATTTACAAAATTAGGAAATTAATTAGTTTACGGAGCGTTGTTTCAATATATTTACAGTACTTTAAATTGACCTTGAATTGAAGATTTGGAAAGTGTAAAAAAATACAAAATCTTCACAGCACTATTTATTTCGACTGAGAAGTCAACTACTATGTAGCACAAGGCTTCTCTAACTACTGTACGTACTCAGACATCGCAGGCAGTGGAAAGTACTATTTATGAAGAGGTTACTGAAACGTTGAGGTTAATAGAAGAATGTGTTCGTGTCTGAAAGCGTCTGTAAAAGGCAGAGTATTCTTCCACAGCCGGAAAAAAAATCTGTTTGCATTATGAAGATGTGCGCTATTGAGAGATGTCCATAAAACAGATTTCTCTGTATTAACTATTTTAATCTATGGTTTAAAGATTTTTCAGTTCGCTCTCAACTACCGTTCATAATAATAATAATAATAATAATAATAATAATAATAATAATAATAATAATAATAATAATAATAATAATAATAATAATAATAATAATAATAATGATAATATTTGTCAATAACTCAACAAGGAACAATATGACAATTTTGGAAAGTAGGGCATTAATATTTATGAAATGTTATTAAATTGTCTAATATTTATTTTCAGGATTTTGAACACATTTTTCTTTCTTTTTTTTTTTTTTTTTTTTTTTGTAAAATTAGA
This sequence comes from Thermobia domestica, assembly GCF_964235325.1. NCBI lineage: Eukaryota > Metazoa > Arthropoda > Insecta > Zygentoma > Lepismatidae > Thermobia > Thermobia domestica. The sequence goes on from NC_137454.1 coordinate 203,751,422, forward strand.
AAATAGAAAAGGGAAATAGATATTGATATTTGGAATGTCCTCTTAAGCAACCCGGGAAAGCTTCGTCCGATTTCTTTTTAATATAGATAAATTGTCAACTTATATTTGCACCTGCTAGAAGAATGAATTAATAACAAATTACAAATTAATTTGCTTTACGTGATTTATGCTGTAGTTTTAAGTTAACGCTCTCAGTATTCTTTATTTCCACCAAAAAATTTCAAAAGAAAAAGAAAAGGACAAATTCTTTCTTTCCTGGAACTAAATATAAGTCAGTTGCTGTTAGTAGATATAAATTAAACGAACTTGTGGAACAAACCAGAACAAAGGAGAAGGAAACACAGGTTGATGTGATATATCATTTTTCTCTTTCTATCTCTTCAAGACCACGACAGGAATAATTCTTCTCATGACATTTTTTTTAAAAAATAAGAATCGCATGTGCAGCGAACTATAACGTATTTTTGTACTCATGTTCAGCACGTGAACTCTAGTTAAACTACATTTCTGCCAAAGTAGACAGGTTGTATAGTGTACTATCAGGATAATAATTTTACAAGAATTATTTTTAACGATAATACAATAAAGAAAAAAAATTATTCTACGTATCTCGTCATTGCTGTGAATTCGTTCCATTCCACATTCAAAGATGCAGAAACGAAGTAGAGGGTTTCCTTGTATAATCTCGTAAAGAGTAATAATTTAAGCCATGTGTAATTCTCAAATATAACACTAATAACATCAGTAAACCTTATTGTGTAATATTTAAATCTCTTTTACGATTAGCACACTGTCACATTAAATTTAGAGAAACACATTTCCAGCTAGCAAATAACACATCCAACAAATTTTCAATGTAACCTGTTGCAATATCCTAAAACTCTAAGAACTTTTTCAAAAATATATTTCCTCAAGTGATACATAATATTTGTATCAGTAAGGACATTTATACATATTGAATAAATTTAACGTCCCATGATTGTCCTCCGAGACTAAAGGAAGCTGCGTTGAATGAACGAAAAAGTAGATTGAGGAATGTGGAAAGTAACGGGGGGAGGGAGATCCCGTGAAAACCCATCCACACAGGAGTAGACTATATATCCATCACTAAACCCATTTGCACAAGGTGGAATCAGACCAGAGACCTTAAGAAGCAGAGGTGAGCTCTCTATCGCTGAGCCACCGCGGCTAGGAAAAGTACAGTACAGTAATCTACATGCACTGGCGTATCCACGGGGAGGGCGGTGGGGACAACTTCCCATTCAAAGGCTACTTTTTGCCCTTTTTAAATATAAAATATTGCTCTATTTCATTCTGATTTGAAACAAAACTCTGTAGTTAAATGCTACATTAATCATTCAGGAGGCGATTCGCATCTCCGAACAACCTTTCTCAGTCCGCTAGTGTCTACCTCTACATGAAACATATACAGTCTAGAATACTTCCTGATTGAAGATGGTATGACGAAATCAATGAAGACTCTACTAACGTGGAAAAGAATTTGTCAAAAAACAGCTGTGAAGAAGAGTTGGAGAGACTAATGGATAGGCTATATAGTACTTTGTTTAAGGTTTGGGTTAATTGATTCCTTCTTTGCCTGAATACATAGTCCAATGGAATTCTGTTAAAATATTCGCTTGGAATAGACTTTCGAAGAATATTCGTTCTACTCCCAATAATTATAAGCGGTATGTGCATCACTATTAGGATTACATACGTACTCACTACTAGGAGTAGTCTCTCTGTGTCACTGTTAGAAGAAGTCAAACAATATACATAGCAGATACTTAACAGTGCGTATTTTTCATATACAGTGCACAAATAAATAATCTATTTTAGCAGAAGAAAAACAAACAACTGCATCAGATTGGCAACGTATATCATACTTTTCAATGGTATAAAAAATTAGTTTTTCTTGACTTTCTCGAAAACTATACATGCGAATTTACCCTCAAGCACGTCATATTGTTTACCTTGATATGGTGACGTAGTTATCGTGTAGAATCGATTTTTAGGTTTTAAAGATAAGATTTTCTTGAAAACTAAGCATGTGAGGATGTTTCACTCATCCGTATCATTTTGTTAAGCTTATTGGAATCTACCGGATCGGTATATGTTTTATCTGTGTATAATTTCTGTCTGTTAAATGCTAATAATATTGTAGAGATTGATTTTGCAATAATTATTCAAGTAATTGCTCACAAATCAATGCAAGATTTTCGTTATTCGAGTAATTGTTAATTTTATTCAAACAATTGTTCGAAGCATAATGTTGTTAGAACTAATATAATCATATTATTCGAAAAATCAAATGAAATTAAATATTTCAGTTTAACGTGCTACGATCATGCCCTTAAGGCTAAAGGAGACGATCATTAAGGAAAGTGAATGATGATGACGGAAGAATTGGTGGAATGAGAAAGTGGGAGGAAACGGGAGTACCCAGAGAAAACTCACGGACACGTTGTTGTCCATCACAAACTTACCTGATCAGGGATCGAACCAGGGACCCCACGCACCAGAGGTAAACGCTCTACTATTGAGCCCCCATATAATAGCCTATTATTCGAATTTTAACCGCATTAGTCTAATGAAATTATTCTTTAATCGCATCATATGATTATGATACTGAGACAATGTAATCAGAGATACAATGGAGTGTATACAGTAGAACATGGCGTATACCCACCTAATATTTTTATAGTCCAGCATACACTCACCTTAAATTTACTAAGGGACAAGTGTGTACGAGGGTGGAACACGCTATATTAAAAAAAAAAATGATCGAGTGTACACCTATCAAAAGTTCTAGCATTACACCAACTAGTGTGATTATGAAATGAAATCTTTGAATTTTGCGTCCCACGGTTATGCCGGTTAGGCTGAAGGAGACGGTGATGAGATATGAATGAAATGGTGGAATCAAGAAAACAGGAGGAAACGGAAGAACTCCGAGAAAACCCACGCACATGCTATTTGCCTACCACAAAGTTCACTTGGCGCGAGTTGGGATCGAACAAGGGACTTCATGCACCAAAGGCGAACGCTCTACCACTGAGCCACCGCTGCCCCTTTTAGTGTGATTAATACCAATAGATAATAATTAGATATAATATTAATACTAACATACAATAATTAGAAATAATCACACCAGACATTGAAACTAAACATTTTTACTAGAAAGACCTCTACAGAAGAAATTTGAAAGCACAATACCAAAGAAAACAGTATTTAGGCCAAAGGCAAACACTAAACATTCTTTGTATCAATTGTGACAAATTGTTCTCTTCCCGTAAATCAAAGACTTTCCCGAGTGGACAGAAGAATTTGTCCTCCTGAAGATATTGACAACGTCCAGCAAAAGCGGGAAACAAACATGAAGTTCGTGACTAACAGTACGCTGGTTCAGATCAACGAAAGTCAGCCACCCAAGAGCAATGGTGAGAAAATAGTTTTCGTGTAAAAGGTCAATCCATTCCTTCCGTTTCGTTTTAGTCGTCTCTTCAATCAAAAATAAACATGAACATAAATGTACACGCATGACGTAGCTCATAGGATTTTCTTCCGGTGTGTTCGGTATCGTTTGATATGTATATAAATTTAAAATATCGTCTCCCTTTTTATAGTAATTTCGAAGGAATCTAAAAACATAAACAAAAAATACCGTTGAACATTGATACTGAGGTTTTTGAGATGCAATAAGAGCAATAACGGAGTTCACATGAATTATAATGTTAGTAATGACTTAAATTACACGCTATCACAATTGATTCAAGTTTCAAGATTTTGCAATATTTCTTAATGGACATTTCCACTATTTTATTATTACCATTACGTTATAAAATACTGTGAGCTCCTATCGGGAATCGAACCTGGGGTTCCAGTACCTAAGTCGCGTACGCTAGCCGCAATAAAGTTCCATTTCCTTTGTGGAAGCATAATAAGACCATAAAATTGCTAATATAATGAGAGTTCTTCTTGGACTAAAACAATATTTCATACGAAACCATCGTTGTAGCAATGATTTTTATTGAGTAATTGCTAATACAGTAAATGATAGAAAGAAATTAAAGGAGTTTTTTTTGTGAAGAAATGTTTTATTTGTAGCCTTATTAACAGAGATACTTACTACATTTGAAATTACGTATAATAGCTGTATATGCTGACAAATTGCAATATGTACGGTAAGGAGTGAGTAAAGTATGAGGGCGCTAACAGAAAATGAACTTTGAAGGGGCTGGGAGCCGAGTTTAGAAAATAAGAAAAAACAATATATTTGTAGCTGTAGTATGCTGGTCTGGATATTCTCAATCTGCATTATTTTTAACTGGGATTGATGTAGTAGTTAGACGTAGAATTTTCCTGGCCTAGTTTAGGCTTAAAATAACCCTGGTAGTATACGTCTATCTAAAATATTTGTAATCACAGGACTTACGGTGTATTTTTAACTAATAGAATAGGCCTTGTTAAGCAACTATTTTATGTAGAATGAGTATTTTACTGATTTTGTTACTTTCCACTTACTATTCCACTATATTTATTCGTAATTTATAGTAAGAAACGCATTATAAAAGCAGTGGTGCCCCCCCCTCATGTCCAAGACGCACCCCCGCCCCTCAATTGCCTATTCGTAGGTGTTCCTCCATGAAAAAAAATCTTTTGGATTAATTTTTACACCCTCTCAAACATATTTATATAGATTTTTAACCCCCCCAATATTTCAATGACGCACTTTGCGTCATAGCCCCCCCTTGTGGGCACCCCTGATAAAAGCGTTCCCTAAAGCTCTTTGTCTGACTGTCTAGAGTGAACCTGACATGTAACGTCACATCAATAGATCTTTTTCGTTTTTGTGACTTACGCAGCGCATTTTGACATTGTTTGATGCTTTATATCTCCGTAACTAGGAAATATCCTGAGATTTTTTTAGTAATGTCATATTGAAAACTAATTCTACGTGATTGAATCAATTAATTAAATATTTTGGTTAGAAAAGAAATGTCCATTTAGGTCTACGGATCAGCTAATTCTCATCTTGTATAGTTTGTCCACGCGGGTGGATGCGTGTCGCATCATTTCGCCTAACCAAATATCTCATCCAGATACGACAGTTGACAGATAAGTGATAAGATTTGTGTCTATCATTTTAGACGAAATAAGGATGCTTTTGTCTAATCCTTGTTTCACGTAAAATAAAAAGAAAACGCGGAAATAGAATTGAAGGAAATTAAAAAAGAAAATTTTCTACCATGTGAAGAAATATACAGTACATTCACTTGAGTTTTCTTTTTAAAAAGCAATCAACAAGAATAAAAGAATAGTGTATATCGTATGCGATTCGATGATCTTTACAATGCATGATAGGATAGAAGATCTTGTAGGTGTAATATTAAAGAATGAAAAGATTTCTTATCTCTGATGCTATTAATATTTATAAAGATTTTTTCACAGAAACATATTTTTCACTCCTTGCTCATGGAAGAACAAATAGTTCATCTTCGAAGTGACAGGGAGAAACAGCTGAATAAGGTAGAACTATCCCTCGAAGGGAAAAGAGCTTGTCACATACAATTTACAAGTAGATCTAAAATATAATCATTAAAATATAATCATCATTTAACTGAGACATTGAGAGCCCAAGTTAATGACATACTTGCATTTGCAGCTAAGGAAGACATTTGCGTATATATATATATTGCGAGTTTTGATAAAGGTCAAATTTCAAAATATTGTTTCCACCTAAGATGATTTACTTGAACGTAGAAACATTTTATTTATTTTATTTATTTTGACCTTAATCAGATTATACTGCCTAGTTTCTTATCTACTTTACTATTTTGCGTTTCACTTTAATAGAAAAATTCCTTTAAATATTAAAAAAAAAATGATTCAAAAGAGTTTTGTAAATTTAAGCACGTGGACGAAGTTAGTTCCATCATTTCTCTTTAAGAACATCTAATTATAACACTGGTAAAAAGTGCCCATACGCTTATGAATCAGTTGGCGCGGGTCAATGAAAACTTGACCCACGACCCACTGACCCACAACCCACCGTGACCCACGACCCACCACCCACCGTGACCCACTCTGACCAACCACCCACCATGACCTACTGTGACCCACCGTGACTCATTCTGACCCACCACCCACCGTGACCCACGACCCACTGACCCACCACCCACCGTGACCCACGATTCTTGACCCACTGACCCACAACCCACCGTGACCCACGAAAACTTGACCCACGACCCACTGACCCACAACCCACCGTGACCCACGACCCACCACCCACCGTGACCCACTCTGACCAACCACCCACCATGACCCACTGTGACCCACCGTGACTCATTCTGACCCACCACCCACCGTGACCCACGACCCACTGACCCACCACCCACCGTGACCCACGATTCACCATGACCCACGACCCACCACCACCGTGACCCACCACCCATCATGAACCACTCTCATCCACTGTGACCTACTCTGACTCACCAAAATCCATCGTCATCAACTTTGAACACGATCCACGGCCTCTTCTGTACTGACTAAAGAGTTTACACTTGTAATAAAACAAGACTGTGAAATTGTCACTAATCGGAGTTTGAATTTCTAGTCAATCGCTCAAGCAACACTCTGTTACAATAACGGTGGATCTGATCTTTACGATATAATTTGGTGAAGTGTTTATCAGTGAGGAAATTGAAGCACTTCGAGATGGGGGGTAAATTAGTTTGTGCCTAAAATATACTTGTACTAAGAGAGTATTCTTCCAAGTGTTAATTTTTGAACGCATTCCAAAAGAAACTTCTATTCACAGGAAAATACCCCTTTACAATATGGAAAAGGTTATGGTTTCTCAGTAGTATGGTTTATTCAAGGTAGTTTACCTAAAACAAAGAAGAGACTTATTAAAAATTAGGTACAAAGTCGAATAACACAAATAAGCCATTAGTAATACAAGTATACATTTTCCATAACTCGTAATTTGCCACCTTAAAACAAATCTGAAATCGGGCTTATTTCCTGTTGGTAACGTTTGGAATGATGTCCATCCTTCAGCCAAGAAAAAACTAGCACATCTACTTTGAGCTTGTCTAGCGGTGGGCCATTAACATTGATGAACAACAAGTTAGACAATGTTTGAGCACTTAGTCTATTTCTAATATCAGTCATCTGTAAATTCATAAGAGAAATCTTCGTTCGCACTCTTGTCATGGAAATTCATAATACAGTGAAACCTGTCTTTAGCGGAATCGAGCGGGACTTGCAAAAATTTCCGTTAAAGTCAGGTTTCCGCTTAGTGAAGGTAGACCTTTCCTTTCTTTTTTTTAATACATGCTTATAAAGGGGCATACTGAGTAAATATATTGCTGTACGTACATTGTTCGATTACAGTACTCTTTCTTCTACGAATAAATACACAAAAAATGAATACAAAATATGCTCTGCACACGTTTTCTTTATCTTTCTAATAGCCAAGCAGGGTTTTCTGTGTGCATTGCTGCTTGACTTTCCGCACACACTTTAGCATGAGAAATTATACTAAGTGAATCAGAATCATTTTTCCGTAAGGCAAATTTTTGCAGTTCCTTTAAACTTCTGAGAGCATTTTGATATGTATTTATTCTACACTCTTCTTGGAACTCGGTATCGTATTCCTCTTCTTCCTATATCTCGTTTTCTTCTTTCCGACCTTCCTTATGATTCTTGATTAAGTTGCGGGGATTAAGGACAATTTGTGGGGGTGAATATGAGTAGTGGTTGGGGAAGGTCAACACTGTCCAGAAATATTTAAGAAAAGAACGAACATTTTATCGCAAACAGTGTAATGTATATGTCTCACAGAATGTCGAAACATCTAAACGCTGTAGTCCGGAACTCAGAATTTTCCGTTAAATGTTTATTTTTCTTTCCGTTGTCCGCGTAACACAGTTTCCGCATAATGAAGGGGCTTTTACACGTTTTGTTCTCCAAAATTCATGGGACCTTGAAATATTTCCGTTTAAGACAGTTTTCCGTTTAATAAAGGGTCCGTTGAAGACAGGTTTTACTGTACTACCCTATTCTGCAACTCCTCATCGACAATCTGCTTGTTAGACTTAAGTCTGATAACAATTTTTCTTGGTCAGTATTGAAATACTCACACAATACAACATCTTTTCCATATCGATCATGTCAGTTGGTAATGTCGACTCATGGAGAACAGAAACTTCATCTATCACACCTTCGATAGGGAATCTTGTGCATAAATGATTAATTAAAGCCTGATAAACTGATAATTTCTTATTTGTTTATAAATTTAATTTTTGTAATTACACATGAAGGTTTGATGCCATTGCCAAGTTTCCTCCCCCTCTAGAAAGCGAAAGGGAACGAGGTTTCTGGAAAGTGTTCAGAGGTGAATGGGAATTTCCCTCTTTCTTCCCCTTCAATTACCACACTGCTGTTTGCCATGGGCCAAATTACTATGAATTTCAATTAAATTATCATAGTATAATTATTTCCTTGATGAATTATCGATACTTTTCAGTGAAAAAAAGGATGAAATTTGAAAGTCCCAAACCAAGGTAAGTGAACCAACGAAAAGGGAAGGGGGGAGAAGAGTAAAATTATCCATATAATTATGCGTACAATCCAAACTTAAAATTTCCGTGTAATTAAGTTTACAGTACAAATTTTGTCTATTTTTCTCACAACTTTATGGTGCCGTGTGCTGTAAGCGCTCCATATAATAAACATAAGCTTCAACAATTATTATAGTAGAAAGCAATGGATATATGAAGTAAAGCACTGTATTTTTTGTTTCTGATTTTTTTTCTTGACTAATATCGATCGTTTTCGATCATTTTTACAAACCAACTCACTACCAATTTTCCATATATAGAAAGTGCCCCCCTCCACAAAGGAGAATTTAAAAAAAATGCTAGGACACATTCTGTTTATTTTCAATAAAGAGTTAATACACTGAATTTCAGCTTCGTAAGTTTAACGGCTTGCTATATACTCTTTTTTTCCCCGCAAAAATCGGATCCTCACTACCTCCTTAGGATATTATGTATCATAATGAAAGCAATATAACATCCCAGTTTGGATTAAGGCCTGACTATATACCAAAAGAAATTTCATTTGACTTTGCAATTTGGTCGTGATAATCAGGCATACATAGTCACATTCAATTTTTATATAATCATCGGATCCTCACTACCTCCTTAGGATATTATGTATTATAATGAAAGTAATATAACATCCCAGTTTGGATTAAGGCCTGACTATATACCAAAAGTAATTCCATTTGACTTTGCAATTTGATCGTGATAATCAGGCATACATAGTTACATTCAATTTTTATATAATCATTTATTTATTACAGTGATTCAAAAATGAATTTTTTCCAGTAGTTAGCTCCTCTAAAAACTCACAGATCTCGAAAGCCAAGTAGTAGTATAAGCCCTATTGCTATTATTACTATTAAAAATATCAATATCCATAAGTTCCTGAAGTTCCTTTTACACTTGGTTAGATAAACTCACCTCAGGTAAGTAGACAGAAACAAATGAAAAGGGAAGGGAAATGAAGGTCTTGAAAGTAAAACGAAGACAAATTTACCAATCTTCAGAAGATACTGTCTACAATGCATTGAGCCTCGAGTGGATCGGTGGGTCAGACTGAGTCGGTGGGTCGCAGTGGGTCATGGTGGGTGGTGGGTCACATGCTGTTGACCCACAACCCACTGACCTACCCAGAAAACTTGACCCACTTGACCCACTGACCCACTCCATCTCTGTTATGAATACATTTCTAACTTCTCCTTTTATACTAATTTGAGGATACTGATTCCAGAGAAGATATTTTTAACAGTAGCGTAGCGTGATATTCCGAAATGGGGATGCCAAAGTTAGTCACTTCTGCGATACAATACTACTAAAATCAGCAATACGTAGCTATACCGATGGGACATATAGGGTTGTAAAAAAATTTAGGGGGGAGGCCCCCTAATTGGTGGCCTAGTGGGCATACAGAAGCAAATGCGTGGATTACGTCAGAAGCCAATAAGCAATTGTCTCAGCTTCTTCTTACCACTACCGTGTGACAAGAAAACTCGGCTCCGCTGTTGTATGAACATTGTTTCCAGTATAGTTCCCTCTATTTCTTTCTCGTGGGCAGCTTCTTTCTCCGCATACCATACTTCAATCTCGTTCTTTAAAAAGTCGCCCCTAGAAATTTGTCATCTTGAGTCCGGAACTCAGACACCCATTCGTGAATATGGACCTGAGTGTATACGTATATCATTTGTAGATGCAAATAGAAAGCACTTAAATCAACTCTGGGGGCCTGTTTCTGTGTATGTATTTCGTTGTCAGATATCCAGATACTGAAGGCAGGGGCGCAAATCTGTCTTCAACGTTCGGGGAACGGGTAAGACCGTTCCCATTTTTTAAAGCGATGTTCAAAATATTTATGAAGTTGAAAAACAATGCTGTGGAGGATCAGAGTTGTCTTCAACATTTGGAGGAGGGCAGATTTGAGGAAGGAGGGCATATTTGAGGCTTACTCTGGGGGGAGGGGTGATGAAACTCATATTACGGTAGATGAATCTGATTTCTGAGGTGAACCTGTTGTACATTATATACCAGGCGATGTAGATAAAATTGTGATACGTATCAAGTGTCGTGAACACATTCTGAAATCTGAATACATGCATATTTATAATTGATATGGTTCTATTTACGCATCCACAATGATCCACATTAAAATTTTAGGACACTTGTTTTGTAATAATATAAATAATGACTTCCCCAAAACTATGAAAGAAAATCAACTATGTATGTCGCAACAATACTCTTATTTGAGCAAAATTATGATGATCAAAATAGCATTATAGGAATCGTTACAGGAATTAAACAAATATTTGAAAATAGACTAACAATAATAAATGATAATGAAATATTAAAAAACACGATTCTTTTTAAAAAATGAAACAAGTCAAGGGAAACAATTTCATCCCACTTTCCTTTGTGGCATTCGGATACAAATCATCACAATTTCAAATCGGGTGGAGGGGACATGTCCCCCTCATCTCCTCGGGATATGTGCTAATGACTGAAGGGCCCAAACAATCTTTGCGAGGGGCAAGAATGCTGGCTCTCTTGGACTACCAGATAGGTGGCCGCGATTCTACAGTATGCTTTATATTTATGCTTGTGTGTGTGAGCTCCCTCAAAGAATTTCTGGACACGCCACTGGACATACTATGTATTTATGATGAAGATTAAAAGTTTGCCTTTAATTACGATTACAATTACGATGCATTTAATTACGATTAAAGTATAACTATTTTTTATACTATTATTTACTTAACCGACATGCTTCAAAAAGGCATTGAACTAGCCATTTCTGTTTTGTTGTCTTTCCTTGACGTTAGCGCTCGTACGTTCTGTACAGAAACTATAGCTTAGTTCAAGATAGATAGAGTTGGAAATACTTGAAGATATGCCAGCGTATATCTAAAGCAAAATATAGAGTTGCAAGGGGTGAATGGAGTTAAGAAAGCAAGTAGTTGCGCATGCGCACTCCACAGAAAGCAGACGAAAACCCCGTTTCTTGCAGTAGGCCTGGATGCCCAAGGAACATAGCATACGACAAGAGGAAAGATAGAAAGTGTGCATCTAAGTGACGCGCATGCGTAGGTTCCGCTTATCAAAGTAAGGCGAGAGAGCACATCCAGAAGATTGCAGTGGAAATAATTGTGATAATTACAAGCAAACAATTTATATACAATGAAATACGTATTTTTTCTTATTAATAGGGGATGCCGGGCATACCGGCGTTCCCTTACGCTACGCCGCTGATTTTTAAACGTACCGTATTCTTCCATGGTCATGAGAAATACGACCTCAAAGTTTTTAAGGTAACACTTATGTCAATTAGAAAAGTGTCCTCGTTTGGATGTATTCCTAATTGTACTTTTTGTACTAATTTGAAGGTGCTAAGTCCAATAGAAGTATTTTAGAAACGTCAAGCGCAATAAGTGGTACTTCAAAGACTTCAATTTTGGGGTCATTTTTCTCGCGAGCATGGACGTATAAGTTTTAAAAATACTTTATTTGGATTGAGAGCCTTCAAATTAGAATAAAAATCGCAATTAGAAATTTATCCAAGTGTGGGCACTTTTTACTAGTGCAATGATCAGATATTCTTTCTGGCAATTGTTAATACCTTACAAATCAAAATTACAACGTTATATACGATTTAAATGTTTCCAACATAGATCTATACACCATGCAACATTATGAAACAGAAATATTAGCATAACAGTAGAAGTCCTTAGAAAATATTAGCTCTGTCAATATAATTAACAGAAGTAGCGTTCACAAAAGGCTTTTACTGTATACAGCAAGAAATTTGAATTTTATCAGTACTACACTAATATTACAGTACTAGTACACTTGTGAAAGAGGTCCCTATTTTAGTTTACTATTGCATTGATAATACATTGCCACACACTGAACGAGATTTTACAAATATTAGATCAAAATTCAGTCTGACGTACTAGTTTCTTCCAACTATTATATTATTACGTGCTACTAATTAATATTTCGAGTATTAAATAACACTAATGATTAACAACCAGTCGTGAAATGTTCCTGACATTTAGTGGATTATCAGAGCTACTTTTATACATGCCATAAAACTTGCTTTAAGCACTTAGGGAGGGACCAAAGCTACCAAGAGCTCATGGAGCTTTTCTTTCCAATCTCGTCTTTCTCTCGCGCAGCAGGTAGCACAGCAGAGAAGCGACCAGGTGTACAACTTTAAAGCCTCAAGACGAAACGTAAAGCCGTGAAATTGCTTAGGGCTAAACTTAGAAAGGTCATGGAGGGCTTTTTCGTTCTGGCTTCAGACATGGAAAGGCACATTCAACACCAATCAGAGGCTACGAAGAAAAATATACGATGTGCATGCAATAAAGAATCAAATAACTTTATTAGAGCTTAGTGGAATTCAAAACAATTATATAAATGTATATGTAATCTACGTAAATGTACGGTCTAACAAAAACTTAAAAAAAAAATCTTTCTTGCCATAAATACTTTCCACAAATTTATTTACATTTAAGACACGATAAGCGTTGTATCCTACAAACTTAGTATAATCTGTATACTATCATGTCTAACGTTGCTTTTACTTTTTTTCAATTAGTATGAATAGGTCCTAAGTGAGCAACTGCCAGGAGTATGTGTGTCACCGTTAGGAGACACACACACTAGATACAATGGACTTAAGAGAGTCTATTTTTCTTACATATAGGAAAGATTAAATATTTTGTTCCAGCAGAATAACAATCTTTCTATTAAAATGCTACAATAGCAACATAAGTTTTTTTTTTTTTTTTGCTAGTCACGGACGACTAGCTCGCGCCAAAAGAGTACCGCCCTTTATATTGGGATGTGGAGTGAAGGAATGATGGCTATTAGGAAAGTATGGATGGGTACAATTAGATTTATTAAACTTTATTTCAACATTATATTGTTCATAATCATAAATATATTTGGAGGACATTTACTGATCAAGAGAGCAGTAAATCATAAATTAAAGGAAGAGGTGGACATTATGGCCTTTAACCATATTCATATCTGAAGGTGATGGGATAAATGGAAGTGAGGTGCACTAAAGATATGCCACATTGACTTGATCGCTAGTCTTCCGTTGCAAGCGCTGCTATCAGCTGAAGGAATTCCACCAGCTTTCTCTCGCTTAGCAACAGCTGAACCATTATTGGCTCAATGCGTGGGTGTGTGAGGGTGTGAGCGTTAGTTCGCATTTTTGCCACGGCTCAAGACATTTTGGCAGCACAATAGACGTCACGACAACAGGTTTTGTTAGCAAAACAGATGTGGGTTATCTCCTGATTCGGGGGCAACTCCGGATCTGATGGAGACAGGAAAAGCCCAGTTAAACAAGATTATTACTGTGCATAAGATGGAATGATGCGAGGTGATGCCGTGGTGGTGATGTAGTCTGTGATGAATAGATGGTCGGGACTGTCAGAGGGTAAGGAGAAGTGGTAGAGAGTAAAGAGGGGTATGTCGGAGAAGGACATTTGAAGGATGTAAAGCAAAATGATGCATTGTGTATAGAAGCATGGGATGATGAGTTTGAACCGAGAAGAAATGTATCGAAGGCGTAAAGTTTCAAGGTGATAACGAATATGGGGGAATGGAGTGCGATAGTAGAGTTCATGTGTTGGGCTAGGAAGGCGGATACCGAAAGCTAAGCGGAGGGCGTACCGTTCAAGAATTTGAAGTCTGGTATAAAATGAGGGAGCAGCGGCAATCCAGGCGGTAAAACCGAAGGTGAAAACTGGGCGGAGAAAAACTTTGTAGGTTAAGAGCGTGTGTGTGTTCAACCCCTAGGTAGTACCAGTGATACAGCGTAAAAGGTTGAGGCGATTGTAGGCTTTGGTGCAGATGGACTTGAGATGGGTAATCCATTTAAGATGTCTGTTAAAGACTATCCCTAAATAAGTGACAGCGTTTTGAGGCTGAAGAGGAACGTTGTCTACATGAACAGAGAAGTTGGCAGGGTTGCGGTAGACGCGAGAACGTTTGTTCGGAGGAATAAAGATGAACGACTGTGTTTTTGCAGCATTGAGTTTCAGTCGCCAACGTCTGCACCATGAGAGAAATGTACCAATAGCAAGCTACAGTGTGCGGTTTATCTCTTGAATAGTATTAGCTGTTGCAAGAAAGGCGGTGTCATCGACAAATTGATATAAGTTGATATTGCCTGATAATGGTGGAAAATCGGCCACATATAACAGGTATAATAACGGAGATAAAGAAGAACTTTGAGGAACACCAGAATGGAGAAAAACAGGATGTGAGAGGTGATTGTTAATAGATATATAACTAAGGAGGCAAGAGAGAAAGTGGAAGATGAAACGGATATAACACAAAGGAAGGCGGAAAGAAAAGAGTTTGTATATAAGACCAAGATGCCACACCTTATCAAAAGTTTTTTCGAGGTCGAATAAGACGAGGCAGGAAGGTTTAGATGTGTTAAACTGTATTGTGATATTGGTTATTAGGCGCATAAGTTGATCATTATACTGTATGAAGGCCGAAATTCTGCTTGAGGAAGAGGAAGGAGATTGTGAGCTGAAAGATGATGGTGTAGACGTGTGACAAGGATTCGTTCCAGAATTTTGCTAAACACAAGGGTGAGCTGAATAGGCCGGTACGAAGAGACAGCATGGGGTGGCTTATTTGGTTTGGAAAACATGAGAGTGATTGATGATTTCCAATGAGTCGGTATGAAGGATGTGCGTAAAATAAACGTATAAATAGCAGCAAGTAAATGAAGAACATACGGAGCCTCTTTAATATGGCGGTAGGAAATACGGTCAGAACTTGGGACGGAGTTGCGTTTGCTGGCGACTGTGCTGCGGATATCTTCCACCGTAATAGGAGCTGTGAGAAGATTGTTGGCTGGTAAATGATGATTGAGATTAGGTTGAAGATCTGGTGATGAAAGATTTAAATTATCTGCTGGATGACAGCGAAGAGACGGATCAGGCGAAAGCGGAGTGAAAATTCCTTGAAGATAATGAGTAAAGGCGTTTGTTTTAGCTGTATCGTCAGTAAGTGGTTCGTCTTCATCTAAGAGAAGATAAAATGTTCGAGATGAGCGGCCAGCGAGTTGGTGGAACCTCATCCAGTACTTTGTGGGATGAATGGTGGTGGAGAGATCATTGCAAGTAGCGATCCAGCGACGGCGTTTATAAGCAACCAGGTAGTTGTGGACAGTGCGTTGATACTGACGGTGAAAACAGTGACTCAAGGGTACATTTGATAAATGCAAGATGAGGAGGTAGAGCTGGTTTGTAAGCATGAGCGGTGCGAAGCGGAATATGTTGGGCAGAGGTAGCGTGGATGGCAGCGGTAATAGTATCTAATGCGACATAAAGGTTATTTTCTGTTTCAGGTTCCGGGATATTTTCTAACTGATGTTGAAGTAAGGTGCGGTAACCGTTCCAGTTGGCTTTGTCGAACATGGGATAAGAGCGAGGGAGTGGAGGAGGAGTGCGAGAAGCAAAACATGGAGTTGTGATAGTCAGAAGTATTGGCACATGATCACTGCCAAGAGGATCCAGGTCATCTAGCCTGCAGCGAGTCTGGAGATTAAGAGAAGAAATAACTACATCCGGCGTTGTATTACTACAAGGTCGAGTAGGCTTGGGTAGTGGATGAAAATGGCCGGTGGTATACGTGATAAGGTATTTGCGGAAATCTTGTTGCTGACGGTGAGTGCGACTATGAAAATTCAAATCAGCTAGAATTATGTAAGTGTGATAGTCATCTGAAATGTATTGAATAAACTGATATGGAAGAGGATGTTCTGGACGAATGTAGATGGTCGCAACGGTGATGTTAAGTTGTTTGAAATATAAAGTAGTAACTAGATGTTCAGATAAGGGATGTATTGAAATAGTAGTGCCGCGAAATGGAAGAGATGGAGAAAATCCTATAGTGACCCCACCATTTGCCCTCGTTGCTGGTGTCTGGTTATCGTATCGAAGCATAGTATAGTGCGGCAGATGCACGTGGGTGCGGGCTGTAAGATGTGTCTCGCTCAAAACGAAACACGCCACATGTTTTTCGAAAAGAGCTGCTCAAATAAGAATTTATGTTGAGGTAGAGAACGAATATTCAGAAAGAGAAAAGTAATATCCATAATGATGATAAGGTAGTAGATGGTGGGGTAGTGAGTCTTAAACTTCTGTTTGCAACGGATCTGAATGAAAGTAAACAGTTTGGCCAGAGAAAGTAGCTGTGAAGTTGATGTTTAGGATGGCTTTGGCAGTTTGTTGAACTTGGCAGAGGATATGGTTGCGCAGTAGCGGATGAATATTTTGTAGTGTAACTGTGAGAAACGATAAGAATTGGTAATTGTGATTGGCTGACAGATATCCTGAGGAGCAGATGCAGCTTGGCTAACATGTGGTTTCAATGGCACTGTTAATTCTGGTTTGATTGGATTCGCAGTAGGTTTAGCCTTGCATTTGTAACTATAGGTAGCGTGTCCAGTTTTGTTATAAGTGGAACATTTAGGAGTTTGGTTAAGGTTAATACAATTGCGAGTGCTTTGAGGGCCAGTACAGAATCCACATTTAAGTTGGTTTGGACAGGAGCCGGTTGGATGATCGTTATAAACTTGGCACTTTTCACAGCGCATAGGAAGTGGAGCAGGAGAACGAGAAGGCTCGACATGGTGACGTTTACGGTAGATGAAGGCTCCATTCGATAGAAGAGAACAGATGGGGTCGTGTGAATTAGTTAAAACTCGAACTATGTAGGTGTTTCGTTGAGCGTTTTTAATACGGATACATTTGATGATGGAATGTCCGTCCAGTTGGAGTTCCTGACTGATTTCGTCATCTGTGAAGGATGGGTCAACACCTCGGATGACAACAGATAATGCGGGTTGCTTGCGTGGTGGCGGTGGTTGCCTGGCTGATTGAGGATTGAGTTGAGAGATAGAAGTATTTTTACCAAAGATTTCGTATGAATAAGTATTTCGAAGTGTAGATGCGAATTTATCATCGGGTATTTTAATGTTGATGCCTTTTGTGCTAAACTTGTCCGTGGAATGTATTTGGTGATGCGATGATACAGCTTCTTGAGATCAAGATACTGAGGATCATAGTTGGTAAGAAGAAGTGAATAAATAGCTGGTTTAACTGAAGTGAAAGAAGTTTCAGCGTCCATGCGATGAGATGAATCAGATGCAGTGGGTGATCCGCTGAGAGTGTGATGGCGCTTTGTTTGAGGTGACTGAGGAGGCTGATTCTGATGAACGTCACTACGTGTAGTGCGTTTAGAGCTCTCCCTTCGCTTGTCGGCAGATGCAGACGGAGCGGAGGGGCCCAAGGAAAGATTAAAAGAAGCATGAGATCCAGTAGCCATGAAGATGAGCACAAAAACACAAAACAGCTAATAAGGTATGGTAAGCAGGTAGAAGCAACAAATTCGGATAGTTGCTTGGGTGAGGAAATGCCCCAGTCTAAACGTGTCGCAACGAGCTACCCTTGGCTGAGATAAGTCTGATAGCTGTTGCTTAGTGAATATCTGAGGAGCAAGTCCCAGGATCGGGGAAAGGATTACAAAAAAAACAGCTGTTTTGACGTGTGGCACGTCACAGCTGGTAAGAAAAAAACATAAGCGCCTGAGCTCCAACCTATAACCTCTGATTTCAAACCTTTGATTTACGGTTATTTATGATTTCACGTTTAACAGAAACAAATATTTTAAACTATGTATACTTTAAATAAATTATTTAAGTAGACTTTTTTCATATAAAGTTCATCTTTTTAAAATTATTGTTCAAAGCCTTTGTATTTTGATAAGGCTTTTCCAAAATCAACGCAAATTAATTGTGCTGCCATCTTTGGAGTTCTTTTAAACTATACGTTTGTGGGCATTTATATGTTTGTGGCCAATCCTTTCGACAATGAGATCTCGGAAACTACAGACTCTAGAAAAATGACGTTTTCACTGATCAATTGCGAATTTTGTGTAGATTGTCCTAATTGAATATTAAAAAAGAAAACATGGTCATTATTTCTTTATTACATTTGTACCGGTACACTGGAAGTGCTGAAATTGAAAAAAAAAAAAAAAACTAAAGCATCATACCCTACACATTATATATTCCAACACCACATAATTGTACACAGGGGTTCCATACCACTCAGGCGTTTGTTTCATGGTCAAATGATAATGAAAAACGAAGGATAACCATTTCTCCACTTTAACAGCAAGTTGAATCTTTATTGTTTGAAGTGTTTTGCCCAATTAATACCATATATCACTGACATTACAATTAATTGTGTAATGTGTAATGTATTTGTTTATTACATACTGCATGCAAGAAGAAAGAAAACACTGATCATACATGAATTAAAAACGCCAACCGCAAGTAGGCTCAAATCTTGCAAACGGTGCGAGATATTGAGAAAGTAATTTCCCCTTTATGGTATATCTTGCCAATTTTTAACAAGACGTCTATCACTTGTGTCTGTAAAGAAACATGTACAGATGTGAGGAATAACAAGGAGATTCATGCTCATATGTGAATGATGCGCTGTGTAGAGAGCGCAGGTTCAGCTAGTCTACTTATTAAAATGCTAGGTTTATATGTTTGTCTCCAATGTTTTCGACAATGAGATCTCGAAAACCAGAAGTAACAGAAATGTGCCCTTTTCATTGGTCGATTCCAAATCTTGAGTAGATTGGCCAGTTCTCATTCAAATTTTCAAAAACCGTGTCGTTATTGTTCTATTCAACATTTTAGGGGCCATTTTGAACCCATAAGATTAAGATTGTTGCAGGCCGGAACTACGGTGTTAGTCAACCAGTTGAGAAATTACTTACGGCGGGTTGACGGAAATCGCAGGCGATTTGTTTAAATCTGAATGGCAAAACTTATTGCATATTGGCAACTTCAAAAGGACTCAATTGTGTTAATTAACGTTAACATCGTTTTATAATGCCTTGAAATATTAAAAACTTTTTATTGGATTTTAGGAACATACAAAAAGACGCAATGACGTGTACTCGGACGGATATGGATTTATTAGAAAAAATATTTCTACTTGATGTCGTGTTACTTCTATAAATTTGATACAAACTCACTCCAACATCTGCACATAGCAATCACTTCCTTGTGAATCTTCCATCCTTTACTTGTGTAAGGAGACATGTATAGTGGGAAGAAAATTCATGGTCATAACAGAACGATGCGCTGAGTAGACAGCGCAGGTTCAGCTAGTCTATATATTAAAATGCTAGGTTTACATGTTTGTCCCCAATCCTATCAACAATGAGATCTCGAAAACCACATGTGCTAGAAACGCGCTGTTTTCCTTGGTCGATTCCAAATTTTGTGTAGATTGTCCAGTTCTCATTCAAATTTTCAAAAACCGTGTCGTTATTGCTTTATTCAACATTTTAGGTGCCGTTTCGAGCACGTAAGATTAAGATTGTTGCAGGCCGAAACTACGGTGTTAGGCAACCAGTAGACAAGTTACGTATGGCGGGTTGCCGGACATTGCTTAAATCTGAATGGCAAAACCTATTTATTACATGTTGGCAACTTCAAAGGCCTCAAGAGACGCAGTGAGGCGTATCGGACGAATATAGATTTATTAGGAAAAAAAGTGCTACAAACTCACTCCAACATCTATACATAGCAATACACTTCCTTTGTGAGTCTTCTATCCTTTACTTGCGTGAGTAAGGAAGACATGCACAGTAGGAAGGAGGTTCATGGTCATAACAGAACGATGCACTGAGTAGACAGCGCAGGTTCAGCTAGTACTTGATTAAAATATTAACTCTGAGATTTCTAAGGTGATGTTTTATAATTCGTGTTTCATTATATCCTTTAGTGTTTATTCTTTTTACTTATTCATATGTAATATACACTGCCTAAACTTTAGATTGACTTCTTTTTTACTTATTCATATGTAATATACACTGCCTAAACTTAAGATTAACTTCTTTTCAAGGGGGACACGGTGATAGAGCGCTTACCTCTCGTGCATGGGGCCATTATAGGGCTACCAGCTCGTCAGAGCATCAATGCAACTATGAACTGTCAGCAGTTGAGTCGTGTTCAAGAAAGACTGAAAATACTGGAGCCAGCACTTCTAATCGCAAAGTGCTACAGGGCAGAACTAAGCCCCAAGTGGCTATAGGATGACGCGGGAGATCATTCTATACCTTGGATGGGAAACACTATTGCATCCGCTATACTCCTCGGATACTGCACCATCCGATTATCACCTGTTCCATTCTTTGCACAAGCACCTTAGAGGACGCCAGTTCAAATCGCTAGTAAAGGTGCAAAATGCACTTGATACCTTCTTCGCTTCACGATCCATCAAGTTCTACCGCGATGGAATCCATGGCCTTTCAGAACGTTGGCAGAAGGTCGTCGATGCTGATGAGAACTATTTTTGATCTTTCAGGTACGTCTAAGATGACATATCGATGTTCGAAGGTGTTGGGTGAAAAAGCGACAGAACTTTCTTGGTTACCTTTATAATATATTGTGTCTCGGGGAGAAATTTTGGTTAATTTTGAAAATCATTCCTCAAATAACTCTTTAATACGATAAATTCGGTGAATGTAAAAATTTTGATTTCCATTCAAGTTCTTTGATTTTCCTTGTAGTAAACACTTCTGTTGAGTGAGAACTTGTATGATTTACTTATTCTTTAGAATGGGAAAAATGATCCTTCCTGGTTTCGTAAGTTCCTTCGTAGTGCTGAATAAAATTTTGCTCCTATATCAACTATTATTAATTTTGAAAGGAAGGAACAAAATACTTTCTGGGGCAACCTGAAGACCACTCTGATTTTACTTCCAATGAGTCACGGCAGCCGATGGTATCATTAGAGGATTAAGCTCCAGTCTCTCGATAACTATCGATTCTTGAGCACATTTTTCTTTTACATCTTAAAATCAACCACTCATGAATATAATCCAACTATCTGACTGAGTGAATAAGTCGGTCTTCTTCAAGCACTTCAAGGACTTAAATTTCCATCCACTAACTGGCAAATTGTACCATTCTATAGATTAGGGCTGCACTACATCATAGCTCCAAACTAATGAGCTGGACACTTCTAAACGCCTTTCAAGCACCTCTATTTTACTGTCGTCACAAATAGTTCCTTGTATTCATTCTTCAATCTTCTGGAATTTTAGATGTTGGAGTTTTTATTTTTTCTCTTTCTTAAATAGAAATTTATGTAATTATTGTTTCATCACTATTGTTGTTAATTTATTCAACGTTTAAAGTAACAGAAATTTGGTGGTTCTTCTCGTGTGTTTTAACATAAAAGTACACATTCTTACGAGGTTTGTGATTGATCTCTTGCAGTGTTCCTTTATTTCTGAGACAAATTTCGCATCAACAAAACAAAATTTTCCCCTTTCAAGTTACAAGGTCTGTATGATAAGTAATGAGACTCGCCGCGCCGCGGCGCGCGTGTCGCTGGAGCGGGTTTGTCGGTGATGGAGGATGTAGGGGGGGGTCCGAGCAAAGCAACGCACCGCGCGTCAGTTGGCTCCGAGCCTTAGTGGAGCGCGGACAAGCCTTGGACAAAGCCCTTGTGAACATTCTTGTCACGGCGGAAAATCAACAAACATGGAGGGTTCCATCGAACAGCGTTATGCGATCAAATTTTGCATTCGCCTGGGGAAAACGGCTACTCAGACGCTTTCTCTCATCACGGAGGCCTACAAAGAGGAAGCCCTATCCAAAGCCCAGGTGTTTCGTTGGCACAGTGCGTTCCGGAACGGCCGGGAAAGCGTTGAGGATCTGGAGAGGGCTGGACGCCCGACAACAGTGACTACGGACGAAACTGTGGCAAAAGTGAGGGATCTCCTGAACTCAGACCGTCGATTATCGTTGAGATTGATTGCTGATGAACTCGATATGAACCACACAACAGTGCACAAGATTGTGACGGAACAATTGGGAATGAGAAAAATCTGTGCGAAACTGGTGCCGCGAGTGTTGACTGACGAACAAAAGCAACGACGTGTTGATTGTTGTCAGGAACTGTTGAACCTCATGAACAGTGACCCTAACTTTGAAGATGACGTCATAACAGGTGACGAGTCGTGGGTGTTCCAGTACGACCCTGAAACGAAACGTCAAAGCGCGGAGTGGCACACTCCTGCGTCCCCGCGCCCCAAGAAGGCCAGAATGTCGAAGTCAAAGGTGAAAACAATGTTGATTGTTTTTTTTGACAATGTGGGGGTGGTCCACAAGGAGTTTGTACCCCAAGGACAAGCCGTCAACGCCGCCTTCTACAAACAAGTCCTTGAGAGACTGCACAGGAGCGTCAAGCGGAAAAGACCGGCGATCGCTAGCCGGTGGAAGTTGCATCACGACAATGCCCCTGCCCACACCGCCTTCTTAGTGACCTCCTTTTTGACCCGGATTGGGGTGGAAGTCCTTCCACAACCACCCTACAGCCCAGATGTGAGCCCGGCCGACTTCTTCCTCTTCCCGAAGCTGAAGCCACGCTTGAAAGGAACCCGTTTTGCAGACGTCACAGCCATCCAAGCAGCCGTGACCACATTTCTAAAGGACATGCCGGCTGCTGACTTCCAGGGGGCGTTTGCAGCGTGGAAACATCGATTGCAGAAGTGCATCGACGCAAGAGGAGAGTACTTCGAAAGCTTTTAAGTCCCTGTACAGATCAGATCAATAAAACAATGTTTCCAGACCTGGTCTCATTACTTATCATACAAACCCTGTAAATCTCACGTAGGTTGTAAACGGTGGCATTTCTGCATTTGTGACTAGTTTACGCGTGCTTACAAAGAAATGCATTTCTATTGTATTTGTAAAATGCACTAAAGCATTATATCAGGTAGTCTAAAATGTATTGAGCCTTTTGCACACGAAATGGCACCTGTGTATAAAATCTCAAGAGTGTATGAGTCGCCCGATAAATTATCGTATGGTTGGCAAGCCTGGATCTAACCCACTGCGACTCCGTGTCGCTACGTTTGGCCTAATCCTCGTTTCGCCTAACCAATTATCTGACACTTTTATGGCAGATAAATTATAAGATTTGTGTCCGCCAATTTAGGCGAAAAAAGGATCCTCGTTTGGCCTAATCCTCTTTACGCCTAAAATGGCGGACAATGAGAAGAAATCGTGGAAATTCAACTAGAGGGAAATTATACAAGAGAAAATTCCCAAGTATATTAATTATTAAGAAATGCAAAATATATAGATTAATATTATATTAACTATTTTTGAGGAGTTAGGATTACCAAAATTTTTTATGTATTTACTAGGACCATGGATATTTAGAAAAAATGAAATGAAATCTTTGAGTTTTACGTCCCACGGTTATGCCGGTTAGGCTAAAGGAGACGGTGATTATGAGAAATGAATGAAATGATGGAATGAAGAAAGTGGGAGGAAACGGGAGAACCCCGAGAAAACCCACTTACACGGTATTTGTCCACCACAAAGTTCACTTGGCGGGAGCAGGGTTTGAACCCGGGACTCCATGCACCAGAGGTGAACGCTCTACCACTGAGCCACCGCGGCCCCCCATGGATATTTAGAATATATATGAGTAGGTGAATAGAGAAACCCGTTAAATTCACATTTTAAAATTTGTGACAAATCGAGAAAAACTGTTTAAACACGTCATAATGTAAAATAACATTAGAAACCAGAGAACATTAAAAAATTAAAAATAATGTGAGTGTTGGGTCTGTCGAAAGCTGTATAATCACACTAGTCTGTGAATTGCGTTATTGAAGAAAATAGTTTGGGTTTAACAAGTTTTGCGTATGTACAGTAAATGGAAAGAACAGCTTTTGCATCTGGACGAGCGGCCATTTTTGTTGAGGCTCAAGATACAAAACCTATCTAAAAGAAAGGAAGTCAGAGTCGGAAATTAGTATTATGCCTACTAAAATATTGGGGGGGATATATTATCAACTATACATTGCACAAGATTGGCACAAATGAATATGGATACATAAATGCTACATTAATTTTGTTCTAAATTGAAAACAATGGATCCAAAGTGCATAAAATTGAATTATGTAACCTCCTCTACTCCATCATCATCTACTAAATGGAAATCCACATCGTCGTCATCCTCTGGTGCATCACCATTTTCTCGGTTTTCTATTCCTCAAAAACCTCTTTGTAAAACGTGAGCTTTGAGCTGCTTTCAATCGTCAAACCCTTCATAACTACAAGCGGAGTTAATTATACTTATCCGTATACATTTCTAAACTGAATGACTATATTTTGGAAGAGTTTGTAACCTTTTATGGACTAATATAGGGTGAATATTAATTTGCCAATTATCCCAGTATATGAATTTGAAATATAGCAAAACAAAATGTGCAAATGTTGAGTTTGAGCAAAACAGTGGCAGAAAGAGAATCAGAAATGGTAAATAAGTGGCAAAATTTTTAACATGTTGTACCAGAAGCATGTTATAATTTTGAATGATAATTGACATGAGACATTTTAAGAAAGAGGTTCTGCTGAAGCTGAAGAGACCGTTTAGAGAAGAACCTAATCCAACAATGTTCTGTTCAAAGTAAAGAGTTACCCTGAAATACAAAACAAACGACTTTTAACCATAGATAGTCCACTCACCTTGTGTTTTTGGCTACATTTCGTTTCCAGTTTTTCATGTGTCTTGTACGAGGGTCACTACGAAAGTTTTGAGATGTGAAATAACTTACATACTTAAAATCAATTTAACACTTACATTTTCTAAAAGTATTCACCATTACACTGTATACACTTTTGCATCCTTGAAAACCATTCTTGGAAGCAGTGTTGACAGTATTTTTCTTCAAGTTTTGAAAGTTCATTCTCGTAAGCCACTACAGCTTCTTCAGGGCTGCAAAATCTCTTCCCACGCATGCGATCTTTGATCCTGGGGAACAGAAAAAAATCACACGGGCCGAGGTCAAAGCTATACGGCGGATGAGTCATAAGTTTGACCTCCGTAGATTCTAAAAACTGAATTGTGATATTGGTAGGGTGACCAGATTTTTATAAATCCAAAAGAGCATATCCAAAAAAAAAAAAAAAAAAAAAATGACTAAGTATGAAGACAAGATGAATTACAGTATTTTATCCAATGCGCATCAAATGAGTTAAATACTTAAAACAGTTTTACTCACTATCATTCATACTTCTGCGACGATCTTACTTTCTTGAGCAAGTTAATGTCATCCTTTATTGCCAGTCTGAACTCTTCATAGGTCATGCTTACATTGAACTTCACTTTCATCACTTGTTCCAGTGTCGACACTGTGAGTTGACTTTTTTCCTCGCTCCAGTAAGTGTTATTAATAGCACTGAAGAGCCTCTCCAATCAACATAGTGCCCGGTAAAGTAAACAAGAATTGCACGAGTGGCACAATCACTTTTAAATTTGACCCAGCCCGCACTAAATCTTTGTACACTATTTTCCATTTGCCCATCATTGTCTCTCTTTTCTCTTCCCATTGTTCAAGGTGTTCTTTAACACATCTGGATATTGCACAGTAAGTGTCAAAAATATCATTATCACTGAATTCCAACGAACTGTCTACATGTTTTACCTGCTCATAGAAATATGCAAATGACTCCTGAAATTCTTCATAGGTAACTGATGTGCCAAGTAGTAAATGTTTCATCTTGTTTACTTCTCCGAAGAAACGTTGTGACCACATCTCTAAGTATGTTATCACTTCAAAGTAAAACCTTCTTGACACTGAGTAGGCATATTCCTCTTTTATATTCCCTTCTTTTACAAGTTTCGTAAGTAAATTTCTAGCAGAAAACGGGAAAAAAGTTGTGTCTAATTCTATCTTTGTATTTCCTCAGAAGTTCAAAATATTCAACAGAAACTTCAGTCGCTGTTACATCCTCCCTCTCAATTTTTGTAATTGTTTTAGTGAACAAGATTAGCTGAGTATGCAGGAATACAGCCACAACTCACGTGTTTCGTCTCGAAAGAAGTTGACTATAGCTATTGGAGCATTTTCATCACTCAAAAAGTACCCCTTAAGTGGTTCATACTGACGTATATATTTTTTTCTATACATGGAAGTAGAGACAAGAATTTCGTCTATGACCCTCATAATGACAGCCAATGAACTCACAAAAATTTTTCAAATTTTCTGTTCTTACAGTAAAAATACTGAAATGGTTGTATATTTTAAAAAACAAATTCTCAACAACGATTGGTATTACTCTCGAGCCCCATACCCGATAGGCAAAACTTTTTCTTCAACCTGCACTCTAGTTCGCTATGCACGTTTCCTGTTGTTTTATTTTTTATGCTCCCAAAATTTACTGGTGCAACTACAAAACTGATTACCTTATTTTCCAAACAAAACTGACGTAATGTACCCATTAATACGTTCGACACAGTTTCCGAGGTTTCATTTGATATGCTATGAATTTTTAGAAGACATGTTTTTACATTATTATCAGTATCTACTTCAGAGTACCGCACTAAAATAGGCATGAGTTTGGTTGCTTTACGACTGGAAGCATCACAAACAACAACAACGAAATGAACCTTTTTAACACTATTACTTAAAATATTTTCTGACCACACTCCCACCACATTTGTTAACAAGCCTCCGTTTTCGTTTTCGCACATGCAAATTTTTTATTCACTGTTGATTTCAAAAGTTCGCTGGTGCAGTCCATGCTTCTAAAAGAGTGATTATGTTTAACCTTATGGTATGACCACACAAGTTCTAGTCGAATTAAATCTAGCTCTTCTGAAGATTCTGTGGTGAAAAAACTATCTAACTTACCTGCTTCGGAAGTTGATATGCATTCAGTGTGCTACTTAGATTTTATATGTTGTTCTATATCATATTTCCCTTTATTTTTATAGAGAACTCCTTTTTACATACCGTGCACCATGCTTTGTAAACATATTTACTGTGGGCCCTTTTAATGCAAGGATAGCTTATTTCAAACGCTTGGTTATACTGACATTTTCCTCGCGACATTGTTAATAAAATAAATCCTTCCAATCCTCGATAATATAATTGATTGAGTGTACGTACGCACGTTAATTAGAATAATAATCACTGTGCGATTCCTACTACCAAGAACTGACTCAGTTTGAAGGGAAAACAAAACCCCGTGTCATGAACTGTAGAAATACCAGATATAAATTCCGAAAATATAAATCATTCTAGGTACTCAATCAATTTAATTAACAATTTAATAATTAAAACGTTGAAAGTTTAGATAAATTTATCACTTTAATTTTGCCGTCTTTACTATAGTTTTAGTACTAAGTAATAAAAACAGTTATATTATTTTTTCTTTTGCAAAAAGAAAATCTGACAACCCTACAATGCAACGAGGACGAGAAACGCAGCACAGCGCAGCGGGTCTGCTACTACGAAGTACTAAACACTGTTGTCAACGTTCAAGTTTTTACGGGGAAAAAATGCGATTTTAATGGGAAAATGCATTAAATGTTATATGAAATTGAAAATACCACAAAAGAGTATAATTCGATATTTTTGGGAAGAAAAAAGAGTATAGAGTATATGAACCTCGAAAAGAGTATAATACTCTTAAAAAGAGTATGTCTGGTCACCCTAGATATTGGCCGTGTGTGCGGACGCGTTGTCATGATGAAGCAGGATCTCACGCAATCCAGTTCTTGGACGCCGTTCCCGAAGCTTCTGGAACATTTTTGTTAGACAAACAGTAGCACACCACTGAGCAGTAACAGTCCTTTGTTCTTCAAGTGGAACAGTTGCAACATGGCCAGATTTGGAGAAGAAAGTTGCGACCATCTTCTTCCCCACACTTCGCGGTCGCTTCACTTTCGTGGGTGGATTTTCGTCTGGAAAGATCCAAACTGTAGACTGGCGTTTATTTTCAAGGTCAAATTGACAGATCCAAGTCTCATCACCAGTAACAATGTCAGAGACGCGTCGAGAATTGCCTCCATCAAATCTTACAGGCATTTCTTCACACCATTCCACATGCATGCGCTTCTGCTGTTCAGTCAAAGTGTAAGGCACCCAACGAGATGAAACCTTCCTGAGCCGAAGATGATCATGAAGAATTTTGTTACTGCTGGCGATCCAATGTTCGCTGTAGATTAAATGTCCTTGAAAGTTGTTCGAGGATTTTCTCGAATCATTTGTATCACAGCTGCAATGGTTTCATCTGACACAGCTGTTGTCGGACGTCCAGCTCTCTCTTTATCTTTAAGCGATGTCCGGCCTCTTCTGAATTCACAAAATCACCGAAAAATTATAGCACGGGAAGGAGCAAGGTCTCCAAGTGCCCCCTGCAAACGGTCACGGCTTTGTGTCTCGTTCAAACCACTTTTGAAATCGTAACAGATCATTGCCCGAAAATGTTCCCTTTCGAGCTCCTTTCTAGACAGCCGAATACTGCTCACATCAACAAACAAGTGAAGGCGATACGGCTACGCCGATAGGTGAAGCGAGTTGAAACTTGCTTCGCTTCTTCGCTCTGGATACCACTACCGAACGCAACTGTTGGAATTCAAATACTGTGCCACAATAATGCGTATCTCAAAACTTTCGTAGTGACCCTCGTACGTTTTCTAGACAATTTTGGTGTTATCTGATAACAAAATTATGATCATCGCTGCTTAGAGTATCGTTTTCTTTCGATTTTGCATGCATTTGTCTAGTAATTATTAAAGAAAAGCAAATAAGCACAGAAAAGTTTCACGAACAGTGTCTCCATTTTCAGTCCAGGGTGCGCGGTGGCTCAGTAGTAGAGCGTTCACCTCCGGTGCTTGGGGTCCCTGGTTCGATCCCAGCTCTCGGCGTTCTCCCATTTCGTCCCATTTTCTTCATTCCACCATTTCATTCATTTCTCATTATCACCGTCTCCTTTAACCTAACCGGCATAATCGTGGGACGTAAAACTAAAGATTTCATTTTCTTTTTTTTCAATTTTTAGTTCAATAATTAAAAAAAATAATGAAAGCACACACTTCAAATTCTGCCAAATAAAATTTCGAATGATTTACAAAGAGTTGCAATAAATATTCAGATTATTAAACTAATCCTATACAGTACGAAACTTCAAATTGTTTGAAATATGGAATTAACCGAGTTTGATTCTGCTTTTCTCATTAGGTTATTTGCAGGTTTGGGATTTAACAGTTTATGAAACTGAATATGGAAAAGGGATTTAACTGGTTTTGCATCTGTATTTCTGTTTTTCACATAGTAGAGGATTTTTTTTTCGAAACATTTCCCTCCAGTTTTATCTCCACGATTTTTTTACAGTCCACCATTTTAGGTAAAACGAGGATTAGGCCAAACGAGTATCCTTATTTCGCCTAAAATGGCGGACATAAAGTTTATCTCTTATTTGTCATAAAAGTGTCAGATAATTGGTTAGGCGAAACGAGGATTAGGCCAAACGATGCAAGATCCTGCGACTCATACACTCTTGAGATTTTGTACACAGATGCCATTTCGTGTGCAAAAGGCTCAATACATTTTAGACTACCTGATATAATGTTTTAGTGCATTTTTCAAATACAATAGAAATGGATTTCTTTATAAGCACGCGTGGGTGACATTCATAAGTCCTAAACGGCACAAGACCTAAACGGCATAAGTCCTAAAAATATAGGCAGTAGACCTAAATTTTAGGTCTTGTGCCGTTTAGGACTTGTGGCGCGAAATGATTTTTAGGACTTCTGCCGTTTAGGACTTGTGCCGCGAAATGATTTTCAGGTTTTGTGCCGTTTAGGTCTTATGTCGGTTAGGACTTGGGCCGATTAGATCTTGTGCCTTTTTCATTCACTTGCTTTAGTTCTGAAATTAGCCACCATCACAACGTTTGTGAAGTTGTCCCGCCCACCTAACGAATTTTCTTTTTCTTATCTACATCGTTAGTTTATCGTTAGTTTACGTTAGTTTTGCTATAATTATCGTTAGTTTCGAAAAAAATAAAATTTTTATTCAACAAATAAATGGGCAGGTCAACTTCACGGTTCCTCACCCACAAACGAATTTCAAAAGTTTTTCATATCACATCGTTAGTTTATCGTTAGTTTACGTTAGTTTTGCTAAAACTATCGTTAGTTTCGCAAAAATAACGATTTTGTTCTAGTAATAAAGTTTCCCGCGAACTGCGAATTAACCCGCCCATATTGAATTCTCATAAAATTCCAACTCATATCGTTAGTTTACGTTAGTTTTGCTAAAACTAACGTTTGTTTTACAAAAATAACGATTTTATTCGAGAAATGAAGATTCCTGCCAAATGTAAACCCTAACAGCACAATTACATAGCAGGCATATGCCTATCATGTTCCGTCAGGTACACTGGAATGTGTCCAGTATGTCCCTAAGGAAAGTAAAACTAACGTAAACTAACGATAAACTAACGATGTGAAATGGAAATTTATGATATAATTCTTTATGGGCGGGAAACTTTACATTTGGCGGGAAACCTTATTTCTCGAATAAAATCGTTATTTTTGCAAAACAAACGTTAATTTTAGCAAAACTAACGTAAACTAACGATATGAGTTGGAATTTTATGAGAATTCAATATGGGCGGGCTAACTCACAGTTGGTGGGAAACTTTATTTCTAGAATCAAATCGTTATTTTTGCGAAACTAACGATAGTTTTAGCAAAACTAACGATTGTTTTAGAAAAACTAACGTAAACTAAGATAAACTAACGATGTGATATGAAAAACTTTTGAAATTCGTTTGTGGGTGGGAAACCGTGAAGTTGGCCTGCCCACTTATTTGTTGAATAAAAATTTTATTTTTTCGAAATTAACGATAATTTTAGCAAAACTAACGTAAACTAACGATAAACTAACGATGTAGATAGGAAAAAGAAAAATTCGTTAGGTGGGCGGGACAACTTCACAGACGTACCAT
Source organism: Thermobia domestica (assembly GCF_964235325.1). Classification (NCBI taxonomy): domain Eukaryota; kingdom Metazoa; phylum Arthropoda; class Insecta; order Zygentoma; family Lepismatidae; genus Thermobia; species Thermobia domestica. The sequence goes on from NC_137454.1 coordinate 203,782,919, forward strand.
CACACGAAATTGCGACAATGCAACAACTAGTAGGCGATAATGTTACGAACGTAGCTAATTCCAACGGTAATAGCTATATTTGTACTACTAAGATTATTATTATCATTATCTGTTCTACACTTATACACGAATTACATAATATAACCTATTTCTTTCTAAGAATTAATTATATAAGTGGCTAAGAAATTCGTTTCTTTAAATGGAGATAAGACAATCCCAAGACAAATTCCTTTAAAAAAAAATTAAATAAAAGAAAAATGTTTAAAAATCATATTTTGCCAGACTTCTGAAACCAAGCAAACATTCAGAATTGTATATATATATACTGTGTGGAGTATATTTTATTAATAGTAGGACAAAAATCCACCAAAGTTTACTTAATTAGGACAAGAGCTCACTGGACATTTCATGAGTGAACATTAACCTACCAACTGTATGCATTAAGAACGCAGTAAATTTAAAATTAAACAAAGAACATTTATTATGCAATACAGTTACTATATTTCACAGTGTGTTTTGATAGTTGTTATGTATAAGAAAAAAAAACCGCTAAATTACTAATGTAATATGCAATACAATACGTTTGCAGAAACCACTACATAGTCATTTAGGGGTGTAGCCTGCAAATTTTTCTAGGGGAGCAGGCATTTTATATATATAAAGCAAACCAAAAGTTTATTTCCAGATTACGAAAACTTCAATAATCCCCATGCTGCCTAATTCCCATTCTGGCTAATCTTTGGAGGTGGGGAATTCTGTTACAGGGAGGGATTTCTTCTAGGAATTTTTTCTTCTTATTTGTAAGAGAGTCTATAAGAAGAATAACTATTTCTTCAGCTTTCATAATAAATTTTAAATGTTATTCTTACTAGTGCGGAAGTTGTGGGCAATTCTGTAAGAATTGTGCACTTCTGAAAAAAAAAAAAAAAATAAACTTTCAGGAATACTTGTTTATACTCGGCAGAAGAAATCTAGAGGTAGGCCATAAGTTTTTGGCCACCATATTGGAAAATGGCCGCCATCTTGAAAAATAGGGCTATTTTTCAGAATGTTCATTTTAAGTAGCTACTGCTTCAACACTATTCATCCGAATTTCATGGTTGATACGTTATTTTCTTCAGGATAAAACAGGCTTTTAAATGCAACATGGCGCATGTCCGTATGGCGTACAAGGAAAGGGTAATTTGGAGGAAATCGGGAATTTTTCTTTAAAAAATATCATTTTTGGAAGTTTAAGTCCTCCTACAGCCGCCCCAGGTAAGAGTACGCGAACCTAATGTACCCTAAAATAATACAAAGGGCTTATGGTATCTCTTTGCCAAATAACATTGGAATATTGTATATAATAACATGAGAAAAAAGTATTTCCTAATCCTGTTTGTAAGTAGGAAATTTAAACTAACAGGGAAAGTTGCCATCTAAAATTTCTGGATAAATTAATAATCCAATGAATTTTATGGCTAATACTTCATTTTCTTTAAAATGATACAATTTCTCGATTGCAATACTGTAAATACCCCGGTGAGGTATGGAAAAAGGAAAATTTGGGGGAGATCGGGAAATATATCTGAAAACCTTTTTTAAAAATGTTTTTTGCTCCTGAAATGATCCCGGGTGAAAACACGTGACCTTAATGTACCCAAAAAAATACATGAGAGTATTCGTAATGTTTCTGCCAATACTAATCCGATATCATGCATAGTAACGTTGTGAAAAATAATTTTCCAATCTTGTTTGCTAGGACATAATATCACTTTTTAACAGTACTTCATAAAAGTTAATTCTGACATTAAGTAGAGAAAAACACTTAACTCTCTGTGGATTACTGCCTATGTTTCCAGACGTTGCGCACCCTCTTGCTATGATTAGACACTCAATGTCAGTAGTAGCAGATGCTGTAAGTTATCTCAATGAAACTTACCCGATATTATTTGTCCCCTGTATGCTATTGCAAAACGTGCTCAGTGGACATGTCCTGAAAAGTTTGGTGAAGATAGATATGTTGTGATGATCGTGGCCCTACATCTGGAGAAGACTATCATGAGTGGACTAGGAGATCTTTCAGATGGCAGTGGATGGGTTGAATGTATCATTCAGGCTGGCTTAACATCTTCGGGTAGAGCTCAGTCTTATATCAAATTGCATCATATTACAAGGGCAAGATATGCACACCAGGTGTCATTATGTGCCCTGTTTATCTTGTTAAAACAAGCTTATACTCAATATATTAATGGACATGGAGAAAAACATGGTGCCAATGAGCCTCTTCCGTTTTAAGAACGGTGTGAAGACAATTGTGAAATAATTCAAAGTTTCGCATATTGGAGTACAATGATGGAACTAGAGAATTCGCTTCTGAAAATTTTGACATCAATCTCAAGCTTCAAGTTTGAGTCCTATGTGAGCTCCTTGGTTCTTTCTATTTAACCACCAGATAGCTTCCAGTGCATTGACGTGACATGAAAAATCTGCCAGAGATACACCCGAGAATTCATGAGGAGTTTTCAGGTGGGAAGTTTACTGCCGACATTAGTGAGAGATTATTTTCTGCAATGGCATTGGACCAAGTGCATGAACAGCAATGCTTACGTTAAGGGGGATGGAGGTGGAGTAAGATTAACAGAAAACCCAGATGTTTTGAGGCGATGGATGGTAGCTAGTCCTGAAGTAACAAGATTGATACAAACATTTGAAGAAGGGTTTAAAAAGCCTAACACAGTCTCAAAGGAACACCATGAATGCTAATCAAAAACCCAGTCTTTATTTTTCAAATACGTAAAGGCTTTGAAGATTTAGGCAATCCATCTAAAGACAGCAGCCAAGACTTGCGAAATGTGCATAATAAGGTCATTGTTTCTCAAAGGGGAATTATGGATTTAAGAGAAATAAGAGGCCTTGGAATGCATCAAGTTAAAGAATTTGTCAACACCAAACTTGAATAGCAAGTAGTATCAATTGAGAAACCGATCAAACTCAATCAAGTGAAATTACAGAGTGTCTACTAAATCCAAATTGAAATTTCGTGACTTTTTCGTGACCTTTTCTTTACCAAATCACACAATTTCCTAACATTCTCAAGAGCAAATTTGGATGCAAATTAGGCCGAATTTTCATCCATGCGATAGAAACGTACTTTGCTAGTGATTTGGTAGCGTCTAACGCCGACTATAGACATTTTTGGTGGTAAATTTTGACGTTTTATAAAACAAAATTTTCCAATCAGTACTTACATTTGTACAGTTAAAAAAAAATCGTGACTCAAAAGCTAAATTTCGTGACTTTTTCGTGACATTCGTGACTTTCGTGACCGATAGACACCCTGAATTATTCAATACAAAATCGCTAACCAAGAGCAAATCCCAATTGCGGATGAGAAGAGCAATAAATTATGCGTGCCTCTTTTGAAAATTATATATCGAGTATCAGTAGCGAGGTTCTAACCTTGGCGAGTTTTTTAATCATTAAAACCAGCCATTTCCACCTTCTTTGTCAGACTGTGGGCGTCTTCGAAAATCTAAGAAATATGATCTTCTTCAGTGTTTCAGAAATGTTTGTGACTTCTCAGCGACAAACTTACAGCATCATGTGCCATACTGAATGGTCCAGCCTTAGTCCACATGATACCACCTGGAGATGCGAAGACGTTTGATATGAACTCAGAGATTTGCCAGCATAGTTCTTCACGAATGGGACAGTATAAACAGAATTTACATTGCCTGGGATGACTACAAACCTGACAGTTTGAAAGCTAAGGCCAGGACGTTTAGAGGTGCTGGCATAAGACGAAAAGTTTGTAGTAATACGTCTGTGCCTAGAACTTGAAAGGACGTTTCGATCAATGGTGAAAACAAGAAGGAACTTTTCGATCTACCTGCAACTAAACTAGAATCTCCAGTCGGGAAAGAAGTGGTGACTACAAAAGGAGAAGCGATACACCATTATGTGCCCATGAAGCTCTTCAACCATGCAGTCAAGAGAAAGCGGATACAAGAATTTTGCTGTATACTAAGGAGGCGTATCAAGGTGGACACAATTTATCATCATTCGGACAGTGGACACTGATGTTATAGTGCTTTCTTTGTCAAAATTTAATCAACTACAAGCAGATTTCTTATGGATTGCATTTGGCACTGGAAAGAATTCAGAATACATCTCAATTCATCTACTATTTACCAAGCTTGGAGTCGAAAAATCTACTTCCCTTCCATTTTTTCATGCGTTGTCGGCTTGCGACACAACTTCCTCCTTTACTTATTATGGGAAAAACACTTGGAAACATACAGAAATCTCCCGAAGATCACACAGACATTCCAGATTTTGTCCCACCAACCTGCAGAATTGAGATGTTTATGGACGAAGTTGACAAATTTGTTGTTTTGATGTATGATAAGTCATCATGTCATACCACAGTTAATGAGTATAGGAAAGAACTCTTTACAAAGGAATGACGTTCCATGGAAAGAATACCACCAACAAATCAGCTTTATTTTAACATGTCTTTAGGAGTGCTTATCAAGCTGGCTATTACTGGAGACAGTGCATGGTTAAACAACCTACCTTGCCTGATCCATGCCTTTGCGGTTGGCGCAGAAATGAAACTGGGAGCTGGGAGTCAACATGGACAACTCTTCCCAAAGCAGCTCGTGGATGTAGGGAATAATTCAGTTGTTCTTGCAAAAAGTGAAACACTCCTCGTTGCATGTACAAAATGCAGTGAACAACGCTCTCGAATACAGTGTACAACGCTTTGCAGGTGTGCTGACTATGAAAATGAAAGTTAACAATTCGAACTTCCTACTTGTGTTGACATTAGCGATTATGATTTTGACGACGTTGAGACTGATATTTAATGTGGTTTGTTACATTACATTAGTTTTACCTTTATTTTAAAAGCTGTTTAATCTCTAGTACTTCTTTCTGTTTTGTTTCTAACGTGTCAGGAGCGAAGGTGCTTGTTGTGTCAAAGTAAGAAAATGAATGATGAAGTCCAATAATGCAAAATTAAATGAAACACAAACAAATGAAATGTTATAAATAATTTCCCTTTATATCTCCAGGTTTCAAAATAAAGGGTGTCAAAAAACACCCTAATGTATAATTAAGAAGATTGGGAAATTATTTTTCACAACGTTACTATGTATAATATCGGAATGGTATTTGGCAGAAACATTACTAATACTCTCATGTATTTTTCAGGGTACAGTAAGGTCACATGTTTTCATCCGGGATCATTTCAGGAGCAAAATCATTTTTAAAAAAGGTTTTCAGATATATTTCCCAATTTTCCCCAAATTTCCCTTTTTCCATACCTCACCGGGGCATGTACAGTATTGCAATTGAGAAATTGTATCATTTTAAAGAAAATGAAGTATTAGCCATGAAATTCGTTGGAATATTAATTTATCCAGAAATTTTAGATGACAACTTTCCCTGTTAGTGTAAATTTGCTACTTACAAACAGGATTAGAAAAGATTTTTTCTCATGTTATTATATAGGATATTCCAATGCTATTTGACAAAGAGATAGGATAAGCCCTTTGTATTATTTTAGGTGCATTAGGTTCGCGTACTTTGACCTGGGGCGGCTCTAGGGGGGCTTAAACTTCCAAAAACGATATTTTTTTTAAAAAAAAATTCGATTTCCTCCAAATTTCTCTTTCCTTGTACCTCATACGGACATGTGCCATATTGCAATTAAAAGCCTGTTTTATTCTGAAGAGAATGACGTATCAACCATAAAATTCGGATGAATAGTGTTGAAGCAGTAGCTACTTAAAATGAATATTCTGAAAAATAGCCCTATTTTTCAAGATGGCGGCCATTTTCCAATATGACGGCCCAAAACTTTGGGCCCTATCCCTAGATTTCTTCTGCCGGGTGTAAACAAGTATTCCTGAAAGTTTCACCTTCTTTTCCAGAAGTGCACAATTTTTATGTTAACGTCCCAACTATACTTGTTCTTCTCGGAAAAATGAGTAAATACAGTTTTGTTATTAGCAGTATCATTCACATTTATTTTAGTAAAAATGAATGTGATTTTGTTTTTCAAACACCTGCAGTGAACTGGAAAATTGATTGACTCAGTTGCAAGAAAGTCGTTTGACATTGTAACTGAAACAAACAGAAAACAAAATTCTGTCTAATATAAAGTCATTTCAAAACAAAATTTTTCTCAGTTTTCCAGTAATTCATGTCCAACATGCTAAGGTTAGCAGGAAATAAAAGGTATCACATTTCACATCTCCAAGACATGTTTGGCCATTTATTAAACAAATAATTCAAGACGGTGCATAAGACGGCCCTTATCCCCGATTATCTGACCTTTTGATTTGGTTGGAACTCTATAAAAAAAAAATACAAGTATTTTAATTGTGGTATTGATATTTTGTATTACAAGCTTGACAATTGTACATTGACAATATAAATATGAGAATAGAAGTATGTTATTGCATATAGTATAGAATTATGTATAGAAGACAAATCAGCTGATAAGGTGATGCTGAAAAAGCAGTTGTGATGTACAAGACTAAGACTCTTTCTTAAGGTCCTCCTTATGCGTTCTCTTGAATTGTTTACTTAATATGTGGCCAAACATTTCTTGAGGATGAGAACTGTGACACATTTTACGTACTGAGAGCCTTAGCATGTTGGAAATCAACTTCTGGAAAACTGAATAAAATATTGATGTGAAATGACTTGATATTAGGCCGAATTGATGTGAAATGTTTTATGTTCATTTCAGTCACAATGTCAGATGGATTTCCTGTAACTGACGAATAAATTCGCCGCCACTAATGGACACTTCGGCGGAAATGTGTGAAAAATGGGACATTTACTAACGCAGGGAAGTTTGCATTGTGTCGGAAATTACTTACGTGATATACTGGTTCCATTCAAGGTCGTTAGGCCGTCATCTGCTAGATCTACGGACGCTGCAGTTGTAGTAAATGTATGGTGTCGATTGCAAGCGCTTGTTTTCACATTGTGTTAAGAAGTTGAATAAGATAAGAAATCACTTGACAGCTCTGCTATAGTAAAGCTATGAACAAATTGAAAGGCGTGTGTTTTTCTACGCACTAATATTGGTATAGGAAAGGCATAAGTTTGGTAAAAATGTATATTAATAAATTGAACCGCCCAACTAGATATCACAGTTTAGAGTTGAGCCATTTATTCCCATGTCTGAGTTCCAATGGACGAATGCCGAAATGTTATTTTACGAATAGGTCCTATACTTCTTCTTGCCAATATCCCACACCATTTTCGTTAATCATGTTTAGCCACAGCTGCCGAAAAGCCGAAAATGCAATTAAAATGTGAACTCCTGAAGAGACCCTACCAACGGCACGAGGCCCCAAAGGAAAACATGTCAAATAGATGTTTGTCTCATGTCGAATAAATGGTATTTCAACGAGCGACTTCAGAACAATCATAACGGTTACTAGTGTTGCCACGAGACGAGACGAGACGAGACTTCAGACTGTCTCGTCTCGTCTCGTGCAAATTATGTCCCGTCTCGTGTCTCGCCTCGAAAAAATGTGCTCGTCCCGTCTCGTGTCTCGTCTCGAGAGGTTCTGTCCCGTCTCGTCTCGTCTCGTTTGTCTCGTTTTGTCTCGTCTTGTCTCGTAAAAATATAGCAGCATACCATGGGAACGAAAGTAAAATGTAGCAGGCTGCACCATGCTAATCAAGATACAACTAACAAGGGAAGAGAGGGAAATTATATATCGAAGTGGAAGATGGTTTATATACCAATCGAAAGCACTAATGACGCTTATTACAAAACTGTAATAAAAATTTTCCGAATGCATATACTGTGCGAGTTATATGAATATACAGGGTGTCCAGAAAATCCATTTCCACCCCTTGAAATCGCAAACGATGAGACAGATGCCAAAACTGGAAAACACGTTTTTGATCATTATAAAAGTACAATGTATCAAAGCAAATATTGTTGTCCCAGGGCCACCCGCAGAGTCCCAGGCGGGATCCAACTCAAAAATTACAAAAGGTAAGGGGGTCAAGTAGTATATCGTTCGAAACTTCTTGGGAAATGAAAGAAGACGAACAAGTCCCAACTCTCTAAAATTACCCTGTGCAAAATGGCGGCCGGTCAAACTGTCAGCAAAAACGTCATTGTAGATTCTATGGCCACCCTCCAAAGAAAGAAAAAAAACTGAAACGGTAAGATAGATGTCAAAAAAGAAAAAGATGTGTGTCATCTTTTCAAAAGTACAATGATTGAAAGTAAAAATGTTTGTCCCAGGGTCCTCTACAAGGTTCCTGACGGGGTCCAACTCAAAATTTTCAAATGGCAAATATGGTCAAATAAAGCTGTTGAGAAATAAAAGAACACGGAACAAGTCTCGATCCTCTAAAATTACCCTGTGTAAAATGGCGGCCGGTCAAAATGTACATCTTCATTTCGATTTTCTGAGCACGTTCACTTTCCATTTTGCAATCGGCACTTGTTTTCATTCTGAGACATTTGTACGTATTTACTCCTCCTGGTGCAAGGAATTCTTTCGTTTGAATCATTTTATAATTGATAAACCAGATAACGAGCATAAGTACCACTGTTGTGCAGTCATAAACATAAATAAGTAGAGGTAAGGGTCTTTACTTCTGATGGCTCCAACCTCTACTTATTTATGTTCGTGGAAGTACATTATATGTTAACTACTCAGTTCTATACTCAAAGATGTCAAATATTGTCGTTTCTTTTCTTTATGTCTTAATTTGCTTTTATTTTATTATTTTTTTCTTTATTTAGATATTATTGGGCTCAAAGAGCAGAATCTCACAGTAGGGGCATTTCCTTTCTTTCCGTTGAGTACAAGAATTAAAGTGAAAATAAACTAAAACCCGGTTACAGAAAGAACAACTAAAATGCAAGATGTTTGCACAGTATTATCGTAGAGCGTCCATACTTGTTCTATCTGCTTTCATTTAATAACAGCTTTAAACGATGTGCTACTTGACCTCCCTTGCCATTTGAACAATTTGAACATTACCCCGCCTGGGACATTGTGGAGGACCCGGAGACAAATATTTTTACTTCCAATCATTGTACTTTTGAAATGATGACACACATGTTTTCCTGTTTTGACATCTGCCTCACCGTTTCAGGATTTTTTTGGGGGTGGTCATCGACTTTACAATGACGTTTTTGCTGACAGTTTGACCGGCCGCCATTTTGCACAAGGTAATTTTAGAGTATTGAGACTTGTTCCATCTTCTTTCATTTCCCAAGAAGTTTCGAACGATATGCTACTTGACCCCCTTACCTTTTGTAATTTTTGAGTGGACCCCGCCCAGTACACTGCGGGTGGCCTTGTGACAAGAATTTTTGCTTTGATACGTTGTACTTTTAAAATAATCAAACACATGTTTTCCAGTTTTGGCATCTGTCTTATCGTTTGCGATTTCAAGGGGTGGTAACGGATTATCTGGACACTCTATATATATCCATATAACTCGCATAGTATATGCATTCGGAAAATTTTTATTACAGTTTTGTAATAGGCGTCATTAGTGCTTCCCATTGGTATATAAACCATCTTCCACTTCGATCCTCTCTTCCCTTATAAGTTACAAGTATTACCCCGAACACACAAGAGAAGAAATGTCACGGTAGCTACACCGTGAAGCCTTCACCTCTGGTGTATGTGGTAGTCGGTTCGATCTCGGTTAGTGCCATGTGAGCTTTGTGGTGGACAAACATTGAATGTGTGTGGGGACCGCGGTGGCTCAGTGGTAGAGCGTTCACCTCTGGTGCTTGGGGTCTCGGGTTCGATCCCAGCCCCGCCAAGTGAACTTTGTGGTGGACAAACACCGTGTGCGTGGGTTTTCTCGGGGTTCTCCCGTTTCCTCCCACTTTCTTCATTCCACCATTTCATTCATTACTCATCATCACTGTCTCCTTTAGCCTAACCGGCATAACCGTGGGACGTAAAACTCAAAGATTTCATTTCATTTCATTTCATTTTTCGAATGTGTGTGTTTTCTCGAAGTTGTCTAGTATCCTACCACTTTCTTCATTCCACTAATTTTCCCATCATCATCCATTCGGCCAAAGTTGCCTAAAGGTCTTAAAAATAAATTCAAATAAGCTCACAAGGCAAGGACAAATAGTTTACAAGATAATATATCTCTGCTGTTAGTTGTCTGAGGCTTCTCGACCCTGTTTTTTTTTTTTTTTTTTTTTTTTTTTTTTTTTTTTTTTTTTTTACATTCTAAAACATTGAAATTTGTTTCACCAGTTTCAATACACGAATATAGAGTAAATTGCTCATAGGTACGTCGAAGATGAAGACACTAATGTTAAATAATGTTTACACGACAAGCAAAGCTCGATGTAAAGGTGTCATCATCCCCGACACTATCGTATACTATCAGCCCACTTGCTTTATAGTGTCTGTATATATATATACAGAGAGAGAGAGAGAGAGAGAGAGAGAGAGAGAGAGAGAGAGAGAGAGAGATGGAAAGAAATATAGATAAATAGAGAGAGAGATATGTGTCTACACTTTGATTTCATATATTCCAGCCGTTAGGTTTCACAGTGTTAACCCATAACAATCCAAAAACTACTTTCCATTTTAGCATATTTAGATTTGTTGCAATTATTATTTAAAAAAAAAAAAAAAACCTCGGAACCAAATAATTTTATTGAGTAATGGAAAGTATTTGATTGAAATTTTATATGTTACTGCACACTAAGCTCTACTTAAAGTGCCATAGTAATGGGAGCTGAACGACACATCGGACGAAAGAATGCTTGGGGCCAGTCTTCACCTCCATGGTTCAAATCTGTTCCCATAACCGCGGGGTGTGTGTTACTATGTGGTGCTTGCCCCGTTTGTGTAACAAACTCATGACAGTACACCCAGATTAGCTAATGACAAAAAAAAAAAAAAAAAAAAAAGTTGATTTTTGGGTGGCCATTTTGGATTAAAGTTCCTTATATTGTCGAGATCTATTCGCAATCATACAACGTACATCTTCATACCAAGCCGAGCGGTCTGCGGCGATAGACCATCGGCTTGAAGGCCCCGGGTTGAGTCCCGGAAGGGTCATGTGTATGGATTTTAACAACATTTATTTTTTCGTACTGTGTCGGGGGGGGGGGGGATCGTACGGGATAAAAGGATTTCAGTCTGAAAAAAAATGGAGAGAATATCCTCCCCAGGATACTTTCATGGGAGTAAGGAATTAGTAAAAATATAGGATATACATTTTATAGCAGGTTTAAAAATATGGATTGGGTATCCTATTTCTTTTGTGTTAATTATGTTCTTCAATGTTCGAATTATGATCATTCTCATGATATTTTCTGCTTTCAACGGAGTTCCATGAATATTATCCCAAATGTTCTGTACACTTATCAAGTTCGAGAGCTTTTATGCGCCTGTAAGAAACAATTTCTGAAGATAATTCAGGTCCTAATGAATATTATTCACTAGGAAAGGGAAGTATTCCCATCCTTTCAACATGGAAGCAGAGCAATTTCGCACTCTGGTCAGATCAAACATTTCCGCGTAACAAAACGAAGGTCAGCCTGTAAAACTTCTTTACCTAAAGTGTTATTATTAGTATCATAAATTTGCTGAAAGCAAACAATTTGAAGGGTTCGTCGATAATATCTTTGCTTCCTTTGTCACCCGCCCGCCTTCCAAACGAAGAGGTGAATTTTAAAACACGGCTGCTGTATAATAGACGAGCGATTGGTAAAATGGTAAAAGTGTGTTTTTATGTGTGTGTGTATGTATGTGTGTGTGTGTGAGAGAGAGAGAGAGAGAGAGAAAGAGAGAGAGAGACAAGACAACATTTTAGTTGCAAGATGACATACTTCAATTGCCGTTTTCGGTTCATATAGCAAAAAGAATACCGCCACCAGAGAATAAAGACAAGTGTAGACCTTACCCAGTTTTCAAATTGAATAGATGGTGGTGGTAGTTCGGTTTCTTGACCTTGTAAAAATCTTCCCTGTCTTTGATTTTGTTTATCATCATTCCAGCCAGAAATATATAAAAAAAAAAAAAAAAAAAAAAAAAAACGAGAATTCCTCAGTTTACAGCAAGGGGAATTGGGGACAAGACATTAAGGATGATATTCCTGGAAGCTCATGTATCACGATTGTTTCATTGAATAGACAGAGGACACTTTTCTATGAAGGCTTTTATGTTTTCTCACAAAGGGGATTTTCTTTTTGCAATCTATATGACCACTGGTAATTTCAATCTTGGCCATTCCCGCCAGCGTTTTCATTTTCGAGACACGAGGCGAGACGAGACATTTCACGAGACGTCCCGTCTCGTCTCGTGTCTCGTCTCGTTTTCGAGACGGGACAAGCAGTCTGTCTTGTCTCGTGTCTCGTCTAAGAGGGTTCTGTCTCGTCTCGTTTACGAGACGAGACGAGACGAGACACGAGAAATGTCTCGTCTCGTGGCAACACTAACGGTTACTGAATCTCAAATCTCTCTCTCTCTCTCTCTCTCTCTCTCTCTCTCTCTCTCTCTCTCTCTCTCTCACACACACACACAAAAAAAACTATTACTATTTAAGCGTTATTTGGAGGACTTGCAACCATGGAATGGACCCATCAAGGATACATCTCTGTTTTATCTTTGAAAGGATTTAAAGTCGCAAAGCTTCAACGAGTCAGTGCAAACTGAAGATATATCTCATATGAATGATGTTGCTCAACTTGTCCAAGAAATTCCTGCATCTTTTCACGACAATATTTTGCCAAATCCACACACAAGTAGATTTGAATGAATCTTTCAAAGAGTTGGGCCCTAGTCAGACAATAAATCCAGCAGCAGAGATAGTTTGTTCCTATTCTCTAAAACAATGCCCATACCTGCTCAACATTCTTCTGCATTTACAGAAACTACCTGAAATCCAAACGCCTGTACGGCAGTTTCCTTGATGACGGAATTTCACACAAGGGACACCTCTTCAGTAACCACAGAAGCTAACAATTCAGAACCAACAGCAGTTGCTTCCTCATCATCTACATCCAACAATTCAGAGGTAACAGAAGTTGTTTCCTCATCAGCTACGTCCCAGAATTCAGCATGGTGTGATCCTGATGTTCCAGCTGCTTTCAAAAGCACTCTCTTTTGGCCGGAGGACAAACCGAAGTTGTCCAAAAGAAAGAAGAAGGAACTGATTCCTGCAGTTGTTACATCTGAACAACATCGACTTGAATCGAAACTTAAAGAGAAAGCCAGAATTCAGCAGGAGAAGTTACAGAGAGAACGTGTGATGGAGTTGAAGAGAGAAGAAAAGCGACGCGCAGAACAAATACAAATGGAACGTAAAAAACAGAACTCCAAATAAAAGCAGAAAAGACCTTAAAGAACTTTTCTTTCCTTGCGTTTGTATCGGAAAATGGTACGGTACCTTTCAGAATAGTCTTTTGCTTTATTGCTTATTTTTTCTAATAATTAAAAGTATTTATTTTCACCAAATGCTCCCAAACACACGCAATTTCTTATGAAGATTGGGCTCTTTTCATTTCGTTTTCGCACACTTACTGGTTTTGCTTAACGTTTTCCTACGCACAAATACTGGTTACGTATTAAATTACACCTCTATAGGTTAGAACTCAAAATATGCTCATTTCTCTTGTATGTCCATCACTTGGGCATCAACATTTTTTAATGTCCATTACTGGTTTCAAAAATAGAATTACAAGAACAACTCACATAGTAGGCCTACACTCTACTCATTTTCTATAGCAGTAATGACTACGATTTAATAGACGCAAGTGTAAACTATGCCTACCACTACGAAACAACAAGATTACTACAATTCTCTTCCATCTACAACATATTTTGCCAAAAGTGCTCTTAATAGTGTTCATGACTGGGATATTTCCCTTACTTCTTCTCCGACTTTCTTCACGATATGACTTTCAATTTTTACCATTGTTGTACATATTCTACTAATTTTTTATTTGTTATAGACCTTTCCTTTGAACTCATTCCTTGGATCTTATTTTGTCTCCTCCATTTTACCCTTTGCTCTTTCTGTCTTGTGTGCCTTGCGTATTTGTCCTCTATTGTCTCACAAACGACTGTAAGCAACCTATGTTATGGGGTCGAAATTTCTCCATTTATCGCATTGCTGTTCTTAAATTCCTTTAAGTATTTCATGCGGCACATAATATAGTCGATCTGATTGCATCTGCTTCCACTATTGTAAGTATAAGCTGTCTATTTCGCTTCTCGAAGTAGATGTTAACTGCAGCCAGATTGATAGCAACTGCGTAATTTATTACCTATTCACCTTCTGCATTAGTTTCTCCAAAGCTCTACTTTCTTACTTCCTCTCCTTTGCTCTTTCTCATATGTCACCACCAACAACTAATCTTTCGTTCTCCGATACTTCCATTAACATCCATCCTTGCAATAACTAAATGGTTTCTTTTTCTTCTATCTTGTCTCCTAATTGAGGAGCGTAAACACATAACACAAATTACATCTTAATCCCAACTTGACGCTCATAATCCTATCTCTTCCTTTTTTTTTTTTATCTCACAGCCTTCACTCTTTAACTCTTTTGCCACAGCGATTTCAACTCTAATCTTCCTTCTTAAATTCCTCCACTACTCGTATAGAAAAGCTTATATCCCTCGCCGATCTCTCTTGTTTTATTAACTTTATATCGTGTCTCTTGTAAACGTAGTATCTTCACTTTTCTTCTGTGCATCAGGTCTACAATCTCCCTCCTCTTTCCATTCGACGCTCTGATATTCAATGTTCCAATCGAAATTAGAGGCGAAGGTGGTCAAAGAAAATGATCCCATAAAAAATGAAGGATGAATCGGCGTTCATAGTATCAGATCCTCAGTATTAGCACTAGTCTTGTCTGTCTGCATTGAAAGTCCTATGTTTGAGGTAACCGTGTCTGCTAATTATTAAGGTACAGTTATCACACACCATTTATTGTGTTGCACGCCTATTGTAGTTGTTTAAGCTGAAAATTTGGTTTCAACTTCTGTTTCGATGAGACACATATAATGCTTATAATTTTTGAATCAAATAATTAAGATGATGTCAGGTTGTAACAATTATATCAACATTCTAAAGTCTATCCGATATGTAGAAGTTCAGTAATAGAGTGTGATAACTGGTTACTGGCCTCAGTTATGGCTATGTTCAGAATCTAGTCTAGCTTGTAATCTAGTCCTCAATGGAAGTATGATAATTTACGAATGAATTGAAGACTAATAAATATATTCTATTACTAGTTAGTTGCAACGAATGAACGATGATAATAATAATATGTAGTAAATATGTTCGACGTGTAGTATGTAGTTTACTACAGGGTTGGTCAAGGGTTTTAGAATTATCTTGATTAAATATCGTAGCAAAATCCATTCGTTCCTCCACGTATTAGTACTGTAATATCGAGCTGATCTCATATGCAATCTCATTATGTACACGAGCAGCTTAATTATCTACTCACCATCTCCTTGACAATATTATTATTTAAATGAATATACCTTGATCAATAAATCATAATAATTATAAGTATATTATAATATAAAATTGTTATCATTCATATTTCTGTACACAAACTAAATACAACTTTCTTACAAGGCTGTCTATACACTGTTAAAAATGGTTTCTTAAATTCGAGAAAATATTACTCGTATTTGAGAACATCCGTTTCTTATCTGTGCACCGAGTAATACATTCTTAAAAGTGGGATTTCGATTTTCTCAAATCATTTTGAGAAATAATGACTCAAATGCGAGGAATTATGTCTCATTTCTGAGGGTGCAAATGCTTTCTCAAATTTGAGAAAAAATGTATTTTTTCTTAAAATTGAGAAAGTAACATTTGAGGAAATGAGACGTATAACCCCAATTTTGAGAAACACATTTCTCAAAAAGATTTGAGGAATATCTCCCTCAAAAGCGAGAAACGGTGCACAGAAACAGGGTTCTCAAATATGAGAAGACGGAAAAGGATATAAACAAATTATAAACCTGCAAAAAAATTCAAACTATTAGTACACCCAGAATTTATATTAAATAAACACCTACAGTTATAGATATTTTTTAAAACATAACATTTTAATCTTCACTTCAACTCAAGAAAATTCCACGAATACCACGATGACTCGTATTTTAGGTGCGTTACTTATTCTACTGCATCAGACAGTTGAACATTTTTCTTTTCATCACTGTCCACTTTCTCAAGACTTTTCTTTTTCATCGACGTGGTTTACTCAAGATTGTCCCGTTTGATCCAACATTATACCAACTTCTTGATAATTCAGATTCAAGAATTATCCGTCTACTTCAAAATAACGGCAATAATTTCTGCTGGAGTGTAACGTCCCACGCTTATGCTACGAAGCTCAGGGAGACGTTATGATGATCATGAGAGAAAATGGTGTAATTAAGAATGTGATGGAATCCCGAGCAAACATACATAATATGTTTACTCACACTGCCCACTTGACGGAGGTGGAATCAAACTAGGGACCCCATGCATCGGAGTTTAGTTCTACCACTGAGTCATCGCAGTCCAATATGCCTACTTCTCTACCATAAAAAAGTTACCTACATGAGAAACACCGTGTTCGTGGGTTTTTCCAGGAAGGTTCTTCAGTTTCCTCCTACAAGAAACGCACACACGAATTTATTTCGGAGATGTTCCAAGTTCAATACGAGGACAAATTGTATTAAAACATGTAAAATTGTACCTAAAATTAGATAAAATTTACATAAAAGTAGCGATTTCGGGGAAGGTCCGGAGCTCCAGGACTCACCCCCTACCTTCCACCTTCTTCATTACTGCAGGGGAATGTGACAGTTTGTGCCCCTCATAAATATGCTGAAACTCTAGTGCTAGGATTCAATTCAGATTGGAAACAAGGTCACAAACCCATGCAAAAACTGCCAAGAAACGTACGTCCACATTTTCATTACACCATTATTATCCATCTCTATCACTGTCTCTCTTAGCCTTGGAGCACAATTCTGGGACGTTGGGTTAAAAAATAAATGAAATCTTTGAGTTTTACTTCCCACAGTTGTGTTGGATAGGCTAAAGGAGACGATTATGAAGAGAATGAAAAAAAATAGTGGAATGAAGAAAGTGGGAAGAAATGGGAGAACCCCGAGAAAACCCATGCACACTGTGTTTATCCACCACAAAGCCCACTTGCCGCGAGCTGGGAATCCTGGGATCAAACCAAGGGCCTCATCGCAACAGAGGTTAGCGCTCTACCACTGAGCTACCGCAGCCTCTACGTTAAATCAAGAGCAAATGCGTACAGTACTATGCCATAAATAACCAGCAAACGCGTGCCATTAAAACGATTACTTTTAGTGAAAGAACGGAGGCGCCAATCTATGCTAGGTGATCAGTACAAAGTACCTTTGTATTACAATTCCATAATAATAAATCACACTTTTGTAACGCTGTTTCTAACTACACAGATGACTTATGTATTCTTTGTTTCCGTACATAAGCTATTTTGCACATTATAACGAATGACGAAGGGTGTAAAACATTGACATGCCTCCCCGTTCTATTGTAATATGGAAAACAACGTGCCCTACGGGGCTCTAATCCGTCTTCACTTGTTATTGCTGCACTCGTTATTATGTAAATTGAGTACTGAGCTTTGATACATAAAGGAGCTAACCTGACTGCTATAGCCTATATAACCTGTATGAGGGGGGGGGGGTCAGCGTTCTACACTACAGTACTTTTACTATACTACAGTATACTACAGTAACTTTTAGTCTATGGTGGTGTTTACAATTCACCCAAACTTACGTTCGAAAGTTGATATGTATGCTGCTCCTCGCCGCTGTCACATGACGTGTATTCATACGCCACCTCAGCTGCATCACCTACTGCGTACTCATATCCATTCGCACTCTGCTACAGCTGAAATCCTTTATCTCGTTTCCTGAATAGTAATTAAGCCCTAGCAATATTACTCCCTAGTAAAACATAGTAATATTATTTCGGTAAGATTGTTATCGTTGTTTTTTAAATCATCTATGATATTGAAAATCACGCACTATTCCATTCTCATTTTTAAGAAGTGAGAAAATCTCATAAATGGGAATCTGAAAATTTGCCTTGAGCTCATAAATGAAAACACGTTTTCAAATAATGAGACATTTTTCCTCAAATATGAGTAAACATTACTTATTTTGTTTTGAACACGTATTTTTCTCATTTCTGAGCAAGGAAATTTTTAAGAGTGTAGTCTTTATTATAAATTAATTAGAAATGTTACAGTATCGGAAGTATATCACTTCCTTCTTCAGACTACTATTCCAACTGAAATCATAAATAGTATTACATCATTTTTATCTCTACCAATCAGGAATCACTTTTCTTTAAAATTCAATATATATGTCCATTGTCATGACATTTAAATTCTTAACAGACATAATACATTGTTAACAATTCTTTATATTTCTTTTAACATATATTAACTAAAATAAACACTAATTAACTACCTAAATATTTAAATTTTCTACCTGAATATTGAATACTAATTAACTGCCTGAATATTGTAAAAACACATAAATAAATTTAACCCTATATTGTCCTTATATTCTACCTTTCTTCTTTCTTCTCTTTTCAATACGTGTTCCCACTCTTCATTAATACTCAAACCACTATTGAAGTTCATAGCTTTATCGTAAACTTCTTTTATCCTCTTCGCTTCTTTCCACTTTCTAATCAGTTGTCTCCCTTCATATTCCAATATATTCGGTCCTTCCCAATTGCATTAGTCTCTCTCTTCAATTTTACATCGTCTTTATGTTATTTCAAACGTTCTTGCATTCTCTTCTTGGTTTCCCCCTACATACACCTTATCACACATCCCACGGTACTTCATATATCACTCCTTTTTTACATAATTCTGCTGACGTTCTCATCTTCTTTTCTTTATGGTATCTATTATCTTCATTCCTCCTTTCCTGTACGTCTTAATACCTTGTCTCCTAAGAATTATTCTTATCTTCTCTGATATCAACCCTGCACTTTCAATACCATGCCAACATTTCTTCTTGTCCTGTTCTTTCTCACTTTTCTTCCTTCTCTTCCTGCTCTTTTTTGTCCTTTTCACTGTAACCATTCTCTTTCAGCTGTTCCCATAGTCTTTCTAAATCTTTCTCCTTTTGATCTTCCTTCATATTTATCATTCTGATCCTCTCTTCCATATTCCTAATTAAAATCAGTTTTGTTCCTTCATCAACATCACTTCTTTTATTGCAGTAAACTCCTGCTGCACATTCTTTTTGGAACCACGATTTCCTTCCTTTGTTCTCATTACTTTGATATCTAAGAAATTTATTACACCTTCTTTTTCTATTTCCTCCTCTAACATGATACCTTTCCTTTCATCATTCAATTCTCCAATAAATTTTTCTAATTGCCTTTTAGTTCCTTTCCATACTCCAAAACAATCATCCACATACCTACAAAACAATAGTAATTTATCACCACCTTTTTTCATCACTGTTTTCTCCCATTCATTCATTACCAGATCTGCTATTACTGGGCTTATACATGATCCAATGCTCAACCCATCTTTCATTTTCACTATCCTATCACTTATCTTATAGAAACTATTGTCCCACACAAACCTTAAAGCTTTTTTCATTTTCTCATTGTCTCAGTTTTCAATTTTTCTGTCCTTCATTACCTTGTCCACTACTCTTAGGACTTCTTCTCTTTTGATGCTGGGGAACATACTTTTTACGTTTACACTAAACATAACAGTTCTTTCTTTTCTGGTTCCTAAACCTTTTATCAATTCTTTTACTTCTACTGAATTAACTACCCTCTTGCTATCCTGAATTCCTCTGAGGGCTTCTGCAATCTTCTTAATCTTTTTCTCCAATGCTTCCATGAAAGTAAGAAAGTTGTATTTAGTTTGTGTTTAAGATGGACACAAGGCCTTTTTATCATAATATCATATTTCTGTATAGATGTCACGAAAATAGGGTTACGTATTTCCTTGTGGGAGTTTTTACATCCGTGCACCGAACGATTTTCTGTATGAAGTCCGACCCCTTTTTCTTTAACTTGTAACGTAACTCTGCTTTAAAGGTACTCCTATCACAAAGTGGAAGTAAGCAGCTAGATTATAAAACAGCAAATCTTCACTTGGAAAAGAATTACGATGAAAGGTATTTGCTACACTCTCCAATATATTGATTCAAAGTACTTTAATTCCCAACAAGACATTGAACTCTATTATCACAGTATTGAATACTCATTTATTTTACGAAGAATCCGAACATCGATAAAATACGATTTCCAATAACACTCTAGGTGCTGTTGCTGGCTTAAAGGAACATTTTATGCCCTCTTGTATAAACTTACAACTTGTAATCTCTAACTTATTACAAGCCCCAAAAATTACAATGCTGTAAAATAGATATCTTAAGTAAGTAAGTGCTAGCTCATTAGGCAATAAGCAAGCTCTAGAAAGATGAAAAAATAGATGTAGGGATACAATTATAGACACTTGAGTGTTATGGTTTTATGATACGAATATGCATGTCAATAAATATTGCTCCAATATCAGGCACTCTAGCTCATTTTGATACATGATAATGCTCACCTATATGTTGTCTACTTACAGTGGACTTATTGGCACGATTCAAATGGGAAATGTTGATCCACTCTATAGCCCAGACCTGTTGCTTTCCGACTTCTATATTTTCAGACTTCTAAAAGATGCTTACAAACCAGATATTTTATATTGATGATGAGGTGACGACTGCCATAATACGGTCGTTAGAAAAAGCATATGAGGTCTTCACAGAAATAATTCAGCTCTTAGTCACAGAACGAAATAAGTGTTTCAATCCTCAGAGAGAGTTTTGCAAAGAAACGGATCCTATGATCCTATTAACTAATCTAGGTGGCTGTGTATTTGTGTACTTTAAAACTTCATGTAAATACAGTAACTAACTTTTCAGAAAATGTTAACAAATGGGTTTCATTTGAATTCCTTGTAAATCAGTTGCTATACTTGTTTCATTTTAATTGTAGTACGATTCGAAGTGCAAGCAAAACTTACGATACAATATTTTCTAATTGTGGGTGTCTATTTAAAATAAAATTATTTTGTTTTATTTACAAATTATCACGTATTTGTTACCTCAAATCACCGCCCGCTAGATGCACTTGTTCTCCCTTCACTATATATAAGAGAATCCAATAGGCGGTGCCACAAAGTGAACAGTTTTGTTTGGTATTGAAACTATACTTGATTGTTTCTGAAGTTGAATTTTCCTTCCCCCCTTTTTTTTATTGTTCCGAATGGAGAATAAAAGAAATAAAAATAAAATAAATACGAGAAGTTATTGGCTGGAAGGGGAATTTGTTACCATAAGAATGTAAATGAGTGAAGATTGCATTTGTACGTTTAGTAGATGAATAGCTTTGAGCCAAACAACAGCGAGCGACGGGTTCATTGCATCCCATCGAGCGGTAAGTGTCAACAGTCAAACAGGTTTCCTCGCTCGCCTGAACAAAACCGGTCGAGAATGGTTAGGTGTAAGAGAGGAAAAGGGATATTCACGTAATCCTCCGTTGAGAAAATATAAGCTTATTATATGGAAAAGGCAATAAGATTCTTACACGTGACCTATATGGTAACTTTTATTTCATAATCCTTCTTACTCATATAAGATCTTTGCTTTTAAATCTTTATTGATGTTCTGATCAACTTAGTTTTGAACCATGGTACACATTGGTGCCACTTTTTCCCCTTTCCTTGTACAGTATAAAGATTGTTGGTCAGCTATTAGATAACTGTCCTCTGGAACAATTTATTTTTATTAGGAACAATTTCTGATATTTATTGTTGTATTCAAGGATTATTTAACTTACCGTCTATCGATCAGCTTACAACTTCACCAGGTAAATTGTCTCCTTTTGAATAACAAAACATTATTAGGTCCATTTAAAAATATTAAAAAATTACACATCATATAATACGTAATTTTTTGTATTTTGAAGGTGAAGTGAGAAGAAGAATAAAATAAAATAAAGAGAAAGAGAGAGCAATACTTTTCTCTAAAATGTCCCTGCTTTGTTAAATTCTTATATATAAAGCTTAATGTTCTTTTGTTTGGATGCTTGTCCCTTAACAAAACCGTTGGCATGCCATATCGCTGTCTTGGTATACTTCTAGATAACTGTAGGGGAAAGACCATATGTCCACCAATTAGAATTTTAAAATTTGGTTTCCTAAGGAGGGAGAGTGGATTCAAAATATGTCAAACGATAGAGCATCTCAGGAGCCTCTCAAGATAGGAAGATAAAACAAATTTAAAATAATTGGATGGACACATAACCCAGTGTTTTCGAAAACTGCTTGTAAGGAGGAAAGGGAGGCATTTCTTTAATATTTTAATTTCCTATTTTGCATTCAGAAAATGAGGAATATAAGAAACGGTTTCAACTTTTTAAACCAATTTTGAAATAGTTAGCACTGAAGACTCTTTGGTTTTCTAAATCTACACTTTGATTGAAATACATATTCTAAGAGGAAGGAGAAGGTATACATTTTCACGAAGGAGTACGACTGCGCAGTTCGATTTTTTTTAAAAATTCAAGGTGAGTTTTTATCAGTTCCTTTCAATTCAAATGCGCATCCTAGAGGGGTCAAAGGGTTCCAATATATTTTTCAACTTACTCTAACCTATTTTTGCTTTCGAAGAAAGGGCATTTCACTTTCTAGACTGAAGTTCGCTGTCTCCAAAGTCAAGTTGCTCCCAAATTTCTTCACGATAACGGATCAACATCAAAAACTACGTATCCTACAATATAAGACAGTCATGAGAAATGCTGATAATTTGTTTCTAAGGGATCGACTGTTACATCGCTTGTAAGTGAGTCCATAAGACATCGACACTCTTTGAACTTCCGGATGAACTATATCCAACACATGTTCTATAGACCATGTCAGAAGTGATACTCATCGTTCCTGAAGGAGAATTTGAACATTCCGAGAAACATATGGTCTGGCGTTGCTCTGTTGAAAAGTGGGCTCCGGAATTTTCTGAAGGGAAAGTAGGAACTTGATCTATAGAAGTTGCCTTATAGTAGTCACTGGTAAGGTTATCCTCAGTATAGGCCCGGGTTTGATTCCCGGAGGGAGCTCATGTGGTTCGGATTCCACGTTAATCAGTAGATCCACGTCTCATATAGCCTCGCTGCTGAACGGGACGTTAAACTCAAAATCAACTCAACTCAATTATCCTCAGTATGTAACAGCCGAGATACAGTGGTTACCCACCATCACACCTGCCGTTCGACAATGAATGCTCGCAGATTTCGCTCACTACGACAGCATCTAACATGTTTGACCATCATCGTACAAGCTGAAGAGTGGGTTCTCCGAAAATACGACCATTAGCAGCAGTCTAATGTTCACTCGCCCACTACACTTGAGTTGAGTAGTATTGTTTTTCTGGATCAATGGAAGTCCACGCAAATGTATGCTCGGTCTCAGTCCAGCGTTCAGCAGATGCCATCTAACAGTTGACACAGAAAAGTATGTTCTCTTTTCTGTAGTATTGCGAGCACCTAAGAGAGTGCACTTTTAGACTCAGACAGACAGACAGATTCCATTCCTCGTTGTATAATCGTTTGTAAGTCATCCTCTTTCGTATAAATCTTGTGAATTTTGATGTATCCCCATAAGTCCATGATGTTGCAATTTTCCCGTATAGCAATGTACGCATTCAATTCTTAGGCCTGCTATACACTATAAGATAGATCCTAGGAAATCTCTTACGATCTATCCTAGAGTCAAAATCTCAACGTGTATGGCAACAGATCCCATGTCATTTCCTGTGTTCTGAACGATCCTATGAGATTTCTCTTGTTTAGAGCACGCTCTATTTCGGAAAGAAAATTCGTAAGATTTCGATTTAAGCGACATCAGGTGAGAGAAAGTGAAACCAAAACAAATGAAAACACAAATGATGAGGTATCTTCTGATCGTGCAGGTTTACTTTAGATGTACCACTCGAAATAGTTGTTGAAAAATTGTAATTTGTCACTATTTCCTAAATGATTTGCATTGACCGACATAAAAATATCTTACATAGCATAGATAAAATCCCTGAAGGGGACCAACAAAAGCAATTGTTGATAAACTACAATTCTTTTACGATTTGCGTACAAATACGGGGTCAAGATATATATAATATAAAAACTATAGTGCAAAAAACGCAAACCAAGTTGTGCTAGGTTGTTTCTAGAAAGTACGAATGCTATTTAACCGAGTCAGAGTAGGGCTAAGCGGAGTCCCGAGCGTCAGTGAGGGGGTGCGAGCGAAGGAAGCAGGCGCGTCAGTTGATGTAGTGAAAACGAGTGCGTTTTGGCAATGATACGAGTTTGAATAGCACTTGTCATGGTATCGTGGTAGTAGCGCTCCACTCGTAAACATAAATTATAGCTTCTGTAAAAAATGCAGAAATACACCGGTGCACAGTGCGTCGAGCATATGGGAGTAATGGACAAAAATAAAACAAATCATACTGAAGCTTTTATTACATGTTTATTGTGTCGCAAGACGTTCTTTGCTCACTTAGACTGAAGCAAAGTTGTTCTTGAAGTTATCGAACTTGACAACTGTACTGATATAGAAAATAATATCCCGTTCAGGGTCGTAAAAAATAAGTTAGACATTTAAGGCCTTATGCAGAGTAGTTCTGACGCGTGATTAGTGTCAAACTAAAGAGTTCGACTAACATATGTTTCCTGCAGTAGTCAGGCCTTTAGTATGATGCTAAACATACGTCAAAACGACTCTGCATAAGGCCCTTCCTGTTTACGGCACTCGTAAACACGAACCCATACGACTCAAAGCTACATAACACTAAAATATAATGAAAAGCAGTGCATGAAATGACTGAAATAGTTATTTTTTTTTTTTAAGATCAGCCAGTACCATCACTGTCTAAGTTATCAAATTCCATAGCGACAGAATTATGAAGCTGGACAGCATTAGCAGCATCAGTTTTGAAATAACTTTCCAGATCTGTATCTGTCCTCCTTTTCTTTGCGTGAATCTGTATCTTGGAGGAGACAATAGGGTCAGAAGAAAAAACATATGCTTCATTAGATCTAAATAAGTAGTATTGAAGAGAGAAGTTATAAGATGTAGCCTAGAGTGACGGAAGACTTTGTGGAGGGCTTCTAAAGCTTCTTCCGCATAACCGACAATCCTTTAACTATTCGTCATTTCTTGGTATATTTACTTTCACTGAAGATTCTTTGGCAGCAAAGGCAAGCTCCTCTGGCGATTTAGTCGCTACAAGAGGATCTAAGCGCCTTTTCTTGGTTTTTACTGAACACACTGCGAACAGTTTACTGGTTCTACCGGGAGTAGAGCAAGCTACATCGGTCTTCACGTTGCTGTGATACCGAGCAGTTATCACTGTTGAGACATAGTTCGGAAGTGTATATGCACGATCAAACCACTCTTTATTTTTAGCTAGGAAAACCGACGAAACTCTGTGCGACATCCTCCATTTTTTTTTGCTCAAGGTCATATTAATAACTTACTAAATTTCTCTAAACTGTTGTACACATCTTCCGTGACGTCTTCAACTTTATAACGACTACAAATAGCCTGCATAATTTCCACTTTCTTCCAACTAGCACTGGTGGTTATCCATCTTTCAAAAATGTCCTTGTTTTTCATGGTGTTTTCTTTCGCAATTTCACTAACTACAGTCAATATTGCGGACACTTGCACACACACTATTGCTGAATCCAAAGGAAATCATTAAAGGAAGATATTCTTGCAGAGATCTCAAGACATGTTTAGGCTTTTTTGAGATATTCCAAATATACCAGTAAAAAATGATTACCAATCGTTCGTCGTGAAGGAAAGAATGTACCTGTGCTATAACTGCCCACTAGTGACAAAAGGTCTCAACTTTCGCTTTGGTATGAAACACCAGTGCGATCGCTGTGGACATAATGACTCAGGTCGGTCTAGTATAGTAGTTATGCATGCGAATTGTCATCTGTAAGAGTGTCATCTCGACTCGGGTCGCTCTAATATGGTAACTTTACGCGCGCCCTCTGTGGGCTGACGGGTTGTCATCAGTTTGTGGCTAGGGATTTCTGTCTTGTGAATCATTTGTACTTCATTCCGTGCTATTTGCAAGTCCGAAGAAAATTGTTTCTTTTCTCATTTTTGTCCATTGGTCGACGCACTGTGCGGTGGTGGAAAATAGTAACACCGGTCAACTTTCATATGCACTCACTTACCTAAAAGTTTCGCAGAAGGGGTCCAGAAGTAAGCAGAACATACAAAATTTACAGGAGAAATGGAAGATGCAAGTACTTAGACCTAAGACAACCTAACTAAATCTAACCTAATGAAGTTAACTAGCTTAAACTAACCTAATATTAATAGAAGTAAGCGAAATTCTATCACTTTTTGAAAATTGTGTTGGACCCATGTACTAATATAATCTAACGTAACATAACCGTAACTAACCTGAACCAACCTAAACTAAACTAATGTGAATATAAACTACCGAAATTGTAGCATTTCTTAGAAAAATAGCTGGACCCTTTCTGCTAAACATTGTCTCACCTATTTTAACCGTCGTTAAAACATTTATAATGATTTTACACTAGTAACCCTACAGTTGTAAACATAAAATACAGGTGTATTACTTTGTATTTAATTATGTTGCTTCCAAAAAATTTGTTCCTTATAAATATGTCTTTTCATTCAAAGTATTAAATTTTATTTGTAAATCTTCTAAAATGTGGTGCGCCGAAAGTATACCAGCACCCTTCTGACTTATGCTTTTTTTTTTTTTCTTTTAGAGGTATCCAATTTAACAATATAGCGGCTGATATTAATATCAATGGGATGTGCAGTGTAGTTAGCATAGTAATTCTTCAACTTTATACTTTTATTAAATAGAACTATTTGACAATGTTGATATACGTCATTCGGTCAGACAGGAAAAATCTTCACGTGTATGGCACACAAGGGTAAGATTTCCTACAAGATATGTCATAACATTTTTCCGAAGATAAATCCTAAGATATTTCCTAGGATTGATCTCGTAATGTATAGCGCGCCTTACTGTGTTCAGCTCATTCAGCAAGTTAGCAGAGTACTTTGGCCTTTTTTGAAGAAATCATTCTCACCACATTTTAAATTAAATAATTACTAAGCAGATGATTATGTGAGGATCAAGTGGAATAGCGGGTTTTTTCTCTTTCTCTTTCCACCTATTGATCATCAAGTGGAAGGATCTAAAGGTCATGTAGCTTTAAAAAAATACTGAACGGGAATATGTAGTAAGTGAGTTCTCATCACAATGTAGATAAATTTGAGGCACGATATTTAAATTATCTGTCTCTTACTTACACTAATAAATTAATAATAATAATAATAATAATAATAATAATAATAATAATAATAATAATAATAATAATAATAATAATAATAATAATCGAGAAATATGGGACCGGGACGTGTTCCGTCGCCTGAGACTCGACTGCAGTTTCATGACATAAGCTCTTGCCCGTACATGAATAACACGCTCATCTAATTACGTGTTTATGACCATAATGGCATGGAAGTGGAACACCAACTTGGGAAAACGAGAATAAACTTGAGAGGAATTAGATAATGAAATTTAATATATATATATATATATATATATATATATATATATATATATATATATATACAGGGGCGGATCCAGGATATGATCAAGGGAGGGGCTAAACCATATTTTGCCGTTTTATCCAGTGTAAAGCAGGATTAAAACCCATTTAACCAGTGTATAAATGAGCGTCAAGGGGGGGCTATAGCCCCTATATAGCCCTCCCCTTGGATTCGCCACTGTATATATATATATATATATTACGTATATTATAGATTCGCAAGAAGTTATATGAAAAGTTTTTTTTTTTTTTTTTTGTACTGAAGAGCGCTTGTGTGATAAAAAGAACTTTATTCAATGCTAATTAGGTAATCCCGGGAAATTATTTCCAGATATGATTTCGTAAATTCAGGAAAACACGAAGTTTAGGGTTGTCTTCAACCATGATTGTACTTTTGTCCTATAGATTGTCTAAGCTAGTAGCTGGTTTGAAACGCGTTCGTATCGAGTTTTCTATTAAGTAGTAATTCCGAAACAGAACTGGAAACAGTGTACAAAGTAAATCTTCAATTTTACGATAAAGACACAATAAGTTAATTTCACACAAATTTTAATTTCGTAACTAATATTTGAAGCAAATGCTACCCAGATCCTGTTCATTTTCCCACTTAAAAGTTCTAAACCAAACACTAATTTTCTTTTTATTTTCAATGGAAAGCAAGAGAGCTTAGGAAAAAGAATATTTCTAGTCCAATCCTATGTGATAACTAGATGCGTCGTTTATGCACTTCTTACCAGAGCTTTCAACAACTATGAAAAGATAGAAGGGCACAAAAGAGGGTACTACTAAAGTCCCATGCTTTTGATACTGATCTTGTTTCCAACAGGTAAGATGGGATCTTGCATCTCGAAATTTGATTAAGACACTTTACTACCAGATGCAATTTAATTATAATGTATCTTTGCAGTCATTCCTATGACCATTCTCCAGTAATGTCATGTGTAGTCCATAGTGCATTGGTTCGTATTATTGGATACCTAAAGTGCATGCAAAGAGAAAAGATTGAGTTTTCCAGCGAGGAAATTTATCACTGAATGTTTTCAAGGGAATATGACATTGAAAGAAAATCGTTCTCCCTCGAAGGAAAGACTGTTTTCTGTTGTGAAAGCAGTTCACTTCTGTAATAAATTATGATCAGAAATGTATCGCATTCCTATGATTTTGTCGTCACAAACTACAATCAGGGCTTGCTAACTTAACATAATGTGCGTTATTTTTAATTCGTTATTTGTTACCATACCTATATGATAACAAAAACTAAGACTAAATGAATAACGTTACTGCGTTAAATACCGTTTTAGCTGTTACCGACACAATTACGGTACTTATTAAAAATAACGTTATTGCCAGGCGAAGACAGCATTTCGTTATTAAGATTGGGTTAGTACTGTAATAAAGTTAATATATGGTACCGTAATAGGTCTCATAAAAATGATAACGTTAAAGACATAACTGTTTAACTTAATATCATTGCATTTAATTGCAGTAAATGTATTCGTTATTTGTTACCGTTCCTATATCCTAACAAATAACGAAACCAATTCAGTAACGTTATTGCCACGAGTATTATTTCAAATGTTACTCTCACAATTACGGTACTTATTAAAAATAACGTTATTGGCAGGAGGAGAGAGCATTTCGTTATTAAGGTTGGGTTACTGCTGCAATCAAATTAATGTATGGTAACGTAATAGGTTTCATTAAAATGATAACGTTAAAGACATAACTGTTTAACTTAATATCATTGCATTTAATTGCAGTAAATATATTCGTTATTTGTTACCGTTCGTATATCGTAACAAATAACGAAACCAATTCAGTAACGTTATTGCTATGGGTATCATTTCAAATGTTACTCTCACAATCACGGTACTTATTACAACTAACGTTATTGGCAGGCGAAGAGAGCATTTCGTTACTAACGTTGAGTTATGCTGCAGTAACGTTAAAGTATGATAACGTAATAAGTTGCAACAAAATTATAATGTTAAAGACATAACTGTTTAACTTAATATCATTGTATTTAATTGCATCAAATATATTCGTTATTTGTTACACTTCCTGTATCGTAACGAAAAACGAAACCAATTTAGTAACGTTATTGTCATAGGTATAATTTCAAACGTTACTTTCACATTTACGGTACTTATTAAAAATAACGTTATTAGCAGGCGAAGAAAGCATTTCGTTGTTGAGGTTATCGTACCAACGGTGCCGACTTTCCAAAACTTATGTGGGTGCATATCAATGGCAGGACTTGTTATGCGTTTTCAGGGGAGTCTCGATATTTTTTCATTGATTTCCTTTTAGTTAAAAGATTTTCTGAACACTGTCATAAAGGGCTGTGGTGTGATAAAATAAAACATATCGGTACTATAAGGATAAGTTGGGGCTGCCTTAACACGTCTGATTTAAACGCAAGAGAAACGGGTTCAAACCCGGGTCCAAGGTTAAGGATAAGTTACTGTAATGAATATCCTCAACATATGTAATCGTACCATTAAATGTATACTTTAAAATAACTTATATGATGCACAATGATCGCAAGAGGCAATGATATTATCAACACGTTACTACAAGAAAACACCACATTCATACATATTAAAGTGAAAAAAATCTTCATAAAAACAAATAATTTTAATGGTATTGGAGAAAGAACTGTATAAGGGTTTTGTTGTGAACATAAACTACAAAATAACTGACTTACAGTAAATGCATGCCGAAGATACCTTGCGATCGAGATCGAGATTTAAGTCGCGGTCGCTACCTCGATGTTTAGGTCGCGATGATGAAGGGCGCACATAGCGAGGAGGTCGCACCCTCGCTGTTAAGTTCTCAGTTTAAGGGAAAATATTGCTGTGACGCATGTGAAATTATTCCGTCAGTGCACAAAAATCACTGCAAAACCAGAGTTTGAAATTGAAAACACCAAACAGTTTATAAATAGGGATGGACGCGAGACGGAATATGAGAAATACCAAAGTCTCGTCTCTTGTTTCGCAAAAATATTTGAGTCTCATCTCTTGTTCATCTCTATCAATATTCTAAATCAAAGACTTTTACATTTTATTCAATTTTCTGTGAAGAAAATGTCCTCTTTCAGCACTCAGGCGAGAAGTCCTTTCCCAGTAAAATTTAATAAATAAATAAATCAGGTATGTCTTCAGATTTTGGGGTGGAGGTGGTATTAACCCTCTCCGGGCTAATGATTCCAAATGGCATCATAATTTATTACAATTTTCTGTGTACATACTGAACGCCCAATGCAAAAGCTTGGGATCAGTAATGTTTCTTTAAGCTTTCAATTGTGTGTTGGCAACATTGGTTGGAGCAAACAAAATAATATCGGGCAGGGTTATCTGATTGGTTTATGGAAGACTGCATCGTACACACGTGCCCTCATGCACGGGTGTTTTGTTATTGTTCTTGAAGGTAAGTGTCAGCTTATATTTGTTGTTTTGTACAGTGGTATTTATTTTAAGATAACGTTTGTTATTTTAATATTAGAAATGAGTGCTTAAAAACTCATTTATAATATATAATATGAGTGTAAATATTGATGATTCCATTTGGCATCATCGGTCATATTATAGGGATTAAAAATCTATAATCAAACAAAAATGATACGTATTTTTTCTGCCAATATTTAGGAGACGAATTCCGTAAGAAATGTTTGCTTAGAAACGAGGTGTTAAGCTTCCTGTTCAGTGTAGTTCCAGGCCCGTATCCACGGGGGGTCTAGGGGGGCCGGGCCCCCTAAATTTTTGCTGGCCCCCTCTTAAAATGTTCGCAGTAGGCTAGCAAATGAACTATAATATAGTGATGGACTATAGTATGGTTGGATCTGGCCCCCCTAACTTCTAACCCCCCCTAAATTTTGGGGCTGGCTACCGCGCTGTGTAGTTCTATTAAATTTCTCTCACGAAAGAACTAAAAGAAGTCAGTTTGGTCTTCTGTATACATAACGGTAGCATATAAAGGAAGGTACTTTGAAACTTCTTTGAGTACGTTTCGTAAAGTAGACCCTTTTGTACTAATTGAACTGTGAAATTTAGTTGAGTTGAATTGATTTTAGTTTAGCGTTGATTTTAGTTCAGCAGCGAGGCTATATGATACGTGGACCTACTGATTAACGTAGAATCCGAATCACATGAGCTCCCGCCGGGAATCTGTGAAATTTAGCCTGCAGATACTTAATGCAAAGCCCTATGAAGTAATATATACATATTTTAGGTTTTCCAATTTCCATTTTCACCTTGTAATTGGGTTGTGAGTAACAGGGGCGTATTTAGTAGATGACTCTGGTGGTCGGGTCACTTCATAAATTTAGCGTTATGCAAAGAAGTATAATGTTATATTTAATTGTAGGTACTTAACATATAATTCATACTCAAACGCAGCTTGGATGTCCTTTCGCAAAATCCCGTGGGCATAAGCCAAAGTTGCTAAAGGCTTTAAAATTCAATTTTTTAATAAAAATAGTTATTTAGAATTATGATATTCTTGCAATAGAGCAATTGTCAAGTTTTTAGAAGCTCTCGTTTGTCACTGGTTTCTCTAACTTTCTTCATACAAGTTGGCCAAGATATTGATGTAAAACTTGTTACTGCTTTGCATACATTTATGTGTTCAGTTTTCTGAAACATATTTGCCATATATTTATGACGTTCGGTTTACTTTCCATTGCAGATGATTCGCGGGCAGCAGTTACTGGGAGATAATCAGATAATAGTTCTGTTGGGAGGTGATTTATCTGATGCTGAACTTGAAGACTCATCTGATAAAGAGACCACCGTAGAGAAAGAAGTAGGGCAACCTGATTCAAGTTCCTCTTTAGTCATACCAGGAATAGAAGTATAGAGATACCAAACATTGAAGAGGATGACGTTGATGACATTCCCTTAGCAACAAGATTGAGATCGGAAGGCCTCCAGAAATTTCTCATATTGACGTGCACACTCCAGACATACCAAATGATACCAGAAGATACGTTCGGTGGCGAGTGAAAGAGATTGATGAGGTCGACTCACATTGTAATGTAACTTTTTCGGATCCTCCTGAAAATTTAACGCCGTTCGAATATTTCAAGATGATGTTAAGTGACGATATCGTAGAAAATTTGTAGAACAGTCAAATTTATACTCTACTCAAAAAACTGGTAGCTTATTTAACACAAACTCTGCCGAAATGGAGCAGTATTTAGGTGTTCACATAATGGCGGGTAATGTGAAGATGCCAAGTTACCGTATGTATTGGGCAGGTGGCACAATATTTCCTCCTATTCCTAATGTTATGTCGCGAAATAATTTTGACAAACTTCGAAATTATTTACTGACCAAAACTATAAAATATTTACTGACAATTGGTTTACGTCATATGAGTTGATTTCCACTCTAAAGAGTGTGGGAATATTAGCTGTGCGAACTGTACGAGTTTCCAGGCTTCCAGGATGCGTGCTGAAAACAGATGCGCAGTTGAAAAGAATGAGTCGTGGGTCAGATGACTATAGAACTGAAATTGAAAGAAATACAATTGCGCTGAAATGGTACGTTAACAAATCTGTGAATCTAGCGTCTTCTTATGTGGGAAGAAATCAATCAGATACTGTGAAACGATGGTCAGTAGCACAAAACCAACACATTCAAGTCTCCAGGCCAGCCATTGTACGAGAATACAACTGTTTCATGGGAGAAGTAGACTTACATGATATGTTGGTTGCGCTTTATGAAAGTAATATAGGTGAGAAGCGATTCTGTTTGCAAATAGAAACATGTGCGTAGTAAACGCTTGGCTACTCTACCGTCGACACTCTAATCAGCAGAAAATTAAAAAGTATAATCTGTCACTCCTAAAATTTCGTTCAGAAATTGCACATGGTCTCCTTCAAGCAGGCAAGTCAGTGCTGCGTAAAATAGGTCGACCATCAGAGGACAGCCCAGAGTCAGTTCCAAGATCACGTCGCCAACGCCCACGGATTGTGTTAGATATGAAAAGTGAGTCACTGGCCAGTTCGCATAGAGAAAAAGCAGCGATGTAAGCTTTGTATAAAAGCATATTCTAGGATAAAGTGCATGAAGTGTGACAAAGCATTCTGTCTCACAAAAGACAAAATCTGCTTTTATAACTACCATGTAAAATAATCTAGGATGCTTTTGTCAAAAGCAGTAACACGCTCACAATAATCATACTTAGGGATAGCTTTGTCAGTTGAATATTCAAATATGTTATGGGTTCTAAAGCGATTTGATGTACCATGTTACAAGCAATAATGTAGTCTCCTATATTTTCTTATTCCACATACAATAATATAGTCTGCTGTGTTTTCTGTAGTTCATTTATGATTTCTGATTTTGTTTCTGTAAAGTCAATACTTTCAACTTTGTGTTATTGTTCATGATATCTAATTTTAATAACAGTATGATCGTTTACTAATATCATATGTAGTAAAGTAATTCTTTTACATTTCGAATCTAAAAATAAAAAATATCACTTTTCAAAAAGATCTAGATTAGCCCAATGATGCCATATGTTATCATCATGTAGATTGTAAGCGTAACATGAGTTGTGCCCAATGATGCCATATGTACTCACAACGTATTTTGATAGTAAAGTCTGAAAAAAATTTGAAATCGGTATTTTTGTAACCAACAGCCTCATTTTGAACAGAATTGAGATAAAAATATTTTTTCTAGGACATAGATTTAATTTGGGCTGGAAAGGGTTAACTGCAGCAAATGAAATTTCAGCACTGCAATTCCATTATTCGACGTTTCCTCCCTATGGATACGTGCCTGTCTTTACAGGTATTTCTTTGCCTTACGCCAATAACGAATTTAGAAGAAACCCTTTTTATTCATCTCGGAATTGGGGGAGGGCGTGGAGTTTTTAAGCATAGATATTATTTACAATAGCTTCTTAGCAACTGAAATGGGAATGTCAGATAAGTTATTTATTTGAGAACTAGCAGCGTTCACCCCGCTTCGCTGCGGTCACCCCGGAACGCAATAAACTTTGTTACTTAGATAATTTTTACTTTTTCGCTTTCAAGTGATATGATAAAAACCATAGAAGATTGCAGTAAATCTTAACATTATATCGCCTGTCATTTATGTTAACCCGCCCCGCTTCGCTGCGGTCATCCCGGTGCTGGCATATTGTAAAAGTGTCTGTAAAAATAAGCAAATCAATTAAAAAATTTTAAACAGAAGATTCAAGCTATTTTCCGCTGTATATCGCCTGTCATTTATGTTAACCCGCCGAGTGACACGGTCATGCGGGTTGCATATAAATACGTTTATTTTTACCTATGATGAACTAACAAAGGATTTGTGGACACCTGAATGGTCAATTATCTCAAGACACTGGTAATTAAAAATTAAAGTGATATGATAAAAACCATCTAGGGTCCAAATCCTAATAACCCCCCAAAAATGAAAGAAATTGGTTCAGCCGTATTAGCGTGATGAGCGGACAAAGGATTGTACGTTCTCTTTTATATATATAGATTATACTGTAGGTTATTATTATATAAGGCACTATATACGTTTAACCCCTTCGGGATCCTATGGTACAATTTGTACCATATGCACTTTTCATGGTACATTGCGTTATTTCTCTTCTATTTGAGCTTTTTCGTCCGGGTTCTTTTTTTTTCCAAGTCCAGAGGTCTTGCAGAAGACATTACGTATGGTTTCAGACCGTCCTGCGTCCAGACATAGGAGGTGATGACGTCATAAGTCAAAAATTTATTTTCTCATTTTCTAAGCGTATGTTCAATATTTTTTGGCGGGCTTATTTTTCTACGTAGAAGATTGAAATTTTGCACAAACATTCAGTCCACTGAGCAGAATTTACCAGATTTTTAGTTCCGATGTCAGTGCTAAAGCAGGGGGGGAACCAGAGGGGTAAAGGGGTGAAAAAAGGGATTTTTACCCCAAAAATCCCGTTTTTCGTCATTTTCCCGCCTTACATACACGATAGGACCACGTGAGTCATACCGTCTGAAAGGCAGTTCCATTCTGAAAAGAACGACGGTTGAATTATTATCCTAGGGTAATTAGGGATGTCTCAGGGAATTTTTCTATATAGGGTAATATGGGGCATTGTCGGTGTATATATTTTTTGGCGGACTTATTTTTGAACGTAGAAGACTGAAATTTTGCACAAGCATTCAGTCCACGGAGTAGTATTTACCAGATTTTTTGTTCCGATGTCAGTCCTAAAACAGGGGGGAACCAGAGGGGGAAAAAGGTAAAAATAGAGATTTTTTACCCCAAAAATCCCGTTTTTCGTCATTTTCCCGCCTTACATACATGATAGGACCACGTGAGTCATACCGTCTGAAAGGCAGTTCCATTCTTAAGAGAACGACGGTCGAATTATTATTCTAGGGTAATTAGGGCCGTCTCAGTGAATTTTTATCCAAATATAGTACTTCTGTATAGGGTAAAAGTGGGGCATGGTAGGGAATTTTTTTCTGGCGGGCCTATTTCTTCACGTAGAAGATTGAAATTTTGGACAAACATTCAGTCCACTGAGTAGTATTTACCAGAAGTTTTTTTTTCCGATTTCTGCGTAAAAACAGGGGGGTCCAGAGGGGCAAAAGTTGAAAAAACGGAAAATTTGCCCCAAAAAATCCCTTTTTTCAGGAATTTCCCGCCTTAGATACATGATGGAGACATATGAATGGTACCGCCTGAAAGACAGTTCTATTCTGAAGAGAATGATTGGCGGATTATAGTCCTAGGGTAATTAGGGATGTCTCAGGAATATTTTTCCTGAGATCATAGTGTTTTATGGTACTTTGGGGCATTGTGGGAATTTTTGATAAAAATTCTCCCGCCCTTACTATTCAAGATAGAAACTTGAAATTTGGCACACACATTCAGTATACCAAGTACTATTTATCAGATTTTTTTGATGGCTACGATCACACAGGGGGGTCCAGGGGGGGCCAAAGTTCGAGAAAAAAAATTTCCCTCCGAAATTTTCACTTTGACATTTTTCCCCGCTTCTGGTATATGGTATGAACATGCAAGTGGTACCATTCGAAAGCCAGCTCTATTCTGAAGAGAATGAGGTTTGAACCATGATCCTAGGATAAATAGAGGATACAGTAGCTGCTTGACTGAAAGTCTAAAAAATAGCCCAAAAAGCCAGGATCCGGAAAGGGTTAATACTCGAAATGGGGGCGGCGTGGAGTTTTTAAGCATAGATATGATTAACAGTAGCTTCTTTTTTTCTTTAAAAATTCTACAATTTATGGACTTCAGTCCGAAAACCCCCTCCCTGTGACCGCCACTGCCTTGTATAATAATAAGCTACAATATAATTCTCAAATAAATAACTTATCTGACATTCCCATTTCAGTTGCTATTTTCTTCCATTCTGTATTTAAAACGTGCCTATTATGAAGTTGTTTGTATTTTTTATTCCATATTGCTGGAACATTATTAGTTCTATTAATATATCTTTCATAGGTCCAATCCTACCATCTTCTGATACCTGTCTGATATAAATATCCTCCTGACATTTTTCCGATAAGTGTTTTACACTGTCCTGATAACAATCAGGTGGTTGATAAACCCTATCGGCTGGTTGGTACTTTGACAGGAAGTTCAATTGCCTGTTAACAGCTATCAGCTACTTGTTAGTAGTCGTGTAGTGAATCATGGACGAAATCGAAGAATTGTTGATGTTGTCCGAGGACGATGAGGAGATTGTTCGATATATAGCGAAGCCTAGAAGACCATTTTAGCTCGAATATATGCCAATTTATAACGATAAGTAGTACCCGTTGGCTACAAGTGCCCGCACATAAGTGCCATGTAATTTGTATAGTTAGAAGATGAAGAAATATATTCTATATAAAATATAGAATTTAATTATTGAAATTGAATGATCTATAAAATAATATCTAAATTATTAATCTAATTTACATATTTTTAGAGGTGGAATATCAAATAAATGAATTAATTAAAAGCTCAGATTATGTTATTACGTGTAGTCAGTGGCGGCGATTGGATGTTAAAAGTGGGGGGCAAGACATCATCTGAATATTTATATATCAATGTTAGTTTCCCTGGTTGATGCTAACTTTTTTTGACGAAAGGTTGCATAACTAATAGGATACTATCTTTTTCAGTTAAAATACCGTATATCGTACTTCACATTTTATTAAGGAAATTGACAAAAGCAACGCAAGTAGATACTAGTCTTTGTACAGTCACGAAAGACAGTATTCTTCAGGTGACTAAATTTCTTTTCCTAATAACTCACAATAAATTAACCTATTAGAGTACTGACTTTGGCAAGCTGTCAAGTTATAACTATTCTAAGGATAACAACAAAAAGATCCAAATTAATTCATTTGTTCCCGAGTTATTGGCAAAAGAAAATTTGTTAACTGTCAAATATTTTATTTTCCGTGTGTACTCTTAAACAACGAAGATGTAAGAAGAGATTTGATTTCTTGCTTATGAACACCTTAAAATTCTGTCTGGAAAATTGTGTGATCAGATTATTTAGTAACAAATTTGCAAAACAAATAAATAGAAAGGATAATATTAATCATAGTAATGAATAACGAGGTTTGTTTCGCAAAAGTTATATTGAACTTGGGATTAATGAACAGTTTATAATTTTAATTAAACACATGCTATTAAATGTATGTTATTACTCTTTGAAAGACAGTAAATATTACAAGCATATGACACGACATTTAAAGAAGTACTTTTGCAGCTTCCCGAAACATGTTAAAATGAAAATGAAATCTTTCAGTTTTACGTCCCACAGTTATACCGGCCAGGCTAAAGGAGACGGTGATGAAAAGAAATGAATGAAATGGTCGATTGAAGAAAGTGGGAGGAAACGGAAGAGAAAACTCACGCAGGCGGAGTTTGTCCATCACAAAGTTCAATTGGCTTGAACGGAGATCGAAATAAGGATCCCACACACCGAAGATGAACGCTCTACTACTGAGCCACCGCGGCCCTTCCGAAACATATTCGTTGCTATTAGGTGCAGTTTTCACTTTCTTGGGATACATCAAAACTCAACAATACTTAAAATCACTCCATACTGCAGTTATACAAAATAATCCTAAAACCTAGAATTATGTTTAATTCACTAAATTTAATTATATATGCACTCGTACACCCCTAAACACACCACTTCACTCGTATTTACACTGCAAAACAATGGAAAAGGTAGAAGTTGCTTCTTATGATTCTGTTTTTAATCAATATTCCTTACTATTAGAAAGAAGAAAAGACATTTTAGGTATTGTCAATTTTTGTTCATTTAAAGAATAAATTTATAAGAGATGTTTTTCTGTGTGTGCACGTGTGTGTGTGAAATGTTATCTCAATTAGTTTCAAAGCGGCTGACTTAACATATCGAGCCCTTGTAAGAAGAAACTAAAGTACACTGGAATTGCGCTCCAATACATTAATTTTTGTGCCATTATCCGTGGCAATCACAATGCAGTTCTTGTAGCTTCCTTAATTCCACGGGGAGACAATCAATACGTACTCACACAACAGCAGATATTATATGGCATCATTTTTTCCTATGAACCAGTAATACATACAATAACTTTACATTTCCAAATGAAACTAGATATATACATTAATGGGTCACTTCAAAAAAGTGGGGGGGCAACTGCCCCCCTTTGCCCCCCTAATCGCCGCCCATGCGTGTAGTATTATAAAATGGAGTGTAATATATAACGAAATTAACGTTATATATTTTAGTAATGCTTCTTAGGTTGTAAGGACGAACAGCAATATTTCTATGTATATAGTACCAATGCATATGTAAGTGTAGCCTAAAAAGTGTTTATTACTTAAGTTTGTGTTTGCCTTTACGATAGTGTACCCCTGGACAATAACGTGCATAAGGAAAAAATACCGGTACTCATTTCTGTTTCCCATGTTTTCAATAGGATAATTTAAACAAGCATACTGAAAACGCACTTGACGTTTCAATTGTTTTCTGTATGAGCAACAGAAAACCAACCAATCAAATGGTCCGTTAAAACCTTGATTCGGGTTAACTATCTGACAGAGTATATATCAGGCACAGTATATTGTAGAACGAACCACGGGTTAAAGTAACTGACAACTTCCTGATATCTAATTTGACTGATAGTAATCAGAAAGAATATAAGGATATTGTAGGACTGGCCCTAATCAAATATAATAGTGCAGCAAAACCTTGAGCATAGACACACTCAATCCGCTACAGACGAACTTCTAAACAAATGAAGACTTTATTCCGTGCAGCGCTTCAGGGAGAACCAATGAAAATACGAGCCACAGTAATGCTTCCGCTGAACATCGATGTCAAAACAAACTCAGTTGTTCATCATCGCGACCACTAATTCACCCTCGCGGTCGACCTCTAGGTCGTCATGTAGCGTACGTCATCGGCATGCGCTTACCCATTTGAATCCATGTTTATGTGCTAGTATCGAGGGTGCAACCGCGACTTAAACCTCGACGTCGATCGCAAGGTTTCTTCGGCATGTCCTGCCCTTAAGTGTGCTGTTTGGTTGCCTTTGCACAAACACATTTGAAACAAACAATTATGTTTTAGAGGTTAGAAATTTTAACTTCCATCTCAATATTTTAATTGCTTATTATTTTTTGGTAATGGCAATCAAGTGAGAACTGTTTATTTTATTTTATTTCTATCAAATTAAAAATCTCGTGGCTGCGGCTCGCCCATAAGATTATTTGTGTGGGTGCTAGAGCCTCGGAGCACACACGTAGTCGGCGCACATGTATCGTACAGTTGCAATAACTTATTGAATGCTAACTTAATAGATTGGATGATAATTTAAAAGACAGAACTTTTAAAAGTAATATAATTTCATTAAAATATACGTTATTACCATTTCCATTTGTATAAAAAATAATGTTATTGACAGAAAAAAACAGCATTTCGTTACTACGATTAAGAATCAGTTGCGTACAGTTGTATTAATGTTATTGAATATTAGTGTGGTAAGTCGTAAAGAAGAAGACTTGCTAAAAAGAAAATGAAAATAAAATATTTGAATTTTACGTCCCATACTTATGCCGGATAGGATAAAGTGCATGACGATGGTAAGAATAAATGAAGTGATTGAAGAAAGTGGGAAGAGACGTGATAACCCTAAGAAAAACCACACACATTGTGTTTGTCCTCCATAAAGCCACTTGGCGCAAGCTAGCATCGAACCGGAAACCCCACGTTGCATTGGTGAACGCTCTACGACTGAACTACCGCGGCCTCATTCCTTTTTCATGCACGACTAATATCCTTTATGTAATTAAAGAAAAGTATATTAAAACTTAACCAATATCCAATATTTGTTAAATTTACGAATACGTTCTCCCAAAGGGACAGAGTATTGGAATTCCATCCATAGACGCTTCAGAAAATGTTAAGCACGGAAATTGAAGAAATTTTGATGAATTATTATCCTAACTCGTAAATGTTACAGGAAAGTGAACTATTTCAATTTTGAATCCAAACGATTAAATTATAAACAGCGTTTTACTTCTTCTGGGCACTTGTCTTTTGTGCGGGACGCCTGGGGTTGATTTCCGCCATGAGCTCATGTGATTTGGATCCTACGTAGGACACATCACACAAAGTTTTGACAGTGAAAATTACATTAAACTCCAGACATGTAAGCTTGTTTTAATCACTCTTCAACGTCATATTTTCCATTGTTTATGATTGGTTAATTGATTGGTCTGGAGTTTACCCGTATTAAGCACTGAAGCTATGTGAGACGTGGGTCTATAGCTTACGTAGAATTATGGGGACTTGATTTTCTGCCAGGAATCAAATCCTGCTCTCCCACACCAAAGGTTTGTACAGTAATCATATAGCCACGAAAATATGAAGTGTAGTACTTTAAAATTTGTGCCTGCTTACGATGGAGGGCGTTTATTTTTAAACAATAGCATAAAAAATAATAGAAAAAAACAAAGCACTCGGACTTCAGATCCATCAATTGCAACAGCACTATGAAACCTTTCAAGTAAAGTTATCTTCCAGTGTAGTTTACCAACAACAGTTCATCCAATGAATTTACGTTTATGTGAAAAAATATGAAACATTTTGGTTCACTGCTATTTCAATTCTATAAATATAGATGTGAAGGTCTTTCAGGCAGGTGAAGCTTACGTAAGGATTACTCCAGTAACGCCTCATTTTCTTCTTCATAACTAACTGACTTGACGAATTCTGTGGCCTATGGAACCCGGAGATTCGAAGCCGTATTCAAAAAAGCTCTTCATTGAGTTCTGTCTTTAGCCAATTGTCATTTGTACTCCTATTTCTGTGAGATCCATCTTAATTTTGTCCTTCCACATACGCCTAGGTCTTCCTAATGGTCTTTTCCTGATTTGCTTTCCAATTAATATCTTTAAAGTGGTTCTACTTTCTTCCATTCTCGCTACATGACCTGCCCACCTGAACTTCCTAGCCTTAATGACTCTAACAATGTTAGGTAAATGGTATAAATTATGTTAATCGTTATGAAGTTTCCGCCATTCACCATTTTCATCCCTCTTGGTCCGAATATTCGCCACAGGATTTTATTTTCGAATACTTTCAGTCTGCGTTCTTTCCTCACAGTAATTGAGCAAGTTTTGCAACCATACAGTCCAAGAGGCATAATAACTGTTTTATATATTTTAAGCTTCAACTTGTTTTTCTTTTTAGAGAATTCACGAAGACAAAAGAGTTTGGACTGAATTCAATGCTTTCAATCGACATTTAACTTCTTCACGGATATGATTCTGGTCTGATAATGTGGATCCTAGATATTTGAAAAGGTCTACTATGTCGAAAGTATTGTTTGATATTTTAACGTATCCATTACTTGAGTATTGTGATCACGGTGCATTTTCATGTA
The DNA here is from genome assembly GCF_964235325.1 of Thermobia domestica. Lineage (NCBI taxonomy): Eukaryota > Metazoa > Arthropoda > Insecta > Zygentoma > Lepismatidae > Thermobia > Thermobia domestica. The sequence continues at coordinate 203,825,567 of NC_137454.1, forward strand.
TTTAGTTTTATTCTGTATTTACTTCTAAGCCCATATCCCTGCAGGCATTTAATAAAACCTCTGCATGTCTTTCAATTGTCCTCACATCATCTCCTATCAGTTTGACGTGATCAGCATAAGTCATAACCTGCTGAATGCCATTAAGCTCTAAGGCCTTGTTGCTATATTTAATTTTCCTTATAGCATATTCCAGAACAAATTTGAATAATAATTGTTTTAGTCCCTCTCTCATTATTTCCTCCCTCTCTCAGTGCATCTCATTGTTTTAGTCCCTTCTGTATGTGAAAGATCATGGCAAAATATTTTCCTACCCGGACTTTTCTTTGAGTTTTATTTAAACCTATCTTTACTAATCTAATTAGCTATTTTGGTATATGCCGAGTTCGGTAAGAATATTGTACAATATTTCCCAAGTCGTAGGCCTATCTAAAATCAATAAACTGATGTACCCGAGTGTTGTATTCCCATTGCTTTTCGAACATAAAGAAATGGAAATTAATTCCTTTTCTTCTTTACAAAGTTATAAACTAACTATGCGAAAGCAACTAGTTTCCTGTGAAATTCGATCTTGAATGCGTATCCATTAGGGATGGCCAGATCCGGATCCGAGATTTCGGATCTTGGATCCGGATCCGAAAATCCGAATCTTGGATCCGGATCCGAAAATCAGGATCTTGGATCCGGATCCGTAATTTCGGATCTTGGATCCGGACCCGAAAAAACGGATCTTAGATCCGGATTCGAAAATCAGGATCTTGGATCCGGATCCGAAATTTCGGATCTTGGATCCGGATTCGGGAAACCGAATCTTGGTTCCGGATCCGAAAATCCGGATCCGAAATTTTGGATCTTGGATCCGGACCTGAAAAACCGGATCTTGGATTCGGATTCGAAACTCCGTGTCAGAAAATTCGGGTGTTCCGAATCAGCAAAATTTTCGAAATTATTGACAAAGTGATTTTCATTCCTATGCTTAAAATAAGATTTTAAGACACTTTTGGTATCTGATCGTGTGACAGCCTTGCGTTCTCTTCATTCTGTTGATATTTGGTTTTCGTGCCTTAATATGTCACAATTACTCCAAATTTGATTGAGTAAAACTGTCGAGTTAGGTGAGAGCAATCTCACTGTCAGATTCGATTCTAGTGGAAATACTTGACCGAAAAGGTAGTAAATCTTTTTTAAAGCGGTCGTCCTCATGGAAATTTGTCCTTTGTTTTCTGTAACACTAGTCAAATGCTGGGATGAAACCTTAGTCTCAAGCCCAAGCTTCTTCATTAGACTCAGGCTGCTTACTTTTCTCATTCTTTCTGAGTTATTGTGGTCACTGAATGAGGCCATTTCCTGGTCGTGATGGGCTAGGCCATTGCTAATAGAACAGCCCATAAAATATAGATCAAATCAAATTAAGGAGCAACTACCTTTTCTTGCTCTTGATGAGCTTTTTTTTCTTTCTTTAAAAATACGTTTCTCTGTGACCGTACCACTCCAGTTAGAATTAAGAATTGTAGTAGAGATGAAGTTCTAAATGGCAATTAATGTATCAAAATCAATGTATTAATGTACTGTATGTGTATACAAAATACCATATGGAGCCTCGAGCAGTAACATGTATCTTTGTAATTAGTAATCCACTACTATTAACTCTGCATAGGTTGTATAAGGAGCTATATCATTCATGTAAACACACAGGCGGATGCAGGGAGAGGGCGAAAAGTCGGAGGGTGGTGGCTCAGTGGTAGAGCATTCACCTCCGGTGCTTGGGGTCCCTGGTTCGATCCCAGCTCGCGCCGTGTGGACTTTGTGGTGGACAAACACCGTGCTCGTGGGTTTTCTCTTGGTTTTCCGTTTCCTCCCACTTTCTTCATTTCATTTATTTCTCATAATCACCGTCTCCTTTAGCCTAACCGGCATAGACGTAGAACTCAAGGATTTCATTTCATAACGAATTTTTGTTCAAATAAGAAGTTTCATTTCTCTAACATTCCAGGATTCCGAGATATAAAAGTCTTTTCTCCCCGCCCCTTTTCTTCCCCTCTAAGACATACATAAAAAAACGCTTAAGTACATACCTAATTATTTCAAATGTAAAGTCCAAATACCAAATTCTATGCTCCTAACCTTCAGAGGTTCCCAGATGTCGACATGTTATTATAAAAATTACAATCCCCACCCTCTTTCCTTTCCATCTCTTTTCTTTTCCTTTTTACTAAAACGTCAAAAAACACTGAAGCACATGTCAAATTATTTTCAATGAGAAATGCAAATACCAAATTTCAAGTCTCTAACCTTAAAAGATTGAACATATTAATACAATAATTGTAATCCCCACTTAATTTTCTTCTTGCCCTTTTTATTCCCTTCTGGGCCACATATATAAAAAAACGTTGAAACACGTATCTAATTATTTTAAGTGAGAAGTCCAAATACCAAATTCCATGTTTCTAATCCTTTAAGTTTCCGAGATATAGGCATATTATTATACTAATTGCAATAATTGCAATTACCACCCCTTCTTTTACTTTCTACATCTTTCCTGCCCCTTCTAATTTAAATATCAAAAAACACTTAAACAAGTATCAAATTATTTTCACACAGAAACCCAAATACCAAATTTGAAGTATCTAACGTCAAGAATCATCAATATTTTCCACCCCATTTCCCCCCTTCCTCGTCGAATTTCCCAAAGTCTTTCCTTAGTGGTATCCTACGTCACAAAGCCTATAAACTGTCCAAATTTCAAGTTTGTAGCTTAAGCGATTTGGCCTGTACGGTGATCTATCACTCACTCACTCAGTCACTCAGGACTTTGCCCTTTATATAGAGAGAGATTTAAGATTTTATGGGAAAGCCATGGATTTTGTCCTAAGGCCGCCAGTGTCTTAGAAATGTAATAGCTTTGCTATAAACTTTAAGCAATCATCTGACTGATCCGCGTCTATATGTATTATGTAAAATACCGCTTATGATATTTATTTTGCTCGTAATAAAAAAAATAGAAATGATGACGAAAATTCAGACATCCATGATTTTAACGTAATGCTGCAGGAGTTTAGATCATTGAATTAATCATAAGAGCCGACTGTATAAGATAGACTACATTAAATTCCAATGTGGTACAAAGAAAATATGCAACATTACTATGCAGTTTTTCAACGTTATAACTCAGTCTGAAAATATTATCATAGGTCTCACAAACAATCGAATTTTAATCCTAACTCGATTAATATAAGGCAGATCTATACAACTACTGACTTGAGATGAAAGTGGCATACTTGTAGTACGTTTAAAGATATACTAAAGACTAAATGATGGGGTGTGCGCAACAGTGGTCTAATCCCGAAAAATGTGAAAATGAGATTTTGATGTAATCTTTTGTCATTTAAATTGAATTGTCTTCCCACAGAGTTAGATAAAATTCACCTAGTAAATTTTATACATATGGATATTTTAGTTCTGGGTCTCAATCTAAGGCCTAAAATATTCAAAACAGGAGTCGAAATCTGAACTTCGAAATTTCGGGTGTGGATCCAGGAACCGGATATCCGGATCCAAGATCCAAAACTTCGGATCCGGATCCAAGATCCGGATATCCTGATCCGGATCCAAGATCCGAAATTCTGGATCCTTATCCAAGATCCGGATATCCTGATCCGGATTTAAGATCCGAAATTCCGGATCCGGATCCAAGATCCGAAATTTCGGATCCGGATCCGAGATCCGGATCTTATACAATCCGGATATTCGAGATCCGGATTCGTCTGGCCATCACTAGCTATCCATAGATTTGTTTCTGCTGCCAATAATGCCAACTGTCACTGCAATGCCTACACGACCTCGCATCAACAACACAGGAAATAGTCGCGGATTGATCGTGCGACACTTATTGCCCGTGTTCATCGGGGCTACAGGTACACGGTCAGTTCCGCATTTAGAACCTCGGCGACCCCTTCCCCCAACAAATATGCTGGCACCCACCCCCTTCCTTTGATTCCAAATTAATTGAAGGGGCGTGGAGACCATTCCTGGTATAGGAAAAGAAGCGTGTTGTATCGTTACTGAGTAGATGCGGGGTGCTTCTTTGTTAATGTAGATGACTGTTTTTGTATTTATTACAACATAGATTTGAAGGGCACTGGCTTCTATCTAACGTAAAAGATCCTTAATTTGCTCTTTTTTAAGTTTGTAATTCAAAGTGTTTTGGAAAAGGTTATAACTACTAAATTTCACGCCCTTAAAAGAGTTTGCGCTCTAGACACGAACTTATTTGGCCTAATGGGAATTGCGGCCCTGTATATAATGCTATATTTATTGATAAATTTTATTGCAGAACAATATCACGAAGTAAATCAAGGGAAAACGAAATACTGTAGACCTTAAAGTCATGAAGAATGCTATTCAAACAGTTTCATATCACCTGATACAAAACATACATATCTAAAAGATAGTCATGCAAAAAGTAATGCAAAATTTGCAATAAGATGTGTAATGTAAAATGTTTACAAAAAGCCGAATTTATTGTTTCTTTTCTTATAATTCCGCCTACATGAAGTGAGTGATCCAAGGTACATTATGTTGTGATCACTGGTACAGCCACTTCCTTAAGACCCTGGACCTAAGAAAGAAACATTTCTCCATTCTAACGGTAATATGAATCTCTATTATTTTGAGCGTGTTGTTTAATATCATATATTAATGGCATTGGAACTCTTTGCGTCTATAATGTATTATCTAAACACTTACTGGATGTGAGATCGGTTGGTTGAACTAGTGTCTTGCGTCCATTTCGTATCAGAAGCTACACTATGTGATCAAAAGTATCCGGACACCCCGAAAAACATACGTTTTTATATTAGGTGCATTGTGCTGCTACCTACTGCCATGTAGTCATTATCAGCGACCTCAGTAGTCATTAGACATCGTGAGAAAGCAGAATGGGCGCTCCGCGGAACTCACGGACTTCGAACGTGGTCAGGTGATTGGGTGTCACTTGTGTCAGAAGTCTGCATGCGAGATTTCCACACTCCTAAACATCCCTAGGTCCACTGTGTCTGATGTGATAGTGAAGCGGAAACGTGAAGGGACACGTACAGCACAAAAGCGTACAGGCGGACCTCGTCTGTTGACTGACACAGACCGCCAACAGTTGAAGAGGGTCGTAAAGTGTAATAGGCAGACATCTATCCAGACCATCACACAGGAATTCCAAACTGCATCAGGATCCACTCCAAGTACTATGACAGTTAGGCGTGAGGTGAAAAAACTTGTATTTCATGGTCGAGGGCTGCTCATAAGCCACACACATCACGCAGGTAAATGCCAAACGACGCCTCGTTTGGTGTAAGGGGCGTAAACATTGGACAATTGAACAGTGGAAAAACGTTGTGTGGAGTGACGAATCACGGTACACAATGTGGCGATCTGATGGCAGTGTCTGGGTATGGTGAATGCCCGGTGAACGTCATCTGTCAGCGTGTGTAGTGCCAACAGTAAAATTCTGAGGTGGTGGTGTTATGGTGTGGTCGTGTTTTTCTTGGAGGAGGCTTGCACTCCTCGTTGTTTTGCGTGGCACTTTCACAGTGCAAGCCTACATTGATGTTTTAAGCACCTTCTTGCTTCCCACTGTTGAAGAGAAATTCTGGGGTGGCGATTGCATCTTTGAACACTATCGAGCACCTGTTCATACTGCACGGCCTGTGGCGGAGTGGTTACACGGCCGTAACATTCCTGTAATGGACTGGCCTGCACAGAGTCCTGTCTTAAATCCTATAGAACACCTTTGGAATGTTTTGGAAGCCGACTTCGTGCCAGGCCTCACCGACCTACATCGATACCTCTCCTCAGTTCAGCACTCCGTAAAGAATGGGCTGCCATTCCCCAAGAAACCTTCCAGCACCTGATTGAAAGTATGCCTGCGAGAGTGGAAGCCGTAATCAAGGCTAAGGGTGGGTCAACACCATATTGAATTCCAGCAGTACCGATGCAGAGCGCCACGAACTTGTAAATAATTTTCAGACAGGTGTCCGGATACTTTTGATCACGGTGTACATTAAACGTGAATTCAACCTTGTAAGATATTATGACTAAAACGGAGTATTTGATTTCTTCGAAAAATATATTCAAACATTGCAAGAGATTTAGCTTCCAATCATTCGCCGTGACCTGAGTTGAATCTCGTTTGTGAAGCAAAGAATTAACACAAAAGTGAAAAAAATAGTGAGCATGATGTTTGTGGAAAAAAAAAATTATAATAAATGATTCAAGTTACTTATTATATGTAACGCTGAAATCCGTCAGACTGTGAGCTATAGCTATTCGTGTCTCTATCACAAAATTTTCGACAAACTTTAAAAAATAAAATAGAATATAATAAATTATATTCAGACTCGTATCTTAAAACAAAATAAGCAATTTCTAGGGTAATTAACTTAATAAACAGGTTTATAACTCAGGATCTTATCTACATATGAAATCATAACACATGAGTTACCTCTATTAAAAGTTTATTTAGAAAAAGTTGATAATTCTATGAAATATCTATCTTTGAAAGCGCATGAGAAATACCTGTTGGGTATCCTCTTCTCTAATTCCTCTAGTTTTAGTAAACTTTATAAAGCTAAGGTTTCTCTAATTATGTGCCTGTGGCAGACAGAAGGGTTAGCCCTCACTAAAAGCGTCCTCTGTCAACCTTAACTTATAAAGGGCATTGACTCACTACATCAAAAGCCCTGGCCTACGACCCTATTTCGTGTACTCCCTTAAATAGGAGATGCACTAGAAGGATATCTATCTAAAAATTTATTATAGGGATAGGTAGGTAAGGAAAATGAGTTCGCCTTATAGTAACGAAAGATCCTTAAATAGATCTGGGATGTAAAGGTTAGATAAGAACCATACTCCCTGAATTAGGAGATGTGATTTTAAAAAATCTAAAAGCTCTATCAGTAGCCTCTTACGAGTCCACTTCGAGGGATCGAACCCAGGAATCTGTGTTCAGAGTATTCATAAAAAAAAACTATTGTGTCCTGCAAGAGGAACAAATTACCTTATAACCGACCAAAACCGTATACAGCTTCAGTTTTGAACACGTACTCAAAAATTCTAGTATCAGGGAATTGTTAATCTAAATGCCATATCCACCTAAATATGGAATGTAGCATTTCAAGGATCAAATCCTGTCCCTATTTTACGGGGCCTAATTCCCTAGCAACATTCTGTTTCTTGAATTAGTATAAGAATTATTTTTCTATATCCCTTCTTCTCACAGAACCTCATTTTAGTCCAAGAAAGAAGTCCCTTAAAAATGAAAACCTACTAGAAGGTAGAACCTAATATAGCTCATGCCTTCTGCCCTATTTAAGACTCGGAGAACCTAACGAGTCTAAGCAAGACCTCCGTAATACTCCCCCTTCATTTACTTGAAGTATGATATTCTCTTACGGGTAGAATAAAGCTCCCACTCGGCTCACCGAACCGAGTCCTTCCTATAGACTACATTTTTGAAAACTGTTCGAAGTCTCCCCCAAGACTGACGGTCAACTGACACCCTTCCCTGTAAAAATCTTCCGTTTATATAGGAAAGCTATCATATCATAAGCTATGTAGAAAAAACGAGTGGTAGGGAGGAGGGTGTTCTACCAAAAAGAAGCTTTCTCTGAACACTTTAAAACTGTTATTCTCTGAAACAGAGTTGCTATCTAACTATTCTTTTTACTAGAGGTATTTTTTGTAATAGCAGAAAATAGAAATAATATAAATATACATAGTAAATACAACAATTACATTTACATACAATTAATAATAACAATAATTAATCACCAATGACCAGATCCGGATTTCTTAACCTAATAATAATAATAACTTAAAATATATAAATCAATACCAATATACTGATATAAAACAATATATAAATTAAAAGCATTATTTAAACATAAAAACCAGCAAGTGACCCAAAAGTGTCACTTGCAATGAGGAAAAGTCAAGTGGTTTCGAGTAATACGCTAACGCTAATTTATTTCTGAGCTGTGATTTTTGTGTCATGTTCTTTTAACTTCACCCCGAGACTGAGAACACTTTAATGTAACTATTTTTCATCTCATTTCCTTTCAAATTGTGTTAGGAAGAAATGTTTTACAAGTTGCAAATATAAAATACACTAGCTGAAAACAGATATAACTATTAGTTCAAAAGCTACAAGGAAAGCAAGGTTTTGGGCGAAATAACTTGTGAGCGTTTGCCAAAAGATGAAATAAAGGTAACAGAATGAAATGAAATATTTGAGTTTTAAATTCCATGGTTATGCCGGGTAGGCTAAAAGAAACGGTGATGATGAGAGAATGAATAAAATAGTGGAATGAAATTGTGGTATTTTCCTTTGTTCAGTTCTCAAAACAGAAATTACTGGAAGTGCGAGTGGGTTTTTCGGAGCTCTTATGGTCAATGTCCTATTACTATCTATTTACAACACTGTCTCAAGTAAAATCAGATTCTTTGGAAAACCTGCCATGTTGTTCACATCACTTCAAAACAAATAAATTCACAACTTTACTACACGCACAAATTACTCAAATGAGTAATAGTTCAATTTAATATTTAGTAGACACTGAGTTCAATGCAATGGCGAAGCCAGCGGGAGGGTCATGGAGTCTGTTTACCACCTCCCGGAAATTGTAAAAAGCTGTTAAAATAAAGCCTTAAATTCCGTTTCCAGTCTAAATATTGCTAAAAGTTTCTAGGGGAGAATCCCCGGACCCCCGAAAGATTTAAGTCATTACAATAAAGCCGAAAATTGCGTTTCGAATCCACACACTGCCAAAAAAAAATTTTCCTGGAGGATTCCCGAACCCCCTCCGAAACCTGGCAACGCCGCTGGGTTCAATGACAATTTATGCATTAGGTTTCACGTCAGTTAAACTGTTGTCCTAGTATTTGAGTTATTCCTTTCACTGGGCATGAGTACAATCAAATGTGTTTACAACACGAAAACGCACACGAGTGACACTTTTTTTTTTTTTTTTTTTTTTTTTTTTGTGACACAAACAAATGTAAATCTGTCGACGCGACGGGTGTACTTCAGTATCGCTCTGCACATAACTTACATTAGCTCCCTCTTTCAATTATTTTTGTTGATTAGTAAGGTTAGCGAGGAAGCAAGAAATGTAGGGCGAAACCTAAATTTAAAACTCTCTATAACGTAAGTAATAGCAGCCCCGGATTCAATTTATTTATTTTTATATTTATTTACTTATATATTTTTACATATAGTTTCAGTAATAAGCTTTAAAGCACTGACAACACATAGACTACAGTATCTACAAATTTCAAGTTTCAAAAATATGCAGAGATAAAACAACACAATCGTTACTAACTCACATGTCCTGAAAACGAAAATGCAATCCGTTTTTTCGCACCGATATCACCCTCAGATTTTCTGCTATGATAATTATGATGATTAACTGCTGACAGCAAGGGCGCCCATGTTGTAGTTTCCAAGGGGGGGCACGTATAAGGGACATTTCAGATATAGTTTCAAATTTTGTTGTAACTATTTTAAAAATTCAATTAAGTTTTCGATATTCTGAAGTACGATTTCTTCTAGCGGGCGAGCGCCCCACGTTGCCCCCCTAATGTGCGCCCTTGGCTGACAGGAGTAAGTGTAATTTGAGATTTAAAGTAAAAAGTTGTTAATAAGATAAATTCTAAGTTTTAATTAAAGAAATACATGTGTGTGATACTAAACATTCAAACACATAATTTACAAATGTATGTGTAAACGTATTCATATATGCAATAACGTATTCATATACAGGATGTTCCAGGAAAAACCTCAAAACTTCGCTTATGTTGAGTGAGTTGATTTTGAGTTTAACGTCCTGTTAAGCAGCGAGGCTATATGAGATATGGACCTACTGAGTAACGTGGAATCCGAACCACGTGAGCTCCCAACGGGAATGGAATCCGGGTCTCCCACGCCAAAGGTGCATACGCTAACCGCTTAGCCACGAAGGAGCTCTAACTTCGCATGTGTGTTAAGAACTTCAATGCTAGAAAAAATCAGCAACTTTGATCGAAAACGCTTAATTACGGAGATAGGGATAATAAAAGGGCAAGGAGGATGACTGATTCCAGTAATTACTTTTTAATTAGCTCTCTCCGTAATTAAGGGTTTACAACCAAAGTGGCAGAGAAACATTTTTTCTTGTAGAAACACTGCAGAATACTCCCTGGACGTAATATCTATTTTTACAACAAAAGTTGTAAGCGTAAAAAATAAAGAAACTACTATAGCATTTAATTCAGAAAATTTTTGCTTATGCCCGGTAACTTAATACAAACTATTCATTTACTTGTTAGGGAGAGGCCATACCCTCCCTTGTGGAGTCCACGGATGTACATGTATTGCAACACGTATGTTGTGTACTTGAAAACCGAGAGTAGCAGTGCCGTCTTAACGGTACCATGACCACTTGGCCGGGGCCCCGCGAGCAAAATGCCATGTATTAAGTACATGTACTAGGAACAAAATTTAGTCATAGGGACCACAACACACTTGTTTACTCTGCGGCCCAATACGTTGTTAAAACGTTACTAGAGAGTAGGTTAGACTGGAGGGTAGAGTAGACGGCAATAGCACGGGGCACCCTTAGGCGCAGGGCCCGGTTAGGAGCAATCGGTCCAATCGGCTTAAAGCCGGCCCTGACTATTGTTAATAATAGATTTTTCTATTTTGCTTCGATTCACAGAAAGTACTGTCTAGAAGTGAAACGTAAAATATTATTGTGCTATCATATGATTTTATACCCCGGTAATTGCACCGGAATAATTGCACCTGTCTCGCTACTGTTACTCAACTTTGCATGTTGCTGATAAGACGTAGCTTGAAACTTGGCAGCACCCAATCGTTCTAAGAGAGGTAGCCCTTGCTTGCTTGCTGCTCTGTGTTGTCTTGCCTTCAGGCGATCGAGCAGAATGTTTCGAGTGTTGTGTTTACCACTACCGAGAAAAAGGAAACGTTACACGAAGGGAACAAAAAAAAAAAAAAAAAAAAAAAACTATCTATCCTTTGGAGTTAGTATTGGACAGGGAGCTAGCACATGAAAAAATCACGTCATGAGGTACAAATTGTTTCACCCCTATATCTGGTGCAGGTCAGCGGGAACGTAAGAAAAAGTCTTGCGCGTCAAACCGGGTGCTTTTGGTTACAGTAAGACCCCGAAGGTTTGAAAAACGGTCAAACTTTATGTCATGTAAGGTACAAGAAAATTTCTCTCGCCGTCTTGTTCCTTTCCATGTGTCAATCACCAAAAGACTTCGTAAGACGAAAAAATTATAGGCCAAATCCCCTTCAGACAAGAGTTTTGAGAAAAGGGCTAAAAATTACGTCATAAGATAAAAGAAAAAAACTTAACGGGGTTTGGTGTGGAAGGATATCGTAATGTAAATAAAAACTGATGACAAGTTGCGAAGTCATATTCATCATTTCTATTCGCGCCTTCCGTATTTCGCGTCATGTCTCATGGGCATGTATGCTTTCGCCCTATGTTAAAAAATGTCAGTTTACTCTTGCCCTTATCAACAATGTCCTTATAATAGTGCCACCTTATCAGTAAGTCACCCTTGATATCTTACAAAGAGAGTGTGTAGACAGAAGTTTGCGATGATTATATTTACTGAATGTTTGTAAGGACAAAACATATTATACTTTAAAATGATATGACTACTTAAAAATATTACATGTAAAAAACAGGTATGTGTTCAGAAACACTCACAGAAGCCTTGGACCGGAACTGATAACTTTGCACGTCCCTAGCAAAAGAAAATGGACATGAGATTTCGAACATGGAATATTAGGCTTTATAGGGCAGGCGCATTAAAATACGTAACGAATGAGCTAGAGGAATACAGGATGGACCTAGTAGGAGTTCATTAAGTTAGGTTGGAAGGAAATGGATCTGTGAATTCCGGAAATTTTATGTTCTTTTACGGGGAAGGAAATAAAATTCACCAATTAGGAACAGGGTTTTTCATTCACAAACGAAGAGTATCAGCAACTAAGCGCGTTGAATTTATTACTAATATACTTTCTTTTATTACTCTTAAGGGTCGCTGGTGTGATATTATTCTTTCAAATGTACAGTCACCAGCAAAAGTATCTCCCTCCTAAGTGTTCTAATTCCATTCCTTGGGGTCCAGATAATTTGCACTTTGTAAAACGCCTGGACAGATGCAACCCAACTTACACGAAACTTTTCTGTACACTAACAGCAGTTACTAGCGCTGATCCAGGTGTCTATGCAGGTATCCCCTGAAATGGACAACTAGGCCGTACCTTGGGTCTGGGAGAGAAGGCTGCGTGATACCCTAACACGCTAAAAAAGAGTGGGTAGCTGATGTGTCCAAGAGTGTCGGCGGATCCAGCGCCTTACCGGGAGGATGATGTAGGTACTGCCCTCAAGGAGAGTGTAATGCGTTCTCTTGGGTCCGAGATGGGATACTTAGTATCCTAACTCATACTCGTACCTCAGGAGCGCTGAGGAAGTGAGCAATACACGGCCCTACTAGAGGAGCCGCCGCTCTTAAATGGCCATTGTCTTTAAAGGTAGACAGTCTACATCAGCCATTGGGTCTGGTAATATACGGTGTACCTCTACCGTAATTAGAGGTGGTTCTGTATTGTTCGAACGGCCCTAAGGAAGGAAGGGTGTGGGTGTCCCTTCTAATGGTGGGTTACACGTACCATTGGGATTCGGACAAGTAGCTTAGCTAAAACGTGTACGTGGTACCTAAACACGTAAAAGATAGGTAGCCCCGTATTGTTTGAGCGGGCCTACCAGGGGAGACACGGCTCCCAAATGACAATGTCTGCCTTTGAGCAAACGGTCTACACCACTCATTGGTTCTGGTAATGCACGGTGTACCTCTACCGTAATTAGAGGAAGTCCAGTATGGCTTGCACGACCCTACCGGGGGGGTGTCGGATTCTTGCCTGCGGGGAGACCAAACGGAGGTGGGGAGGGGCCAATCCCAGGAATCTGGGTAACGGTTTTGATCCTGCTAAAGGGAGGAAATCCTGTGGGTATGGGCTGGCACCAAACTCAAATGGTGACTTAACACATACCATTTGGTCCGGGATGAGATACGGGAGTATCTCGACGTGTGCGTGGTACCTCTACACGATAAGGCGGTTGCCAGTTGAACGAGGCAGGCAGGGCCGGCATTGAACAAGCCCCCTCGGGCATTGCCTGGGGCCCCGGATTTGGTTGGACTCTGTCGGGCTGTGGTCATACCGTGGAATTCGGTAGCTTGTGGGATCCAATCCCAGGAATCTGGGTAACGGTGAACACGGGCGGGAGGTGAGCTTGCCTTATAACGCTCGGGCGCCATGCCTGCAGAGCATAGTAGGACTGACTCGCTAGCAGTCTGCCTCAACCAGTAGGTCAACTGGTAGGCACTCAGGACTTCGGTCCGGCCGCGCAGTGGGCGTATCCCACTCCCTCAGAGAATGGGGGTTACATCGTTTATGCGAGTCAGAATTAGGGGACAAATTCTGACGGTGCAGCATGTGCACGAGCATTCAATAGCGTATTGAGGAACTACGGGCGGGGTGCGATACATTTGAGCGGTACCCGTCCATCAAATAGACCGAACGGTCGCGGGTATGCTCTCCATGCATGCAACTAAGCGTAGACCAGTAGACCGCTAGCATCAAAGTGTACTTTTCACCTTACATTTCATTGTAATATTTCTCTTTCATAGTGATTCTGATCCCAGTTTACACTCCTATATAGATTCGAAGCTGACATAGAACATAAAAATGGTATCACTCAATTTCGTTTTTCAAATGCATCAATATTTTGTGACACTGCTGACATTTTGTTATGTTATACTATCTGTCTTATGCATTTAAACTAAATTCATACTACTTTATTACCATCTGTTGCCACATATCAAACTTCTCCATTGTACATTTTTAGCAGACGTAGGTGCAATAACGTGCAACACTGCACCACTACACTTCACTGTTATGTTTAGTGTTAAAAGTGCATTTTAAATCTGTGCACATTTGTATATGGTGCTATTTCAAATAAAATATTTTATGCTGAGTTGGCAACACTGCTTCACCTATGGCAACATTACTTATGGTTTTCGATAGGGCATTTTGTTCTCATTATATTGTGCAATTTTTGTTTTGATTGCTTTAACGGTTTTCAAGATATTTACTTTAAACGTACGAAATTCTATCATACAATATTTTGGATATTCAAATTTTGAAGCCTCCTAGCGCCTATGCTTCTGGTCCATAGCACCTTAAATTTTGCTAATGTTCATTTCTGATGATTCTCTATCAGATGTGCTATGGGGCAATCAGATTTTAGTGACAACTTGTGGGACCCTCCCGTCTGAGTATGTATTGAAATTGAAATTGAAACATTTGAAAAAAATGGACCTATCGGGGACTTGAGCGAGGGTTCACAGAATAGAGGTTCAATATGCTAACCACATACCTACCGCTTCACTTTCGCCATCCATCCACACTATTAGCCAGTTTTAATCGTTGCATGTAAGACTATACACACGATCCTAATGCTCGTATAAAGAGACGTTCTTTATGTGAACGTCACAATCACTTACTCGAGATTTTCTTTAACTCGAAAACAAATGAGAAAAATATCACAAAACGTTCTTCAAGTTGACGCTACGTCATCGTTTTCAACGATGGTCTCGATTTATATTACATTTCATCACCTTAACTTCTGATTTCCAAAGAAGGAAACACGGCAGACATTAGTTTAGCACTCTTTTAATTGTATCAACTCGTGTGGAAATAGAAAGTTATATTTTTGTCTTCCGTAACTACTAGTTCATTTTATATTCGTATGATGAATTTGGTGAAGTGTAGCCGCTGGCAATAGCCCAGTAGCCCACAAAAAATAATAAAAATTAAAAAAAAGCCTCGGGATTTCGGCTTCGGATCATGAGCCGCAATCCACTAGGTGTTCGAATCCCTCTGAAAAGCAAGGTCGGAATTTTAACTGTCCTCGATATTTCTGTGTTCGTGTCCCTGTCGTGTTTGGAATACATCGAAAGGACATGAGGTGTCCCTGGCGAACAATCATATTTGATGTAGAAATCGCCCTTCTCTTACCAATAACAATCACCATCAATAACACTAATACATTGGAACGAATTTTAAAAAAAATAAAAGGTGTGAAAGCAGGGTACTATATGCAGCGATCTGGTTCAAAATCCCGTCATGGCAACTATTTTTCTTTACTGGAAGGAATTCTTTTCGTAATTGGGATTGTATTTCTGTTATTCCTTTATAGTGTTGTAAAAAAAACGGTTTTTTTCAGTGAAGTTTTTTTTCAATAAAAAACATCGTTCTTTTTCATGTTTTCTTTCAAATGTCTGTTTTTTTTCTGGCAACTATTATTTATTGATTTATGTTGCAGATTATTGAAATAATCAAGAGACCTTGAGTCGAAGCCCTCGTAACTTACAAATCGAGGGCTTACAATCGTAACTTACAATCTTTGTACGTATACAAGCAAAATTATGTGATTATTCCTTTCGGACCCAAGTCATTTTTGGCGTTTTCCTACATTTTCAGTTAGTGACTTATTGCTCAAAAACTATTCATTCGATCGATATGGATAAGGCCTTGTTTTTTAGAAAATGGATGTGGCTATGTTTTGGTGTAAGTTGCATTGCAGTGTTGCCAACGGGTGGTAAATTATTGAGGGAAATGTAAGGGTGAAAATTTACGAAAAATTCCCTAACGGAATTTCAGAAGTTTTTGTATCTAGCACCACTGCTGCTATATGGGTTTAGGTCACCTAAAAATTTCTTTGGTATGTTGACAAGGTACAGTGAAATCCTGAACTCGTTGGCTTCCATTCAAAGAGGGAAAGAAAAAATTCTCTGTCATCATACACACGAAATTTTGACACTTTTTACGCCTCAGAAGCAAAAATCAACAGATATGTCGGAGCTACAGCTTCTATAATTATCCCATTGAAACTTTTTATGGTGCGTTCTGTAGGGCAAAGAGGAATCTTTCAGATAGTGGTACGTTTGTTTCAATGTAGCTAGCAAGAGGGTAATAATAGAGGGGAGAAGAGAAATTTTCCGAATTTTTCACCTAAAATCGGAATTAATTGTTTTCGCTAGAAACACTGCCATCAGACAGACGAAAACTATCTGAAAATAAGCCTCAGTACTCCAAGAATATATCCTACAAGTATCATGGCAATTGGCAATATCTAACAAAGTAAGCATATTATTTTGTTAAAAAAAATATCTCATTCTACCTCAGAAATTTACCATTTTCTTACCATTTCCAGAACATAGTTTATTATAAACCTCAATTGTACTTCCCCTAATTATTCTAGTGAAACTTTTTATGTTGCGCTGTGTAGGCTAAGGACGAGGCTTTTTAGACACTGGTACGTTTGTTCGAATGTATCCAACAAGAGGGAAATAATAGAAAAAAAGAGATTTTTTTTAAAATTTGACCCTAAAATCTGGAATTAAAATTTTCTGTAGCTGGCAACACTGCTATCAGGCACACACACACACAAACTATCTTAAAATAAACTTTGGTATTCCTCTAATATATCCTACAAGTATTGTGACGATATCTGATAAAGTAAGCATGTCAATAAGAATATCTCATTCTACCTTAAAAAAAATCACAAGTTATCTTTCCAATTAGAGAACAAAGTCTACTGTAAACCTCAACTGTACTTCCCCTAATTATCCTATTGAAACTTTCTATAGTACGTTGTGTAGGGCAAAGACGATACTTTCAGATACTGGTACGTTTGTTCCGATATAGCCAACAAGAGGGAAATAATAGAGACAAAACACATAATTTTTCCAAAATTTCCCCCTAAAATCTGGAATTAAAAATTTTCTGTAGCTGGCAACATGCTACCAGACAGACGCAAACTATCTTAAATTAAACATTGGCACACCACTAATATATCCTACAAGTATTATGGCTATATTTAGGGAACAAAGCTTCTAAATACCAAAAATATATTACGGTAAACAGAAAAGTAGGGAAAAACCAGAGAAATCAAGGGTTAGAACCTAAATACGAATTTTTCGTGCGCCCCCTAATTACCCTATTGTAACGATCTGTACTTGCGTTTGGTAAGTAAGGACAAATGTTCGATTGGCGTAAGTTCACTTGCACTCGGACGTATAGGTTCGATTTTATAAACAAAAATTTCGAATTTTTGCCCAAATTTAGGGAAATTTTAATTTTCCTAACTGGCAACACTGTGCGCAGGCCAGTCCAATTGATGTCAACAGTTAGGTATGCATTCGAGGTATCTATCGGGCAAGTCTTAAGGAGGTCTTTCTACAACGAAGGAAGCTACAGGAAAAAAAGAAGTAAGGGAAATTCGAAATTAGAAAATTCTCGAATTTTTGACTGGGGTGAAATTTGAGAAGGAAATTCGATACCGGAAGAAAAAGAAATTAATATGATAAACTATGGTCCAACCATATTTGGCAAGAATAATATCCCGATATCTTAATTATTGTCCACACAGGAGCGGATTAAAAAAGTGACACACCCGTGTGTGGCACTTTGGCCAACTGGCCCACCGAGTGCACATTTGATTACTAATCCGTGTTGTTGTTGTAGTAGTTATAGTCTCGACTAATAATAATATCGTTGTTGTAAACAATAACTTTATAAGGAAAATTTTCTCTCCTTTTTACATCTTACTTCCAACACTGTTGGTGAGAAGTGCAGGGTGTTTCAAAATGAATATCAGGGTTTTAAGTCTTTGTAGTACTTATTACATTTTACGTACAATCATAAGCAATGCATCAAGTAAAAGAGCACCTCAAACAGTCTTTGCTACAAGTGTTCGATGTGAGATTCATTCGTCACACGACGCGCATCTAGTCGATAGGCGAGAAAGGCCCATAAACTTTCCGCCATATGGTACAAAACGCATTCAATTTATTCAATATCGTTTCAACTGTACCATCTCCTGAGGATTTGCTGACCGCCGGGTACAAACATTATGAGTGTTCACATTAGCTCTTAGGTGAAATGTCGATTTATCACTGAAGACAACACGATCCAGAAAATCTTCATTGTTATGCAGCAATATTTCACTTGCAAAATTGGCACGTAAACCGTAATCTGTAGGCTTTAGACCTGTAACAACTGCAAACGATAAGGACATAGTTGCAAGCGTATCCTTAATATTCATCACCCAGACGGTTGCACTTAACTACAGATTCAGTCTTTATTAAAACACAAAAAGCTTTCTGCTCTCTAGTCTCCATCTTTGCTACTTGCTCTTTGTAACGGCAGACAGAAGAAACAATGCATGTACATGAGTGTACATGTACAAAACTGTTTGAGTTGCTCTTTCATTTGATATAATACCGGGTGCGGCACGTAAAATTCTGGTATATTGTGTTTTTGGCAACACTTAAATAATCTACCTTCCTACCAAGAGATGGCGTGTCGAGGTCGGGTCGACTTACGTGACCTGCAGCAGTCACGTGCAGCCGCAGCCAGTGAAACTTGTCGAAACCAGTTGAGAAAAAGGCATCGTTGTGTTAAGCCGGGTGAGTGTCAGGGTGTGATAATGCCGTAATCGATACCCGAGCGTGTTGCCATTGTTGAAGGATTCATTCTCACTGGATCTTTTGTGAAAACAAAGAATTTGTTTCGGGAGAAATTTCTAGGACGTTCTGTGCCAGCAAAAAGCACCATTCTGGAATTGATTGAAAAATGGCGGCGTACAGAATCGGTTCAAAATGCTCCCAGGAACAGACGACCATCTGTCTGCACACCTGAATTAAAGATGCAGGTGGAGGAGATAATGACAAGAAGTCCTCGAAAGTCAACCAGGAGATTGAGTCAACAGGTTCATGCGAGTGAGAGAAGTTGCAGACGTGTCAACCGGTATTGGTCGACAGAAAATCCACACGCAATCCACCAGGTATCCTTGCATGATGAGAAGATTGGTGTTTGGTGTGCCATTTCCGCCACACGCGTTATTGGGCCCATATTCTTTGAGACGACAGTGAACAGTGACGTGTATATGGGAATCCTGGAGGAGTTTTATACACACTTGATCGAAGAGGAGCGTCACTTATGTTACTTTCAGCAGGACGGTGCAACATGCCACACATCAGCTGCATCATTGTCCCTTGTGCATGAGATGTTTACACCAGAGAGGACAATCAGCAAAGGCTTGTGGCCTCCTTGGTCACCAGACTTTTCCACGTGTGACTTTTACTTATGGGGACTGTTAAAGGGAAGAGTATACGAAACAAATCCACACACAATTGAAGAACTCAGGACCAGGATCCAGGATGTCACCAATAGCATTACAACACAAGAACTGACAAGGGTATATATGAATCTCCTCAATCGTGCTCACATGTGTGTTGAAGTGGGCGGAGGACACTTTCAGCACCTGCTGTGAAGGCTGCTGTGAAGGTGAGTAGTCATATTCAATACATTACATTTCATTTATGTGTTGTAGTTAATCATATTCAATACATTACATTTCATTTTATGTGTTCACTTTACGGGCCGGTTTTACGTGCCGCATCCTGTATTTATAATTGTAATTGTAATAGATACTACAAAGTTTCAGAACCCTAATATTAATTTTGAAATACCCTGCATTATTTCAAATTGTGTCATCCTATAGTCATGTCTTTTATATACATATCACCAGAGCCGGCCCTAGGCAATTTGTCGCCCCGTGTAATGGCATAATTTGCCGCCTCCCCCTTTCTCCAGAAAGAACAAATCTTAAAAGTTATGATTTTAAGTATGCTACTCCAGCATGAACAACGAAGGGGAGGGTAAGTGCAGTTGCACTCAGAAAGGCTTAAATACTTACTGAAAACGCAATGCCGTTGTGTCTGTTTTTACTTTAAATATTAATCTATTATGTTAGTGAAAGATAAAGCAAACAACCTGCAGAGGAAAGATGGTAATTCTTTTTATAGAATTCAATATCGAGCTTCAATCTCAGTGTATCAGTTCGTATTTCCAGTGCAAGTAGTTCTTTCATCTTTATTTCTTGGTTTTTCTTCTACATCTGTTAACATTAAAAAAAAAAATTAAAAAAAACTTGTTTCTATCTTTAATGATAAGGAACCTGTTTCTGATAAAAACATGACTAGTTGTCATATCAAAACTGTGATAACTTACTAAATGAAACAAATATTCGCTACTAGTCGAGAATTGAATTCTTGCATTTGACAACAATCAAGCAATTTATGCTTGGATTTATTCGACCATTTGCTTTAGCATTGTCCATGTGATCTTAAACTAATGCAACCTAAACATAATTTATGAATGTAGTATTCAAATAGAAGGTCTGCTTAGTAAACGTAACTACCATCATCGTGAAGTCTGTTTCCAACAAGAAATATTTAATTTAAATAATATACTTATGACAGATTTTGCCGGACCCTCCAAACTTGCCGCTCGACGCAAATGCACGTGTTGCATATATGGTAGAGCCGGCTCTGCATATCATATATATCTAGTCGACAAATGATTTATATATGAGAGTTAGAAAAATACTATTAGGCAAATTAGTATTAGTTTTTCCTTTAGACAAGTTATTGAATGTTATACTGTTCGTGACATTATTTTTGTACTTATTAAAGGCCTGCTTTCACGAAAAAACAAAATTTCATTTCTACTTTTATTTCTTAGTTGATATTAATTAAAACTGCTGAAACTCGAATTGTTAGTAGGTATGGTATTCATGTAAATTGTAAAATATTTGCAGCGTATCAGTATCTAGCGTTTAATTTATGTTGCATTTTACGGTGATTACACCTACATAAAAATATTTCATACTTAAATAGACGTAAGTTGCATAACAAATGACTATTTGAAAAAAACGAAATTTAGAAAGAAAACGAGAGGCAATGTATTTTTTCTAAAAAAAAAAACGTACATTTCTGAAAAAATACGAACGGTTTTTTTCTATTTACAACACTATTCCTTTATTATTATTATTATTATTATTATTATTATTATTATTATTATTATTATTATTATTATTATTATTATTATTATTATTATTATTATGTAAATGAATGAATCCCAAAGTAAAGTCCGGATAGGATTTTTTTCCATGAGCTTTCATGTGGAGAATGGCCTGAAACAAGTAGATGCATTGTCTCCATTATTATTCAACTTTGTCCTGGAATACGCTATAAGAAAAATCAAAGAGAGCAACCAGGGCCCAGAGTTGAATGATATTCACCAGGTTACCAGGGTGCGCGGTCGGTGACTCTGAAGATATTTCAACAGTCCAAAGGCGCAACAATCTATTGGGCTGGCATCTGAGCTTTCCACAGGAATGTATTCAAAAAGAATAACACAAATCCTCAATTCCTTTGCCATCACCTGATAAAACCGTAGCAATGTTCTTGTGGTATTATCCCTTACCACAAGTATTCCCTCAAGTATTTATCCCTTACATGCAACGTTTTCTTCATCGCCTCGGTGGCCAAGTCGGAAGCGCACGTGCCTAATAATAGAAAATTCGGTAGTTCGCGCCCATCTTTGGGTGATTTTTTAAAACTTTTAAAATTGATTTTTAGACTCACCTTAATGTAAATAAATTACGCATATAGACGATTTAACATATTTTTTTGGGGGGGGGGGAGTTGTTTTGTTGTTCATTGGCGTTTCGTCGCGTCTCTGGCACTAGTGGGTCGCTGGTGGTATAATTTTCAAAATGGAAGTGGAGTCACCGCGCATTGAAGCTGCGGGGCCGCCAATCTTTGGCGAGATGTCGCTAGTTGCCCATCGGTTGTCCACCGACGCTTACGACATGTAGCAAGCTCATGCATACTTACACCTGCATTTAATAATACACACAAACGTACAATCATTATTGTATACATTTTATGCCCTTGCAGGGGTAAAAGTGTGGGGGAACGCGGGAGGACGACGTCCCTCCGCTTCCAGGAATTATCCGTGGCGTCCCCCCACATTCTAATAATATTACAATGGGCAAAGATAGGCTCAGGGGACGGCGTGACGTCATGTGTCCCCCTACCTTTTCAGATCCGCTTTTACCCCTGTGGCCTTGTATATACATGAAAAGCTACTTTTCACTCTTTAGTTTATTGTTCTTGTTCGCAATATTTTACCATATGCCATAATATCGATCTGTTTTTTTTTTTTACAGAAACAATATTCTAGGGGGGCATACTTAGTATTCCGGGGGGGGGCACTGTTGGTAGTATTTTATTTATTATTGTATTATAGATGTATTATTTTGGTCTCCTCCAGGGGGGCGGTGCTCCCCAAAAACATGTCTGGAAGAAACACTGATAACGATATTACAAAATATTTAGCCAGTATTTTAATGATGCCTTTTTAGTAGTAACAACAATTTTATACAGTCGTCTCGTTTTTTTTTTGGGGGGGGGGTAATTTTAAGTTCTAGAGGAGAACTAATTAAAAATGTTTAAAGTATCCATGTACCTTATGCAACCCATACCTTCATATACTGTGTGTAAAGAAACCGTCAGTATACTTTAAGAGAATTGTATCTTTCTTCTTTACTGCTATACATTAATTTTGAAGTATTGAAATATAAAGCTTCTCCATATACAAGAATTATTACTAATAATATTTTGATTAGATAAATATTCATATTTATTCAATTATTAAAATATTACGATTAATCTAGAGGTTCTTACCTTTTCATGAACTAAATATTTAAAGACACATTTTTATTAAGCCAACGTAGTTTACATTTGAAGTTTTAGAAAAGGCAGTGCAATTCTTTGTGGGGATGGATTATAGCAAATTTTGATACAATTTCTTACATGGAAAAGTTCCAGTTCACGAGGATTTTTCATGAATATTAACACAAGTGAACTTAATGAGTTGATTTTGAGTTTAACGTCCTGTTCAGCAGCGATGCTATATGAGACGTGGACCTACTGATTAACGTGGAATCCAAACCACATGAGCTCCCGCTGGAATCGAACCCGGGTCTCCCACGCCAAAAGCGCGTACTCACAAATGAACTTAAGCGACATGGTCTAAGCTGTCCTAATTTAGTACAAATTCGTTCCATACTTGAGAATTATCTTTCAAGTTTGCAATTACCTATAGGACACGCACTTAATATGGCAGCTAGATGTCTTAGTGTAGGAAACCGTCCCCAATATTATCCGCTTGAAGTTTGCGTAACATTTCACTCAACTTCATATTCTTCTCTGCACACTTCTTTAAAATTTAATGAAAACACTTATATTCAGGTACACACTCCTCAAAATTCAAAGAAAGAAAATCACACAAAGATTTGAGTTCTTGTATTGCGTTATCCATAGGCATAATAGAAATGGATATTAGGATTTAGATTTCTGTGCTTTCGGCATCAATGCATTTAGCTCGTCACGTTTGAGGGACTTCGTCCCTCGTCGAGCACACTATCCAACTAAAGGGAAGGAAGGAAGTGGCCTGAGTCATATAAGTTAGGTACCACCCTGGCATTTGCCTCATGTGAATGAGGAAAACCTCATTTTCGACCGAGTGTCCCCACCAGGAATCGAACCCGAGACCGCTCGCCCCGAAGGCGAGAGTTAGCGACTACGCTACACGGGGCCATTCCATAAGCATAATGTCACCACAGTTGAACACTTGGGACGATAAAGAAACTTTTCGAACGGTATCCCCAAATCTATCAAAATTTTCTAACAATGTTATCACATATGGTCGCACAACTTCATTATGGAGCTTATCATAGTCTTCAAAATCTGCCTTCAGGAATGCTTACAGACTTTCTTTCATCACTTTCTTGTGATACCTATGAAATGCTTCCAAATAACTCGATTAGTCACTCATAATTATCCTTCAAACGAGAGGTTGCTACTGACACTTTCATCAGTAAACCACTAACAGTAAGTTTTTCGGATTATAATATTGAACACATAAAAATGGTACCATGAAAACATATGTGACTTTTTGGGAAATATGAAAAAGGACATTGACTGAAACCTCGCAAATTGGAAAAACATAAACTGAACGTTAAATTTGAAACTAGTTATATATACAAGGTGTTTCTAAAAAACACTGACAACTTTTGGGAGGTGATTCCTGACACCAAGATAAGACAAAAAGTATAGACCAACCTGAGTTCACAAATACTTACTTTCGGAGCTAGAGGCTGTCAAAAGCATGAAAAATGAACTTTAAAGGTCCATAGCTCAAAAACTAGGGGCTTACCCTAGTCGGATCAAGACTTCACTTAGGAAATGAAAAATGAAATCTTTGAGTTTTACGTCCCACGGTTATGCCGGTTAGGCTAAAGGAGACGGTGATGATGAGTAATGAGTGAAATGGTGGAATGAAGAAAATGGGAGGAAACGAGAGAACCCCGAGATAACCCACGCACACGGTGTTTGTCCACCACAAAGTTCACTTGGCGGGGGCTGGGATCGAACCCGGGACTCCAAGCACCAGAGGTGAACGCTCTACCACTGAGCTACCGCGGCCTCAGACTTCACTTAGGAACTAATATGTGTCATATCCAAACATCAATGTTTCAAAATCCTAAAATACTCATGCAACATTTTTTATAGAGGGTGTTTGGCTATGGGCATATAATTTGAAGTACTTACCAACTATCTCTCTAAAAATTGTTGAGGTAGCACCGCAAATTATGAAACATCGATATTTGGATAGGGCAGATACTAGTTCATAAGTGAAGTCCTTACCCGACTAGGGTAGTTCCCATTGTTTTGGAGGATTATTTTTTCATGTTTTCGGCAGCCTATAACTTCGAAAGGAATCATTTTTGGACACATTTTCGTCTATATTTTTTGTCTTATCTTGGTGTTAGGAATCACCTCCCAAACCTTGAAAGTGTTGTTTTAAAATACGCGGGGGGGGGGAGGGGGACGGGAATTCTACAACTTTGGAGAGGACATTTTCCCCTTCTCATATGCCTGGATAAAACACTCATAACAAAAAACATTTTGTTCCGGTAATTATTAGTTATGATACCGTTAAGTTAGAAAGTCCTGGGAATAAGCTATACAATAATAACGTTATTGAAATGCACTATATTTCAGTTGATCTTTTCTTAACGTTATTTAGTGATAGCAAAAAGTATTTAATTTTTTCTAATTCGTCGCTATATAGTTATTTGAAAAGTATAGTAACATTATTGTTTCATAACAAATATAAAAGTTATAAATGGTACATAACGAAAAATTTAATAAATATATTGTTATATTTGGCTGGATTTCCATCTTTTTCGTCATTTTAACGTTAAGTTAAATGAGCAAGCCTTGTGAATAACCTATAAAATAATAACGTTATTACAATATACTATATTCCTATCAAGCTTTTCATAAGGTTATTTAGTGGTAACAGAAAGCACAATGATCCTGCAATCCGTTACTCTATAGTTATCTGATAAGTATAGTAACACAATTGTTCCGAAGCAAATATATAAAGTTACAATTGGTACATAACAAAACATTTAACAAATATATTGCTATACTTGGCTGGATTTCCATCTTTTTCGTTATTTTAACGTTAAGTTAAATCAGCAAGCCTTGGGAATATCGTATAAAGTAATAACGTTATTACAATATACTATATACCTATCAATCTCTTCATAAAGTTATTTAGTGATAAACAGAAAGTAGTTTGCTCCTTTAAGACGGTTCCATTATAGTTATTTGATAAGTATAGTAACATTAGTGTTTCGTAACAAATATATGAATTTACAATTGGTACATAACATAATGTGTTAACAAATATATTACGTTACTTCCGTCTATTTCGTTATGTTATAGTTATGTTAAGTTAGCAAGCCCTGACTACAATGCGACACCGCTTTAAAAAAAAAAAAAAAAAAAAAAAGGCTGATATATATGTATATATATAGTTATCTGAAATTAACAGCTACATATTAGTTTGTCTCCCCCATTTAGCAGCGAGCTGCCCGCAGTGCCTTTAAAATTTAAAATTTAAATTAATGAAATATAATTTTCACTTAAAGGAGTCGGTATATTATACAAGTATTTAATTTACATTCTTTATGTGTGTACATTTTTTAAAGCAAAAGATTATTACTTCGTAAACCAATCTTTTTGAAAACATTTTATACTTATGGGTTTGGCAAGGCACACATTTTCATTTTCATCCTAATGCAACATAGACGTTTCACCTTCAAAACCTAATATTTTAATATAACATTATGTGGTGAAACAAATAATAATAATAAAAAACTCCTTTGGGCAACTAATTAAAATCCTAGAAGATGGAAGATAAATGAAGCAGATATTTTCCCTTTTAAAAGTGCATTGCGTGACAACATACTTTCACGAAAAGTTTCTTGTTCTTAAAAACTAATGTTTTCACTTCAGCACAATGCAGATATCTCAGACTCTCTAAGGTTTGCTACACGCATACACTAACAGAGAAAATTTTACGCACAATTAAAATTATTAGAGGGATACAATTTGGGACGCCAGTAATTATAATTAAAATTTCATTCTTCACTTTTGTTTTTGGCGCACGAAAGTTCTTGATTTTTGGTGGGAATCTAGTTTCTATTAGGCTACAAGACACATCATTACAATAATAATAATAATAATAATAATAATAATAATAATAATAATAATAATAATAATAATAATAATAATCCTCATTGCAATAGCAAGACGCTTCTTTCTGTTAGACACGCTAATTTCTAATAGTTCAAAATCAGACTCATAGTCTCTCTGACATTGAGGGGGACGATTAGACTGCAGGAAGATTCCAACTAAATTTACGTAAAAATTGTGAGATATGAGAATCTTGTTGAGCTAGCGGAATCCCCTTCTATCTCTACCACCACAATCATCACAATTTTTTTCTATCACTGGTAGGCCCCTTGCTACGAATTTAGGAATTTCCTTTCAATATTATAGGCCTACTTAGGTAACTTCTTCGCCTTAACATATAAATTATACCTTTAATTCTACCCATTAATTTAATATTTCTCTACCTATACCTTGTTACCTTCTATCCTAGCTTTTACCACGTCATTCAGAGTACAATTTTGTCTTCCAATAATGTCCTAAAGCCTTTTTAATTACTCTAATTATATTTGTTTGTCCCATTATTCCCAGTGTTCCAAGTTAAACGTTCATCTAAAAGTATAAATTTCAAGAACTCGAGTTTTTTTTTTTTTTTTTTTTTTTTTTTTTTTTTAATTTCGTAACGCTCACGTTTCTGCTTCGTATAATGGGATACTCTCCATCTGAGCCCCTGTTGTAACTCTTCATTCAGTGACTATGTAACATGATTTTAATCATTATCATCTTAAAGAATTTTCGCCATTTATTCCGTTGTTTTCTATTTAATGTTTGCATTTCATATCTTCCTTAATAGTACTACCTAGGTATTGAAAAATAGGGACCTATTCGCTCAGACTATAATTATCACAGCCTCAATCATCCCAGAACACCACTCCTTTAATCTTATTCACATTTTCAACTCATTATTTTTATAACCTTTTCTTATATTTTCTAGTATCATATTAATTTTCGATTCAGAGTCCGCAATAATAATCGTTTCATCTGGAAATAAATATATTTGCTCTTCCAACTCCTATAATTAATGTGTTTCTTTAAATCAAACAATTCTTTTCTCCCCTCCCCGATAGTAAATAATATTACTAGTAGGGAGAGTTTTGTAGAAAACTTCTTCCAGCTTCACCATTCTATATCATTTCTTATATTTCAACTTTTAATACTTGGTTGGTATGTAAGTTTCTTCCGAATCTTTAATCTTTTGTCTCAAGCTTCATTAGTATCTATATTCAAATTATGGAAGTAAAGTAGACCAGTTAAAATCCCTTCAAAATCAACAACACTACATACGCTTCCTTTGTTTAAAAAGCTTTAACTTATTTTACTAGATGCAAGCTTTTACTTCTACATTTTTGTAGAATACATGTGCCAGCAGTACTTGGACAACGAGACGATCGCAGTTAAGTGTAATCACATAGTGTATCTGCCATTTCAGGACGACGCCACGTCATTCAGAGTACAGCGAACGCCTATGAGCTAAATGTCTTCGAGCATAGCCGTACACTGAGACTGTGAGAGGACCATGATCGTTCCGTAGAATTGCCGCTAACGTGGCTCATACCGTTTTGGTGATCCATCGGTGACATACATGATGGGAGACGGAAATTCCTCGCAACCTACGTGCTTCCGAAAAGTACCGAAAAACTCCTGGAAAGAACGGCCATTCGGGACGACTAACTGATAGAATAGTGACTGTCAGTGCAATCAGGACTATCTGTACCATATTTTCCCATGTGAGCACTAAACAATCGATTATTTAAGATTGCTCAACCATCCCGAGTTCCTTTTACACACTTATTCTTCACGCCTGTTCATTACCAAGAACGTTTTCGGCAATATCGGTAGAGACTGCAGTGACAAGGGCAATGAGGATTATGGTATTCAGCGATGGGAGTAGTTTCTACGTTAGATACAGTGACGTCCTTGTGTTCATATGTGAACTTGCATGTGAACGAAAAAATACAGTGTGTTAGTACTTGTCATATAGGAACTACACTTGATTTTCTGGTATTCGGTAAGAGAGAGGACGTTTAATTAAGCTTAATATTCTCCTTTGTTTAGGAGAATAGTACATTCGTGGTGTTGTCAATCCTTCCTCCGAACTTAGGTGGACACTTATCATTAACTGCATGACGCGCGTCCCTATACCAGGTCAACTCACCGTAATCTACCCGAAAAGCAAGCCTTCTATCCTGGCCTACTAGGTCTTCGGGCCTAAGCACCTGACCATAATCCGGGTTCAACAATCAACCATCGCCCACACAGACATACAGCATCTATCTGAAAAGTTTGTTATTGTTATGTGACTGCTTGGAGTGATTACACGTGATATTAAGGCAAGTACTATTACTGTATATGTTTTTGAACACTCTGTGTAACATATTCAGATATTCCATGGGTACCATGATGATAGCATCTATAATCGCTTTTTTAAAAAAAATATTGTGTACAGCTTTGAGCTAACCTCGTTAATTTTTACTCATTTCCACCATTGTAGCATAAAGTCCTCACGTATTCTGATTTTTTACTGGATAAAATCTTATTTCTCTATAAGGAGTCTTACGATGACGACTCTCTTCGTTGTTTCGAATGTTTTCCCCCTTTTTCTCCCGTGTTCTTGTTAAACTCAATAGGTAATATACAGAGTGCCCCACTCGTAAGAGGCCCCGGGAAAAGTGTTATAAAAATCTTAATAAAAGAGGATATGAAACCAAATTTCTACATGACATACCTTTATGGTTGAGAAATGAAGCCACATTCAAGAGCTGTTGGAAGTGACCTCCGTCACCTGTATACACAGCTCAATACCGCGCTGCATCTTCATGGATGTTGCTGCCAGAGCAATAGGCGTGACTGCCTCGATTTCATGGTGGATGTTCTCACGTAACATGTCGATGATGCGTGGTTTGTTCTTGTACACAATACCTTTAAGGTGAACCAACAGAAAAAAAAATCAGGGGTTAAGTCAGGTGACTTGGGGACCATAATCCTTTGAAAATCATTGTTAGGGAAAAATGATTCCATCACAACCATACTCGCATTAAACGTGTGGCATGTTGCCCCATCTTTCTGATACCAGTCAAGTGTCAATTTCACGTCATCCAACTGGTTCACAAATTCATGAAACAATACCTGGTACACTTCACTGCTGACAGTAATGTAAAATATATATATATATATATATATATATATATATATATATATATATATATATATATATATATATATATATATATATATATATATGACCCGATGATTCACTGCTGTGATAATGTACGAAACACGCCCACCTTCTGTAAATGAATGGGCTCTTCTGCGACTGGACGCTGGTGGTCACTACTCCATGAACGTATGTTTTGTGAGTTCACGCATTCTGACATGTCTTAAACGAACTACTTATCCAATACTGTTTCGCAAAAAACACGCGTTGTTCCACAGAATATCAATACATCGTCAGAATCAAACAAATCCAACCAAACAGTCACGCCCAATACTCTGGCAGCAATTTCACGAACATGCAGCGTTGAATTGAACTGTGTATACAGGTGAGTGGAGGTCACTTCCAGCACCTCTTGTAATGTACCTCTATTTCTCAACCATAAAGGTATGTCATAGACAAATTTGGTTACATATCCTCTTTTACTAAGATTTTATAATACTTTTTTCGGAGCCTCTTACGTGTGGGACACCCTGCATTATTTACTGTTTCGTTTTTCACTTTTCGGAATTTTCAGCGTATGGGCCCAAACGCCAAAATACGTGTCTCCTATTTTGGTCTCCCGTAACACATATCCGTACCCCAGCCAAATCGATTGTGTACAAGTAACGTCATTCACTTCCTAGTTATAGCATATAGGGGCACTTCGAGGCCCCGTATTTCGGAAATTTCTGCGTATGGTCCCAAATGCCAAAATACATGTTTCCTACTTTGGTCTCCCGTAACACATATCCGGACCCCAGCCAAATCGGTTGTGTACAAGTAACGTCATTCGCTTCCTAGTTATAGCATGTAGGGGCACTTTGGGGCCCCGTATTTCAGAAATTTCTGCGTATGGGCCCAAACGCCAAAATACGTGTCTCCTACTTTGGTCTCCCGTAACACATATCCGGACCCCAGCTAAATCGGTTGTGTACAAGTAACGTCATTCGTTTCCTAGTTATAGCATATAGGGGCACTTCGGGGCCCCGTATTTCGGAAATTTCTGCGTATGGGCTAGGGTGGGCCGTTTTTTTTTTTTTTTTTTTTTTTTTTTTTTTTTAGAAAATTAAGATTGAGTACCGTGCAAAAGTTGTATAATGTTATATTATGTTTCCTCACCAAAACAGAGCCGGATTAAAATATATTTAACCGGGCCCCGGGGGCCCCAAAGAACGTTAATTTTTTGAAAAAAAAGTAGCCAGCAATGAAAACATTATTAAAATATATTTTTTAGAAAGTTAAGTTTGAGTACCATGCAAAAGTTGCATAATATTACGTTATGATTCTTCACCAAAATAGAGCCGGATAAAAAGATATGTAACCGGGTCCTGGGGGCCCGAAAGAACGCTAATTTTGAAAAAAAAAGTAGCCAGCAATGAAAATATTATTAAAATATATTTTTAGAAAGTTGAGTTTCAGTACCGTGCAAAAGTTGTATAATGTTATATTATGTTTCCTCACCAAAACAGAGCCGGATTAAAAGATATTTAACCGGGTCCCGGAGGCCCCAAAGAACGTTAATTTTGAAAAAAAACAAAAACAAATAGTTGCGAGTAGTGAAAATATTGAAATATTTTTTTAGAAAGTTAAGTTTGAGTAGGCCTACCATGCAAAAGTTGTATAATATTATGTTTCTTCACTAAAATAGAGCCGAATAAAAAGATAATTAACCGGGCCCCGTTTGAGTACCGTGCAAAATTTATAATGTCATGTTTCCTCACCAAAACAGAGCCGGATAAAAAGATATTTAACCGAGCCCCGGGAGCCCAAAAGAACGTTAATGCTGAAAAAATATGGTTGTGAGTAGTGAAAACATTATTGAAATATTTGTTTTCAGAAAATTAAGTTTGAGTACCGTGCAAAAGTTGTATAATGCTATGTTTCTTCCCCAAAACAGAGGCAGATAAAAATATTTTACCAGGCCCTGCGGGTCCGAAAAGTGTTATTCTGTTGTTCTTTTTTTTAAATATATATACCATTATTTTAAGTATGTATAGAAAATTGGTTAAGATTCCTAATACTTTAACTTGACCCCAGGATTTTAAATGTTGTGATCTGATGTGCAGCTCTTCGCCTGATTGGTGTTTAGTAGATATAATAGTAAGGACACAAATACATAACGTAAGGTTGAAAAATTGACCAACAGACACCAAACCAGCGCAGAACTCACCACGTGGAGGTGGCTACACAGCGAGTTACTCCCACCTACCCTCCTCTTAATTAAAGCTCCTTAGTTGAATCTTGGAACAAAATATTAAGATTTATGTTCGAAGCTTGGAAGATACTTTCGTGCTTCCAGTTTTGCGCGAATATAACCGTCTCGTGCAACACTACCGCATACTTCTGAAGAAGATTCTGTTACTACCTTTGCATACTTCTCCAAAGCCTGCGTGTGGAAGGGAAACGTGACAAACTGAAACCTTCTCTTTTCCACAATCATTTCGGTTAGTTCTTCTGTTGATACGTTAGCCGAAATTGGAGGTTTCGTTACTATTACTTCTGACCAATTGGTCAAATCGATATAATCAGCATATTCTTCAGTGCTTTGCCTATTGCAATTGTCAATTAGAACTATAGTTTGGTATTTTCGGCCATCAAAATAGAGACCCTTAAAATTAGTAGCTTTACACTGTAGACGGTTTCTTTTTTCTTTTTCTTTTTCTTTTTTGCTAGTTTCGTACGGATTTTGTTTTTATCTACTACCATATATCATTCATAGTCTTAATTACATGAATATAACTGTCTAATTTTTAAGTAATTTAATATTACCAGACCAATTCACTGTCATTTTGAAGTAGACATTGGTCCAACATTAAACTATACCTATAAATGCCTGGAAAGGTTGTTTAATTTAATTAGAATTAGTCGAATAATTGATTTCAAATTAAATATGTTTGTGTTGAAATAATGCATATTTTCAAATCTTTATGTCTTGTAGTGTTTGTATTATACCTAGGTACAATAAAATCTAACGTTATTTTACTTTATTAAATGTCATTATTTGTTGCTTGCATTATTCGTTTACTTTTATTCTTTGTTTCAGCTAAAACTGCTGTGATATATGACTGTAGTGCTCTCAAACGGGTCGGGTTACGGGTCGGGTCGGGTCAGGTCAACTCGGGTCGGGTTATCGGGTCGGGTCAGTCGGGTCAGCTCGGGTCGGGTTGTCGGGTCAGGCTAATCGGGTCGGGTTGTCGGGTCGGGTCAGTCGGGTCAGCTCGGGTCGGGTTGTCGGGTCGGGTTGTCGGGTCGGGTCAATCGGGTCAACTCGGGTCGGGTTGTCGGGTCGGGTTATTCGGGTCGGGTTATCGGGTCGGGTTATCGGGTCGGGTCAATCGGGTCAACTCGGGTCGGGTTGTCGGGTCGGGTTGTCGGGTCGGGTCAATCGGGTCAGCTCGGGTCGGGTTATCGGGTCGGGTCACTCGGGTCGGGTTATCGGGTCGGGTTGTCGGGTCGGGTCACTCGGGTTATCGGGTCGGGTTGTCGGGTCAGGTCAGTCGGGTCAGTTCACTTTGGTCAACTGAGTTTAGGTTGAGTTTAAACTCGGCTGGAGTCGAAAGCTGCTGTTTTTCACTAGCTGCCTAATTAAAAATAGCAATTTTCAATTGATTTTATAGAAACCATAAATCTATTTTGAACACTTGCAGCTAGTGTTTTTATGATAAATGCTTATTTTTCTACTTGTGTGTACTTTAATTTTTAAATGTGGAAGATTGATTTTACCAATCGACTGTAATATTAATATCTACGCCAATATGGAGTCTGGATTTAGAACAAAACTAGAAGTTGTGCCTAGCGAACAATAGTAGATTTGGTCGACTTGTTTTCTTCTCATTGGATCAACTTCGATTGGAAACAAAAGAAAGGTAAAACCAGTTACGTAACTTGTTTGTATTTGTCCGGGTTTTAAGTTTTCAGTTTCATATTTTGTTTTATTTAAAACTTCTTTTTTCTGAAACATTATTCTCGGCTTCCAATATTCAGAGGATGTGCTTATAACAGCTTAGTTTGCAACTACCAGGGCTTAATTTTTTGAAGGAGATAAAAAGAGTTGTGTTTTCCCTTCCTGCAAATGATAATAAAATTATGGAATGAAATTGATTCCCAATAAAATGTATTGTCAGAGTGCTGATCTTTAGTTAGTAATTGGTTTACACTAGTGCTCCTTTACTTATTTTGTTTCAAAGTACTGACGTGACGTCTACCATATTGACTAGGAACTGCTGAAAAATTCGTAGCCCAACCCAGAAGGAGTGCACGTGGATTGGTGAAGTTTTACTTCTTCTTCTTTTCCCCCGAGAGTCAATATACTACCTTGTACAGTGCTCCAGCTTTTGCAGAAAAGTTAAAAAAAATCTAGATTTCCTCGCACCACTGTTCGTAGCACTACCCCTATCAGATCTAAAATGGCGTCTTTCAAGTGTTATTTAAGTTTGGGAAATAAGTACACGTAATAGTTAGACGGAGCTAAATCTGCGGAATAAGAATGATGATCTAGACATTGAAATCCTGGATTATGCAATGTCAGTTATGTTCGCAGGGGCTTGATGGACAGGTGTATTCTCCTGAAGAAACAGAATTCCTTTCTTTTCATTTTCCGCAGCGTTGAACTTTGAATTTTTCTTTCAGTTTTGTAAGTAATGTAGAGATTCTGGATTAAATATCTGACCATTGAGGAGGTAGTCTACCAGTCCATACTTATACCAGAAGAATGTTCCAAACAGTTTCTCAACCTACTTCTGTGTCTTGAACTTCTTGGGGCGATGGAGAAATGAGTGCTACTGCTCCATTGACTATTGTTCCGATTCAGGATCATAGTGGTACAACCATATTCATCTATGGTTACTATTCGTCAGCGAAATTGATCAGCATTACGGTCAAATTGGAAGAATACTTCTCTTAATGCTGTTACCCTTTTATTATCCTGACATATATTTTGGGAACCCATTATGCCGAGAACTTGCGCATACCCAAGCCATTCTGAATTATGCTACCGACGAGTTCCAAAGAAATGCCCAGAATCCCTGACACAAGTTTTTCTGAGAAGGTAAAAACTGAGAAAGCGGGGTGCAGACCTCAGACTATAATAAATATAAATAGCTTAAATTATTTTTGTCACACAAAAACTGGGGTGGCCTAGGCCCTCCGGCCCCGGGCTATATCCACCACTGGCTGAAATGCTGCAATTTTCAAGAATAATGTCACAAATTGCATCCATGATTCCAGGAAGAGTCATTGCTTTTAATCATCCTGGATGTAAAGCATAATTTGTTGAGAAATTGCTACGTTTATACTAAGCCACTTACTTCTTCACCACTATATATAACGGAGGAGAGTCCCGTGGTGTTTCACTGATTTCCTAATTAATTTACTTCGGTGACTTTCCTTGGTGGAACAAAAATGTTATAACAGTAAGAATCTGGATGTTAGTGAAATTATCTGTTTGGGCACACATAATCACTTCAGAGGTCTGAGAAACAATAAGAATTTCCTTATTAATATGAAAATTTATATTTGTACATACAGAGATATGTTTTTCTAAACTACGGTTTCATTTTTCTACCTAGTACCTACACTCCTTCTGGATTGGACTACGACATTTCCAGCAGCTCCTCGTAAATTCTCTCTCTGGCTCTTTCTCTCTCTCTCTCTCTCGCTACATATATATATATATATATATATATATATATATATATATATATATATATATATATATATATATATATATATATATATATATATACAGTGACGTACTTAGGGGGGTGGCTTCCGGGCTTAAGCCCCCCCGAAATCTTACTTAGTATAGTAAAGTAAAGTAAATATTTTGCAGAATTTTCACATTTCCAGGCAAAGCCCCCCTCCCGAAAGCTAGCAAAGCCCCTCCCGAAACAAAATCGTAAATACGCCACTGTATATATATATATATATATATATATATATATATATATATATATATATATATATATATATATATTCATGTGCAGACGTTATTTATTTGTTAGTTACAAATTTTATTTGAAATAAGTTTAATTTATAATCATATAGATCTAACATAAAAACAGCAACGAAATACACAATGTAATGTAAAATAAGTCAAACGTAATAAATAAGTTATTTTTGGTATGGCAAATAGCCGCCCCCGAAAATGTATCTGCCCTTCCTTTGCCCCCCTAACAACTTAAAGCTGGCGTTGTCACTCGAACAATATGGTATGGAGTTCTTGCATACTATTCATTGTTGGCGGAAAAATTTCTTCGTTTACTTTCTTTTCTCCACATCAAAGGATTACACCGAAAAGTTTACAGAAATGAAAATAAGCTTTTCATTGTTGCATTGTTATGTTCTCAATGATTTTGCATTGTAAATATTGGCTTTAAAAAATATTAACACAGTATGTTAAACTTTCAGTTAAAGAGAATTTTCCAAGAATTGTGCTATATATTTTAAATTATGCTTTATGCTTTATTTTCTAAAATAATGCTTTTAAAACTAGTTTCCCAATGTGAGTGCACTTTGGCGTTCACCCAGTGTCGTGACCATAGTGCTCTCAAACGGGACGGGTTGACCCGACACGACCCGTGACCCGACCCGACCCGACTCGGATCGGGTCAGTTCGGGTCGGGTTACGGGTCGGGTCGGGTCGGGTCAACTCGGGTCGGGTTGTCGGGTCGGGTCAGTCGGGTAAGTTCGGGTCGGGTTGTCGGGTCAGGCTACTCGGGTCGGGTTGTCGGGTCGGGTCAGTCGGGTCAGCTCGGGTCGGGTTGTCGGGTCGGGTTATTCGGGTCGGGTTGTCGGGTCGGGTCAATCGGGTCAGCTCGGGTCGGGTTGTCGGGTCGGGTTATTCGGGTCGGGTTGTCGGGTCGGGTCAATCGGGTCAGCTCGGGTCGGGTTGTCGGGTCGGGTTATTCGGGTCGGGTTATCGGGTCGGGTCAACCGGGTCAGCTCGGGTCGGGTTATCGGGTCAGGTCAATCAGATCGGATCACGGTTCGGGTCAGTCGGGTCGGGTCGGGTCATCGGGTCGGGTCAGTCAATTCGGGTCACGGGTCGGGTCGGGTCGGTCTTCAACCCGACCCGACCCGACCCGTTGAGAGCACTAGATATGAGGCACTTAGTCTGATGCCTACGTGGAACAGTAGTAAAGGAATAAACATGCTAGACATGCTCTTATAGATACAAAAATAATAAAAAAATTGTGCCCCAAAAATAAGTATCAGTGTCACGTGTACATCACGTGAAGAAGAAGTTTGTTTTATGTGGTGTGATATTTCTCAATAATTATTTAAAACGGAAATCTTAATATATTTATATCACTCTCGGTTTTAGTAAAGAGATTAGAGTAGAAATGGAATATATTCTTGCGACCTTAATTGATTATAGAAAATCGCTACTCACTATCTTTTCCATTTTTTTTTTTTTTTTTTTTTGTATAACAATCAATGATAAAACCGGAAGTGGTTGATTTATGCTATTTTCTGTTTTCGTAGAGAGACTAGAGTAGAGATGGAATATATTCTTGGCAAGCTTAAGCGATTGCAGAAAACAGCTTCTCGCTATCTATTGCCGTTTTCACTTTATAATGATCAACGTTAAAACCGGAAGTGGTTGATTTGTGCCACTTCCAGTACGTGACGGGCTTAAGGCCATAGATGTCAGTAATGTCCAGAAAAATGTAGAAATAAATATATTGTTATTATTATTATTATTATTATTATTATTATTATTATTATTATTATTATTATTATTATTATTATTATTATTATTATTATAGTCTTAACAAAATAGGAATAAACGATTCAGACTCGACAGAAAACTGTTAACTCTAAGAAAGAAATCAAGCCTAAATTTTGTAGAAAGTAAGAGGAAAAACTAAACAGAGAAGTATCCTATCAGTCTCTGCAAACCCAGCTATCAAATAATTTATCCGGGTTGTAGAGGATAATAACCGTCGCAGTGAAAACTAGCTTTTTCACAAATTAACTTTTCTGTAACTTCTTTTAGATCATAGAACTCTCAAGTGATCTGTAAGTTTGTAAAATCATGCATTCATCAATCATATACTGCTTTTCATCAACTTTTTTCATTAAAATACTAGAATTATTAGGAATGTCTAAACGTTAAAGTAAAATAAATCATTATTATTTTAGTTTTGACTTTTTTTTTCAAAATCTCTTTTTTTTTTCGGCGCACGCTTGTTTAGTACGCTATAAAAGATTTAAAGTGAATAAAGAGAAAATGTTTATACAACCAAGTGGACAGTACTTCAATGCATATTTTTATTTCATCACATAGACAATGAAGATTAGTTTTCTTCTATGTTCCACGTAGAAAAACAAACAAAATTTTGCAATGAATACACACAGAGAGTGTGTTTATTCCAAACACGATCTTCTCAGTCATAAGCACGTGAAAACAATGAACAAGAGACATTACTATTATGTGTTTTGAAAATAAATTTGTTTATCGTTATGTTCTTATTTTAGTTATATTTTCATTGAATATTCAACAAGTATTGAAAGTAAAAGAAACATAAGAAAGCACCTTGAAAGGAAAACAAAAGAGAAACACTGTCCGAAAAGAATTGAAAAAGAAGTAAGGTGGCGTGAGTTGATTGTGTGAGAGAGAGGCTTCTTGATAACCCCTTCATGTGTAGACGTCGGGGTGGCATCTAATCCTTATCGTGAGAGCTTTCCCAAGCGTACTTGTTCATTGTTTCAGCATCAAGGACAAGCACTGGGCACGTGCGGCTTCTGCCAATAACTTTTCTTTTTCTCTCACCTTGCTTTTATGTGGCTAAATTCAATCTCAAAATCATTCGATTGCCCGAAACAAGTAATCAGACAATGTTATATTTTTCATTTCTTCCCATGATCAAATTTTCATCCCTCTTTAAGTGGGTACGTGACACGATCTTTTTCATTTTTTTAAAAAAAGCTTCTTCAGTTGTCATATCACATTATACTGGTATAATAATAACACACACCGTACTTCTATCATATATAGCTAAACATCTTTAATATTTTTTTATCTATTTCGTTTATTTTTACATACGAGATCGTATTTCTATCATTTGCTTTGTAGATGTTCATAAACATCAGTTCTAAAGCTTTAAAAAATGATAAAAACCAAAACGAAATAAATTTTAAATTGACCGTATTCAATCTATTACAGCTTCTTAACAATACGTTGGAATCACTGAATAAGATTGCGTGTGTGGATTGAAGGTTTTATTTATTGTTTAAAATTATTTTTAAAGATCTATTATGACCCAGTCATACGATCTATTCTTTGAGTCTCGAAAATTGCTATACTCTTCCAAACAAAATCTTTAGGCCTTCCAGATAAGCTAGTAGAGAAAATAGAGATAGAGATTTTGAATTGCCAATTTTTCAATTGATTTTCTTTTCCATCTATTACTTCTAGACATTTTAATATACATATTTGTGAAATCTATGGTGATGTTTAAACTTTCCATATGCTAACTTCCAACATGTTCATTGCTTTCATGAGATATTCAACACGAACTGTCTCCTCCCCTTTACAAAGAGCGTTCAATAAGTTTTCACTGATAGGTATACTATTCTTGTTTGTTGCAACATGATGATAAAATTTTAGGTGAACATACTTTGATCCTTTGTCTTTAAAATGGTAATAATCGTTGTTTTCTACTGTTCACAGGTAAACCACAAGCAGACAGCAAGCCCCGACAACAGTAGGTAATGGAATTCCTGTTCAAAACTGGTGATGAATGAGCCACATCAATTCATAGGAAATTGTTTCCGGTATATATTGGACCGCGCCAGTATCCAACGTTTGTTGCAGCGGTTTAAGAGACCTAGACTTTCCGGATCAGGCCAGAAAATTATGAACTCCTTTTTCTGGGATCAGTGTGGTAACATTTTCATAGATTTCTTGGAACATGGCTCCACAATTAGCAAGGAATGTTATTTTTGTCACTGGAGAAGGTATGACTGCTCTGCATACCAAAAGACCGAAGCTGCAAGATAAGTTCATTAAACTCCATCATGACAATGCCAAGCCTCACACAGCTATGATGACAGCAGAAAATCATGAACATGGAATGGGAAGTTGTCCCTCAGTCCTCCTTCGGCATCTTTGGATTTCTTCCTGTTTGATCGTCTTAACCCTTTCCGGATTATGGGTTTTTGGGATATTTTTTAGACTTTCAGTCAAGCAGATACTGCATCGTCACTATTTATCCTAGGATCATGGTTCATACCTCATTCTTTTCAGAATAGAGCTGGCTTTCAAATGTTATCACTTGCATGGTCATACCATATACCAGAAGCAGAAAAATTATGTCAAAGGAAAAATTTCGGAGGGAATTTTTTCCTCGCACTTTGCCCCCCTGGAACGGCCCTGTGTGAACGTAGTCATCTAAAAAAAATCTGATAAATAGTACTTGGTATACTAAATGTGTGTGCCAAACTTCAAGTTTCTATCTTGAATACTAAGGGCGGGAGAAATTTTATCAAGAATTCCCACAATGCCCCAAATTACCACAAAACACTATGATCTCAGGGAAAAAAATTTCTGAGACATCCCTAATTACCCTAGGGTCATGTTTCGCCCATCATTCTCTTCAGAATAGAACTGCCTTTCAGAGGTACCATTTACATGTCTCCATCATGTATCTAAGGCGGGAAATTCCCGAAAAAAGGGATTTTTGTCTAAATTCCCCTTTTTTCAACTTTTAGCCCCTCTGGACCCCCTCCCCTGTTTTAACGCAGAAATCTGAAAAAAATCTGTTAAATACTACTCGGTGGACTGAATGTTTGTGCACAATTTCAATCTTCTACGTGCAAAAATAAGCCCGCCATAAAATATATATACCGACAATGCCCCATATTATCCTATACAGAAGAATATTTTGATAAAAATTCACTGAGACGTCCCTAATTACCCTAGAATAATAATTCGACCGTCATTCTCTTCAGATTGGAACTGCCTTTTAGACGGTATGACTCACGTGTCTCCATCATGTATGTGAGGCGGGAAAATCCTGAAAAACGGGATTTTTTGGGTCTAAAAATTACTTTTTTCAAATTTTTTCCCCTCTGGACCCCCCTGTTTTAATGCAGAGATCTGGAGAAAATCTGATAAATACTACTAGGTGGGCTGAGTGTTTGTGCACAATTTCAATCTTCTAGGTGCAAAAGTAAGCCCGCCAAAAAATATACCGACCATGTCCCATTTTTCCCTATATAGAAGTATATTTTTTAAAAATTCCCTGAGACATCTCTAATTACCCTAGGATAATGATTCGACCGTCATTCTTTTCAGAATGGAACTGCCTTTCAGACGATATGACTCTCGTGTCCCCATCATGTATGTGAGGCGGGAAAATCCTGAAAAACGGGATTTTTGGGTAAAAATATCCCTTTTTTCAACCCTTTGCCCCTCTGGTTCCCCCCTGTTTTAACTCACAAATCTGAAAAAATTCTGACGTCATCACCTCTTATGTCTGGACGCAGGAAGGACTGAAACCATACGTAATGTCCTCTACAATGCCTCTGGACTTGAAAAAAAAAAAAAAACCGGACGAAAAAGCTCAAATAGAAGAGAAATAACGCAATGTACTACTATGAGCAAAATAAATGACGCGTCTCTTTATTTTGAAGTTTTTTGAAAATATCTCCGTTTTCTTTATATGTTCGAAATTTCGGAAGGTTTCCCCAGCAGGACAGGTTAATAACAAACCCGTTTTTAATATTTGTGTTAGATATTAGTTTAAAATAAAGAAATTAGAAGCAAAAAACATTAAATCGACAGAAATCTCGAGAATTACCAACTCTGCTAAAGTGGGAAATTTTCAAGAACGCGAGGGAATTCTGCAGTTCAACACGAAGCAGCGACATCTATGTCATTGAGAGAAGCGTGGATTAGATCTACAAACGAAACTTTTAACGAAATATTTCTAGTATGTCTTATTATATGCATTATCAGCAAACTCCAAATATATGAATCTATGCTAAGTATTAACGTATAGATAGTGCAAATAGTGGAAATTACCTATAGAAAAAGACGAATTGTTAGCCCAATCGTAATGAAAAATCGTCTTTACTGTAGAACAGGTTCAGCTTACGTAAGAAAGCAAATAGCTCAGATAGATATAGCAACGAGTTTGTATACCGAAGGTAGACGGTTCGAATCCCGTGGAAGTACTATTGTCATTTTTATCACTAAGGTTATTTTATTAATTTTTTGTTTGGGAAAGAATCAAATTGTAACATATGTGTAAAACTCATGACGATACAAAAAAAAAGAGAAAATATCGTCGCATTTGCATTAGTGTCTCTAATTTTTGTTTGCAAACAGATTCGTAATTATTTCCCCTGTGCTCACTGATGCATAACGAATGTTTTCCAGTAAATATTAATTCTAATTTGGAGAATTTTATAGTTTCACAATGTTTCTCACTACATAGTCTTCTATCTACGTGTTTGGATATTTTGATAACAGATTTCCCTATTAAATGTTTAATTTTCTCTATAAATATTTGTCTTAAATTGAAATTGTTTTGAATTTACTACATAAGCAAAGTTGCCCGAAGGAGGAGAGCTCAAGTAATAGATATTCTACGTAAAAGCAACCTATTGTAGAATGATGATGCTTCTTACCTTCAGCACATAATCTTAACGTTAGAGAGTCAGAGAGAGAAAAATCCTGTTTTTCCTCCCCTATGACTACTCATCTTAAAGCTCTACCTATAATGATTCGTGTCACATAATTTCGGCTCTCCAAAGACATTCATATTTATTATTATTATTATTATTCCTGAATATGCCACCCTTACATAATGTTGTAACTTTAGACATCTTAGTTTAAAGTGCTTTCTTTAGTAATAATTTGAGCAACCACGTCACAAAATTTAAAATGTATGAGGGGGCACGAAGTTTTATTTCCCCTCCTCTCTTTTCAGCACCCTCCAGCAGAAGGTATATAATTTCTGAGAAGCAGGGCAGACAAAATGAATAAGAAATATATTTAGAGCATCCTTTCCTCCTTCGTGAATGTAACATCACGTAGCATTTTTTATTCTACTGAAGACGACCCTAGGCCGTTATGGTTAGGTAACAAAAGAAATACCTAATATATTTATAGCGCCCCTTAACTGTAATATTACCTCTTCTTTATTTGTTCGAGGCTTCCCTACACAACCAAGGGTGACAAAAAGAATAGGAAAAGTGTCTAAAGATTACAAAAGACTTTATATTTTGTCAGAAACAAGGCAGTATATACACAACATTGCTTTCGTTAACAAGTGTTTCACCCTTGAGTCGCTTATAAAATTAGACAGAATAACTTTTGCCGATCATTGTTCTAGAGGGATTTGTCCAGGATGGTTTGGTGTCGAGCTAATAACGATGAGTATGTTTATTTACATCACTGTTAAAGAAATAGCAAACTTTCTGAAAGGAACTTACTTAGGAAACAGATCTTCCTTCTACTTAGCCAGAGCCCACTCTGAAAAATTGCATCTGGCGTTCTGAGTGAAAGTTCTATGGGACTCTTAGAAAAATATATTCCCGTTTCCACGCTGATGGTAGAATTTCTTAAACAGTTACTGAATTACATTCGAAGGGTAGGCGTAAATAGCGCCCCCGCAACAATGTGGCGTGAGGACCGCACAAGCTGCAAGGCCAAAAAATATACAGAAAGTATGCAGGGGCGGAGCAGGCCAAATTTTCACACGGGCAAAGTGACTTTTTGGCGCAATTCCCCTAGTAGTAGCCTATATTTTACATTTTATCATAGTGTTTTTAATAGTTTAAACCAGGAGCGTCATTTCAGATTTTGCTTTGGGGGGGGGCAAGACCTCTTGATATAAGTAAAATTTCGCGTTTTTCACTGATTTACTACTATTCTAATGATAAAATCTATATACATCTCAAACTCAGGGGGGCAAATGCCCCTCCCTGCCCTCCCTAAATGACGCCCCTGTTTTAAACCCATTTTCAAAAAGAAATCCATTACCTAGGAAAACTTTACAAAGAATATGGCCCGCTATGAACAATACCAACTCCACCCCCCCTGGTCTAGTGGCTAGCACGCCTGCCTTCTGTGGTACCGGGTCCAATTCCCGGTGGATTACTGTTGAACGATAAAAGTGGTTCGGATTCCACTATAATTAGTATCCACATCTCCCTTGCCCATTAAGGCATAACCGTGGAACGCTAAACTCAAGCAAAGAAACAATACTTAATTCCCGGTACTCTTTATTCTACATGCCATCTCTCAATTTTTCGATACAGCCCTCTTAGTACTATGAAACTCTCTTCTTCCATAGTGAAATGGAAAAATATCATATAATTGCCACTACTTTACAAGAATATAAACCAAAAACGTCAGTAGAAAGCACACTATAAAATTTACTTTTTCAGGCTCGTTTTGGTGTCCCTCTTTCTCTGGCGCCCCGGGCAGTCGCCCGGCCCTTAGTCCGCCCTTGAAAGTACGGACGCATAACTAAGGA
The DNA here is from genome assembly GCF_964235325.1 of Thermobia domestica. NCBI lineage: Eukaryota > Metazoa > Arthropoda > Insecta > Zygentoma > Lepismatidae > Thermobia > Thermobia domestica. The sequence goes on from NC_137454.1 coordinate 203,869,883, forward strand.
CTGCGGAGGAGAGGTTAACCTTCATGTTATGCCACTGGTTTGACGTGTTTGAAATGTTCAGTAAGTGATCGGTTAGTGAAATAATTTCGACGGTTACTGATGTTTAAAGTTTAGCTAAGACAAAGCTACCTAATCAAATACATTTGATATCGCGATGTCACAATTTGATTTTTCCTTACATAAAAAAGATAAAAACAATAGTAATAAAAACCCTTACTCGTACTGGGCTCCTAACTAACAACCTAATTCTTACAGACTAGTTGCTCTGACCAACTGAGTTTCGATTTCTTACGCGAAAGAAATCTGTTATATTAAGAGGCATGCTTTTCATTATCAAAACTGTTCGAAGTAATACGAACATGGCTTAAGAACAGAGACGAAACTGAATTACCACTCGATTGACCTTGAGGGCAAATCACCAAAGCGTAGCTATAAACGTAAGTTCAGAATGCATTTCTCTGGAGTTGTGTTCAGTATTCCTATCTGCCAGTCATGCTTGTTCGTAGGAGTAATATTTTACAAACCTAACCTTTCGATACAGCACAATGTCAGAGAATCAGAGGAAAGGAATTCTTGCCATTGTGAACGTGGGATACCACCATGTGCAATAAAACTGACGCGTCTCCTTGAAGTGATATTTCATCGAAAATAACTCGTTTTCCTTTATATAGTCTATCCGAAGTTTTTGAGGGTTTCAAAATGAGGAAATGTTACTGACAAACAAGGATGCATTTAGGGGTGGGTCCAGGGGGTCCGGACCCCCTCTGAAACCCCAACTTTTCTGTAAATTTAGCCTAATTTTGGGGATTATCTTTTAAAATTTTATTATAATTTATCCTAATATTGAAGTCGGACCCCTCCCGAAATAAATTACTGCATACGTGTCTCTGACAATTTTCAATATATTCGTTAAATAATAAAATAAAATAACTAAATTAGGAGCAAAAAGCTTTAACACGGGCTAACTTTTGTCCACTGCCAATATTGCTAGAAGGGATATTAGTAGCAAAAACTGCTCGTCAATGCTAAACCTTGGAACGTCATCCCGAACAACAAGTCTATTTATTGAGAACTACATATGAAACATGTTATTAAAACTTATCCAGCTTTTATCTGGCATGAAATTATAATATACACCAAAATGCACTCTCCTAAAATGTGTATCTAAACATTGCTTTACGTATCTACGAAGCAATGAAAATTTTTTATCCAAATATGTGAGCAGGAAACTCTAACAGCCAGCCATTTTATTTAAATCGTAATAAACCCTGTAATCGTACGTTAACGTGAGGACAAAGCTTGGTCCATTGGTAAATTGTTTGAAGAATAAAAACTCAAGGTTCGTAGGTTCAAATCTATCCAGTCACCACAACATTTCATTCTTATGTGTAACGATGAAATAAGAAAAAATGTATAACCGTTAAGACAAAACTTAACCAAGTCTGAAGAGAACAATACTAAAATAGTAACACAATGACGTCAACCAAAAATTATTTCATGTAGCGTTTGGACGAAATTACAGCTGTTAACAATTGCAGAAATAAAAACAGGCTGATAGCTGTAATGCAGTCTAGACTTCTGAATGCATTTACTTCCTGAAAACTTCCGTCTCGTCATTGGTATGCCGTTAATCATTGTAAAACCTTTCAATTGGAAGTGAAATGACACACACTAAAACAGTTTTAAATCAATAAATGTCTATGTGTAAAAGTAGGTGTCTTTTATCTGTAGTTTTGAGTTCCTTTTACTTTGAAGTGACAAATGAGAGAAGAAAGTATGGTGTTCGAAAAAAAATCAAATTTGAGATTTCAACGAATTTACACGTATTATAGCCCCTAACACCAAAAAAGTTATTTTTCGATACATGTCTATCTGTTCGTCTGTCCGTTCGCTACACTTTTCTGTGCACTCGCCTAGAGGCCATACCGTTCAACTTATCTGCACCAAATTTTAGTTTAAGATTTTCATAGTATTTCCTATAGTTTTTTATTTCCTTCCTACTCCCAAAACAAGGGTAGTTTCCTGTACGATGAAAATAGAAAAAAGATATTTTCTCATAACTGGCTCTAACGATCGTGTTTTCTTTCTTTTTTTATAAATCAATATTTAATTAGCAACCCTATTTTGTGGTATAAGGCATTTATCTGAGAAAAATCTACAAGGGGTAGTTTATACTAAGGGGGTGAGTTTTTTCTCAGTGATTTTCTCAAAATGGACTCAAATGTTTTCGTTCATATTTCATAAATAAAGATTTCAATAATAACTTATCAATATGGCATAACTCGTTTGTCCTAAAAAAATGCGAGGGGTAGTTTATTCTTGGTGGAGTGTTGTCTGGGCGATTTTCTCAAAAACCACTCAATAGAGTTTATTCATATTTCAAAAATAAATATTTCGTTAATAACCGAACAATATGGCAAAACTCATTTGTCCTGAAAAAATATGCGAGGGGTAGTTTACTCTTGGGGGTGTTTTTCCTCCACGGTTTTCTCAAAAATGAGTCAAGCAATTTTGTTCGTACTCAGAAATAAATATTTCATTAAAAACCTAGTAATATGGAATAACTCGCTTACCCTGAAAGAATCCTCAAGAGATAGTTTATTCGGGGAGTTATTTTTCCCTCACGATTTTCTCAAAAATTACTCGGACAATTTTATTGATAATTCATAAACAAGTATTTCATTAATAACCCTATATTTTAGTATAAGTCATTTCTATGAAAAACAATTACAACGGATAGTTTATTTTTGGGGTCAAGGTTATTTCCCCGACAATTTTCTCGAACGACAGGCGATTTTGTTCAAATTTTGCAAATAAATATTTCATTAATAATCAAAAGTATATCTTAACTCATTGTTCGAAAGAATTCACAAGAGGTAGGTTACTCCTGACGTGTTCTTTTTGAACGACTTTCCCAAAGTGACTCATTTGATTTTTTTCATATTTCATAAACAATGATTGCATTAATTGGTCTATTATATGTCTAATGAAAATGTGCTCAAAGTGTGAGTTAGTTTTGTAGTGTGGATTTTCTTCAATCGAAGTTTTTTATTCGATAATCTGACATTCGATGTATTTGAATAATACGATAATTTTATTCGTATTATCCAAATACACACTTCAGTAACAACTGCGGCCTAACACAGTTAAGAAATTGAATTGAAAAAGTTTAGTGCGGTGGCCCTGTAATTGAATATTTTTTGAGAAACTCCCTAGCTTTTTGTGGTAAACTCAGGTTTTTCTTTTTCGAGCGACAAAAGAGAGAAGAAAATATGGTGATTGTGAAAATAATATCAAATTCAGATTTCAATGGATTTACATGTTTCATGGCGTCTACATACCGAAAATGTGACTTTTCGACACCCGTCCTTCAGGTCCGTCCGTTCGGCCCACTTTTATATGCACTCGCCTAGAGGCCATACCGTTCAACTTATCTACACCAAATTTTAAACTTAGGGTTTACTTAGTATTCTTACAGGAGCTTTTCCATTTTTTCCTACCACCTAAAATAAGTGTGGTTTACAAACAGCCGAAAATCGAAAAACGCTATTTTCTCAAAAATGGTTTTAACAATTTTGTTTATTTTTCATTAATCAATATTTAATTAACAACCCTATATTGCAGTATCAGATATTTCTCTTAGAAAAATTTACGAGGGGTAGTTTATTCTTGGAGGTGACTTTTTCTCGACGATTTTCTCAGAAAAGACCCTGGCGAATTTTGTACACACTTCATAAATAAATATTTGACCTTACAACATGGTATAAGTCAATTGACCTGAAAAATATATGAGTAGTAGTTTATTCTTGGACTTGAATTTATTCCCAGTGAGTTTCTCAAACACGACCAGTTGGCAACCGTGTATCTCGACAACGAAGCTGAATTCGAAAACTGCAAGAGGACCATTTGTCTCCTTTTGATGTCACGAATCACCTCCCGAAGTTTGTGGACATCTTTCAGGTTCACCCTTAATGAAGCTTCTTTTCGAAAAGTTAACTATTAACTTTAGGCATTGTTTATCTTTTTTTAAATCACAAATGTCGTTATTAATTTTAAGGCAGAGAACTACTTCTGAGAGAATAGATCTTGAAAAATAATTTTAAAACTTAGACTTTTGTTTTCGAGACATTCCAGACAAGACGAGACATTTTACAAGCTATCTCGTGTCCAAAACATTTGCCTCGTATTATCTTGGATGTCACAAAGCGCGTCTTGTCTCTTTCTCGAGACATGTCTTATCTCGTGCGCATTCGTTAACACTTGGAAAGGATTATATTTCTACTCAAAGCATTGTTTTTATAATGGTTGCATATTTATGATAATTGCTGTACAGTCCTTTCAGTTGAATTAATTTTTATTATTATTATTATTATTATTATTATTATTATTATTATTATTATTATTATTATTATTATTATTATTATTATTATTATTATTATTGAAATTTCAATATCTAGTTTAACGTTGGACGATTATGCACCTACGCTAAGGGAGAATGATGATGAATGAAATGGTGAAATGAAGAAAGTGGGAGGAAAATGGAAAATCTCACGAAAACACATACCCATGCACACGGTATTTGTCCACCTCAAATTTCACTTGGCACGAGGTGGAATCGAGCCACGGACCCCCTGCACCAAAGGTCCCTGCAATGCTTTATTATTATTATTATTATTATTATTATTATTATTAATAATAATAATAATAATAATAATAATTGAAGCGAGCTTAACGAGTTTCAACCGTACGACTCAACCAACGTTTGGGTGCCTGTTCGTTCATCTGCTCCTCTCATAAAAGACATTTCATTTTAATGAAACTAGTAAGTGCCTTCTTTTAGCTCTGCGAAGTAACTATTGCTTGGAATATGAATCTGCAAAAAAAAAAAAAAAAAAAAAAAAAAAAAAGAGCCCTCCGAGATTTGATCATTGTCCACACGGACTGAAATTGTCATTTGAAGCCAAGACTTTAATATGAAGCCAATAATTTCTTTAAAATAGACGGCAAATTCGGAAGTTATAAGCATTTTCATATTTTTGCCTTTTCCCATAAGGGAGCCGTAGCCCCCTATACTGAAGAGCCCCCCCCCGGAGATTTGATCATTGTCCACTCGGACTAAATTTGTCATTTGGAACCAACACTTTAATACGAAGCAAAATATTTCTTTAAAATAGACGAAAAATTCGAAAGTTATAAACATGTTAATATTTTTGCCTTTTCTCATAAGGGGGCCGTATTAGCCTACACTGAAGAGCCCCGCGAGATTTGATCATTGACCACTTGGACTGAAATTCTCATTTGAAACCAAAACTTTAATATGAAGCCAAAAATTAAACTTTTACATCAATTTAAACTGACTGGGTTCCGGTTCTCCCCACTATTGTTTAGTTTAGTTAAGTGGTAATTTGTGACAGCTTCACATCATCAAAAGAATGTTTCACTTCCCCTCCCCTCCCCCAGGAGTTCGTGCTGTATCCACCACTGGAATCAATAGACACTCTTCCTATTCTTTTTGTCACCCTTGATTGTGTAGGGGCTCCCTCGTACAAATAAAGAAGCGGTAATATTACAATCAAGGGGCGCTATATATTTGGTATTTTTTTTAGTTACCTACCCCTAACCGCACAGGGCCATCTTTCGTAGAATAAAAAATATTACGTGATATTCCAATCATGAAAGGGGAGAGGATGCTGTAAATATATTTCTTATTCATTTTGTCTGTCCTGCTTATCAAAAATTACTTTCTGTTGGAAGGGTACTGAAATGAGAGGGGCAAAATAAAAAGTCGTACCTCCTTCTACATGGTTGCTCAAATAAGTACTGAAGAAAGCATTTTAAACTAAGATATTTAAGATTTAAACTAGGAAACTAAGATATCCTTACATTATGTAAGGATGGCATATTAAGGATTATTATTATTATTATTATTATTATTATTATTATTATTATTATTATTATTATTATTATTATTATTATTATTATTTGAATGTTTTTGGAGCACCGAAATTTTGTGAGACGAACAATGATATGTAGAGGTTTAAGATGGGTGGTCATAGAGGAGGAAAAACCAGGATTTTTCTTTGTCTGACTCTCTAACGTAAAGATTATGTGCTGAAGGTAAGAAGCATCATCATTCTACAATAGGTTGCTTTTACGTAAAATATCAATTACTTGAGTTCTCCTCCTTCGGTCTACTTACCTTATGTAGTAAATTCAAAACAATTTCAATTCAATACAAATACATTGTAAAACTTTTCCGTAATTAAACATCTAGGGAAAATTAAACATTTAATAGGGACATCTGTTATCAAAATATCCAAACACGTAGATAGAAGACTATCTAGTGAGAAATATTGTGAAACTTTATAAAATTCTCCAAATTAGAATTAACATTTACTGGGAAACACTCGTTATGCGCCAGCGAGCATATGGTGAGCAGTGAGCACAGGGGAAATAATTACGAAACTGTTTGCAAACAAAATTAGGGACGCTAATGCAAGTGCGACAACGGCATTTTTTCTTTTTTTGATATCGTCATGAGTTTTACACATACGTTACAATTTGATTCTTTCCCACATAAAAAATAAATAAAATAACCGTAGTGTAGTGATAAAAATGACAACGGCACTTCCATGGGATCGAACCCGCTACCTTCAGCACACAGACTCGTTGCTTTAATTAACTGAGCTATTTGCTTTTCTACGTGAACTGCGCCTGTTCCGGTAAAGACGATATTTCATTACGATCGTCCTACCAATTCGTCCTTTACCATAGATAATTTCCACTATTTGCTCTATCTTTATGTTAATACTTAGCATATATTCATATATTTGGAGTTTGCAGATAATGCATATAATAAGACATACTAGAAATATTCGTTAAAAGTTTAGTTTGTAGATTTAATCCACATTTCTCTCAATGACATAGATGTCGCTGCTTCGTGTTGAAATGCAGAATTCCCTCGCGTTCTTGAAAATTTCCCACTTTAGCAGAGTTGGTAATTCTCGAGATTTCTGTCGATTTAATGTTTTTTGCTTCTAATTTCTTTATTTTAAACTAATATCTATCACAAATATTTAAAACGGGTTTGTTATTAACCTGTCCTGCTGGGGAAACCTTCCGAAATTTCGAACATATAAAGAAAACGGAGATATTTTCAAAAAACTTCAAAATAAAGAGACGCGTCATTTATTTTGCTCATGGTAGTACCATGAAAAACGCGTATGGTACAAATTGTACCATAAAATCCCCAAAGGGTTAAAGTCCACCTGTGATGAAGAACATTCGACAGTGATTAGGCCCTCATTTCTTGTGTGAAACAATGATGTAAAAGTCAACCACTTGAATTTTACCAAAGTGACTTCAAGGCATGGAATGAACGTTGGACGAGATGCGACACAGCAGATCGAAGCTATATTGAGCGTCATAGTCTTGTAGCCAAAGTATTAACGAATGTTCACTTAAAATGTTATTAACATAATGTATCTAACAACAATATTATAACCATCTGTGCAAAACATATTGAACATCCTGTGTTACCTAATAAATAATGACAATTACGACTGAAAACATTAATGGCTTCTGTTCGTGACATTTTAGTGCTCTGAACAACAAATGAGACATATTAACTAAAGCCTGTGACAAACATTTTGACATTTCAGCTAAACGAATAAAACGCAAGCTCTGGCGCGACGTTGCCAAGTGGTAAAGGATTGTAGCTATGACTAAGCAGACAAACTACAGCGCGATCAGGTGACAGGGGATACACGTGGGATGTGTACAAAATAAACGTGGCAATACCGCTGGCCTCTCATTTGCTAGCAGCATTTAAAGGGAACTTGGAGCGCCGCCTTCAAATGCCAAGATGTATGTCACGTCGTTTAGTACTGATTCTCTCTATTGCGGAAAAGACTCCATACACTTTATAGCAAATTGGAAATTTGGAAGGTGAAATTCTCGTTTCGCATTAAGAACACTAATAATAACCGTAATTATCGATAGCTTAGTACTGTTTCGTGAAAATACTATGCGTTAGACAGAATAATTTTCTTCTCTATCTTTACAGACGTACTGCTTCTGACTTCGGTTGAAAGTGAGTAACATGGGATTTGCTATGATAACTTATACTTTATAATTCACTTTCCTTTGCTAACTTATTTTCTCCTAGTATGCCTATACTCTGTTTTTTCTTTCTTTCCCTTTATTTTTCTCTGAACAACGAGAGTAGAAAATACTAGATTTTCCATTTTCTTTTCTCTGTAAATGTTTGAAATAAGAGGCATATGAAAGTAAGTGAGATTGATGCAATTATTAAGAATTATTTATATTTTAATGAAGTTTGCCTTTTTAATGTTTAAAAGAAAACTACAAAAAAAGAGTTTAAATTCTCGAATGATTATATCAAAAACTTGCAAGCTTATGCACGGGTCGTCATTCATACATTGTTCCCCGACGCTGCAGTGGGGAATCCCTATTTTCACGTACCAATCGATCATTCAGTACTACACTAAACAAAAGCAGGTCATTTTACGTTTGTACGTATTATTCATTTTCACGTGTCCTCTGCATCTCATTTGTGAATCCCCTTTTCTCTTTGGGGAGTCCCCTTGTACAGTTCGTTCTGCTTCTTTCTGTTTCCGCCATCATTTTGGTAGGGTAGGACTTTCTTTACATTCTTTTGACCCGGCGTCAATATCTCTATTTGTTCAGCAGATATTGCACTTAGAAGAAGGAGGCCAGCGAAACGTAGCACGACTGCTGGTTGGATCTATGTTTTTTTGAACTTTTCCTCTTGTTTTTAGCTGTAGAATCACCTCTCGGTCTTGCTCCCTTCCAACTTATATATATATATATATATATATATATATATATATATATATATATATATATATATATATATATATATATATATATATATATATATATATATATATATATACGCGGATCCAAGGGGGCTATAGGGGCTATAGCCCCCCTTGATGATCAGGTATACACTGGTTTAAACGGGCTTCAATCCTGCTTTACACTGGATAAAGCGACAGATTATGGTTTAGCCACTCCCTTAATCATATCCTGGATCATATTGCTAAAACCTAAAATAGGTTTGTAATTTATTTTAAACGTGATTGGTTTTGTTATGTAAAAGGCAGTTAGAAATTTTTTTGGAGGTATGTTAAATAGAGATTTTTTGTTTGGTTTGCGAATTTTAGATTATTTTTGTATATGAAATTATTGATTGGCCTTGACATTTATTTAGTTTTTTTCGAGAAGAAATTTAAATTAATGCACGTTTTGGGGGTGTAGAAAATGTAGTTTAGAATTGATTAAAAACATGGGAATAGAAATTTAAAGATAGAATTTGATAATACAGAAATAATTTAAAATAAGAATTTAATGATTGAATAATTGAATAATTACAGAGTATGGTATGGATTGGTATGATTTTAAGATTAGAGAAGACAATGCATACACTGTAAAAAATGAGGTGTTGAAACAACACAAAATAACTACCACTTTAGCGTGTTACTTGTGTGTTAATTCAGCACCAAGCACATCGCCTTCCGAGCATATCAGAAATAACTCGTTACTACCTGAGAGAATTTGCATTGGTATTTATCATTTAAAATGAGCAAAGCTTTGCGAAATATCTTTGGTACTTATACTAAGTACCGAATAATGTTCTATGTTTTCTGTAATCTGTCACAATAATATTGTTATAAACCTGTGAATCGTCTGACAACAGTTACATAGGCAACAGTTCTGCCACCTTATGTTCATATATGCTAAAGCACAAGAATAATAAATAAAGAAAACAAATGGAAGCACAGCTATCTGTGTACCTGTTGTCAGATGATTCACAGGTTTTCAACAATATTATTGTGACCGATTACAGAAAACATAGAATGTTATTAGTTACTTGCCATAAATGTGAAATATGTTTCGCAAAGCTTTGCTCATACCAAACAATAAAAAACAATGCAAATACTTACATCCAGTAAGGAGGTATTTCTGATAGACTCTAAGGCGAAGTGTTTGGTGTTGGAATGGGCCTCTCCTGTCTACATCAGTTCCTGAATAGCCCCAGGAACAGAAGATAACTGCATCCGTTCACTAACAGAACCTAGTGTTGTGGTGTCCAGTACAATTCATCCTCATTTTCATCATCATTTCTAAATATTAATGTTATTTTGTTTGAGGCTTTGAATTGTTATTCTTGTTACTGTTTTTCTTATTTGTTATTATATTCACGCACTTAGCCTTCATGCCTCCACTTCATATATTGCCTATTTTATACACATTTTTCAATTTAATTATGGTACACAATAATATACGTATATATAATTACTTAAAACTTCATTTCTTTTAAAGTTTCCCGATATAGTAAATTCTATATTGTAAGTGACGACCTGTGTATAAGTTTTAATATAATCATTCGAGAATTTTTTTTTGTAGTTTCCTTTTAAACATTAAAAAGAAAAACTTCATTAGTATTAAAAAAACATTCATAATAGTTTCATCAGTCATTCATAATACTTGCACAATAACAATAATACTATATATTATTATTATTGTTATTATATGTTTGGCATTTTAGAATTTTGTTTGACGAAATTAATTTTGCTTCATACATACTTTATTAAGTAATTGTAGAATCATGTGCTAAAATTCAACCATATACTGTATTTTAAAAAGCCCAGAATATCCATCATCTTGTGAGCAACTCAAGAGTAGCTTAGGGTAATGATTTTAATCGTAGTGACATTAAGGAATGTTGCCAAAAGAATGTTGTTATTAAAATGGTAATTAACTACGAGTCCCAATTCAAGCTTCATGTCTTCATAAGCACCCATCAACATGCTATATGAAGATTAATTTATAGGGTAAGAAAACTTGCAGAACACGAAGTGCATTAAAGACTGCTTAATTTCACCTCAGATCAAAAGGCCAAAAATTTTCAATCTGTTCTTTCGACTGTCGTATCTAGAAAACATCCTCCCCAGACCATCTCAAACTTGTGCGGATAGTTAAAAACAAACCCAGCCTGATTTTCACTTTTTGGAGTAGCCTTGGTTCTTATGCTAAGCTGATTTTCAGTATTATTTACGAAAATATAATTATATTAAGATAGAATGAGTGAAAAGATGACCTTGTCGTACCGATATAGTACATATGCTTTCCTTTCCGAAAGAGAGAGAGAGAGAGAGAGGAGAACTTACACTATGAAATAGTCTACAGGCTTGCATTTTAGTTTTAATCCTGTCTAAGAGAGAGTTAGTTTCTTTTAAGAGCATGAGTGTGCCCCTTTGTTTCTCTCTCTCTCTCTCTCTCTCTCTGTGTGTGTAAGGTAGGGGTAAATATTTAAAATATAACTTTTATATAGAACACAATTTGTTCGATACTCAACGATAAGATTGATTCAATTTTACACCTGAAAGAGTATTAAGAAATTATCATTTACATAAGCAGTTATTGGTTGGGTGTTGATTTGGAGTTTAGGGTCTGTTCAGCACCGGGACTATATGAGACATGAACCTACATGGGATCAGAACCACATGAACTTCCACCGGGAATCGGACCCATGTCTCCCGCAAACAAAATGAGTACGCTATCCATATAGCCACGACTGAATTCACAGAAGATATTGCTGTATATGCGTCAGTGGTAGTAATTGAGAATGTAAAGTTGGAAAAAGAATCGTGGGCAAGTTTAGAACTAATACCATCAACAACATTCTTATTATTATGTCAAAATTCTCACCGGATTATCGTCTACAATCTAGATATAATGTGACGCCTTTCAGCTAAATGGAGGAAGGGGAGGAAAGAAAAATAATTTCTAAATGTGGTTGAAATGTTCATTATTTAAAAAAAAAAATGAATAAGTTATTATGCTGTTGAGACAATATGTACTTATTTTACGGAGATTATTTCAAGTTCTATCAAATGTAGAGAAGTTACCCATAATCAGTGGCCGTATTATTTTCTGTTTACAAGTGATATATAAATCAGTATGATGCGAAGTGACAGGAGGGATGCCAGGAAATTACCTCTGACAAAAATTTATCCTCCGTGAAAAATTTCATCCCTGGTATGTTGAAGCACATTTATTTAAGCAATTATGAGATAGGTCTTTTCAAGTACTGATTAAAGAGAAAAAATAATATAATACGTAGTTATTATCATTAAAAAAGTGAACATATTTCCGTGAAAAGTAAAAATAAGAAAAAACTGGTCTTATTATTCATCTCTATACTATTCAAAAGTCCTCTAATTTTCATAAACAGTTCCAAGTTTGAGTAGATGATTCGGACATATTGGAACACTATCGTTTTTGTATCCTGACTAAAAAGCATAGAAGTGTCTTTTTTTAAAAAAAAACTAAAGAAAACTATCTGAATCAGATTGGCCATCTTTAAAGTTCCAAAAAGGGCCAAAGAGCTGCTAGAATTACAACCAACCACGTCTATTGCTTCTGTTGTTTCTGCCAATACTACCTCACTACATCTAAGACGAGATAAAGATAATAATGTAAATCGGTAATTAGCTCAGTAGGCGAAATGGGAATAGTCCAAACAGAAAGACATCGCCTTAAGTATGCCCTGTAAAGAAGTTTCACTAAATTCAAAATCATTGTTAGTGCCAACCGGGAGTCTTCAAGTTTCAGAATTGTAAGATTCATTTTATCCGTAGTAACTCTACTGAAGAGAAATTTGTAAATTTTTCACCTAGTCCTATTAAGATACTTTACATTTCAACTTGTTTTACGTTTCAACTTTTTAAAAATTGAGTTTCATTTCACAATGTGAAACTATAGTAGACTTTCAAACTATGCGAACTTAATACTCAAACTTGTAGTGCATTCATAACTACTGTTGCAATAGGGGAATAAAATCAAAGATGGAAGCTGTTCCTCGGATGATGAATCCGTACAAAAAAAAAAAAAAAAAGCCATTATTCGTTAATCTTTTGCTGTTCTGGTTCGATGGAGATTTTGAAACTAGAAGTGCTAATTCCCCTTCTGATTGCAATAAAGTAATAAAATTATAGGTAAAACATATTCTGGCTGTACTGAATCCATACCAGAAAACTGCTTGTCCCTATCTACGAGTTCCATTTCATTCATTACACGGTCATTGTCGCAACTAAAAATCGTAGATTTCAACCACTTATGGTTTCATTAGAATGTTGCTGATGGTGATGCTATGTTCTCTTGAGACCCGAATCCATTATTGGGCCGCGGTGGCTCAGTGGTAGAGCGTTCACCTCTGGTGCATGGGTCCCTGGTTCGATCCCAGCTCGCGCCAAGTGAACTTTGTGGTGGACAAACACCGTGTGCGTAGGTTTCCTCGGGGTTCTCCCGTTTCCTTCCATTTTCTTCATTCCACCATTTCATTCATTTCTCATCATCACCGTCTCCTTTAGCCTAACCGGCATAAACGTGGGACGTAAAACTCAAAGATTTCAGTTCATTTTATTTTTTCGAATCGACTATTAAAAACTGCTTGCCGTTATCAATTACCGTTTATGTTCTATGGCTATAAACGTTTATATAAAAATTGTTAATTGAAAGACTTTCAGTTTGAATAGAGAGTTAACGAAGGAGATTGAATCTATTATTGGGACATTTAATCGATTGCAGAAACCGCTTCTCGATATCTCTGATCGTTTTTGCTCTGATACCTGTCGACAGACTGGCGAACGGACACAGACGGACATAGTCCTCTATAAGACTTCTGCCATTTATGCATATCATAATTTGGAAGTCTAATAAAACACTATTCATCTTTTAACTTTATGAGGTCAGCAATTCACTCTTATCGATAGTGTAGAACTTTCTAAGATATTTGCTCAGGACACAAATTATGAGGATCAGGATCCAAAATTCTTAACAAATTGCAATTCTTGGAATTTTTGTTAAATATTTATTTATTTTATGTGGATCATTCTGCCACGCTTCTGGTCATATTTTACTACTTTTTACAGAGCATAAATGTATTAATATTTTCAAAGATTTTAGGTATAGAAATTCGAGCCATAGTGGTTAATGTTACGAGATAGCATGAAAATATGAATATTGTAAGACAAGATATAATATACCGGTAAATTTTCTGTTTTTGAAAATTGAAGCAATACCAAGAGATGACGGCAATACGTCCAGGGTCTAGACTCACAGTATTTGTACGGGAGGGTGGCATATGGTGCGAGAGTTCGGTTTACGCATCACTCACAAGTAAAGGGTCCAAATGGATGAATCGAGTTGCGGGATGAGACAGTGCACTTGATAGAGGATGTGAAAATATGTATATGTGCAAAGTTATAGCGGCTAAGTGCCATAAGAAATGAGGGGGAAGGTGTCAAAATTGGTGGGAGAAGGGCTATGCTAAGTTATTGAAATACATCAAATAAACTGTTGAATCGTGAAAATACTGAAAGATAGACAACGCAAACGATGGTAGTTTTACATATTGGCAAAAGAAGAATGGGTAGAGTAGGTCATGAACTTCCTCCGCCATCTTGAAATCCGCCATTTGAAATCTGTGATATTTTTTAAAATGGAAACGTAGAAGTGATACATCAATTAGGGTCAGCATGTTCTCAAAAAGTCAATTAGGAACTTTAGTGATAGTTGAAATTTGATATCCAAGTTGTATATTATTACATTATTATTATCAAATTTCACTGTCGGATATCAAATTTCACTGTTAGTTTTCTTGACTTGTAGGTATGTTTAACTTACATGTTTTCGTGATAATCCAAACTTTCAACATACGAGTGTCAGTCTCCTAGATTTTCGTAAATAACTATAAAGATGATCTAAAATCTCCCAAATAAGTACAGATAACGATCACTAAAGTTCATAATTGACTTTTTGAGAACATGCTGGCCCTAATTGATGTATCACATGACTATCTTTCCATTTTTTTAAAATAGCAATTTAAAGATACCGGATTTCAAGATGGCGGTGGAGGTTCGTGATCTACTCTATCCATTCTTCTCTTGCCAATATGTGAAATTACCACCGTTTCCGTTGTCTATCTTTTACTATTTTCACGATCCAACAGTTTATTTGACGCATTTCTAATAACATAGCATTGCTCTTCTTTCACCAACTTTGACCCCCTCCCTCTCCGTTTCTTATGGCGCTTAGCCACTATAACTTTCCACATATAAATATTTTCACATCCTCTATCAAGTGCACTAAGTCTCATCCCGCAACTCGATTCATCCATTTGGACCCTTTGCTTGTCAGGTAGTGGAGCGTGGACAAGCGAACAAGAAATGTTTGTACACGCGTCACTATGCATCGTCGAAGTCAAAGGACCTTATGTAAACAGCAAACTGCGTTCGAACGGGACTGCATAGTTGGTCTACGGCAAGGGTGCCCATCAAGGAGAGCAAGGTGGGGCGCTTGCCCCCTCTAGAGGAAATTGTAGGGCTACTTCGGAAGATCGAAAACCCAATAGATTTCTAAAAATATTTACGGCAAGACTTGAGACTATATTTGAAATGTCGCTTATACTTACCCCCTCCTGGAAACCACAACATGGGCGCCCTTGGTCTACGGCGCTATAACACTTCCACTTCATACTTGAATCCATCATTTCACTGTCTTAATAGATGCTAGTTTTCTTAGTAAGTATTGTATTAACAAAAGCCTTCTTTACCTATAATTTCTTAAAAGATAATTTTGATTCTCTGATATGTTGCAGAAAGTCACGTTCAGCACAAGAATAACATCATTTTCACTTCAACAAAATACGTGCAGAATACGGAGGTTTTCTTGAAAATATGATTACTTACTTGTGTTACGTAGCATTCAAACGGTCAACCAATGTATTCTGTAGTCTTGTTTGGTATACATAAAATCAACAGTGACAATATATTTTTCCTTTCTTTTTAAGCTCAGAATGATCGACACTATCAACTGTCAAAAATATAGCATTTCTTTAGAAATACTCTCAAAAAACTTAGGACTTAGGAATTAGATTTCTGGGTTTTCGGAATCTATGGCCATATTGGCCCATCACGTATGAGTGATGACGTTCCTCGGCGATCACACTATCCGAGAAAAGGGAAGGAAGGAAGAATCTCATTAAATTACAATATTCCAGTATTGTAATCCATTAACGCTGTATAAATTCATTTAAAACTAGAAACACTATTTCTTTTTAATATTACGTGTTATGTTAAATGACAAGCATAAAACAAGAAAAAGTAAAAATCCTAAAATCAAATTGGTGTCTTCCCACTTGCGACAGTCCTATTAGCGACAGGAACTGTTAACTGTCCTATGAGCGACCGATTCGATCTGTTAATTGTCCTATGAGTCACCGATTCGTTCATACTAAGATAATGGAAGAAGATAAGGTTCTTTCTTCTTTAACTTGTTTTATACTAATGTGATTTAGAACCTAACAAAATGTACTATGAAAAATTTCGCCCTACCTGAATTTAATACGTCAACTCCGCCGTTGTCTATGATTCTAATATAATTAAAAATTTTATGTTAAAATGATACGGGGCATAAGTTTAGATTGAATATGTTTATGGCATAAGAAAGAAATCAGAAAGAGGTAGGGGCGCCCGAAGAATATTTTCTAGGGAGGGGCATCTCATCTCCATGGTTGCTGCCTTACGTCTGGTATATCTGGTATTTAATATACGTGGCTTGCTATATTACGTATACATTTTTGTGAGCCAGGGGGGCGACCCCTGCCTTCCCATCGGGCGCCCATGGAAGAAAGGAGTTCACCATTTGAGGATATCAAAGAAATCTAAAAACATGGTGTATTCGAAGAAATTATTACACAAGTTACAAATTTCTCGCAGGACTTAACAATTCATCTAGTTATAAGGGATCATTTCAGATTGCTACACGGCAAGCTTTTATGTATAAATCAAAACAAGGGGGAAGGCAAATTAAGCAATTAGTTTACGATAAGCAATTAGTTTACGTTTTAGTAGTTTACAATAGAGGGAAGGTATGTTAAAGTGTTTGTTTACCTTTTGGATTGTTTAGAGTGAACTGCATTCTAATTGGTGGGATTGGTTGAGAATAGCCAATCAGATGTAAGGGATCTCAAAAGCTGTCTTTTATCATTGACAATTTTTTTTTTTTTCATTTTATTCATAGAATCTTTGGAAGTCTAAAAAGTAGATAGTTGGTGAAACTGCTACACGTTTAAGTTTTTCAAAATAAAATATATTACTGTGCTTAGTGGGTAATTCGATTTGAATCAAATTAAGTACAGAAAACAGAGCTTTTCAAGAAAGGGGATATATTACAACTGGATTTTCAATAATTATATAGGTATATACTTTTCATGGAAATATCCCTGTTATCTCGTTAAGTTATTTGATGTTTTATGTCAAATCTAACTCAAAATTAAAATAAGTTATATTTGCACTCACAGTAGAGGAAAAATATATTTGACGAACAGTATCACTGGCACGTACATATTTCATACCAAGGTTGTTCGGATGCTAATAACGCCAGAGGCAAACATATTTTACGAGATGGAATCATATCATCTTCCATCATCTCAGTGTAAATGAATCGGTCGCTCATAGGACAGATAACAGTTCCTGTCGCTAATAGGACTGTCGCTTCTGGGACTAATTCATAAAATTATACTAATTGTCAAAGGTCAGACTTAAACAAAAATAATATTAACATCTGTCTTACAAAATAAATCTAAATATGCGAGAAAACTCATTCTACTATCAGTATCGTAAGCACGAGTCCGTATACTCAGAATTGAGTTAGGTACACTGGTAGACCTTGATTTTTTTTAAGGTAAGAAACTAACAAAATTTGGCGGGAAAACAACATTGATGCATCCTATTAATTTAACAATTTACGAACTACACAATACTACATGAGAGATAGCCTTATTTGAAACTAAGTTAAATTGATCTTCCACGTTTTTCCTTGATGCTGTTGCTGAGAGACTGAAGGTGGCTTCTCCTTTTCAGATCACGTCGCTGCACTTTGTAGATAGGCGTGGTAGCATGTGACGCTGCAGGTTGTGAGCGCGTCTACTGGGACCGATGAGTAGCGTTGCATCCACAATTCGCAGTGGAGTGGAGATAGGGTTTCTTCTCTTGGAATACACAATGAAGACCTTGAACTTACAATACAGCTTGTGGTGGATTTGCAGTCATGCCGAAGCCAAAGCCGACAGGAGATACATCAAAGTTTTTGTTTTTTTCTCCAACAGGTGAAGAAGAAGCAAATGGGGAGCCCCAATTAAAACTGGCTTTCACACTTTTTTCTTCAGCTTTATGAAAATATTCTTTATTGGATTTCAATGCATATAATCATAGGCATCTGTGATAAGCCTACAAAACAGTCCTCTAGATAGAAGTGTAGCCAGGAGGGGGGGAGGGCGGACCAAGGCAAATTTTTTTCCAGCCGGGCAAAGTGACTTTTTCGCGCCCCCTTAGTCCTAGCCTATATTTTACATTTTATTACAATGATTTTATTATTTTAAACCCATTTTTCAAAAAAAAAAAAAAAATAATAATAATAATAATAATACTCAAATACATGATATAGGTGTATTTAGTACTTAACAATATACATATGGTATCAATTACATTGTGATTTTCATTATTATGTATGCATGTACCGATATGTATAAACAAAAACAATATCGAACAGCCAATGGTGACTTCATTGCTGCTATATTGTAAATTGTTTTATTATATCAATAACATCAGGAGTAATTCTACTATATATCCGACTATGTAACACTATGTATCAATTAATTCTAATAACGTGAAATACCAATAAATACATTTCACGTAGCTATGTTGAACGCGTTTTACGCGGTGGGAGGAAGAATTCAAAGGTAGCCCCTGATTTTTTTTTTTTTTCTCGTAGTGCCGCTTCTAACCCCTTCCTATGTTGTTGCAGAGGGGTATATTCGCTTTCACAAACACTGTCGAAATGAATGATTTTGCAAAGAACTATACATAACGAAATAATAACCTCCTACATTAGACACTACTTTCAACAAAGACCGACAATTTTGCGCGGCGGTGTCGTTTCTAAGAAATCGGAAGTAAGTGCTATGTATACTGTAGCGCTCAAAAATATAAGACTACCCTTACAAAAACATGATTTTCGATTGTTACGGTCACAGTTGTTGTTTTATTGAAAATAATAATTACATATTCTAAAAGAACGAGTCATTTTACAGACCGAAACACTATTTTGAAATGGTTTTGGTGGTTTCTCCGACTTTATGCGAGCCTTTTTAGTTTTGAATAATTTGCCGACAATGAACGAAGTCATGCCTCATGAGGCCAAGTCAAGGATTAGTATCGAACAAAAATACGCAACACTTAAGTAAGAAGATGTGAGAAAATAGAAAAACATTCATTTTCTGGTAAAAATCTATCCGTGTACAAGCGATTCCAACAAAAATCGATTTTTCAAAGCTTCAAAATCTGCCGCAAAAATCTTATTTTCACATGTTTTCACTGGTAGTTCATAAAGGTGCTATCTGTCGTAAAATTTCATAAACTTGATAACACTACCTTCTTGTACAACAGAAAAGCAAATATTTCATACAGCAGATTTACACTTGCGTTTACATGCGACAAGTAATTATGTTCGATCGGAGACAGTGTTTCTTTCGAAATGGCTCTTGTGGATTAATCTTAAGTGGCAGATTATTCGCTTCAGAAGGGGGGGCAAAAATCAGAGAGAGATAACTGTCATCCTGAATATAGTACAGAAACTAGGGATGCGCACGAGTGGAGACATGTCTCGAATTTCAACTCGACTCGACTTGAATTCGAGTCGAGATTCGAGTTGAGTCACACTTTGTAAAATCCGAGACGATTCGAGACAAACGTATTTCTCGACTCGAATTTTCGAGTCGAGACACGAGTCGAGTCGAGATAGCTCGTAAAAATTTCGACTCGACTGGAATGTTTCGAAAATCTTCTATAATTTTTAATAGTATTTTGAAGAAAGTACTCACTCAGAAAAACTCGTCACGAGAATTTCGGAAACTGAAGGACTTGTCAGGCGTTCGAGGAGTGCTGTGGTGAGCGTCTTCAACAAGTATCGAATCCAAGGGGAAACGACGTCCAAAGTCGAGGTGTTGGGCGCCCCCCACCTCATTACATATGTCGGACATCGTAGGCTGGGCTGACTGGTAAAGCAGGACAGCAGCGAACTGCGTCGGAACTAACATCAAAGTTTAATGCTGGGCAAAGTACAAGTGTGTCTGAACTAGTGTTGTAAAATTTAATACGTACGGTAATATAAACCATAAAGCTTTGAACCGACCAGATTTTTTTCTGAAAAGACTGACATCTCACAACAAAATAATTCCAACAAATTTGTCTGTCGCTTATTCAATGGCCATTAGAGATGGAAAGTTGAGGGTTGAATCCCTGAGATAAATAAAGCAATAAGGAAAAAGTGGACGCTGAGCAAAAGTCAGACTCTCTCTCTCTCTCTCTCTCTCTCTCTCTTTCACACATACACACATATTATATATAAAATTTCCATTCAATTATCTATACAAGCCGGATACGAGTCTTTTGTTTTGACCACGGGTACAGTCCAAACAGCCCTTTCCTCCTACCAATTTTACAATAGCCTACCGAAGAACCACACAGATGTTATCGGAACTATTGTGCTATTGTTTCTTTGTATGCTTTGGCAGAAACTTCTTTAGATATCGAAGCCGCTCACTTTTGTTACTTGCGGACACGTCGAGAAAAGCAATTTAGTAAACCAAGCTTTCTGTCTAAAATCTTAGTTTTTTTCCGCATTGAGAAGCAACTTAACTCGTCGCGCTCTTTAGTTTGTGCTCAATTATAGAAGGAAAAGATTGAAGTTCCGACCACAGCGGCTCAAGAGATCCTGTGAATCTGAACATTTTTTAAGCGGCTTCGGTTTCAGGAAGACTTAGACCCCGGCTATTTGTAGCGATCGCAAAGCGCATTTATTGCTCATGCGTAAGCTTGAAATACGCTGAGCATGTATTTAAATCTGAGCGGCTAAACATGAACGCGAAAGCAATAAAATCGCTGAGAAAACGCCGGCTCCAGCGTATTTGGTGCGGGTCGGAACAATAGACCGCCTGCTGTTTAAAAGATTTCAAAAGGAATGACAGAAAGGAAAGACGTGTTGCCAGGCAAGGGGATTGTAGCAAGAAACAGCTGCTTGGAAGACGCTTTGTGCAGAGATTGGAACTCTGCTATTATAATGTATGTGTGTGTATAACAAAAGAAAATTCACAAAAATAGAAGGAAATTCCGAAAAATTAGCTAATCACAGAAAAATCTATGTAACACAATAGGGTGAATTCTCGTGATACACTTGATTGACAGTTTGAAACAACCACGCGTGTGGCAACATCGGCATAAACCAAACTATTTAACGAATAATAATAATAATAATAATAATAATAATAATAATAATAATAATAATAATAATAATAATAATAATAATAATAATAATAATAACAGTAATAATACCAATAATAACGAGAAACAGAAGGAAAAAAAAGGGAAAGAAAAAAAGACGATATACTGGGGAAAACTAAAGCCTCCCCTGATTTTATATACATCTCACACAAATATATGTATATATAAATCTTTGCACACAAACGCTGGTATACAGGAGAAACCAAGCTCTCTTGAAGCAAAGGAAAAGAATGCTAGGTGTAAATAGAGGAACCGGGCTCTATGTCCCGCCTGCACACTTGTATATAAAGAGGCCTGGAAACCCTGACTGGCTCATAGTATGATTTACAACTCTGGTGAAACTAAAATTACCGTATAGCCACTTAGGCCGCATTCGCTGTGGGGGGTAACGCTTGCTCGACTAGCCTAGTACTAAAACGTCGTGGGATGGATTTTCAGCAATGAAGTATCTTTCATTTAGTTGGTTGTGTGATTTGTTGTGTGGTGTGGCAGACAAGAAAGCTGTAAATATCTTTGAATTATGAAAATTTTAATTGAATCTTAAACGTACGTATAAGTGTGTAGTGTATAGAGGAACGTCGAGTAGTTATCTCCAGATATGACAAAAAATATAGTCGCTTTTTTAAAATTGCCAAGGACCATGTGAGTGCTAAGTTGCTGTCTGGAATAGGTTATAAAACGTAGATATTTCAACAGGGATGTATGCGGGGGTGGGATTGGAGGGTCCGTACCCCCGAAATGCTTATTTTTGTGCAAATTTAGTCTAATTCTAGGGACATATTTACAAATTTTTAACATAATTTATCTTCAAATTGGATTTGAACCCCCCCAAATACCTTTGACTCTTCCGAAATAAATAGGGGGCGCGGTGGCTTAGTCGTAGAGCGTTCACCTCCGCTGCTTGGAGTTCCTGGTTCGATCCCAGCGTCGTGTGAACTTTGTGGTGGACAAATACCGTTCTCGTTGGTTTCCTCGGGGTTCTCCGGTGTCCTCCCACTTTCTTCATTCCACCGTTTCATTCATTTCTGATTATCATCTTTTCCTTTAGTCTAACCGGCATAAACGCGGGACGTAAACTTAAAGATTTTATTTCAATTTTCCTTCCGAAAAAAAATCCTAGGACGTGCTTATATTTTAATTCTATTATGAAAATGCTGTTCTACTCAAAAGTGTAGGGTTTGAAGTCTGAATCTTGGGAGCTAATTGTGCTATATATTGTGATTATTATTATTATTATTATTATTATTATTATTATTATTATTATTATTATTATTATTATTATTATTATTATTATTATTATTATCATTATTATTATTAACTTGAAAGGCATGCAACATACTTTTCAAATTTTTAATCATTATGAACGTAAGGTCCAGCATACCGGCACCTTTATTATTAAAAAAACACTATATATATATATATATATAGAGAGAGAGAGAGAGAGATACATGATCGAAATTGCCGTCGAGTCCATACTTTTCGGGATTCCTGAGATGACCAGAAGATGCCGTCTAAATCCACAAATTCACTCACATTAGTACTCCCAAGGGGGGACAGGAACATGTAAAGGTAATTGAAAATTACCGACATTAGTGTCGAATTCATAGTTTTGGGGTTTGATAAGTTCATTGGTGACAGTTTTGGTGCTCTTTATGTCCAAAATGAAATGTATTCTTCCCGTGCAAGCTATTCGGCTAGTCTGTAATAATAATGAACGGAAGTTTCACATATTCAACTCTTTAATATATTTCTCGCTGCTTAAATTTACTCACTAATACCTCATTTCAACATAGATTAGGTTCGGGATGGATTTTATCATTTCACTTTAAAGTGCAACTTGAGAGAAGGGGAGAGGAGAAAATTACAGGTATTAGTGTCGAATCCATAGTTTTCGGGGTTGCTGAAATGAACAGTGACACTTCCGGCCGTTTAAATCCAAATTCAGTCCCATTAGTACTCTAAGGGGGGATGATGACATGTAAAGATAATTGAAAATTACAGATATTAATGTCGAATTCATAGTTTTGGGGCTCCATAATTCCGTTGGTGACAGTTTTGGTGCCCTTTGTGTTCAAAATGAAATCTATTCTCTCCGTGCGAAGAACGGGTATTCTGCTAGTCTGTAATAATAACGAACGGAAGTTTCACATGTTCAACCATTTAATATATTTCTCGCTGCTCAAATATCTCACGTGTGCGGTATATGTGTGTATGTGTAAATAAGATAATCTATCTTTTTGAATTATTCGAAAAGTATACAAAGAATAAAGGGGGATTTTACCAGAAACCAGAAAACTAATAAGTAGAATTAAAACCTGTTGCTTTAAGTATTTTTCCGTTAGCGAAATACATTGTATATACAGTAGGACGTCGATAATCCGAACGTCAAAAATCCGAACGCGGTCCCTAGAAGCTTTCTTAACGGTAGCGATAAATATACCCTAAACAATAGTGTGTCCGTCGACGTTGTTTGGTCATTGTTTTTACAAAAGTACATTTATATGTAATTGTTTGTCATGTATTTTTATTTTTTCTTAGGCCTATAAGTTTTAAGTGTGACGTTCAAGATCAGTGTAATTAAGTATACGAGCAGGTTCTTCAGAAACACTAAATGTAAGTAGCCTTACGTACGGTATTGTAGTTACTGTATGTACTGAATAACCACTGTGTCGATAGAAGAACATACCGTACACTATATGTAAGCCTAAATGGCATTTTCCTGGTCATTTTCGAAAATCCGAACAATTTGAAAATTCGAACTACCTGTGGTTCTAATTAGTTCGGATTTTCTACTTCCTACTTTATATGCTGCAGACATGTTACAGCAAGTAAGATTACTAGCATGAAGCAAGAAATAGTTTTTAAACTATATTTTCTTGTTTTTGCCAATATTTCCGAACAAATGATTTTTCTAATGGATTCAAAATTTTCGGAAATTTTACATAGAACAAGGAAGATATCTCTATAAAATATATGTTTGATTTAACATATTAACTAAAATGATTCTGGGCCCGTTATTTTAACACTTCCCTGCCATCAAGGGGAAACTTCATAAGATTGCTCAAGATAATTTTAATGCGTCTATACTAATTAAGCTAACTAGGATTATATTTTAGTTTCTTTTGTTGCCATAACTCCATTCTATCACGGTGCTAACTTTGAAGTGTTTGTTTGAGTTGTGCACAAAATTTCCCTATTCTAATTCAAGAAACATAAGTACTCAATTATCTTAACTCTAAACTAGTAAATACAAAATAGTTTTAATTTTGAAAGCATAATATAATAAAATATTCGAAAATTTCAATTTTACCCAAATTTTCCGTTTTTTCCAAGCTCGGGAAGACCGTAAAAAGTGTGTTTTTTTAAACCCAAAATTTCCGGTTTTTTTTTCTTTCCAGGCCTTCACAACACTAATCTGAACACACAGTGCACCGAACACTCCTAACGATGGGCCTCCGCAGCCGACGACCCATTCATGTTCGAATGTTAACACCATGACATCGGCAACTACGACTGAAATGAACACGTGTCAATCGCCACTGGACTTTGGCACAGTGACAGAGCGTTGCATTGTCTGATGAATCCCAGTACCTTCTTCATCATGACGATGGAAGTATGCAAATCCGTCGTATTCCAACTGAACAGCTCCTTGACACCTGTCCTGCGGGACGGAGACAAGCTGGCTGCGGCTTAATTATTATCTGGGGAACATTCACGTAAGCATCCATGTGTCTAGTGGAGCTCGAGCAAGGCACCATAATGGCCGAGGCGTATCGCACACTGCTTGCAGACTACGTGCACCCCTTCATGACGACCATGTTTCCTAACGGTAGTGGCATTTTTCGACAAGATAATGCACCACGTCACAATGCCAGAAGTGTGATGATGTGGTTCGAGGAACGCAGGCGCGAGTTCGAAGTGATGTGCTGGCCCCTAACTCGCCGGATCTGAACCCAATCGAACACATCTGGGATGTGATTGAACATGATGTCAGGGCGCATCGCCCCCTCCCCGGAATTTACGGGAATTAGGTGACCAGTGTGTGTGCATATGTGGTGTCAACTGTCTCCAGCGACCTACCAAGGATCATTGCGTGCATGCCAAGACGCGTCGCCGTTGTTTTCCGTGCCAAAGGTAGACATACTGACAATTAGGTAGGTAATCATAATGGTCTGACTGATGTGTGCGTATATTTTAACTCGTATATTTTGTCTCGACTCGAATTTCGAGACGTCTCAACTCAAATTCGAGTCGAGTCGAGACAGAGGCTGTCGAGTCGAGACTCGAGTCGAGATAGAAACATATTTTCGAGTCAAGACAACATTTTCTCTTGACGAGTCGAGACAGGCTTAAATCTCGACTCGACTCGACTCGTACGCATCACTAAAAGAAACGAAACAAGTGTCCGATCGCAAAAGTGTTGTGGATGAAAACGTGTTCTTGACAAGCGTGCTGTTGCCGGTTGGTGAAACTTTCAAAAGTGAACAGTAGAGCTGCAGAAGAGAAGTACGAGATCTTTTGGGTAAAAAAGTGTCTATAGCAACAATAAAACGAATACTCATCGAAGTGGGCAGAAGATCGGGCGTTTCTACCCAAAATCTACTTCTGACTGTTGCCAACCGAAAGCAACGATACAAATGAGCGAAACATCACTTGCATTGAACCGAAGAAATATGCGAAATCGTCTTTTTTTCAGATGAGACAACCTGTTAGGTATTCTCTAATCGGCCAGTAATGGTGCGCAGAATGCCAGAAGAAAAATTTAAACCTGAATGCGTTAAAATGGCCACCGAAAGTGCAAAAGGGAGACGGATCTTAAATCATTTGGGGTTGTATGGCAGCCAAAGGGCCCGGTGAGACAGCCGTGGTGGATGGTTTTGTAAATACTGATAGATACTTGAATTTGAGGAAGGAATATATGATTCTGTCCAAGACGAAATTACTGGGAAGAGAGAACAGTTGGTTGTACCAACAAGATAATGAACTTTGGTATGTCTTCAGAAACGCAAAGAAGTGGTACAACGAGATGAAAATTCCTCTGCTGGAGTGGCCAACACGACAATGTATGAACATGAACACAATTGAAGATGTACAAGACTTGAGAACCGCGAATTAGAAAAAGGAAGATTTGCTCTGTGCTGCAGCTCCGGAGAATGATTGCTTAAATTTGAGCAGAGCGTTCACCACTGGTGCTTGGGGTCCCTGGTTCGATCCCAGCTCGTGCCGTGTGGACTTTGTGGTAGACAAACACCGTGCTCGTGGGTTTTCTCCGGGTTCTCCCGTTTCCTCTCACTTTCTTCATTCGTGTAGAATTAAGAAAGGAACCTCTTATGATGTATACAGGATGTCTCAAACGTTCCCTGACATAGGGTAACTCTGTTATTATCAGAGTTACGACAAAATGTAAGAGGAAAAACATCTCGAAATATGACGTTTTCAATCTAAAGTGAACACTTTTTTAAAAAATCGGACAAGATGAATGTGCTGTATACTCTTTATGCACCCAATTTTAAATGAAAATGCAATGTTGTCATTTACCTGGACCCACGACATAAGTGAATGAAGTTACTGTTTGAAACGGGGGCTGGCCATCGACATGTTAGCGTAAAAGACAGTAACTTCACTCACTTCTGTTGTGGGTCCAGGTAAATGGCAACGTTGCATTTTCATTTCACATTGGGCGCATAGAGAGTGTACAGCGCAAACGGGTCATCCGATTTTAAAAATTCCTTCACTTTAGATTGAAAACATCATAATTGGATATGCTTTTCCCTCCTACATTCTGTTGTAACTCTGATAATAACAGAGTTACCCTATGTCAGGGGACTTTTGAGACACCCTGTATACCTTATTTAATGTATGTTTGATGTCACTATAACTGTAGTATAATTTAGTTTGTTTAAATTTACAATTTAATACAAGTAGATTTGGATTTACATGCGTAGGATTTTGTATGCATCTAACTAATGAATTCTTTTATTTTTATGCTTAACTTAGTGACTTGGCTTTGGACTGCAACTGATTATTGTAACCCATTATTGCTTGAGAAGAAACAAGATATCCGAATCTTCATTTGGAGAAATCAAAGGTCTATTGGAAAGCTGGGGATTACAATAATTAATTTCTACATTTCAAGGTGCGTGGTAAATTATATATTGTGTTTATTGTTAAATTACTATTATTGGGTTTAGAATCAATGAAGCACTTCATGATATTTTATGGGGATCAAGATGGGTGCCGGATAGATAAGTATTTGAGCGTCAGGCTCTTATTTCTTTTCAATTTAATATTTAATCAATGATTATTTTTCTCCCTCATTATTCCACCAAATCGTATTCCAAGATCATATATCCATTTTTGTTCGATATATCCATATTTTTGATCTCTTTCATATTTCTATATTTTCGATTTTTGATATTGTTTATATTTCGATATTGCTGTATTTTTCGATATTTCGAACAAGTTTCGATAGTTTGTTGACATCGATTATCTATATCTAAATTCGGATATCCCAAAGCCCTATCGAGCACCCTCCGAAATGAAGTTTTTGGCTATGGACCTGATTAGGGATGCGCACGAGACAAGACGAGACAATTTTTGTTACGAAATTCGAGACAAGATAGAGCTTTTCCAATAGAAACGGATCCAGTTTTCGAGACGAGACAACTTTCGCGGCACCTTTTCGAGAGGAGACAACCTCAAATCTTTTCTCTTGCGCATCCCTAGACTTGATCATGAGTTATCAAAAAAAAAAAAAAAAATGTTAATGAGAAATAACATGTAAATACAATATAGGTAGCTAAAACATTTTTGTTTTCATTCTTCAGTAATGCATTGTTATTAATCTCAGGGGGGCGGTGGCTCAGTGGTAGAGCGTTCACCTCCGGTGCTTGGGGTCCCTGGTTCGATCCCAACTCGCGCCGTGTGGACTTTGTGGTGGACAAACACCTTGCTCGTGGGTTTTCTCGGGGTTCTCCCGTTTCCTCCCACTTTGTTCATTCCACCATTTCACTCATTTCTCATTATCACCGTCTCCTTATCCTAACCGGCATAACAGTGGGACGTTAAAATTAAAGATTTCATTTTTTATTAATCTCAGCATTTTATAGTGTATTCTTAAGCTTAAGGTGATGTATAATTAAATTTTGAATTCAGTTAACTTATTTTGTTTCTCAGATTGTTTTTAAAATGTATGTACAATTGTTTATGTTCATTCTCGAGAGTTTAAAGTGACGTATAGTTATTAAACATAGTATTTAATATTGTACTCTTAACGTGGAAGTGATATACAGTTAACTTTTGAATTCAGTTAACATTTTTCTTTCTGAAATTGCTTTAAAAAGTATGTAAAAACGTTTTTATTTTCTTTCTTGAGTGCTAAAAGTGATGCAAAGTTATTAAGCTTACTACTTTATATTGTATTCTCAACCCTAAACTGATACACAGTGCGTTTTTGAATAAATTGTCAAGTTATTTGAGTGATGAACACTGGTAGAAAATCCTGACTACTACTGGAACATTTTGATTTTAAGGTGACGACTACTGGTGCAAGGATTTTAAAATATTGTTTTTCCTTCAAGGGCTACTCCTTTTTGAATTCTGACTACATGGTCACTATAGGAAGGATCAGTGAGTCTTTCCAACTATGGTACAGCTCCGACAGATTCACGATGCTCAGAGAAGAGACAAAATAGTATGTTTTCAAACTTAAAGTGAGAACCACTGGCGTTTTTACCTTGCTATGCAAAAGTAAGTGAGTACTCCAATGGGGTTCCAATGCGGTACCTAATTTCTGCATTTTAGATATATGGAAATACATGTCTCTAAAATGTAAAGAACTGATTTTTTTAGGGGGGGGGAATAAACTATAGGTATGTGGGGCTTGCATACTTGACGCTACAATTCGGAAATTGAATTAAAATATGACTAACGGCTATCAAGATGTTGTCAAATAAAGGGAGGACCAACACAGTTAAGGGGTTTTCGTGTTAGATGCTAAAATTTCCGAAATCGGTCATGGAAAGTTAATAAACACCAGTAGCAATTTCATCTTAAAGTAATTAGATATCTTCATGGGGTGTTAGAACATCATGGAGTCTACCAAAATTAAATTTTAAAAGCTTTTGAAAATATAATCTGACATTTGTAAACAGTATTTGAAATATGTATTTACCCAAAACTTCCAGCTAGTACATCTAACATCTGGAGAAACACTGTGAAATAAAAGCTTGAAATTTCGGAAACAATTATTGGTCGCAAAAAATTAAATAAGATGGTACTTCTATGGGTTAAATCAGTACCTCAGTACAATTTCGATCGAAAGATTAGTTCAGTCCTAGGTTTTCTTCAGGCAATTCCAAGGGTTCATCGAGCTGTGCAAAAGAATGAAAATTCGCTGTCAATATCTAAGATAGTAAATAAGATATAAGGAATTATATATTTTATGACGTGAAAATAGAGATCTTTATGGATTTGTACTTTTGGGTCTTTCCTATAAGAAAAAAATTCAGAAAACTACTGTATATACCTTAATAGACAATTCAGTGGGCGGGGACACAGTAGCTTAGTGGTAGGGTATTTAACTAATCTTTTTTTTTTTTTTTTTGCAGAAACTATTGGAGTATTCACTTAACCCATAGAAATACGATCATACTTAACTCCCTATTTAATTTTAAAATTAAATAAAAGGAAATATTTTAGTGTAGCGACCCACGATTATGCATTTTATTCTCAGGGAGATTATGATTAAAGCAAGTGAATGTTGTTGACAGAATTGATGGAATGCAAAGGTGGGAGGAGAGTACCCCGAGAAAACCCACGAATACGATGTCCACTACAAACTGACTTGGCCGTGGATCGAACCAAGAACCCAATACACCAGAGGTAAGCACTCTACCACTAAGCCACTGTGCCCCCGCCCATTTAATTGTCTATTAAGGTATATACGGTTGTTTTCTGAAATTTCTTCTTCTTACAGCAAATACTCAAAAGTACAAATCCATGTGGGTCTCTATTTTTACGACGTCATAAAATACATAATTCCTTATATCTCGCTTGCTATATTAGATATTGACAAAAAATGTTCACTTTATTTCAGAGCCCGATGAACGCTTGGAATTGTCCAAAGAAAATTTAGAGCTGAATTAATCCTTCGATCGAAATTGTACTGACGAGTCTGAGGTTCTCACTTAACCCATATAAGTACCATCTTATTTAACTTTTGTTAGGATCAATAATTGTTTTCTGAAATTTCAAGATCTAATACGCTTTTATTGTATGGTGTCTCTCTAGCTGCTAGATGTACTAGCTGGAACTTTTAGGTAAATACATATTTCTAATACTCTTTACAAATGTCAAAATATATTTTACAAAACTTTTAAAATTTAATCTTGGTAGACCCCATGATCTTCTTAAACTCCATGGAAATACCTAATTATTTTAAGATGAAATTGCTACTGATGCTTATTAACTTTACATGACCGGTTTCGGAAATTTTACCACCTAACACGAAAACCCCATAACTATATGGATCCTCCCTTTATTTGACAATATCTTGATAGTCATATTTTAATTAATTTTCTAAATTGTACTGTCTAATATGCAAGCTCCACGTACCTATGGTGTCGCTTTTTATTTCACCATATTTCGGTAACTGTTAGGCGTACCGACTTGCGGTTTCGGTAAACACACACCTCTAACGTTCTTTAAAACGTTATTAAGACATATTTTAGAATATTTAGAAATGAGAGTTCTGGGAATATCATGGTACCCGAAAACCCCCATCAAGGCGTGTGTGTAGTGTATTTAATTGAAACTACTTTTGAGGTTGTTGTAAGCCCTCGTAATTACGTTTCCGAAACTGCACCATCTAGTACGCAAACTCCACAGTTCTGTAGTGTCGCTCTTTATTTTCCCATATCTCGATATCCATAAGGCTTACCGAGTTGAGGTTTTCGGTAAACAGATGTCAGTTCCTTACATTTTAGAGACATATATTTTCATATATCTAAAAAATACAGACATTAGGTACCCCATGGTAGCCCGAACACCATTGAGGTACCCACTTACTTTTGAATGGTAATACATTTTGAGTTGTTGTTCAGCATCAATAAACACTTCATAGTTTTTCTACGTGCAACCCAAAAGTCCATACCTGACCGAACAGATTTTGTCCATTTAATCTCAAAAATGTTAAGATAATTTGTATTGTTAAGTACAACCAAATTAAGCACACTGAATATAACATTTTAAATATTTTCTGATTTTTGTTGCAGGTATTTCGTGCATCAAACCAGGATTCTGCTTGAAAGACAGTCAAAAGAAGCAGTGTAGGTTGTGGCTAAAAGTACGCCCTTTCTGAAGACAGACTCAGTTGTACTTACATTATTTTGTACGAATATATAACCCTAATAAAGATACTGTACTACAAATTATTTCTTTCTTCCATAAATTATAATAAAATATTATCTCTGTTTAAAGAAAATGATTGTTAATGTTAAGTCATTTTAATTCTTTTTCTCTGTAATAAGAACATTATCCCTAGCAATATTTTTTATCTTTGTGCTATTGCGATTGGATGAAGTAAAATTCTATACGAAGCACTATTATTTCAGACATGCATTAATAACTAATGTATTGTTCTGTATGTAAGACAATGTGTATACTGAACATGTCTAGCGAAGGTGTTGTTTTAATACAGAATCTATAACTCAGCTTTTCAGTAGTCAACTTTATTGGGAATCCGAAGAAAGAAGTTAAAAAAAAAAAAAAAAAAAAAAAAAATGTTGGACTTACCAGCGTGTGTGTGTTCGAATTCTGGACTAATCCAAATTATCCAGAGAAATCATTATATATTTCTTTGTTGCTATTTCAGATGTATCCTTTATCCAAGTCGTATGAAACGGAGACTTCATACATCGCTATACTTTGTATGAACTATGTTCCGTATTTACTTAATCACTTTGTAACTTTCTCTAGTGTTGACAAGGCCGCAGGTGTCAATCGAATAGTTTAGTGTTTCACTCATGTCACCTTGTGACTAAGGTACGTCCTGTCGGTATATATATGGTACTGGGTTCAATTAGCGATAAAATACATTTTTAGCGTTAAACAAATGCAAAAATCTACACGAAATGAGATACCGTGATCTCTGACTTACGGATAACACCAAGCAACTAATGGTACTGAGTGTGATTGAGTTTACTAATTACTATTTGGCTAAAATCAGTGTTCCTTTATCTATAGTTCTTTTCGTGCTTTGAATTGCAAAGTTTGAAATAACCGTTTTAAATTATTGTGTATATATATCTTCCGAGTAATTCTGAGAATCATTGCTCTTTCTTTAAGCAATGTATGAGACTGTTAAATTGCTCTTTCCTTAAAATGTTGCACTAAGAAGGATGCATCCAGGAAAGTCCAAATTTGCAGAATGTCTATAGCAGGGAAGAATAAATATGTTTAGTCGATGGCTGCACAACGCCTCCGCTGTCACCACGTTGTCACACAGCTTTGGCGCATCTACCCAGTCTCCTTCTTGGTGTTTCATTTTTAATGGCGAGTACTGAGTAGGAATAATATTGTAAGCGAATGCGTTTCCGGCTGACACCACACTTTTAATTATTGCGACATTTAAAAAAAAATACCTGTTAATTAAAATGTACAGAGAAGTTATTTCTGGAAAATTCTATTCAGGCCTCTTGTGGTAACAACTGCACTTTAGTAGAAGATACTATTAAGGAAAAGAATGAGGTAAAATAATCTTTATATCGTACAAGCAATGGATGATAACAGCTTAATAAATGATTGTACGTAAATCTTGTTTGAGTTTGAATATAGGATTGTATAAGGCTGTGCATTTTGCATTATTATTGAGGTGCTGCAACTAACTAACTGCAAACCATATGATAAATTCTTACAGTAATATATCACATATTGATTTACTCTGTATGGAAACGAAAATAGTTTAATATATGGTTAACCTCCTTTGTGCCAGGGGCGGATCCAGAGGGGGGCGATCGGGGCGATCGCCCCCCCCCCACAAGAGGAAACTTTCTTATTTTATATATAAATAAACCCATCCATAACAAGTTTGGAGCTCTTAAAAGTAGCAGTATTACCGCCGACCGCCCCCCCCAGAAGTCCGTCCTGGATCCGCCCCTGCTTTGTGCCCATAATTTTAAAATTAACGCTTGTGTCACTATTCAACACTTGACTTTGCAGTAGCTTTCCAACGAATTAGCAGGAAGCCCAAACTTATAGGACACCCTGCAGGTAAATACATTTCTTTGGACAGTTTCACTGCTCCAAACTAAGATTTGAAAAGTGTAGTATTGTTAATTTTATTATTATTGGCACAAAGGAGATCAACCATATTTTAAGCTATTTTTGTTTTCATACAGAGTAAAACAATATTTGACAACATTACAGTAAGAATGTATCATGCACTTTGCAGTATGTTGCAGCACTTTAATAATGGTGCACTATACGTACACTCTAGATCCTGCATATGTCCGATCCATACATTACAAGAAGGCAATACGTATTCGATACAGGTAAAATCTGTATATTTCATATGGACAACCTATTAGCTATATACATCCAATCTATACATTACATATGGCCAACCTGTACGCGACATACGTATAATCTATATGCTGCATGCAGACAGTCTGTAAGCTACATATGTGCACTCTGTATGGTGCATACGGATATTCTGTATGCTGTATCTGGACAAGCTGTGTGCGACATAAGGAAAATCTGTGTAATACATACGTACAATACGTATACTGTATCTAGTCGTACGTATGGGGCACAAGTACAATATAGATGCTGTCTCGGGGTTGAACGCAAGAAACATACGTACAGAACGTATATTGCATACTTCTTGAAATCATGCTCCGTCCTGATAGTCAGTGTATGTCGTCATTATTAACCCACATGCTACATACGACCCTGACGTCACAAAGCTAGATATTACCTCCGTATATACTTGTTACTGCAGATAACGTCACACGAATGACGTCATTGCACTTGTGCAGACAGTACGTATAATACATACTTTTTCAGCTATACGTTTGCTGCAGGATGTTATATACGGTTGTACGTTAAGTCCAGAAACTACAGGAATTACGAATGTAACCTACGTTTTTAAGTATGCCACCTACATTTTTTTTTCTCAGTGTACTGAACCTTATTTCTTACACTGGAATGACCATTGTGCGCATATTGAATAAGCAGTTGGGAAGTAAAATACAAGAGATATTGGCAGAGGTTCAATTTGGATTCCGAAAAAGAAAGAGCACCAGAGTTACCATTGAGTTGATGAGAAATATATCAGAACGAGTTCTCGATGTAAAGGAAGACTTATTTTGTGCTTCATCGAAAAACTTTCGACCAGATCAATTGAACCAAATTTCTGGATATACTTGATGAAATCGGGGTCAACTGGAGGGACCATCAACTCATACGCAACCTACACACAAGACAAAGAGTAAAGTTGCGCCTGAATCAAGGAGAAACCAACTGTATGGAGACAGTGAGAGGAGTCAGACAAGGATGTAGTATGCCACCCCAATCGTTCAACATTTACAATGAAGGAAGCATTGAGGGAAATGAGATATTTCAACATTGGGGACAGATCATCAACAAGGTGAGGTATGAGAACAACACGATTATTTAAGCTAGAACTGAGGGAGGACTACAGATGATCAACAGACTAGTTGACATTGGGAAACAATATGGAATGAAAATCAACATTGAAAAGTGGAAAATCATGGGAATATCCCGTGGAAATACAACATTTAGGATCAGAGTAGAACAAAGAGAACTTGAAGAGGTCGATCATTTCAAATATTTGGGAAGTATTTTGACGAGAGACGTTTATTACATCAAAGAGATCAAGTCAAGAGTTGTTGTAACAAAAGAGAAAATCAACAAGAAAAGACCACTCTTAACTACCGAGCTTAACATTGTACTACGGAAGAAGTTGGTCAAGTGCTATGGTATATATAGAGTATTACACTGTATGGTTCCGAGACTCGAACATTACGGAAGTTAGAAAAGAAATACTTAGAAGCTTCGAAACGTGATGATAGAGGAAGATGGAGAAGATAAAATCGACAGAGAGAGTAACAAATACAGATGTTTTAAAATGGATAGGAGAGAAGAGGACGTTTTTAGCATGCATGCTTCGCAGGAAGGCCAATTGGTTTGGATACATCTTACGAAGAAATTGTCTTCTTCATACTGCCATAGAGGGTAAAATGGGAGGAAAGCGAGGAGTAGGAGGAAGAAGAAAACAACTTATCAATGATTTCAAAAAATAGAAGAACAT
Organism: Thermobia domestica; assembly: GCF_964235325.1. Lineage (NCBI taxonomy): Eukaryota > Metazoa > Arthropoda > Insecta > Zygentoma > Lepismatidae > Thermobia > Thermobia domestica. The sequence goes on from NC_137454.1 coordinate 203,905,667, forward strand.
ATTGGGAGTTAAAGGAGAAGCTGAAATCGAAAAACGTGGACAAAATATTTCCAGACCCTCACCTAAGGGGGAAGGGAAAATCTGTTAGTGTCAGGATCTGGCAACAAGCAAAATACTTAATAGTAATAAGCTGCTGATGTGGAAGTTTTTTTTTTTTTTTTTTTTTTTTAATCAAATAATGCTTATGCTACTATATCCTGATTTAATATTTTAGGTGTAGTTTCGTTAAATTTCCCGACAATGAGTCAAAATAATTACATTAATCTGGTCGTAAATCACAGAAAATACTGAACAACATTATCAATAATATGTTTTAAAGCTATTAATATGCATAATTCAGATGGATATTAAAATTCTCAATTTTTCCTGAAGTTCTCGAATATCTATATAAAAGACTTTTAAATGAATCATAGAGGTATGGCTTGTACCAGAAACAAATTATATTGGTTCAAAATCTTGATTCAAAGTTAAAATTTTCTTTCTTTGAAATAAAAATGGTTTCACTGCCTTCCCAATATTACCAAGATTGCTGATTGATTTGTGTCTACGTCCTTTGGCAGCAGCTAGGTCATATACGACCAGGGGCGGATCCAGCGGGGATCGCCCCCTCAGAAGACGAAACTTTCTTAATTTATATATAAATAAAAACCCATCCCAGAGTTTGGAGCTCTTAAAAGTAACTCTAAGTAGCAGTATTACAACCTACCGCCCCCCCCCAGAAGTCCGTGGATCATATTCCGCGTTAAACTATAGGTCATATACCTAGTTTAACGTGGAATATGATCCACTGTAGTGCATTGGGAATTGAATTCGAGACCTTGTGCACCTTAGGCACACATGCTAACCCTAGTCAGTGACGACGTTAGATAGGGCCAAGGAAGCGGGCGTTCCCCGGTGGCTTCGATCACCCCCTGACATATTGTATTGTAGAGTAAGTCAAGTAACATGAAAATATCGGTATCATAGGTGTCCAAACTCGCGAGCCCGACGCTCGTGAGCTCGGCACTCACGCTCAACCGGGCTCGGGCTCAATAATTGAGCGCGAGCCCGAGTGAGCCCGAGCCCACTTGAGATTAGTGAGCGCGAGCCCGAGTGAGCGCGAGCTCAGTTAACAGAAGTGGTCGCGAGCCCGAGTGAGCGCGAGCCCAGTTGGGAGAAGTGATCGCGAGCGCGAGTGAGTGCGAGCTCAGTTGGGAGAAGTGATCGCGAGCGCGAGTGAGTGCGAGCCCAGTCGAGAGACATGAGCGCGAGCCCAGTCGAGAGACATGAGCGCGAGCCCAGTCGAGAGAGATGAGCGCGAGCCCAGTTGGGAGAAGTGATCGCGAGTCCAGTTGAGACTGGTGAGCCCGAGCGCGAGTGAGTGTGAGCTCAGTTGAGTGCGAGCCCGCGCTCACTTCACACTCACGTGGACTAATTTGCTTTAGAGTAAAAAAAAAAAAAAAAAAAAAATTCATTCCATGTGCAGAATTGTAAAGGAAGAATTAAACAACTTTACAAAATGAAAAATCACATTCTTGAGGTCTGAGCTGTCATTTTATTGTCCAGAGGACTTCAAACACCATTCGATAGAGAACCGACTTTTTCATGGCTATTATGAGAGGATGGTATTTGAGGCAGGTATTTGTTTTCGTTGTTTTAGTAACAACTTCCATGACCCAAGCTTTGTGTGTGTGTGTGTGTGTGTGTGTGCGAGATCATAGAATAAGGAAACTACTTGACCTTCCGAAGTAGGAAATTTATTTACTAACAACTAATGAAGCTGTGCGTTCATAGAAAAGTCGAGCGAAATAATTATGTATTATTTTAATTATAGCTTCTTTAAATCCCAATAAACAAGAGTAGCTCCTAGGAATGTTGATAACTTGCATCATAATGGTTATTCAGCCCATTAATTTATATGAGGAAACAAAGAATTTTAGCCAGTTAATTTTACTGACTACTTCTTCTTCAGATCTTTAAATGTATTCTATGCGAAATTTAACCACTGTATTATGTAATTTTAATATATATAAATAAAAACTAAAACAATATTACATTGAATATTTTTAAAGCAAGGAGCCCTTAAATAGGCCAGAAGAAGAAATTAGTAAAATTGAATGAGTAAAATCTCGTCTATTTAAAAGAAAAATACTTCCTCATATAAGTCAATGGGCTATTAAAAAAAGAAAGATAACAATTCAACATCAATAATAATAATAATAATAATAATAATAATAATAATAATAATAATAATAATAATAATAATAATAATAATAATAATAATAATAATAATAATAACACACACCTCCTTTCATTAGTCTTTTTTTCGAAAGCTACCCTGAAACGATGGCGTGTCGTTTGTTGCAACCAGAGTTAAAAGTGAAGGAAAACACAGGGAACGTCATCTCCCACTTCCAAAAATATCTATGGCGTCCCTCCACTCAGGCCGGTAGCCAGCCCAAAATTGTAGGGGGACCCGGCTGAAGTTAGGGGGGGCCGATCCAACCATATTATAGTTCATCACTATATTATAGTTCATTTGCAAGCCTACCGTGAAAATTTTAGAGGGGGCCCGCAAAAATTTAGGGGGGTGCCCCCCTAGACCCCCTGGATACGGGCCTGCCTCCACTTCCTAAAAAATATAGTGGACAAAGATAAGCACAAGGGCTGACATGACGTCATGCGTTCCCCAACCTTTTCAGATCAATTTTTACCCCTGGTTACAACTCGATTTTGATGTTTGACAATATTTTCATTGCGGATTTATCAAATCTTATTACCGTGAAGATTAGCACATACCTGACAAAATATCTAAGGGTTGCCAGGCACTTATTCATATTGATTCACTGTGAATAAGTGGTAAGTATTCTCATCTTCCAGACGAGCGAGATCTCATATAACCTCACTGATGAAAAAGAATATTAAGCTCCAAACAAACAAACACAAAACATTCTAAATTTCACGATAGCTTCGTAAATTGACATAATTACATTTCCTCTTTTAACGCAGTTCTTAATATTACCTTATTTTATATAAGTTCTATTTTTCCGTTATGTTACGCCATTAAAGAATCGGCTTTTAATATACATAAGGAAATGTACAGATGAATTGAAAACTAGAACCACAATATGTTTACCATTTTCGAAAGTATTACACATAACTTCTTGACTCAAACTGATGTTATGACGTAAATTTCATTCATAAACATCTTTATTGAGCTTTCATTAACTTCTAATTTTCTTTGGTGTTGTGTTTTTCAGTTTTAATACTCTTAAACTTGGCCTAAATTAAGAAATGTTCATATTTAATGTATTTTAGCAGGACAATATGCTTTCAAATACATAATTAAAAGTAGTGGTTGCTCCAGAGGGAAGTCACAAACTTAAAAAAATTAAAGTTTTCTTGCTTCAAAGTAAGGGGTAAAAGTAATCTAATGGACTTAGAAGATGCAGGCCCGAATGGGAACACTATTGTGGGACTCCCGGTTCCAGAAAAACAAGTAAAGAAATCGCATTAAGACTATATCATCCTGGTATTCATTGAGGTGTCATATCACTTACTAGGCCTATTTTTTCATCGGAAGTTGGAAACGTAAAGAAATAAAGAAACTACTGCAGAATTAACTTTAGAAAATATTGCTTTTAATACAAACTATTTACTCCCTCAAATTCTAGATAGAGGCCAGCAGGCTATACGCTCCCTTGTTTATATGTTCATGGATGTACATGTATTACAATATGTTATTGTATTTCACAAGCCACGAGTAACAGAGCCATCCAACAGTCTGATGATCACTTGGCCGAGGGACCCGCGAGCAGAATGTATTAATTGCATGTATTACTTGCAGAATTTAGTCATAGGAGTCACACTGGTTTCCACAGGGGAACATTATGCTGCTAAGACGGCACTGAATAGTAGATTACACTCTAGCGCGGGACCCGACTGGGAACAATCGGTCCAATCCGCTGAAGTCCGGCCCTGATTGTTGTATACGACAATTAATATAGTAGGGAAGTTTTCTTCTTTTAGTTTGAAGCAACAAAAAGTCTTTTAATTTTCATCCGTGTTACTTTTCTTACAAGCCCCTTTCGATTAAAAGTACATTTTTAAAAAATTAGAAAATATTTTCTACTTTTCTTTCTCTATATATATAAAAGTTATTGCTCTGGAGGTATATACTACCAAAATTTCTCAAAAATCTCTAATTTTTAGTGCTTTGATTAGCACATCCCTGTAGGATAGGCCGGAACTCCTGCAAGTATTACTGGAGCCTATGAGACCATTGACATTGCAATACCCTCTGAAGTACTATTATTTCGTTGTGTTACATTCAAACCGATATAAAGGGATCAGAGAAAGTTCCCTTTTACCTTTTCGTTTGCTTTTAGCTTCTGCAGAGGTAAGCTGTTTTATTATAAAATGGTTTTTACAAACACTTAGAGTCACTGATATCAGATCCTGTTACTTCCTTTACCAAACGTTTAGCAGATTTTCGGGAAACGTTTAGCTCTTGCAGGCACGTAGCCAATGGGGGGGGGGTCCGGGGGGTCCGGACCCCCCCCTTCGAGACCAGAAATGAAAAAAATAAGGAAGGATAAAACAAAATGAAATGACAAAAAGAAGGACCAGCGTTAAAAATTAAAAAGAAAACTACAGGAAGCTTTTGCTTACTCTTTCTTATGAGGAGATTTGTATTACGTGCAATATGGTGGCGACGTAAGCGAGGTATTCTGGAAGAGTCAGGAAATTTGAAATTTCAAGAAAAGTTATGGAATTCTCAGAATTCCTGCTACTAGTCAGGGAGATTTCAAGCTTTCGAAAGCATAAGCGCCGTTGTGTAACAGCGTGGACATTTTTAATCATAATTTTTCGTCATCGCACCCTTGCAGTATCAGACATGTTATTTCAAGGACAATTTTCTCTTGCTCCTTTAATCTGTCTTTTGGAACCGACAGTAGTTGACGGAATAATAAAAACAAAAAAATATGTTGAAAGTTCTGTTAGCATTTGATTCAACAGAGAAAGGAACTCATATATTGTAAAACTAGTTGAATATACCCATGCTTCACACAGAGGCTGTATTTGGAAGTCAACGCCTGGGGGAGTATCACCATTGATCTCAACGACCGCGAAAACTATGGATTTGATACTAATATCGGTCATTTTGTGCTATTTTTTACATGTCTCGGTATCCACCTCCCGCTGATTCCCGGCCCGCATTCTTGCAAGTCATCGCTAATGGAAGTGTCACCATTGATTTCAGCGACCGCGAAAACTATGGATTTGACACTAATATCGGTCATTTTGGATTACTTTTATATGTCTTGGTATATCACCCCCGGCCCGGAGCCGAATAGCGTGAATTTGGAAGTTAATACGACTGGAGTTTCACCATTGATTTTAGCGACCGCGAAAATATGAATTCGACACTAATAGCTCAAGTGGTAGAGCGTTGGCTTCGCAATTCGGGAGGTCGTGACTTCGAATACCGCTGCCTACCATCCTGACTGAGGTTTTTTAGGGTTTCCCTCAGTCCTACAAGGCAAATGCCGGGATGGCACCTACTAAACAGGCCCTTCTGGCCGATATCTTCCCAAATCCTTTATTGTTAATGTTGTTGGATATCCAATGTAAAATGGCCTCTGAGCTGTATCTGGTGATTGTTAAATAAATAAATATCAGTCATTTTTTACTACTTTTACATGTCCCGGTAAACGCCCCCTGAGACCCCCCCTGGTTCGAATGTCGACAAAAACGTTTAACTCTGGTCTGGAGCCTGGACCAAGGTATTCGTGACTAAAATTTGGTAACTCTCGGTTCACTAGTCTGGTCCCCAGGCCGCACACAGACAGACAGACAGACAGACACACAAACAAACTCTTTATTTTATTTATATTAGAAGATAGTTCACAAGACAGTATTCAGTATGTACTTTTTGTAATAATTGAGGTCATAACGAAAGGAAAATTGTTATATTTGAATAAACAGGAGAAGGACGTAAATATTGCAAAATCTTTTTCAATACTTTTTTTTTATTATTATTTTGCAAGAAATTTCTTCATAGTTTGTTATTAAAATACTTGCCAACATATCCTCATTTTATTGTCCTAACAAACCAATATATGTTGATAGTAAAGTAGTTTAGATAGATCGAGCTCCTGGGCATTCAGAATTTCATGTCACTTTCACCCACCCACCCTTCCCGTTACGAAGTCCTGACTAAAAGAACCAATATATGTTCCATTAAAATAGTTTAGAGTGATAGAGCCCCTTTTGTGATGACCACAGTATTTCATGTCACGGACCCCCCCCCCCTTCACGAAATCCTGGCTACGTGCCTGACTCTTGTTATTATAAGTTCTGTAATTTCACGAATGTTGAATACCTGTAATGTCTCCCTAAATTTCTACTTCTAATTTTACTTCTAAAGATGTCTTCTCACAAAAATATAAATAAATAAAAAATTAAAACCTAAGAATCTGTGTGTTAGTTAAAAACAAGAGATATCTATGCGTAATGTGGGTGTTGGACATAAGCTCACCGGCAAAAAGCTCACAGGACATAAGCTCACCGACAGTCTCATATTACAGGGATGGACAAAAGCTCACCGATAGCAAACATAAGCTTCCTTGAAGGACTTGTAATAAAATTCACCGAATATTGAAATTCAGGTGTTAGTTACTTCCTAAGCGGAAAATGGAGCTACTATCTTATATGACTTATCTATCAGGTATAAAAATAAATAAATAAATAAATAAGGACGTTGCGGAGTTGCGTTGTATTAAACGTGGCCAGACCTTGAGGAACTTGTAATAAAATGCCCTGGATATTAAAATCTAGCTTTTGACTACAATTACAAATAGGCCAAATAACTCGGTAGAAAGTTGCGCTACTAATGTCGTATAGCAGTTATCAGATATCAGAATAAAATAGGGATGTTGCAAGTTTAATGTGTGAAACATGGGCGACAGTAAGCCTAATTTTGGCCCTGGAAATTTTCGAACTTATAAGCCTGACAATTCATCAACTGCATTAAAATAATTTCATGATAAGGCATGAGAACTTACATAATAGAATTTGCTAACAGGACTGGTGATTTTTTTTTTTTTTTAATTTTACGAAATCATCATACTCAGACATATTTAGGCTTTGCTTTTTAGTGCTGCCGTCGTGCTTGCAGACAAACACTCAAACAAGTTTCTTTCTTATTTACTAACACTAAGCTTTTTTTTTTTGTTCATAAGTTGTTTTGATCTTAGTAAATAAGAAAGAGATTCATTTAATTAGTATTGGTCTGCAAGTGTGATGTTGAACTCTGCAACACTCTTAATATTTTATTCTGATCTCTGATAACTTCTATATGACGTTAGGCATACAGCCTATTTTCTATTGAGAAACTAGGCCTACTAGTAGTCAAAGCCCAGATTTAAATATCAGGAGCATTTTATTTCAAGTTCCTCAAAGTCCGCCCACGTTTAATACATTAAACCCTGCAACATCTTTATTACTTTATTTTTATATGTGACAACTGAAATATAGCATTAATAGCTCTATTTTCTACTGAATTAGGCCTACTGCTAGTCAAAGTCTAGATTTTAATACCTCTTTATACCCATCATATACCCGCGAGCCCAATTAAGGCAAGTGAGCGTGAGCCCGGGTGAGCGCAAGCCTATTGGAGAGAAGTGAGCGCCTGCGCTAGTGATCGCAAGTCCAGTTGAGACAAGTGAGCGCGAGCCCGGGTGAGTGCAAGCCCAGTGGACAGAAGTGAGCGCGAGCCCAGTTGGGAGAAGTGAGCGCGAGCCCGAGTGAGTGCGAGCCCAGTTGGGAGAAGTGAGCGCGAGTCCAGTCGAGAGACATGAGCGCGAGCCCGAGTGAGTGCGAGCTCAGTCGAGAAAGATGAGCGCGAGCCCAGATAAGATTAGTGAGTGCGAGCCCAGTTGGGAGAAGTGATCGCGAGCGCTAGTGATCACGAGTCCAGCTGAGACTGGTGAGCGCGAGCGCGAGTAAGTGCGAGCCCAGTCCTGAGAAATGAGCGCGAGCCCGAGCGAGCCCAGTGGAAAATGGCCACCTTTGATCGGTATACAAAAAACATCGGTGATCTTCGGTATACACATATACAAAAGAGCGGAGCCCCTCAAAAATGTATTTGCTCCTGTGCTTGCTCTCCCTTCCCCTCCAAGAAACTAAAGCTGGCGTCGTCATTACAACTAGTTGATAGACGCTGAAAAATCTTTTGCTGTTTCTCTTTGGAAATCTGGTTCTGATAATAACTCGAGACTTTTCTTCATTCCTCATTTCGTAATTAGTGGCGTAGATTGCTATGTAAATTGCAGGCTGTGAGAAATGAAAGAAGGAAGAGATGAAAATTCCATAGCTGAAAACTTGTTTAGCTGCCGCGGGATAATCAACTGCAATTGCCAAAACTCCACCTCTTACGCATAGGAATTTTTCAACAAACATTACCCTGACACCTAGTGGACGACTCGAGAAGTTTTCGTAATTGAATGCGTATAATGCTTAGTTGTTATGTTGCGCATGCGTTGTGACACATGTGCGTACATACCTGTTCGTATCCCAAATCACACCCATCGCATCGCTACGAACTACGAATGTACGAAGATCAAAGTATTATAACTGAAGTGCCCAGGAATTTTAATCTGTATTCTCTTGCTATATTTCAATCTCTAAACCAATAAAATTGCTCCGCGGTGTTGTTGAAGGCACGTACGATGTTCCAAAATACTTACACACGTAAAGTGCAGAACAGCAATATCAATGTTGTTAACGACAAAAACCTGTACAGATTATAAATTGTATACACATTGTTGGCTTGCATTAACAAAAGCAAAACTGAAAGTGTATCTCTAACAATGGAAGAACCACAATGAAAGATTTTCCATGATAAACATTTCATGTTATATTATTTTTAGAGAAATCTTGAGAAAATGCAGAAAACAGATTAAAATGAGAATTAAACTTGTTTTTTTCACTCGCCGGCATATTCTCAGAGTGACGAGACTACAGCTTTTCAATTTCTCGATAATCTCAACAAAACCAACACAGTACTTATAGTGGCCACCAGTGGCGGATCTAACCCGAGGCCGGGGGGCCTAGGGCCCTCCACTTTTTTAAGTGACAAAAAAAGTTATTTACATATTTTTGAAAGCTTATAGTAAACTCATGATATGCCTGTCATAGTCTGGGTTCTGGCTGCCTCCCCCCTCCCAGTTTTGACCTTCTAGATCCGCCACTTTCCTATCACACTATCATTTCCTTTCACATTATTATTATTATTATTAATCTTCCGCTAATCAAACAATTTTGGGTCATGGGTGCGCGCCTTTGGGTTTTGAGTTCTTTCAGGTGGAAATAGCAGTGCGAAAATACTGATAACCCAGTTGAGCCCGAAAATTTCACAGTAGTTCCGGAAGAATTTCTCCCTGGGCCACAGTGATACAAATTCCAACTTAAACTGTTGATCCACGTCTCATATAGCGTAGCTATGCTGAAACCTTCAGTTATTACTTTACTAAAGCAGCCACATTTTCTTCCAGAAAATATTGCCTGAGGGGGGGGGGTGATGTGAGGAGCTGTACTGGAATATTATTTATTACAGAACTGTGATAATCACAAAAGTGACACATAATCGCAATTTAATTTATCTTTGGTCCAGCGGTTAAGCCTCAGCCGGGGAAGGGGGACAGGGACGGATACACCCTCGGAAGTACGCCTGGAAGAAACACTGGTTGACTCAATAACTACTGTCGCAATAATCATTGAGTCAATAAATCATGACGCATAATTATTGACTCATCACACATCCATTGTACGTCCGATCCTATTCTTTTATATACTAATTTACTTATGTGTAGCATAGTTTGGAGTCGAAAAATAAAGCAAGCAACTTCAAATTAAATTATACAGAGAGTGTAGATACAATCTGTGAAATGGAAGTTATAAAACAGTGAGTTATATGCAATTCTCTCCAGTTATCTCCTTTCAAATTTTATTTAGCGCCGCTCTTGTTTCTGCAGGACATGTAGTTAAAAACACTCAAACTACACAGGGACCAAACAAATGGATTTTTTATTATTATTTAGAAATATGAAATATACTACATAGAATACACAGTATATTAGCAGAATCGATTTTTGATATCATTATACTACTAGGCTTAAGCGCGTCAGACCCTTCCCTACGTTACCGGTCTACAGTGTGCATTTATATTATACATATACTTTGAATAGTATGGTTGATTAAAATATACCAATTCTAATAATTCTCATAATTCTGTCTACCGCACAGGCAGGTGTCTGTTGTTTTATTAAATACAATACGAGTTCACTTTTTTCTTTCTTTTCAACAGTTTTAAACTTTATATGTAGTCCTTCTAACATCCGAATACATTACTTTATGTGTGTGTGTTTCGTTTCCATTTTCCACTTCAGATCCTAACAGTATTATAACACAACAAACCAAGAAATGGACAGTATGTATTGATTTTTAGTGCTCGTATGTTCTGTCCACTTTGTAAAGTATTGTAGAGAAGCACTCACATCAGGGGCGTCATTTCAGACTTCGCTTGAAGGGGGCAAGAGCACCACCGACATAGACTTTCGCGTTTTGTACTAGTATATTAGTAGACAATCTATTAAAGTATATGTAAACCGCAAACTCTTGAGGGGGCAATTGCCCCCTCCTGCCCTCCCTAAATGACGCCCCTGACTCACATCTCCCCTCCCGACTATTCTTTCAACCAATAACAGCATATAAACACAGCAGGGATTCCAAAAACGAACATAGGAACTCGTCATATAGGTAATATATCATGTTAAAGCAAAACTTACTTTCCAAAAGCTCCGTTCAACCCTTTTCTAGCAAATTGGTTATGTAATTGATTTCTTTCTTTTTAGGGAGGTGATGTTCTTTTTCGCTACCATAAACATCAACATTTAACGTCTGTGGGTGCGAGTAACTGCATCAAAAAGGGCATCATTACCCAAAAATCTAGGTTAAGGCAGCGATTAGAAAAATGAACTTAACGATAATTGATGACTTATCATGTTGTCTCGGTTTCTTGTTAACTACTTTTTAAATAATAATATTTGTTACAAAATTATTTATTTTGTATTTTTATTACAAAATAAATACAAATATTATTTAAAAAGTAGTTAACAAGAAACCAAGACAACATGATAAGTCATCAATTCCCGTTGAGTTCATTTTTCTAATCGCTGCCTTAACCTAGATTTTTGGATAATTCATATTTTGGTCACACTGTAATATCCATGGATGGCAACACTAAAAATTCTTTTGATTCGTATTTTCGGGTGTAGAATAACATTATCTTTATTATGGTAAGTTACATTTCATTATCTCTTTACAATTACGAAAAACGGGCAAAAGAAAAATGGTTAGCTTTTGTATCATTTTTAGTAGTCTGCCCCTTATATATATATTCATTCTTATTACATACTACTTGATATTCCTTAAGTTACGTTTTCAAATGGGAAAATTAAGTTTCCAGCCACCTATATACTTCAATTTTGATCTTATGTTAAAAATAGTTTTATGTATTTAGCGCACAAAACTTAAAGTATACACGACTTTCCATTAAATTCGATTTAAATTCGATTAGCACATCCTTTTGATTTTCTTGAAAAAACTGCACATATATATATATATTTGAGAAACTTCCCATGCTTCACTGACCAAAGGTCAATTCCCTGACTTTCTATGTCTCTAGAAATTCTGTATGACTAAATAGCTGGTGCCGTGCATCGCCGATGGTTACGGCTCTAACTTGGGCCATCTTCAGCGTCTAGTACAGCTTCTATTCACCGGGAAATTCAGGTATATAATTCGTAAATGATTTCCAGATGAATAGCTAACCATTTTTTATGTAGCACAGAAGTTAATTCTGCCAGTGATGATGCAATAGAAAATCTGCAACGGACTCGCTGTTCTAATGGAACAGAATATAGATGTTCCATAATGTTGAAGTCGGGGTATTCTGCAGACCAAGTGTTGTCCATTTCAATGATCCTGAAACCCACACATGAACATTTCTAGCTTGCGTATTGTTATCTTGGACAACTGCGTTGATGTTAGGGAACAATATGGGTTCCATACGATGCATACTGAGAGAAAAAACGTACGTGACATACAGAAAAATGTGTGTTATATGGGTAAATCCTGTACTTACCGGACTTAAGGGTCTTCAATACAGCGAAATTAAACTACCGCTAATTTTAGAGTTTTTCTGTAATATCTGCAAAACAAATAAAAATATTCGAAAAGCAGAAACGTAGTGAACTAGACAATACGATTTTGCATGTGATACCTTTACCACAGTTCACCTATCTGGTTTTGGTATGCCGCTATTTACAGAATCCGCAAAAAATACTAAATCTATCTACTGTTGCAACTCGGAAGTAGATAGATGACTTGTGATAACAGTATCACATGCAAAATCATATTGTCTAGTTCACTACGTTTCTGCTTTTCGAATATTTTTATTTGTTTTGAAATTATTACAGAAAATCTCTAAAATTAGCGGTAGTTTAATTTCGCAGTAGTGAAGACCCTTAACGCCATCCGTATGCCACTTCCTGAAGTGAACGTTTATGTCCAAACATATGTATCATACTTTCTGTATAAATGTAATGACGTCATTTATGTGACATTATCTACAATAAGAGTACATACGAATACATCACCTAGTCTCGTGACAGTATGTAATGATTAATAATGAAGACACATCTATCAATACACAGCATAATTGCAAGAGATATGTAACATAAGTTTGTACGTATGTTTGTTACGTTCATTCATTAAGCACCACTACTGTATGTTGCTTAAGTAGGATTAGATACAGCGTGCATACTATACGTATGCATTATACGGATTTTCCGAATGTCGCATACAAATTGTCGGTATACAAAATACAAACTATTCGTATGTAAATTTACACAGCAAAAAATGGGATGTTAAAGCACGAGTTGAAACAATGTACTTTCACTATCATTTTAGTGTATTATTTCCACACCACAGACATCTCTCGAATTATAGCATAAATATCTAACTGACAGTACGAATTTGTATTAGTTTTTATTTTTTTGCTATGAGCAAAATTTTACGCGGAATATTTCGCATTTATACAAAGAAACGAACAACTTATTATATTTTCCGAAAGTTGTGTTGTAAGGGTATAAATTTTCTGACATTCCTGAGTAGAAATACTGCCATCTGCTTTTATTATTTGTGCTAGGAATATACAGTAGTGTGAATTGTAATACAACAGATGAAAATATGGCAATTAACTATTTATGCTCGAACAATATGACACAGGTAATAACTGCAACAGGCAGCGGGAAAAAGTGTGTAGTTCGTTGTGATAAGCAAAATGTGAAGTTACAGGCAATATTAATGTTCTGCCACCTACTACACACCCAAATAAGAAAATTTTAGTGAGAAATAAGCTAAATTAATAATTTTGATTCTCGAGCTCACAATGGATGTCACTTATTTAGATGATGTTACACATGACGAAAAAGACTAGATACCGTCCTTTATATAGGCGCCCAGGGTATCACATACAGATTGACGTACGTAACATACATCTGACATATGTAAAATGTGAAAGACAGTTAGATGTCAGATATATACTGCATTATGTAACATCTAAGCGGGAAAAGGGTAGTACGTAACAAACATCCGTATTCCGCATATTTTCGAAATATATCGCTGCCCGGATAACCGATTTTTTTCAGCACACCTTGTCACCTAAAATATTTACATATTATTGGCTGTAATTTGTGAAAAATTATACATGACCAACACATCATCACAAAATTGAAGCCTACAAAAGCAAAGCCGCCGATATGGACATTTTCCTTTTCTAAGGACATATTATCTTGTGTTTAAAAATGTCATTCTACTTGTTATTTACTGAAATTTATCAAGGTAAGTTCATGTTGCTTAAATATTACAATGATATTGTGTACCACGATAAAAGGGCTACCTCGCTGCGTACTTAACATACGCATCTTCGGAGTAGAGTACCGGGATCAGTTTTCGATGCGGGCTTATAAGATTCGAATCCTACGTTAAGCTTGTAGTTTCAAGTTTTGTGCAGCCTCGGCGCTAAAAGTGACCGTTAATTGAAATCAAAACTATTCATTATAAAACTACACATGCCTATGAAAAAATCGTGTAAAAACTTGTTTTACGTACTTTTCAATTAAATACATATTTAGTTCGGGCAATGCAGCACTTTTAATAGGATAACCAAATTAAGTTTGTGTAGGCATATAGTTAGGAGCAGCTCTCAAGGCATTTCCGAAACAATGCAGCAAGTGTTGCTCGATCGAAATTAAACTATAATTGTATAATCCTGCTGCAATTTTGTTTCATCTTGAGTTACTATTTCTTACTTTTTAGACATGTAATCGTGTAAATGGCTTAATGATTAATGTAGGTTTGGCAGTTTTGTTTTCATAAATACTGACACTTATCTGTTTGTGGAACGTTAACAAAAATTTTCTCATTGTCAGCTGCTTCGATTTTCTAGGATTGGGAACGAACGGGTTTGTTCATAGGTGTACAAGCAACGCTTTTCTTAGTGTATATACTTGCCTTGTCAAAATAATAATAATGGCTTAATAGTCTCAAATGAAGCGTGAAAGAAAGATTTAAAAATATAGAAACTCTTGAACAAATCCTTCGTTTGTGGACAAGTATTCCTTCTCATTCAACATTTTTATGTAAATTTCTAACAGAAAGCCAAATTTAAAAAACTAGTTTTGTTTTTGTAGATATTAATTGCTTATGGAACGTTTAAAAAAATTTCTAATCGTCAACTGCTACGATTTTCTAGGACTGGAAAGGAACTTGATCATAGATGTACACGCAACGTTTTGCTTAGTGTATATGTATACTGTGGCTATTTCAGTTAGCACCTGATTATTTGGCTTGCATAGATACATTTTCTTGTGTTATGATTCGGGCGAATACAAATCTACAACAAATAGTCATTTAAATGTTGTCAGGTTCAATTATTTCGAATAAAAAATATTTACATTTCAAGATTTTAAACTTGTTTATTATGAATGATTTCTTTTTTTAAAAAAAAATATTAAATTTCAATACTTTTTTTTTCATTTAAATTACTCACTGTGGTAGCACATACATACACAATAATTAATTTCATTACACAATCACACTTTCACATACAAATTTAATTTTCAATCATTACAAATTTTATGTAGGCCTTTAAAATATAACATAAATAACATAAAATAAATAATTATCTTGGTTTGTCTGTTGAAGTCTTATGAAACTTTTCGTGTAATACTCTGTGCAACTTTGCAGCTTTTAGTGGTCCAATGCCTGGACATAAACTTAGCTCTTCTTGGGATGCTTTTATAATAGCTTCCAAAGTGCCAAATGTTGACAACAATGTAACTGCATCTGTTTTGTTAATGGACCTTACGGTTGTTAAAGCACTAACAATCTGAAAATAAATAAATAATGAACTTTTATACTTATATACACATAAATGCACGAACAAATACCCACAATTTCATTTGTGATTGCTCTTCCTTATCAGTCTTCGTAGCTTAAGACTTTACTACAACTCTTAAAATAAATGCCTTTGGTACATGTGGTCCAGAGTTCGATTCTTGATGAGAGAGCATAAAACTTTAATTTCATAATCATGATTTTTATTAATCATTGTCTCCTTTAGCCTAAAAGACATAATGTGGGACGTAAAACTAAAAATTTTATTTTTTAATTGAAGTAAACAATATTTCAAAATTGTATTTAACGACATAATTCTACAGCAATGCTCTTATTTGTACTAGTTAATATTACTTGCTTAACGTGTTATAAATACGATGGTTGGTTAAAAATAATGGAAGTTCCATGAAATACTATGGTAATGACATTTGGCGACAGCAATGCCTTTATTCCTTTAGTCCCAAACTGAGTCATAACATTAGTTTTCTTTACTATATGTAAGACGTCCAAAGTAACACCTTCGTAGGACAACGGTCAAGAGACTGCCATTCTATGTGGCTGGATTGAAAAGGAACTCGTATGCCAACCGTTAAGTCATTTTGTTGACCACTGTAATCAATTTCTAAAGCAAAGATAGAAAGTTTGTTATGGATCGTTTTGAATCTAATGGAATGAGTTTCTTCCCTTCCTCAGCGCCAAAGGTACTTCCCTATATCAGAATATTTACAAGAGACTGTGACTATTACGTAAGCAACTTGTTTCCAATGTTCATCAGACAAAGTTACAAGTTATAAAGCTGCGAATACAGAAAAAGAATTCCATTCGTCCTTCAGGCACGGCAGCAATTAGCTTAATCTTATTAATAGAGTAAAATAACCAACTGTTTATGAAGATTATTACCATAGAATGTGGATCACTTTCTTTCTTCTCCATGATCAGATCAGGAGGTTTTTGCTCGTATATTTTGTACGTTTCGATAATACGCCCTGCTTCCTCCACACTCCATGCCAGCATGAGAGTTAGGTCTGCTAAGATACAGATTCTCGTTAAATGTTTCAATGCATGATGAGGATCCTTGGTATCCACCTGCAGAATATAAAAATAAACGTATATGTTACAAATATCATGACTAAATACAGTCTAATATAAGGATATTATATTCTGTATAAGTGTTGACATATTGAGTGTTTAACAAAGTTTAGCAAACTTTAATATGATCATAGTATTCGGCACTAAGGTACTTCGGATGTGTACTACTTCCGTCCGCCTATCTTTCGTTAGTGTAGTAGAGGTCTCCAACATTTGCTTGTGAAAAGATGTTACTGATTCTGTGCCACTACTGTAACATCTTTAGTTTGTAACACTAAATAATAAATGTGGTGTTGTACACTTTCATTTGATATGTAGGCACGAAATATATAATAATCTAATGTAGCGTCCTTAACAAAATAAATGAAAAATATGCAATTTTATGCTGCATTGATAACACAGTTAATCTGGGGGTAATGCCAAGTGTGCCAATGTCCCCCCTCGTTAGTTGTGTCATACTAAATTCCAGGGTTTTCTATCCATTAATTTAAAAGTTATAAGGGCGTTTCAACACAAATAGTCCAGCTTGTATACAGATATATCGGAAAAGCGTATCAAACAATTCTAGAGGCACCACGGCAAATTTTAACCAAAGAATGCAGCATTTTCGAAACGAAATTTACAAGGGCAGTTGGGATATCTGCACGAGGCTGGACAGTATTCTACAAGATAATATTTAGGAACCATTTCAATTTTTTTCCAAAATGTTACCGAAATGAGAATGCTGTGTTGGACATGTTATAACAAGAGAGAGAGTGAGGAATAAGAGGATAAAAGGAACAACCAAAGTTGTACAGATATCTAAGAAGATCCAAGAAAAAAAAGACTGCAATGGTACGAACATCTAATAAGAAACAACAAATGCTATGTGATCAGGAAAGTGATGGCAATAAAAGTGGATGGAAGAAAGGTACAGGGAGATAAAGAAAGAATTGGATGGATATCGTTAAGAATGACTTCAGGAGAAAGAATTCTAGGACTGGAGAAGACTCATCAGAAACGTCTACTACACACAAGTAGGAAGAGAAGGAGAGAAAAAAAAATCAGTTTTTCCCAAATGATATCTATTAGTGTCAAGAGATGGCAACAATCAGCTCCGTATGCCTGACTGATGTTAGTGGTGTATTAGATGATTGTATGTAATGAGTTAAGCGGGGTAGAACAGACGAGTGTGAAATGAGCGGTGATGGAAAATGGGAGATTCCTCTGTGTTTCAAAAAGGCCAAATTATGGGTGCGCGCTTAATTAGCACAAGTGTACCTAAGGTGCCCCGTATGTTCGATGTGCCGCAAAAAGAGTGAATAAAGTGGTGACGGTGGCTTACATAACACACAGCAAAAGAACGGAAGAGAAGCCTCAGTACGAGTAACAGGCATCGCCGAACATTGACGAGGATTTTCACTAACGGCCTTAGAGCGAATACAGAAACTCAACCAGCGTCTGGAATAGTCTATTGCGACAATCCGACCTGGGCTCATAACCTAAACATTCTAAGTCGAGTAGCAACTTCCAAACGGTGATCACTGCAACAACTCTTAAGCGCGAAGAAAATGGTGAAGAGACAATTGCAAAGTGAACTGTACGATATCCATCCAATTCTTTCTTTATCTCCCTGTACCTTTCTTCCATCCACTTTTATTGCCATCACTTTCCTGATCACATAGCATTTGTTGTTTCTTATTAGATGATTGGAAACAAATAATATGGTCCGATAAGTCCTCTTTCACCTAATTTTCAATAACAGATCGTGTTTAAGTATGGTGGACGTTTAAATAAGTTTATACCTGGAATTGTCTTCTCCCTACCGTGAAATATAACGGCGGCTCTGGTGATAAAGACCCACATTTCTTAATTCCGAGGGTCCAGTAATTATGTTCAGAGGAAACATTACTGTCAGTGATTATGTGTACATTTTACATAACCAAGTGAATTCCACGATAAAAATGTTCCCGGCCAATGATGCAATTTACCAAGACACTAGTAAAATTCTCCAATTCTCACTGCTGAAGATGTTTACGCGTGGCTTCTTGTTCACCGGAATGAACTACGGCACCTCTCCTGTTACACCCAATCGTCAAAGTTTAACACTATTGAACAACTACGATTAGTTCTGGACCAGGGACCAGATTATCTCCTATATACGAGATTTGTCAACATGAAGACCTAACTTCAAATTTTCAACAGCTGCTGCGTTTACGACGAGATTATATGCATGAACTATGGAAGTGGATGGAACGTTCGAGTTACAAAGCAAATAGCTCTTACATGAAATTCAGAATGAGATCATTGATATGTTAAGGATGTGTGTTTTAAGCCACGTGATAGTCGAGAATACTTTGCTTTTATAATTGACGAAAGTTCACAATATGCATCTGTGAACAACTGACATTCTGCATTCGAGGTGTGAATGATAATATTCATATTTTTGAGGAATTCATGAGCTTTTACGAGATTCCGAACACTGAAACCAAAACTCGTTTTGAGTGTAAAATGACATTCTAGTGCATTTGAACTTGCTCATATAGAATCTGAGAAGACAGTATTAAGATGAGGGGCAGATTTAAAAGGGTGCAAAAGGTAGTTACAGATCTGCAGCCAGAGGCTATTGTATATTGTGTAGCTGTGTATATTGTGTAGCTCATAGCTTGAACTTCGCAATTGACGGTGACTTGCATCACCTATCTTGTATGAGACATAATGAATTTAGCCAACGACTTGTTAAAGATTGCTAGGGAATCTCCTAAAAGATGCAAATATTTAGGAATATTATTGATGTGAACGAGAATACTGGCTATACTGGACTGCGACCAGTTTATCCTTATCGGTGGATGTTTTAGAGCCTCCAGTAACCGACAGATGTTAAAGATTTTTTTTTCCCCTGAAGAAGACTACTGATGTAGGATCAAAATGTGCTATCGGAGACAATGCTTCGCTTCAATTTTCTTTCTTTCCCTCTGTTGCTATGTGATGGGTCCATTAGAAGAAGTAAACTGGAAGATTTAGTCTGCATTCATTGCTGCTACGGAAGTAGAATCAAACTAAAATACTTGACTGACATCTTATAAGAAACAGAAGTTCTGATAGAAATGTACAAAGGAAAAACTCAGTCTTGTTGATAAGCCAGAATTGCCCCGGCAATGTCACATCCCTAAGAGACTTGAAAATCCTGATGCTGCCAAACCTTACTTGTTCTACATCCCAAAAGAGTATTATAAATCAATATACATTGACGTGTGTGACACAATAAAATCATGTGTTGAACAAAGATGTGAATTTACAAGACTACAGAAAGTAATAGTCGTAGAAATAGAATGCATCTCAGTTGTGAACAGTCGCACAACAAATTTTGAGCAAACACGTGAATTCTTTCTCCAAGATCTGGATGCCGATAGGCTCTCCTTACACCTGTTCATACTTGGTGATATCGTCAAACAAATAAAAAAAAGTTCTAACTACCACCTACCATGCATGACAAAGGAAGTTTCTTTTAGAAGACAGCACCTTCAAAGAGCTTCTGCTTGAAGTTGCCACATTCATTATACTCCTCTCCACTGTGCCAGTGACGACAGTCACGGTCGAAAAGTCATTCAGTGTTCTTCGCCAAGTGAATTCATATTTGAGATTTACAACGGGCAGAAGAAACTAAGCAGCTTAGCGGTAGTTCACATACATCAAACTCTGCTTGGTAATTTCGATGTGAGACTGTTCGTTAATGAGTTCATAAAAAATAAACCAGTGCATAGAGCAACTTTTGCTTTATATTGAAATCATATTCGTAAGTTTTTGTTGGGTGTGTCACTTTATATCTTAATTACATGCTATGTTTTTCTTGTTACTTAAAATATAATTTATTGTAGCAAGAACAAAATAAATAAATAAAACTATTTTCCTGTATAAAACTATTAGGTTGGCCTCTTAAAGCAAATACAAATTTTTAAATAAAAATGTTATCAAAAAAAAAAAAAAAAAAAAAAAAGAGCAGACAAAAAAAGACATAAAGAGACTGAAATGTTTTCTAACGTTCTTCATGTTATATTTCATTTGCATGAGGAATATATTTGCTTAAAAACTGCTATACGAAGACAATTTTTGTTTTTATAATAGGAAGTGAGTGTCATTCATTCATTTATTTCAGTAATAAGAGCTTCCTTCTTCATAACAGTTTGACAAACCAGTGGCGATGCATCCTATTCACCTGATTTGCCACCTGCTGACTTGTTTCTATTCTGCAAGTTCAAATTCACCCTGCAAATTCAAATTCACTGTTTTTAATCTACAAGAAAGACAACAAATTTGGTACGAGACCTCCAGGCTATCCAAAAAGTGTGTTACAGCAGCGGAAGACGCCCTACGAGCGATGTATCAAAGTGTCTACTAAAATTCTAAAATGAAATTTCATAACTTTTCGTGACCTTTTCTTTACCAAACCATACAATTTCGTAACATTCTCAAGAGGAAATTTGGGTGCGAATTAGGCCGCATTTTCATGGATGCGATAGAAGCATGCTTTGTTAGCGATTCGGTAGCGTCTGAAGACGACCAAAGACATTTTTGGTGATGAATTTTGATGTTTTATAGAACAAAACTTTACGTCTGTACTTATATTAGTACAGATAACAAAAAATCGTGACCCAGAAACTAAATTTCGTGACTTTTTCTTGACTTTCATGACCGTTTTCTGATTTCGTGACATTCGTGACCGATAGGCACCCTGTGTATTTATAGTGGAGGGAGCTATTTTGAATAGTGGTGGGCACAAAAACCGGTTTTTCGGTTTTTAGAAAAACCGAAACCGGTTTTTGAAAATTTTCAAAAAACCGGTTTCGGTTTTTCACCGAAACCGGTTTCGGTTTTCTCCAAAACCGGTTTCGGTTTTCTCCAAAACCGGTTTCGGTTTTTCACCAGATCCGGTTTCGATTTTCTTCAAAACCGATTCCGCTTTTTTTTTAATTTGTTCTATTTCTGACCAGAATGGTGTTTCGTTATTCTCCGGAAACCGAATCCATTTCCACAGAAATAGTCTTATGTGTTTTCGAAAAGTTTTCACCGAAACCAGTTTCGGTGAAAACCGAAACCGGTTTCGGTGAAAAACCGAACCGGTTTTGGAGAAAACCGAACCGGTTTTGAAGAGAACCGAAACTGGTTTCGGTGAAAAACCGAACCGGTTTTGGAGAAAACCGAAATGTCGGTTTTTCGGATTTCGGTTTTTATAGAAACCGGTTTTCGGTTTTTATAAAAACCGGTTTTGCCCATCCCTAATTTTGAACGAGACAAATCTGAATAACTTCCAAAAATGGAAGTATATTATATTTAGAAAGTTCGGTGTAATATTTACTAGAAAAAGTAAACGCATACTCATAACACCACTAAAAAACGTAGAGTATAAGCACTTTCGCTAAAAGAATTCTTCAGATAGAAAGGGAAAGAAACAGGAAAAAAAATAAAATAAAATAAAATAAAAAATAAAGGACAAAAAGATGAGAAGTGTTCAATTGAGCTCTATGTTGAAATGACATGTAGTGGATTTGTTCGCTGAATTCAAACCTCGATGTCATTTTTAAATTATATTACAGGTAGTAATCAATTCTACTTTGCAGAAACCACGAACTTTCCACCTGGAGAGTAGGATTCTCGCACAGAATCACAAAAACTGCACATGAAATACATTTAGTGATGCCTAGAAAGATAAATCTAGCAAATGTAAAAGAAGTGCTTAATTTCATTCGTTAATTCTCTGTTTCTTAATCCCCATTCCTGTGCTTCCCCTCCTCCTATTCTTTCTGTTTACCTCTCTCTCTCTCTTTCTTCCCTTTTTCTATTATCTATATCGATATGAATGTTCACTATAGTATATACTAATTCACAACAAATTTATCATGTATTTCTCTTTCTCTGCTTTGCTCTTCTGCTTGTTTTTTTTTTTTTTTTTATTTCTTTGTTGGTATACATACATTATACATATTTGGTGTACGGAGTAAATGAAGATGCATATGTTTGTCTTCCAAATTAATATCTTACATTTATTACAATATACAAAGCTATGAACATTTTCATTCCTCTTTCTTGGTTCATTCCTTTATCAATCTCTTATCTCTTGTTTCTCAAAAAGATACTCAGTTACAGTGGCGGCTCCAGAGCTCTGCAAGATGGAGGTCACAACGACAATTGTAGCAAAATCGGCTTTTACCCCCTCCCCCGTGCAAAACCAATTTCCGCTTTCGGGGTCTCCAGTGATTTTTCATTTTGAAGAAATTCTTCTGGAGGAATTCTGATCTGAAGTATAATTGTTATATAAAAAGTAACAACGAATTTGGCATTACATAATCATGTATTTAGTATGTGTTCTACAGAATTATTTAGTTTAATTTCAAATACTTGACTCAGCACAAAGAATTCAAGTTATTCAAGAAGTAGAAATTAACCATGTTGCCAACACTGCTCAACTATTTCTTCCAAATGAATTTTTTAATTAATTCTGTAAAAATAATTTGGTTGGAATTTGAAACGGATATAAAACGAACAAAGTAATCATGAAAAGTTAACAAACTCCTTTCTCGTACATTTATATTTATTAACTTGTGAACTAGGAACACGATAAAATTTTTATGATGCCTTGAAATTCAAATATGTATTCGATTTCGGTCATTTGTAAAACAAATGAGAATTCATTCGACCATTCATTTCTAGCACCAAGACGAAGAACTATTATTTAACGTTGAATTTGAATCACACGTGCTCCCTACTGGGAATCGAATCCTGGTATTCCATGTGGAAGAAGTGTTTGCTAACCATATATCCATAAAAAAGCTCCAAAAGACAACTACATTGGATGTGCAAACAATACTAACATGTAAATGATTCCAAACAAATATATATCCTCGATATGATATCACCAACATTGCGTGGGATGAATTAGTTGATTTGCAGTTTAGCGATTTTCTAATAAATTCATCATAAGAATCAATTCATTAACAATAAAGGAGCCAAACCATCCCATTTACGTGGAAATATTTTGGCAAATGGTCAAGTTCCATAACACAGATTTATTGATACTAGTATTACTGTGTCTGATGGAGCCAAGAGGTATACATAATTGCCGAAACAGTTACACATGAATTATTTTAGTAAAGCGATGTACTTTTGCTCAGAGATTGTTTTAATTCTACTTCAAATTTAAAATGTAACTACACTAAATGCAATCTATTTATTTATTTACCAAGGACAGATATGCTAAAGAGAGGCGTACCTGTACGAGTAAGACACGAAGTTCATATTGGCGGCCCAATTGCTTTAACCTTTCATGTATGTAATCTGGATTCAAGCCATGATATCTCAGACTCAGGAACAAACAACAAGTTGTCTGTCCCATAACATAATCTGGAATAATTTCAGCATACTCCCAGGGAACATTTCTAATGAACTTCAGCACTGGATTCCCACGCTGCAATATTCATTAGACGAACAAAAAGTATCTATTAGAAAATACATATAATTTTCAATAATTATCCATCTTTACTTAAGGACTGAATGGTTTGTATAGAGGTTATCTAGACACAGACATGCACACTGAGAGAGAACTCCAAATTATTGTTGCAAGTACAAATTTTCAGCAATACCTCAGAACAATTTTACTTTGCATCTGTTTTAATTCCATGATCAACCATGTATTACGATGAATACTCCCAAGTTGTCATTATTAAATATACTTAACAGCAGTAAATATGACGGTCATTTCGATTACAGCATATACAGGAAGTATACGAACCACTACTTACGAACTGATGTATACCTTCATCTGGATTAGAATGTACTACATCATGGCACTGGCGAATCCACGGGGAGGGCGGAGGGGGCGACCGCCCCCTCCAAAGGTTTTTTTGAACTTTCAGCATTTATCATTGGGAAATACTAACATGGCCTTTTTCCCGACCGATCCAATATGTGTGACAAGGATAGCAGAGTCTAATCAGAATGTGTGGTACTTAATAGTACTTAATACAGACATATTTGAATTGTGAATACTTTTCTCCCTAGTTCCTTGGGGCGGTCACCATAAGCCCCAAAGGAGCTAGAATATGATTCATTCGTTGGACGAACAGCTGTAAGAAGGAGGGTAAGACGGCTCACTCTTTGAGCTAAAAACGTATATTTTAAAATTGTGTCCTAGAAAAAGGATATGGGAATGGAATTCGGGTCCTGAAACTTCAAGTACCTTTACCTTGAATAAAGAGAAATATAGAATCCTCAGCGCTCCTTACCGGAAAGCTCGCTAACTGAGACTTTTCAGTTGGTTGATTGATTAATATGTATTTACGTCGTTTGCCAAAAGCGAAGTTTTACAGAACGAGGACTAGAGTTTAAAGTTGGATCTGAACCACTGTAGTGCGTTCGATGCTCACTCACCGGGAATCAAACCACAGAACCCCTTGCATCAAAGATCAAAGGTACGTTCGCTAGCTACTAGATCAACAAAGAGAGTCGTGACTTTTGGGGTTCAACACGGAAACATTAGGAAGGGACCAGGGATTTATTATGACTTCAAATGGCATTTCATCTTTTCTTGAGAAATAACACAAGCTTGTTATTGTAATTCACACATAAAAGACGAAATCCTGAATGAGTAACTTCGTACAGGGCAAACCACTTAACCACTTAATTGAAATTAGGACAGTAGATAAGATTTGTTACGTAAGGTATTACTAAGGAAGGATTTTTTTTTTTAATTCGAAGAAAGGAAGGGAGAATGGGGGTGGAAATTACTTTAATAAGATGGCCATCTCTTCGAATCCGCTAAGATTAGAGCCTTGAAATTTGGCATTTGGAATTCTCATTTAAAATAATTTGACACGCGTTTCAACTTTTTTTTTTTTTTTTTTTTTGATATTATAGTAAAATTGAGAAAAAAGAGATGAAAAGAAAAAGTGGCGGCGATTGCAAATATTATAATAAGATATCAATATCTAAGAATCTTTGAAGGTTACAAATATGAAATTTCGTATATGGACTTTCCACTTAAAATAATTCAATACGTATAGCAGCATTTTTTATATTTTACCTAGAAGGGAAGAAAAGGGATGGGATTATTATTATTATTATTATTATTAATATTATAAGATGCCATATCTCGGGATCCCTTGCAGTTAGAAACATGAAAGTTGGTAGTTTGATTTTTCATTTAAAATAATTCAACATTTATTTGAACGTTTTTTTTTTTTTTCACTTAACGTAGAAGAGAAGGAAAAAAGGTGGGGCTGGTTCATTAAAATGCCTTAGGAGGTGTTTGAATTTCGTGACACAGTCCTAGCTCAATCCAATTCTATATGAAAGGCAGAAGGAAGAACGCGAAATATTGTGCCACAGTACCACGTAGGAACATTTGCTACGGCCGTATGTCGAGCAGATTGGGGATCTGGGTCGAGCCCCACCTAGACGAAGGCTAGTATAATATACCTAGGTAATTTTATTGTTGTTGTAAGCATAACTATAATTATACTATGTTTCGTGGACCCCACACAAATATAGAGATATATTAATTTTGTATTAATTTTTCTAACTGCTGTCCCGCAAGTTACTCAAAATATAAATATTAGAGCAAATTGTACACTCTTTCGATAAAATGAATGATATCGTCAATACAGTATTTTCTTTTGTGCAAGTACTGTGCCAGACAGTGCATCTCATATGTTGCGGTGACTGTGTGTGAAGTGAATCATGACACCGTCCCGTCTTCGAAACGGAAGTACGTATTTAATTTAAATCTACACAAAAAATACTCCCATTACAAAATAAATAAATAAATAAATAAATAAAATCTGGTCCCAAAGTGGAATCTGGGATTTTCCCCCCCAACCCCTTCCAGCCCCGGATTCATATGAGTCCCATTCTTGCAAATTAAATACTGGTCACCTTGAAGCTATGCTCATCTTCGACAAAGCGAACCGCCCCTCCCAAACGATCCTTCTGGATCCGCTAGTGCATCATGGTATCAAACAGCTGATTCTAAACATCTATCATGTATAACAAAGGCATTAAAAGAAAGCTATAGAATTAGTTTCCAGTACAAATATACCTATATAGTATTTAAAATAAACAGATACAGTAATTGAATGATACAGAACGTAAAAATAGTCAACTTTCACTGGCACTCCTAAACGACACTTTTAACCGTATCACTTGAGCACGATCCGTGAACGATGAAAGAAAAAGTGAGCTTCCTGGGAAGGGGTTCATTTGTGGACTTTCCGCCGTAAATTATACCCACTCAGCAATAGGGAAACAGTACAAAGAGAGTTTAATGGTGTGGGAATCATTATCCAACGATGTGCATAACAGACCCCTGCGGTACGTGGTTAGCCGGAAAGTATGAGAACACAGCTATAGTCAGCTTGAACCTCCCATACAGTCTGTGCCATTAGAAGACCAGTGACACAGCACAACCCCCAACGCACGGAAGTTTGGCAATTCGATACGGTATCTCAAAAGGCACAGTTTCCAACATGATCCCGAAAAATCTCGCGCATCACAAACCGCACGGACACGACCTCACAGAGCGCCACATCCAGAAGACGTTCACAAACTAGGTTTGTGAACCGCTATGAAACTGTATGAAACTCGCAAGTAACAAGTGGAAATGGGTGTGTACCCTGGAAGAGGGATGCCTCTACTTAGATGAAAGCAACAGAATTCGATCAATTTCCTACCATCAAACAAGCCACATAAGCCGTTCTGGCCAGGTGATTTCTGGTTGTGGCAGGATATTACAGTAAGGGAGTGCTGCCACTCGTCGTAATGCCTTCCAACACGTCGTAAAGCCGTCAACGCTGGTTACTTCCAGAAGAACGTCACGAACTCTCTACATGACACACATACATCCCCCACTTGTACGGAGACAATATCACAACTGTATGGATCCACATGCACAAGACCTACAACCATACCGTTCAATCATTCCAAGTGCTCTACGCAAGGAAGGCAAAAGAGACGGAAATTCGTGAGATTCCATTTTTGTCCATTCTTGTGAAATCCCCGGGCCCTCACAAATGGACTACTGTGGGCTTGGACTCCTCAAACAGATATTTGCGTCTCCGTCCCCCTATTTTGTATGATCTTTGGAAAGTTGCCAAAACGGTATGGTGAGCTTCTCCTTCCTATTATATGTAGAGTTTGCTACAGTGGAAACTACGCTGCCAGCGATCGTTGGCAGAAGTGGGCCCGTGGCCGTCATATTTAATTGATGGCTCAGAATGAGATTTACTAGCCTGGTAAGTGCTTCAAAATATCATTTTTTTTTTTTTTTTTTCATCGTATGCAACCTTCTGTAAACATAATACTTCTGTAAAGTTGAACAAAAGGACCTACAGTATATCAATTATAAGGAAATAAAGCAGAAAAAAATAGTTGCACTTCATATGTCGAGTATATTTTCTATATTTATGCCGATTGAAAATTAAGCACCTCAAAACTATGCATATACCGCCTGTGAAAATAAGTATGACATCAGTTACGTTTAGAACGAAAGATGCAAAAATTGAGGAATCCGGGCATGTATAATGATGTGATTTATGTATATCACTACTGAAACACAAAGGTCAAAGCAAATTCTCCTGAGTTACAACTTCGATCTTCACTAGTTCCTAAGGTTGCCAGATTTTGTAAACGAAAAACAGGGACACCAATCTCAGGTTATATATAAGATCATGGGTTCCTACTCATCTGTCTTTTCCAGGTTACTGGACATAATTTTCCACTTCATTCTATACACGGTTAACACAAATGAAGTTCCACAAGAGATGTATAAAGAATGTGAAGAGGTAATGTAAAGGGAACGCCTGGCGTCCCTTATTTCGAATTCCGATTTGTGGGGTTTAACAGGTCCTAAATATCGCGCCAATCACGACACACACTCCCATTAATGATTGAAGAGATAATTTTTCCTTTGTTGCGTCATCACTTGAAACAGAAACACTATCCTAAAAATAATAAAACTTTACAATTTAACAAGAAAAAATACGTTTACGCTAAATTCAGAACGATAAACAAAAAATAAAATAGTAAATCTCTTTAAAGATTTACGCAGACTCTCCGAAAGTTTGGAAGAAAAAGGTCCAGTATTAAAATTAAAACAAGACACTTATCTTTATGTGGTTACCGGCCACTTCTTGTGCTAGTGTAAGTTGTTACGAAATTTTAACCAGAAAATTACTGAAAATTTGACTTCACCCTACACCGAGAAAGAAATTCAATTCACTTCACTTTACTTGCAAAGGTGTGTATACACTGGATAAAAGCTTGGTTGTAAAGTTGTTCGTCAGAAGACGGCATACAGGATGAAATAGACAGTTTAAATGCTGTTAACATGCGGCGACTGAGAGTAGTATCGCCATTGTTGATTAAAGATTCAACAATGATGCAGTTCTGTGCTGCCAATTAAAGTACAAAACCACTAGTAGTTAAAGCCTGTCACCGGGAAAAATACTTTCTTCTCTATTGAAAGTTATATTCAAGAAATTATTGCTAAAATATATGCCCCCTCTTGAATATTTTTTTAAAATCTATTTTTTTACCCTCTGGAAGCTAAACAACCCATAGGACGAAAGAATGGATGCGATTTTCACATTCCTTGTTCTTTGTTTAGTAAAATTAATTGGCTACACAAATCTCAAAAACCTTTCGTTTTTTGCTGAGACATAATCGTTCTTGCAGTCAGGTTGATTTTTTTTAAAACCGGGACGTCTGGCAACCCTAATAGTTCGAGTTGCTTATTAGTTTCAAATAGCTATTCCTACAATCATATCCGTATGACAATGAAATAGAACCAAAAATAGAATCTTTCTTGGGATTTAAGAAAATAAAATAAAATAAAAAGCCAGCGTATTTTCAAATAACACTGACTTATTTACCTCCAAGTTTAAGTTGTGCAACAAGTGCAGGCAAGTGTCTGCTTATGTCTGCTATAGGATATATATTGAATACATGAATTCAATTTCTATTAAGGTAAGAAACTGAACTCACATATACAAACCACCTCACTCGTAGAGCTATTTGGGTGCCTGAATTCAAACTTGCAGGTAAGAAAACAATACTATTCTGAACACAGAAATATACATAAAAGCAAAAAAGTCATACTGAAACATGTGATTATCTGAAATTTTACTTTATACTTAAATTTTATATGATATTCCTTGGAACAATTCACTTTCAGTATACTTATAACAGACGATATTAATTTTTTGACTAAAATATTTTTGTTGTCGAAAATCCTCTAACAGTTCAAATCATTCAAATCGGATTCTCCGCGTCTATCATTAGTCTTTTTCCCCTTATGAAATGTTTCATTCTCTTTGATACTAACATTTTCTCCTTCACAAGAGTGTCATAATGGGAAAGGAAAGATGTGCACGAAGAATGAGTATTTTAGTTAGTGTTCTATAAAGTAAATATTTCAAAATGTCTTAAATGAAATTAAATATCTTCCAGCGTAAAATAAATAGTTTTATTGTTGAAGTATTCATTTCCGATGCTTTGTGCATTCAATTGCGGGAATTACCCGAGCATTTCTTTCACGACGGGCTTTTCCCGAAAATGTAGCTTTCTTTACTGTACATCGAAACTTTCACTAGTACGAAGTTTGAATTCAGCACTTGAAATAGTAAGCGTTACGTAGTCTTCGGAACTCCGAGCATTAAGCTTCTTAAATTTAACAAGAATTTTTACGCTATTGCTGACGTTGATTCTACAGAATGCTTATTTGAAGAGTAGCAACAAATGACAATTGCTGGAAAACCAATTTTACTGAAGAATACTTGTGTTACCATCAAAGGTAAGAAATAATACTAACAGTTTTACTAATGTATTTAAATATTTACTGGTAGGACCGGCACCTATGACTTTAAACCAGTCAAACGTATGAGGGATAACGTCCCTCGGTGTCGCCGTGTCGGCAAGTACACTATTCATGGAAAGTATTTCCTAAAATATAGAATTGCATATTTTACTTCAAATAGGCTATAAGCACAATCCATACATTAATTTGTTCTCTAATTATCTCAAGCTAAGGCAAGGTTTTTTTTTTTTTTTTTTTTTTTTTTTTTTTTTTTTTTTTTTTTATTCATTCAGTGCATTAGAATTTTATAAAGCCTTCGTTGAATGTTGTTGTATACTTAACGTGAAAGCATCTAATTCGCCCAAGGAAAGTCCAAAATCTAATAAAAATCACTTAGTTGTACCAATAAAATAGTAACGAAAAGCTCAAAAACTCAGATGGGTTTTAAGGTGGGTCCAGCTCGAAAAAACTCGGTGGGTTTTTCCGGGCTGAGTCCACTTGGGCAAACCCTGTTCTCCAAACGCACAGTGCTGACGGAAAGAAGTGACATCGCGGCTTGGCTTTGTCGGTACCTCAGAGCTATGAAGAAATGTGATTATAATAATGTAGATAAGACATGGGTCAATGCAGGCCACACATTAGAAAAAGGCTGGACCGATCATACTGTGCATAGTACAATGAACGCACCAATAGGGAAAGGGAGGAAGAATAATTGTTTTTCATGCTAGCACATCTCGTGGTTTTTCCCCAAACTGCCACCTCATTTTCAGATGATTTAAAAAAAAAAGAAAAAAAAAAAAAACCTGATTATCATTAGAAAATGAATTCCTATACATTTACGAAGTGGTTCTAAGAATCTCTTTTGGAAAACATATCCCCTAAATCCATCATTGTTATGACAATGCTACATATCATTCCGTTATGCTCGACAAGCTTCCAACAACTCAGTCCCGGAAGTCTGAGATCTTGGACTGGTTAAAGCGCAACACTAGTGTGCAGTTAGAACCTGACATGAAGAAGGCAGAGCTTCTAGAACTGGTGACCTTATACAAGCCGAAAATCCCTTTGTACAGAATCGACGAATTAGCAAGGGAAAAGGGTCATAAGTCTTCCCCCCCACCATGCCCACTTCAACCCTATAGAAAATATTTGGGCGCAAGTGAAAGGATACGTCGCGAGGGAAAATAAACAAAATTACAGTGGCAGAAGTGAAAAGACTTAAAAAAGAAGCAATTGATAGTGTCACTGCGGAAAACCGGCCTGATGTTGTTCAATATTCGAAGAAGCTCCTAGACGAGCAATGGGATAAAGAAGGAATTCTTGAACAGTGTGTGGAGGAAGTGATAATCTCTGTTAATTCCAGCTCCGAAAATGACAGTAATTCTTCACTGGGAGTATCCCTAATCACACAATTAACGTAAGTACATTCCTATATAGTTGCTTTCTATCGTTGCTAATTACACAAAATGACGATTTTAACTAATTTAAACTAACAAATAATTAAGTTAAACAATTAAGTAAATAATTACATATAAATAAACATAATTAAATAAATAAACATAAAAACACTATTACACCTAAATATGCAGACATATACACATATATTACATGTACATCAATCAATATATATATTCTTGATATACTTGAAAGGTCAAATAAGTATACTTGAAAGGGATTTGCTGCTGCCAGAAACCAATCAGAAGAAAGATCTCTCAGCTGTTGTATGTATATAAGATTGTACAGTTATCCTGTATTGCATAGTGTCTGATGAAGCCAAAGAGTTAGTTGGTGAAACTGTAATACGTGTTGAATTTTTAATGAAAAAAATATATATAGTTTTGCTCCGCAAATAATTAGTGTGGATTTAAAGATTGTCTATTTTTTCTTATTTGATGTCTATGTAAAACAGTAAAATAAATACAGAAATTCCATTTCTATTACTGCCGAAAATGCTATTAAAAATTACGATGCAAAATTAGTTTCGCAAATTATTATGCAAAAGCAAAATCTAAAAAACGGATATACATAAATATAGATGTAAAGCGTAATTTGAGTAATACAGTGAAACCTGTCTTCAGCGGAATCGAGCGGGACTCGCAAAAATTTCCGTTAAAGACAGGTTTCCGCTTAATGGAGATAGACCTTTCCGTTAAAAAAATATATTTGCTTATAACGGACATAATGAGAAAATATATTGATGTACGCAACTTGTTCAATTACAGTACTTTTTCCTTCTATGGATTAATACGAAAAAAAAAAAAAAAAAAACCTTAAAATAAACACAAAATATGCTGTGCACACTTTCCTTTATTTTTCCCAATAGTCAAGCAGGATTTTTTGCATACATTGCTACTACTTGGCTGCGGTATACTTCAGGACACAGAAAAGCTTTCTCTGAAATTTTGAAAGTCCTCTGAACTCTTTTCTCCTTGTTTTCACGACACGTGATGGAGATATATAACTTCTGCTTTACCTCAATTCCTTTTTTCCAGAACTTTGTTTTGTCAGTTTTCTTCTCATTTTTGTTGGCTGTCGCTAGTTGCTACACAAGCGAAACAGAAGTACGCCTACAAAGAAGACTGACAGCTGACATGCTACGTAGGACTAGTGAAAAATTGTGGGAGCTGAATATGAGTAGTGATTGACGAAGGTCAACACTGCCCATAAAGATTTAACAAAAGAACGAAGTATTTATCGCAGACAGTATATGTTTACCCTCTCACAGGATGTTTAAAAATTTTGTAAACGATGTAGTCTGAAACTCAGAATTTTCCGTTAAAGGTTTATTTTGCTTTCCGTTGTCCGCATAACACAGTTTCCGCTTAATGAAGGGACTTTTATATGTCTTTTACTCCAAAATCCATGGGACCATGAAATATTTCCCTTTAAGACATTTTTCCGTTTAATAAAGGGTCCGTTGAAGGCAGGTTTTACTGTATTTTCAATTCAATCTAATAGTTATTTTTTCCTATGTATTACAAACAAACTGTATGATAGTAATTCACATAAACTTCTTATCCTCACATAATAGGAAACGAACACCGACACTAGAACACAAGTAATATTTAACTGCTCAATAGAAATTTGACAAATGGCAGGGGGCGCGGTGGCTCAGTGGTAGAGCGTTCACCTCCGGTGCTTGGGGTCCCTGGTTCAATCCCAGCTCGCGCCGTGTGGACTTTGTGGTGGCCAAAAACCGTGCTCGTGGGTTTTCTCGGGGTTTTTCCGTTTCCTCCCACTTTCTTCATTCCACCATTTCATTCATCTCTCATCATCACCGTCTCCTTTAGCCTGACCGGCATAACCGTTGGACGTATTATATTAGAGGTACAGAATATTCTCGCAATAACAGATCAGTACGGAGCTAAATTTGATTCGCTCCGATATTTATTATTATTATTATTATTATTATTATTATTATTATTATTATTATTATTATTATTATTATTATTATTATTATTATTATTATTATTATTACCTGCCGCTGATTAACAAGAACTGCATTTGTGTTCCTAGTTTTTGCGACAGATGCTGCAGCTCCATCTGCACTTGTCGAAGGCGCTGTTGAGCTTCCAGATGCTTCTCCCTTTTCATTGCTTACATACAACGATGCTTTATAAAACTCTGATTTCTTCAACTTCCCGAATGCAGCTGAAATTCACAAGAGCCATTAGACTAACATACCAAAAACAATTAGAGTAATATCTTTGAAGTTCATTACATAAACAAAAGAAGTTTTAAACAACTACAACATGGACCAGAGCTAACAATTGAAGACAATAGCTAACAAGTAATATTTAGAAGGTTAAGTTTATATACTTACTCATTTTAAATTTATTGGCAGGTCGCGGGACATATTTATTTGTCCAAATATTCTGACTTCGAACTAACTTGCTGCTTTTTCTATAAGGCTCTCTCTCTAAATGTACTTGACAAATTATTTTTGTTTAGTTTCATCAGGGAATGTTACATGAGTTGATTTTGAGTTTAACGTCCCGTTCAGCAGCGAGTCTATATGAGACGTAGACCTACTGTTTAACGTGGAATCCGAACCACATGAGCTCCCGCCGGGAATCGAACCCGGGTCTTCCACGCCAAAGGCGCGCACGCTAACCGCTTAGCAGGGAATGTTACAGTTACCTGAAGGTCCATTAAATTGGTGGATCTTAACATGCTAATGTTACACCAATTGTTATTGTATATATCTTTACACCTTATCTTACCACTGGTTGCATTAGTCAGCTCTTTTTCCTCTCTACCTGCATCACATTCTGACGAAAATCCAGCTAGTTATTTTACCTTGTACCATTGAGATACATGGTTAGTACTTAATTTTAATTATAAGATATACTCATAAGAAGAAAAAAGAGAGAAAAACTTAATTCATTATTAATATCTTTAGAAAATTTACTTGACAAATATTAGCTTTTGAGATACCGACAAATTTCAGACTTTTCACAAGTTTTCCGGACCCTAAAGTAAATTCCAGGTCAATTCTGTTTTTCAGGCCAGTAAAATGGTTGTAAGTGGCATTGAAAAATATACAGCAATATCGAACTAATTAAGACAAATGGTCATATTTTAAGATGAATTTGCTTCCTCTCCATGTTCAATAATCTAGACGGATAGCTAGGCTATGTGATTAAAAAATATAACTAGTAGTGAAAACAAATACCTGAAAATGACTTTGCTTTCTGCCTCAGGAGATCTATATCAATTTTTGGAACTTTTGGTTGTAATTCTGGACAATCATCTATCTCATTAAATATCATATCATCATCATCGTTGTCCAGATCCATAGTTTAGATTTCACTAAAACGCAAATCACAGTATTTTGAAAATTAGTAGTAACATTAACATATACAATAAACATTAATAATAAAGAAATTAAGACGTTAACCAAAACATACTAAATAATGACGTTCATCAATAACCTATTATTAAGCTAAAGCTTACAAATTTTTACTATTTAACTATCGAAATCTTAAAATTTCGTTCAGCACTTCATAATCATGTTTACCAATTTAAAATACTATTACAGAACTAATTTAGAATTTACTTACATATTCGAATACATAGTTAGTCGTCGACTTACCACCAGTTCTAAACAGATTACGTTAGGTGCCTATTATTATCAACAATCTATAATAACAATATATACGAATAGAACGGAAGTAATTAACCGAATCTATGAACACCAATTAATATGTGTAACTTGTGAGAGTTAGTACGACCAAAGTTTGTAGGAATTCTGATTTAGTGTAAGCGAAGCCTAAATTGTCAAATGACAATTAAAATGATTTTATATACTGTGCTGTATAAGAGGCTACAACTTGACTGGTATGATCAAATTGACTTGTGAGCGGGTAATCGCAACTGAAGTCGGTCGTAAGTCGACAACTAATGTACTCCCAAAGATGAAGCAATATTTCAAGAATTAGACGTTTCCTTCATTAGGCCTAAAGGTTTGCGCAAGGTCATAACCTTTTTTTTTTTCAACATTTTGTAGCAAAAAGCACTCTAGACCATTAGCAGAGAACAATAAAATGCATAAACCTGAAAAATACTTAATGATGTTCATTCAAAAGAGTGCAACACACTGAAAGCAAAAATAATGTAAATATTATTGTCGGAATTATACATTAGAAGAAAGCAGATTAGATGACACACAGAACGGAAACTTGCAGGAGGCTTCTTTTGCCCTCCGTAACTTCTGGAAAAATAATACCAAGACATATTATTATATGGTAAGTTAATGTTTAATCATACTGTATCTCAGTTCATTTTTCTAAGGAAATATTTATTCTATTTTGCATTTACAATAGGATTCAAGTTTATCGTTCCGTTCTATATGAGACGTGGACCTACAGCTTAACGTGGGATCCGAACCACACAGATGTCCCACGCCCAATCATAAAACGAAGAAATGACTGAATCACTTAAAATGAATTTTAGTACACATATCGGGCTGGGATTTTATCATTTCACTTTGGTTGAAGTAAATATCGTAAAGGAGATCAATTATTTGCCAAAGGCAGTATCTCACAAGAGATAAAATTTAGGAAGATGAAATTCGGCATAAGTAAATGATACTGTCTCAGAGTTTACGAAATTTTCGATTCTAAAGGGAGAAGAGGGGAATTTCAACAATATTCTAATTTAGTACTTTGTGTAAATACTAAACCGTTTGACAAAACTGAAAAAGGGAAATACAGAGTACAAAATAATAATCCTAATCAAATCTGTCCCCAGATTTAGTATTACGATAGTAGAGTGGAATTTTACACACATAGGACGAGTTTCCTCAAACTAGTTTAAGGTGTTATTGTTGAGAAAATAGGTACTTAATCGGGAGTACAACACAGTTGTGTTTCTTGATGCATTTACTACGAATGGGAGGATAGTTAATAAATTGAAATTTAATGAATGTAGGTGTATGCTTCTCAGTCGCAACGTGCACACTTATCGACTACAAAGAAAGTTCCAGAAGGAGAAACCTCGTCGAAAAATGTTCATGTCCTTGTTCCTCTCCGAAATGAAATTCTGGCTATGTGCCTGACAAAATTATATTATAAGTTAATTGACGCCTTCTTCTGAAGGGCAAAGTTTATACGGATCACAGTATTTAAAGATCGTACGATAGGGAAACAAAGCCATAGATGCTTCAATCGAGAAATTCGGTTCGAGAAATCAAAATGTTCAACTATTTTTAGCAGGGGATAAAAAAATGTCTTGCTACTAAAGCAGTCGGAGAGCTTCAATATATTCGCTAGCTTTAATCTGCTCAAATAATCTAAATTGTTGAAAGAGAATTTCTACTGCACTACACCGAAAGGAAATTAGCATTGGTTTCGGTGCTAGTATCGTCTATAAAACCATAGATTTTTAAAATTTACATATGTAGCGGTATTTTAAAAGAATATTATGTGAATAATCAAAATATGTGGGGATTACTAGTCAAAATCGATGACAAATGCTATAAGGCGCTTAAAATGACTGAGTATATACGAAAGAGAACTAAGCCATATTAGTTACTAGCATGGTGTCTAGCAAATTTCTCTCAGCAATTTCCCGACTTTTTCCAGACTTTTCCCGACCATTTCCAAATTTTTCCCGACTCATTCTAAATAAAAATGTTTTCGTAAAATTAGGAAAGGTTGAATGTAATGAAAAAGTGTACAAGTTCTTACCTGATCATAGAATGTCTCCTTCTTCATATATGCAATGAAACAATCTAATCATGCAATTTTTTGATCTCCTCCTCTATGGTAGCAACCTGTTCTGACAACTGATTTACGATTTTCTGTTTCTTTGCTTCAAGTTTCTTTCGTCTCTGTTCTACTCTTCTTTTTTCAGCGCCCCTGCGATCTTTTTCTGAAATCACTTTTCTGCGGTGTTCTTCGGCTTCCTTGAATCTCGCGTATGCGTTTCTCATTGATAGAATCATCTGCTTTGGGATAGGAAGGGCTTGTATGCCACCAACCTCATTGACAGCATCATACACTACACGCTGCGCCACTAAAGATTCCTCTGACAAATTTTCAACTACTATTTTCCTGTTTACCGAAAAAAACCCTTTCTAATGCTGCATTACAGTGGGAAAGAATTAGGGATATATTTACTATTTTGCACAGATATACATCATTTGGTGGAAATACACTCATCCAGAAGTCATCAAGTCTGTGTTCATTTCTTTTGTACGACTCCATTTTCTCCCGCACATGTGTCTGATCTACTAGAGCATTGTATTCTCTGTCTGCCTTTTCTGCATCAGACGCTGAGACAATATTACTCTGCACTAAAATTTCGAACGTTGCTCTCATTTGTTTAACAGCTTCTTCCTGTGAATGACCAACGGTTAAGGGATTAAGAAACGTTAGCGCTTTTGTAAGGGAATATTTTAGCGGGGACCTCTCCTGCAGCTTGGACAAATGTTTATAGCATTCACGTACTTGCTTTCGGAAACACATTTTCTTTTCACTAACTTCTGTACATCTCCTCAGTGCTGACCTAGTTGCATACCCAAGGTCAATTTCCTTGA
This sequence comes from Thermobia domestica, assembly GCF_964235325.1. Lineage (NCBI taxonomy): Eukaryota > Metazoa > Arthropoda > Insecta > Zygentoma > Lepismatidae > Thermobia > Thermobia domestica. The sequence goes on from NC_137454.1 coordinate 203,944,123, forward strand.
TACGAATTAAATTAATATAAGTTTTCACTTTTCTCCATAACATCAATAGCATTGATACTCTTCCTGTCCATTATTTCTTTTTTAACGAAGCGAGACATCAATACTTTCAATAACTGAGTACGGCTACCATGCAAAAATGGAGTCACAGGAGTGTCTGACTGATATTTAGTCAGGAAAGGCTCACAGTCCTCAGCAAGAGATTGAAAAAAATGCTAATTTTGCATAGAGCAACTTGTCGTTCAAATTTCTAGCTACTATTCTGAAACTTACAGTTGGGTTCTTTGTCTGTTCCCTTAACCGTTTCAACATACTTTCTCACATGCGGTAATATTTCTTGGCTTCGCTTGGCTACATTCGCACTTTCTACCCAACGAATATGGCAAAGTGGAAGTGGAAACAATGACGAACCTGTTATTTCAGAATGCTGGGCACGCCTTGCTGGTACCATTTCGTACAAGTTATACAAGGTTCTAAGAAAAGAAATCAAATCCCATCCAGTTTTTTGTATGCCAGTCTTAAAACCACCGTAAACAACGTGAAGACCACACGAGCCAAGTTTAAGGAGCTGTAGAGCGTCTGTACCAAGGGAGGCACAACGTTCCTCTTTCATCAGCCGTAAAAGCGCCCAATTTACATTTGGCCCATCCATTGAAACTTGCAAAAGCTTAAATGGATCAAGCGATTGCAATACATTCTGCAAACCTTGTAGTAGGCCTGTAGCTGTACTATGATTCATAAAGACAGAATTCAAATACCGTGTTCTGACTCTGTTCGTGTTATCATTCCAGAAGCGTACACTTACATCCATTTGAGTTCTTTGGCAAATCTTGATAAATTATGGCAAGACTACACGAGTATGTTCGGTGCTGAGCTAGTTCGTGGCCTAATCGACGATTACGTAAATAAACGCTAACCTAACGTAAATTAAACTTACTTCAAACTGTTTACCAAACGCTTCAACCAAATCTTGCTATTTTTTTTTTTGGGGGGGGGGGGGCTCCAAATTTCCACGTGGTTGGCCTACGTTAGATTATTTAAAGTTAATTAAGTCAGGTTTAAAATATACTAGAATTCTTAACGCTACACTTACTATTCTGTACAAAGTAAAATATTGTCCAACTTTGTGTATTAGTTCAAGTTACTACATTCTAATAACTTGTTTTTAAATTTTAAAAAATGAGGTACACAATAAGGTAAACATTTATTTTGAGCATAACATTTCAAACATATTACTGTCTTTAGGTTAGGAAAACTTTGCTTAGGTCTTTGTTATTTTGTTGTTGTTGTAATAGTTGGTAAAATAAACTTATTTATGACGGCAGGAATGTTGAATACTCTAAATTGACATGCCTGTAATTCATGTCAAAATAAGAAATGGCATGTGGTTTGCCGTGACACTAAAACAACTAGCCTTTAAAGTATTGAATTATTTACGAAATCATTGCCCAGGTAAGCTTACCTGTACGTGAAAAACAATCCAACATTTAATTTATACTAAATATTATATACGCATAGTACGATGCAATGCCCAATTAACCACCCGTTACTCTTGAAACGCAAAAACTTTTCTGCTGTCAGCAAACACTGTTGCCAAACACTTACTCACCACTCTTCTTCCCCCAGCACCACAGCAGGAGACAAACCGCGCGCCTCACATAAATCGCAGAAAATCCACGGTGTACGAGATGCAACGCGTACCACGTGACCGCTTCTACGTAGAAAATAGAAAAACGGTTGAGATGGATCGCGATGTATTTAGGAACACTTTAAAAAAATACGATGTAAACGTTACTACATCGCGATGCATTTAGGAACGCGAGGTTTATCGGAGTCGCTCCGACAAGCGTCAGCATCATTTCCAACATGTGGAATTTAATTCCATTTTTCCCGACTTTTTTTCGCAAATTGCAGACAAATCCCCGAATTCCCGACCATTTTTTAAATTTAAGACAAATTCCCGACTTTCCCAACTGCTTGACACCCTGATATATTACCCGCTTCGTTGGGTTGAAATGAAAATTTAAATGCAAAACTCCGTACCTCATGTGTTTAGTACCCGTGAAATATGCTGTTTTCGTTTTTAATGGCATCGATTTAAACGGCATCGCAAAGATCATTGATCAACTCGACGACCCCGAAACCCATGGATTCGATACTAATATTGGTCATTTTCGATCATTTTCTTATCTCCCCCTCTCCCAAGTTGTGGGGCTGAATTCGGTTTTAAACGGGATTGGAAGTGTCACCGGTCATCTCAGCGACCCCGGAAACTATGGATTTAACACTGATATGGGCTATTTTTGATCAGTTTTATGTATTTCCCTTTCCCCCTCCCCCATGTTGCGGGCCATGTCATAGGAAGTGTCACCGTTCATCTCAGCGAACCCCAAAAATGTGGATTCAGCACTAATATCGGTCATTTCCGATCATTTTAAAATATCATTCTCCCTCTCCCCCACGTTGCTGGGTTGAATTTGAATTTAAACTGGATCGAAAGTATCACTGTTCATCTAAGCGACCCAAAAAACTATAAATTCGACACTGATAATAGTCATTTTCGTTCAATTTTATATATATCTCTTTCTCCCCTTCTCCCGAGTAGCGGGCTGATTTTGGATTTAAACCGGATCGGAAATATCTGTTCATCTGCATGATCCCAAAAAATATGGATTAGACACTAATATTAGTCATTTTCCGTTATTATTATTATACTATATATAGCTCCCCTTCGCCTCCTCCGGGCTGCGGCACACGCCATCAGAATTGTCACTGTTAGGCTAGTTTTAGACGGAAGCACTTATCGTAGCATTTCTCATAGCAGATGTGCTGCCAAAAATTTCATATAATATTCTATGGCATCAAAAGTATATGGTGCTTTGAAACGGTAGCATTTTGATATATGTATGTATCCCCCTCCCCTCCCCTAAGTTGCACAGTAAAAGTGAAATGACGAAAATATCCAATGCCCAAACCTTATCTATGTTGAAAGTTTGGTCGAGATCGGTCGGGTGGTTCAAGAGTTATTTAGTTTTATTTATTTATTTTTTTTTATAATTCCTCCTCCTCCCCTAAATTCTACTGTCAAAGTGAATAGCTAAAAGCACTCCTAGGCCAGAATTGCATTTACGTCAGAAATTTGAACGAGATCGGCCGGCGGTTCCAGAGATTAAGAGTCACAAACATAGTCACTTTCAACCTATATATATAAAATTGAAAATCACTATGTTTTTGACTCTAAATCTCCTGAACCGCCCGACCGATCTCGATCAAATTTGTAACATGAATGAGGTTTGAGGCTGAACTGGTTTTAAGCTATTCATTTTCATCGTAGAACTTAGGGGTTGGAGGAGGGGGAGAGGGTATAAAATAAATAAAACTTAATAACTCCTGAACCACTCGACCGATCTTGATCAAATTTTCAACATAGATGAGGTTCAGACCTGGGATTGCTTTTATGATTTAAATTTGACGGAGCAACGTAGGGGAGGAGAACGAGGGGAAGATGTATAAAAATCAATTTATATAAGGCTGAAAGTTACTATTTTTGTAATTTCACTTTAACGGTTGATCCTAAGTGTGGGGGAGGGGAGGGGGACGTATAAGTGAAAACTAAAAAACCTAATAACTTTTGAACCACCCAACCAATCTCGATCAAATTTTCAACATATAAGATGGTCTGGACTTGGGTGTTTTTTATCGTTTCACTTTGACGAGCCAACCTAGGGATGGGGAGGGGGAGATATATGTAAAAAAATAAAATAAAAATGACTGCCCTTGTGACTTAATCACTCTTGAACCACCCGACCGATCTTAATCAAATTTTCAACATAAGTGAGTTTAGGAACAGGGATTACTTTAGGCTATTTATTTTGACGATGCAACGTAGGGGAGAGAAATTTAAAAATGATCAAAAATGACCGATATTAGTGTTGAATCCATAGTTTTCGGGGACGATGAGAGAAACAGTGACACTTCTGATGCTGTTGCACTCCAAGTTCAGTCCTGATAGTTGGGGAGGGGATAAACATTTAAAAATGATCGAAATGACTAATATTAGTGTCGAATGCATACTTTTAGGAGTATCTGAGATTAAGGCTAGTTTTAGACGGAAGCATTTATCGTAGCATTTTTCATAGCAAAAATCGTATCATCGATATCCTACCGTGTAAAGTAGCAAATGCTATAGCATTTCCCATGCCATGGCATATCCTATGACATTTCTTGTCGATAGAACCTGCTCTATTTCGTAGCATTTTCCCCAGTATTTCTGGTCCGATTGCAGTGTGGTGGTGTGTTAAAAAGAAGCGAAAGATTTTGTGCCAAATATCCATGCTCTTTCTTTTGTGTGGGAAATTGATTGTAGTAAAGAAAAATGAATTGTAGTAGGGATGCTTTTTGTCCACATACTTCTTTGTGATTTTCGTTTTTTAATATGACCGTCGAGAACTGTTGTTACAATTACTATAGCTTTAGCTACAACACGCTTAATTTCAGAGCCATAATTGCGCTCTTCTCAAGTGATTTGTTTGCTACGTCACGACAGATGCTTATCAAAATGCTACCGTTTCAAAGCACCATATACTTTTGATGCCATAGAATATTATATGAAATTTTTGGCAGCACATCTGCTATGAGAAATGCTACGATAAGTGCTTCCGTCTAAAACTAGCCTAACAGTGACAATTCTGATGGCGTGTGCCGCAGCCCGGAGGAGGCGAAGGGGAGCTATATATAGTATAATAATAATAACGGAAAATGACTAATATTAGTGTCTAATCCATATTTTTTGGGATCATGCAGATGAACAGTGATATTTCCGATCCGGTTTAAATCCAAAATCAGCCCGCTACTCGGGAGAAGGGGAGAAAGAGATATATATAAAATTGAACGAAAATGACTATTATCAGTGTCGAATTTATAGTTTTTTGGGTCGCTTAGATGAACAGTGATACTTTCGATCCAGTTTAAATTCAAATTCAACCCAGCAACGTGGGGGAGAGGGAGAATGATATTAAAATGATCGGAAATGACCGATATTAGTGCTGAATCCACATTTTTGGGGGTCGCTGAGATGAACGGTGACACTTCCTATGACATGGCCCGCAACATGGGGGAGGGGGAAAGGGAAATACATAAAACTGATCAAAAATAGCCCATATCAGTGTTAAATCCATAGTTTCCGAGGTCGCTGAGATGACCGGTGACACTTCCAATCCCGTTTAAAACCGAATTCAGCCCCACAACTTGGGAGAGGGGGAGATAAGAAAATGATCGAAAATGACCAATATTAGTATCGAATCCATGGGTTTCGGGGTCGTCGAGTTGATCAATGATCTTTACGATGCCGTTTAAATCGATGCCATTAAAAACGAAAACAGCATATTTCACGGGTACTAAACACATGAGGTACGGAGTTTTGCATTTAAATTTTCATTTCAACCCAACGAAGCGGGTAATATATCAGGGTGTCAAGCAGTTGGGAAAGTCGGGAATTTGTCTTAAATTTAAAAAATGGTCGGGAATTCGGGGATTTGTCTGCAATTTGCGAAAAAAAGTCGGGAAAAATGGAATTAAATTCCACATGTTGGAAATGATGCTGACGCTTGTCGGAGCGACTCCGATAAACCTCGCGTTCCTAAATGCATCGCGATGTAGTAACGTTTACATCGTATTTTTTTAAAGTGTTCCTAAATACATCGCGATCCATCTCAACCGTTTTTCTATTTTCTACGTAGAAGCGGTCACGTGGTACGCGTTGCATCTCGTACACCGTGGATTTTCTGCGATTTATGTGAGGCGCGCGGTTTGTCTCCTGCTGTGGTGCTGGGGGAAGAAGAGTGGTGAGTAAGTGTTTGGCAACAGTGTTTGCTGACAGCAGAAAAGTTTTTGCGTTTCAAGAGTAACGGGTGGTTAATTGGGCATTGCATCGTACTATGCGTATATAATATTTAGTATAAATTAAATGTTGGATTGTTTTTCACGTACAGGTAAGCTTACCTGGGCAATGATTTCGTAAATAATTCAATACTTTAAAGGCTAGTTGTTTTAGTGTCACGGCAAACCACATGCCATTTCTTATTTTGACATGAATTACAGGCATGTCAATTTAGAGTATTCAACATTCCTGCCGTCATAAATAAGTTTATTTTACCAACTATTACAACAACAACAACAATAACAAAGACCTAAGCAAAGTTTTCCTAACCTAAAGACAGTAATATGTTTGAAGTGTTATGCTCAAAATAAATGTTTACCTTATTGTGTACCTCATTTTTTAAAATTTAAAAACAAGTTATTAGAATGTAGTAACTTGAAAAAGCACTCTAGACCATTAGCAGATAACAATAAAATGCATAAACCTGAAAAATACTTAATGATGTTCATTCAAAAGAGTGCAACACACTGAAAGCAAAAATAATGTAAATATTATTGTCGGAATTATACATTAGAAGAAAGCAGATTAGATGACACACAGAACGGAAACTTGCAGGAGGCTTCTTTTGCCCTCCCGAAAGAAACATGAACGGCACGAAATTCGGTCTCTTAATTACTATTTGCACGACTTTGATATAAGTGACGAAGAAAATCAAAGCGCTTGTATTGACGCTATTTTAATTCTGGCGTACTCGCTAACATTTCAAGCTACTGAATGTAATGGCATTAAATTTGAGGTGTGGTAGCTTGATTACTATCACAAGAATTTCAAGGTGGAGCTTAGTAAGATATATTTCACATTCAGATAATTCTAAAAGTTCGTGACTGTATATCTTGTTAACGGATTCTTTCTGTTTTCATATATTAAGGAGGTAACTGAATAGTACATATACGCACCAGTAAAACTAGTGGAGTTATTACTACAACAAAGAGGTTGGCTGATGTAATTAATATCGCCGAAGAAGACAGAAGTTACTTTCGAAACTTCTGGAAAAATAATACCAAGACATATTATTATATGGTAAGTTAATGTTTAATCATACTGTATCTCAGTTCATTTTTCTAAGGAAATATTTATTCTATTTTGCATTTACAATAGGATTCAAGTTTATCGTTCCGTTCTATATGAGACGTGGACCTACAGCTTAACGTGGGATCCGAACCACACAGATGTCCCACGCCCAATCATAAAACGAAGAAATGACTGAATCACTTAAAATGAATTTTAGTACACATATCGGGCTGGGATTTTATCATTTCACTTTGGTTGAAGTAAATATCGTAAAGGAGATCAATTATTTGCCAAAGGCAGTATCTCACAAGAGATAAAATTTAGGAAGATGAAATTCGGCATAAGTAAATGATACTGTCTCAGAGTTTACGAAATTTTCGATTCTAAAGGGAGAAGAGGGGAATTTCAACAATATTCTAATTTAGTACTTTGTGTAAATACTAAACCGTTTGACAAAACTGAAAAAGGGAAATACAGAGTACAAAATAATAATCCTAATCAAATCTGTCCCCAGATTTAGTATTACGATAGTAGAGTGGAATTTTACACACATAGGACGAGTTTCCTCAAACTAGTTTAAGGTGTTATTGTTGAGAAAATAGGTACTTAATCGGGAGTACAACACAGTTGTGTTTCTTGATGCATTTACTACGAATGGGAGGATAGTTAATAAATTGAAATTTAATGAATGTAGGTGTATGCTTCTCAGTCGCAACGTGCACACTTATCGACTACAAAGAAAGTTCCAGAAGGAGAAACCTCGTCGAAAAATGTTCATGTCCTTGTTCCTCTCCGAAATGAAATTCTGGCTATGTGCCTGACAAAATTATATTATAAGTTAATTGACGCCTTCTTCTGAAGGGCAAAGTTTATACGGATCACAGTATTTAAAGATCGTACGATAGGGAAACAAAGCCATAGATGCTTCAATCGAGAAATTCGGTTCGAGAAATCAAAATGTTCAACTATTTTTAGCAGGGGATAAAAAAATGTCTTGCTACTAAAGCAGTCGGAGAGCTTCAATATATTCGCTAGCTTTAATCTGCTCAAATAATCTAAATTGTTGAAAGAGAATTTCTACTGCACTACACCGAAAGGAAATTAGCATTGGTTTCGGTGCTAGTATCGTCTATAAAACCATAGATTTTTAAAATTTACATATGTAGCGGTATTTTAAAAGAATATTATGTGAATAATCAAAATATGTGGGGATTACTAGTCAAAATCGATGACAAATGCTATAAGGCGCTTAAAATGACTGAGTATATACGAAAGAGAACTAAGCCATATTAGTTACTAGCATGGTGTCTAGCAAATTTCTCTCAGCAATTTCCCGACTTTTTCCAGACTTTTCCCGACCATTTCCAAATTTTTCCCGACTCATTCTAAATAAAAATGTTTTCGTAAAATTAGGAAAGGTTGAATGTAATGAAAAAGTGTACAAGTTCTTACCTGATCATAGAATGTCTCCTTCTTCATATATGCAATGAAACAATCTAATCATGCAATTTTTTGATCTCCTCCTCTATGGTAGCAACCTGTTCTGACAACTGATTTACGATTTTCTGTTTCTTTGCTTCAAGTTTCTTTCGTCTCTGTTCTACTCTTCTTTTTTCAGCGCCCCTGCGATCTTTTTCTGAAATCACTTTTCTGCGGTGTTCTTCGGCTTCCTTGAATCTCGCGTATGCGTTTCTCATTGATAGAATCATCTGCTTTGGGATAGGAAGGGCTTGTATGCCACCAACCTCATTGACAGCATCATACACTACACGCTGCGCCACTAAAGAATCCTCTGACAAATTTTCAACTACTATTTTCCTGTTTACCGAAAAAACCCTTTCTAATGCTGCATTACAGTGGGAAAGAATTAGGGATATATTTACTATTTTGCACAGATATACATCATTTGGTGGAAATACACTCATCCAGAAGTCATCAAGTCTGTGTTCATTTCTTTTGTACGACTCCATTTTCTCCCGCACATGTGTCTGATCTACTAGAGCATTGTATTCTCTGTCTGCCTTTTCTGCATCAGACGCTGAGACAATATTACTCTGCACTAAAATTTCGAACGTTGCTCTCATTTGTTTAACAGCTTCTTTCTGTGAGTGACCAACGGTTAAGGGATTAAGAAACGTCAGCGCTTTTGTAAGGGAATATTTTAGCGGGGACCTCTCCTGCAGCTTGGATACGAAATGTTGATAACATTCAGGTACTTGCTTTCGGAAACACAACATTTCCTTTTCACTAACTTCTGTACATCTCCTCAGTGCTGACCTAGTTGTATACCCAAGATTCATTTCCTTGATACGAATTAAATTAATATAAGTTTTCACTTTTCTCCATAACATCAATAGCATTGATACTCTTCCTGTCCATTATTTCTTTTTTAACGAAGCGAGACATCAATACTTTCAATAACTGAGTAAGGCTACCATGCAAAAATGGAGTCACAGGAGTGTCTGACTGATATTTAGTCAGGAAAGGCTCACAGTCCTCAGCAAGAGATTGAAAAAAATGCTAATTTTGCATAGAGCAACTTGTCGTTCAAATTTCTAGCTACTATTCTGAAACTTACAGTTGGGTTTTTTGTCTGTTCCCTTAACCGTTTCAACATACTTTCTCACATGCGGTAATATTTCTTGGCTTCGCTTGGCTACATTCGCACTTTCTACCCAACGAATATGGCAAAGTGGAAGTGGAAACAATGACGAACCTGTTATTTCAGAATGCTGGGCACGCCTTGCTGGTACCATTTCGTACAAGTTATACAAGGTTCTAAGAAAAGAAATCAAATCCCATCCAGTTTTTTGTATGCCAGTCTTAAAACCACCGTAAACAACGTGAAGACCACACGAGCCAAGTTTAAGGAGCTGTAGAGCGTCTGTACCAAGGGAGGCACAACGTTCCTCTTTCATCAGCCGTAAAAGCGCCCAATTTACATTTGGCCCATCCATTGAAACTTGCAAAAGCTTAAATGGATCAAGCGATTGCAATACATTCTGCAAACCTTGTAGTAGGCCTGTAGCTGTACTATGATTCATAAAGACAGAATTCAAATACCGTGTTCTGACTCTGTTCGTGTTATCATTCCAGAAGCGTACACTTACATCCATTTGAGTTCTTTGGCAAATCTTGATAAATTATGGCAAGACTACACGAGTATGTTCGGTGCTGAGCTAGTTCGTGGCCTAATCGACGATTACGTAAATAAACGCTAACCTAACGTAAATTAAACTTACTTCAAACTGTTTACCAAACGCTTCAACCATATCTTGCTATTTTTTTTTTGGGGGGGGGGGCTCCAAATTTCCACGTGGTTGGCCTACGTTAGATTATTTAAAGTTAATTAAGTCAGGTTTAAAATATACTAGAATTCTTAACGCTACACTTACTATTCTGTACAAAGTAAAATATTGTCCAACTTTGTGTATTAGTTCAAGTTACTACATTCTAATAACTTGTTTTTAAATTTTAAAAAATGAGGTACACAATAAGGTAAACATTTATTTTGAGCATAACATTTCAAACATATTACTGTCTTTAGGTTAGGAAAACTTTGCTTAGGTCTTTGTTATTGTTGTTGTTGTTGTAATAGTTGGTAAAATAAACTTATTTATGACGGCAGGAATGTTGAATACTCTAAATTGACATGCCTGTAATTCATGTCAAAATAAGAAATGGCATGTGGTTTGCCGTGACACTAAAACAACTAGCCTTTAAAGTATTGAATTATTTACGAAATCATTGCCCAGGTAAGCTTACCTGTACGTGAAAAACAATCCAACATTTAATTTATACTAAATATTATATACGCATAGTACGATGCAATGCCCAATTAACCACCCGTTACTCTTGAAACGCAAAAACTTTTCTGCTGTCAGCAAACACTGTTGCCAAACACTCACTCACCACTCTTCTTCCCCCAGCACCACAGCAGGAGACAAACCGCGCGCCTCACATAAATCGCAGAAAATCCACGGTGTACGAGATGCAACGCGTACCACGTGACCGCTTCTACGTAGAAAATAGAAAAACGGTTGAGATGGATCGCGATGTATTTAGGAACACTTTAAAAAAATACGATGTAAACGTACTACATCGCGATGCATTTAGGAACGCGAGGTTTATCGGAGTCGCTCCGACAAGCGTCAGCATCATTTCCAACATAAGGAATTTAATTCCATTTTTCCCGACTTTTTTTCGCAAATTGCAGACAAATCCCCGAATTCCCGACCATTTTTTAAATTTAAGACAAATTCCCGACTTTCCCAACTGCTTGACACCCTGATATATTACCCGCTTCGTTGGGTTGAAATGAAAATTTAAATGCAAAACTCCGTACCTCATGTGTTTAGTACCCGTGAAATATGCTGTTTTCGTTTTTAATGGCATCGATTTAAACGGCATCGCAAAGATCATTGATCAACTCGACGACCCCGAAACCCATGGATTCGATACTAATATTGGTCATTTTCGATCATTTTCTTATCTCCCCCTCTCCCAAGTTGTGGGGCTGAATTCGGTTTTAAACGGGATTGGAAGTGTCACCGGTCATCTCAGCGACCTCGGAAACTATGGATTTAACACTGATATGGGCTATTTTTGATCAGTTTTATGTATTTCCCTTTCCCCCTCCCCCATGTTGCGGGCCATGTCATAGGAAGTGTCACCGTTCATCTCAGCGACCCCCAAAAATGTGGATTCAGCACTAATATCGGTCATTTCCGATCATTTTAATATCATTCTCCCTCTCCCCCACGTTGCTGGGTTGAATTTGAATTTAAACTGGATCGAAAGTATCACTGTTCATCTAAGCGACCCAAAAAACTATAAATTCGACACTGATAATAGTCATTTTCGTTCAATTTTATATATATCTCTTTCTCCCCTTCTCCCGAGTAGCGGGCTGATTTTGGATTTAAACCGGATCGGAAATATCACTGTTCATCTGCATGATCCCAAAAAATATGGATTAGACACTAATATTAGTCATTTTCCGTTATTATTATTATACTATATATAGCTCCCCTTCGCCTCCTCCGGGCTGCGGCACACGCCATCAGAATTGTCACTGTTAGGCTAGTTTTAGACGGAAGCACTTATCGTAGCATTTCTCATAGCAGATGTGCTGCCAAAAATTTCATATAATATTCTATGGCATCAAAAGTATATGGTGCTTTGAAACGGTAGCATTTTGATAAGCATCTGTCGTGACGTAGCAAACAAATCACTTGAGAAGAGCGCAATTATGGCTCTGAAATTAAGCGTGTTGTAGCTAAAGCTATAGTAATTGTAACAACAGTTCTCGACGGTCATATTAAAAAACGAAAATCACAAAGAAGTATGTGGACAAAAAGCATCCCTACTACAATTCATTTTTCTTTACTACAATCAATTTCCCACACAAAAGAAAGAGCATGGATATTTGGCACAAAATCTTTCGCTTCTTTTTAACACACCACCACACTGCAATCGGACCAGAAATACTGGGGAAAATGCTACGAAATAGAGCAGGTTCTATCGACAAGAAATGCCATAGGATATGCCATGGCATGGGAAATGCTATAGCATTTGCTACTTTACACGGTAGGATATCGATGATACGATTTTTGCTATGAAAAATGCTACGATAAATGCTTCCGTCTAAAACTAGCCTTAATCTCAGATACTCCTAAAAGTATGCATTCGACACTAATATTAGTCATTTCGATCATTTTTAAATGTTTATCCCCTCCCCAACTATCAGGACTGAACTTGGAGTGCAACAGCATCAGAAGTGTCACTGTTTCTCTCATCGTCCCCGAAAACTATGGATTCAACACTAATATCGGTCATTTTTGATCATTTTTAAATTTCTCTCCCCTACGTTGCATCGTCAAAATAAATAGCCTAAAGTAATCCCTGTTCCTAAACTCACTTATGTTGAAAATTTGATTAAGATCGGTCGGGTGGTTCAAGAGTGATTAAGTCACAAGGGCAGTCATTTTTATTTTATTTTTTTTACATATATCTCCCCCTCCCCATCCCTAGGTTGGCTCGTCAAAGTGAAACGATAAAAAACACCCAAGTCCAGACCATCTTATATGTTGAAAATTTGATCGAGATTGGTTGGGTGGTTCAAAAGTTATTAGGTTTTTTAGTTTTCACTTATACGTCCCCCTCCCCTCCCCCACACTTAGGATCAACCGTTAAAGTGAAATTACAAAAATAGTAACTTTCAGCCTTATATAAATTGATTTTTATACATCTTCCCCTCGTTCTCCTCCCCTACGTTGCTCCGTCAAATTTAAATCATAAAAGCAATCCCAGGTCTGAACCTCATCTATGTTGAAAATTTGATCAAGATCGGTCGAGTGGTTCAGGAGTTATTAAGTTTTATTTATTTTATACCCTCTCCCCCTCCTCCAACCCCTAAGTTCTACGATGAAAATGAATAGCTTAAAACCAGTTCAGCCTCAAACCTCATTCATGTTACAAATTTGATCGAGATCGGTCGGGCGGTTCAGGAGATTTAGAGTCAAAAACATAGTGATTTTCAATTTTATATATATAGGTTGAAAGTGACTATGTTTGTGACTCTTAATCTCTGGAACCGCCGGCCGATCTCGTTCAAATTTCTGACGTAAATGCAATTCTGGCCTAGGAGTGCTTTTAGTTATTCACTTTGACAGTAGAATTTAGGGGAGGAGGAGGAATTATAAAAAAAAAAAAAATAAATAAAACTAAATAACTCTTGAACCACCCGACCGATCTCGACCAAACTTTCAACATAGATAAGGTTTGGGCATGGGATATTTTCGTCATTTCACTTTTACTGTGCAACTTAGGGGAGGGGAGGGGGATACATACATACATATATATATATATATGTGTGTGTTAAAAATTAAAAGTGACTGTCTTTGTGACTTCATTACGTTTAAACCACACGACCGATCTTAACCAAATTTTCAACACAGGTGAGGTTCGGATCTGGGGTGGTTTTTATTATATAACTTTTACGGTAGAACTTAGGGGAGGGGGAGGAGAAGGGGAGAGATGAATAAAAATTAATAAATCTTGAACCTCCCGACCGATCTCGATCAAATTTTCAACATAGATGAGGTTGGAGACTAAATTTTTTTTTCTTTTTTAATTTTCTCTTCGATGGTAGAACCTGGGGGGTAGGAGATTTATATATAGAAATAAATAAAACTTAACTCTTGAACCACCCAACCATTTGATCAAATTTTCAACACAGATGACGTCTGGGCCTGAATATTTTTAGTCATTTAGACTAATTTGACAGTGCAACGTAGGGGAGGGGGAGGGAGAGACATGCAAAAAATAAAAATGAAAGTGAAGTCTTTTTGACTTCATCGCCCTTGAACTACTCAACCGATCTCGATCAAGTTTTTAGCATAGATGAGGTTCGGGCCTGGGATGGTATTTATCTATTTACTTTGACGATATGACTTAGGGGGAGGAGTTAAAAATGAAACTTAATAACTCTCGAACGAAACGATCAATCTCGATCAAATTTTTAACATAGACGAGGTTCGTGCCTGAGATGTTTTCTATTATTTCATTTTGTCGGTAGAAGTAAGGAGAGGAGAATAGGAGGGGGATATATATATAAAATAAATAAAACTTCAACAACTCTTGAACCACCGGACCGATCTCGATTAAATTTACAACCTAGATAAAGTTTAAACTTGAGATGGTTTTTGTCATATCACTTTGACGGTGTAACTTAAAGGTGGGGAAGGAGAGAGACATTTAAAAATGATCGAACATGACTAATATTAGTGTCGAATCCAGTTTCCGGGGTCGCTAAGACGATGCCGTTTAAATCCAAATTCAGACCCGCACCTTGGAGGAGGGAAATATATAAAAATGATCGAAATAAAAAATCAGTGTCGAACTCATAGTTTTCGGGGTGGCTGGAATGAACAATGACACGTCCGATGCCATGGCCTGCAACATGGGGAGGAGAGGGTATATATAAAAAATCATCGAAAATGAACGATATCAAAGATTGCTTTAGCAATAGTAAAAAAATGACTGATTAACAGAACATATTACTATTGTTTCTTAAATTAACACAGAGAAGTGGATAATTGATGCTAGTTTTATATATATAGATTAATCACCATCGTCAGACTATTTTAAGACAATGTATGAAAGTTATTTTAGATGGCACTTAGTATCTCCCCAACTCGTTTTATGGCTCCAGAACCGAGTACACTTGTTTTTGTCTAAATTGTGATAAAGGTAGAAAACAACGAGCTCTGTGGGGCTTTTAACCCCCTTCGGTCGCTGTTGCTACTCAGCTTTATTTTTGTGAAGTAAGTAACACTGGAGATCTTATACGTGCAAAACTGGGGGAGAAACTAAATACCAGCCGTTACTTTTATTTGCAAATGTGAGGTAGAAGTATAAAACCATTACAAATTTTATTTTCACTATGTTTGTTTATAAACTTATCCACCATCGCTTCTCACCTCTCTGCAGGCCACCAGGTTTGCATTACCTTTACGTGGGCTAGATATACAGTCCTCAAAGTTAGTTAATAATTACTTAACAAAGGTTGGTTTAGGTTTTTTTCCATTGTCATTTTTACGGCATATTATATAAACTTGTATGCAATTGGTGTGTGACATATATATCAAATTGCATAAGTACATTTCTAAGGTATTTGCATCGAATTATACAAAAAAAAAAAAAAAAAAAAAAAAAAAAAGCCCTCCTAAAGTATATCTCCGTTGAGGAATGCAATTTTTTACATAAGAAACAACGTGTAAAGCTACTAAAAATATATTTCGGGAAGAAATATGTAAATATATAATTAATTTATATATAGTTCCATAAACGGGTTAACTGCTGAATCGCTGGAACAATTTTAGAAAATTTATCAGATGAATTGGAGAATTTATTTTGGTTTGTGAGAGAAAGAGTGAGTGAAAGTCTGGTGAAGGGAATAGCTGAAGTTAAGAAAATACTTGTTGTTGTTAGTTCGTTTTGATGTTGTAAGCGGCGCAATGGACTATTTGGCGGAGAGGTACAATTGTTATGATTTATGGGAAAAGCAGTGTGAAAACGGTGCATAAAGGGCAACTTTATTATGTATCGTGTCTGAGTTTTATGGACTTGTACAAAAATAAGAAGCGTCAATTGTTGAAATTATGTAAAAGGCATGGTCTACTAAACAAGTTAGTCGTAAATGTAGAAACGAACTGAAACTACAGAAAAGAAGAGAAACATTTAACCAAATCTAATCTGACCTAACCTACTTTAGTACATTTTTGGACTTTTTGAAGGGCATTTAGCACCACCCTCAAAGCTCTGCAACACATAAGCTAAGTATTTTATTACATATAAGGTGTTTTTCATCTATTCTCGTTTATGCGTATAACCACCGCCGCTGACGCACCTGCTCCCTACGGAAGCACCCCTCGCAACCACACGGGCCCCCCATCTGTTCCCCTGCGCTGACTCGGTTAGATAGCATTCGTACTTTTTCGTGTCCACCTGGCACACGTTGGTTCGTGTTTTATATACTAGTTTTTATATCATACGTCCACTCTGTATTTCGAATAATAATCACTACCAAGTGAGCCAGGGTCACAACTTAGTATTTTGGGAAGAAACTACCGTAATTTTTTTTTTCCGCCTGGTCCGGCGATACAGAGTAATGTCAATGCCCCATAAACTGTACTAGCACTTTAGTTTCATTGAGGAAACATAGGTGAACCAATAGACTATTGGCAATAGTCCAATCTAGCTATCTTGGAGCCTAGATAGTGTAGTGAAAAACGGAGTCTCCTATGAGTTGATCCTGTATAGTAGTCTGCGTATCTGTCGTGCTTCAGAGTACATGTTAATAGTAGATTCTGCCCCTTATACTTGCGAGGTTGCATACAGATGTTAAACACTAAAAACAAATTCGGCTCTTTCGAATATACACATTTTATATCCATTTTTTTCTTTGGTCGTAAGGAAAACCCACCTCATATATTCTAATAGATGAATTAAAGTGATTTTCACATTAAATTTTACCTTTATCTTAGTGAACTGCAAACAACATCCATACTTCCTCACACAACTCAGGATTTTACTTTACAACCTAAAAGAAGTTATTCGAAGTCGCTCCACTGCTCAATCATCCTTGCACTTAAGCTGAACCAATACGATACAACCAAAACAACAGTCCTCTTTTTCTTCTACTCTTCTTCATTGAATCATTATTCATATCAACTGGCTCCTTATGTTACGGTTTGCGTCAACACAACGCAATATTGGCAATAATTAGCATAACCGTTCTAAATACTATTTGGATTTTTTTTTTTTTTGCGTCGCATTTCTTTACATGGAATTTTGCGAAGATTGTTCTGAAAGATTTCCCTAATGTTAAGACAAAAAGGATGATTCTGCGACAATCTTCGAAAAATTCTAGATACAGAAACCCAATGCAAACAAAAAGCAAAATAATGTTGCCTTGACTCATATTACGAAATGTAATGAAAGGGTCTCATTCCATAACATTCTAACCATTTTGCGAATTGCAACGCAACGTAAATAAAATAATTTATAATTATATTTGCAATATAGACTATTGCAATTTAAAATGCATATTTTCGTCAACATAACACAAAATGTGCGTTTTAGTTTCTGATAAGCAATATAGTATTAGCACTGCTTGTTCCAGCTTTTGTGTTACAGATATACTGACCCGCCTACTGCTGAGTCAGCACAAGTTTTTAGGGGCGCCTGCCTCAGGAACCATGGTCCATGACATGGAGTTAATGATGAAGGTGTACATAGGACAACCCCTATAAGTTTCTGGCAATGGATCCTAAACCTACCCCAAATTATGAGATTGTATACAGGACTACTATATTTAAATTTGGAAAATTGGCAAATTTAAAAATTTGATATGGCAGTATAGAACCGAAGAATGTACCTCTGTAAGTTTGGGTAATCCATTTGTTAATTTTCATGGAGGTTTTTGAACTATTTTATCTTTTTTGATGAGAGTTTATTACCTTATATGCTCATTTGGGTGAGCATAGAGCCTCATTTATTCCATAAAACATGGGTACATTAACGTACTCATCCTAAAATTTGGGAGGGGTACATAGAACAATTCTTTAAATTTGAAAATTGTTAAAAATGAAAATTTGGCAAATGTTCTTTAGGAGCCAAATATATACTATTGTAAATTTGGACGGTTCATCTTGTTCCCTTTAATACTTTAATATTGCCAAAAATTTGAAATTCTGAAGTTATTGACCTAATTTATCACCTTATATGGTTATGTAGTTGACTGTAAGAGTTCATTTGCTTTTACAAAAAGGATAAATTGATGCACTCCTCTAAATTTTGGGGAATGGACACAGCACTAAATTTGGAAATTATATATATATATATCTATATATATATATAAAATAGTAAGTGTTCTCTAGTACCCAAATATACACCCAGGAAAGTTCTTTTTGGCTGCTTTTCATCTTTGGTGGATCGGTTATTGGCCTAATTTATCTTCTTTGATGAGCCTTTAACACGTTATGTGATTATATGGTTGAGTGCAGGATTTAAGGGTTGAGAGTTCGATTCCGGACGTTCCTGTTCGGGAAGGAAGCAACTTATAAGAATTGACATGAATTCCAGATGTCTCTTATAGGGATAGACAATTACATAAGAAATCGAGTGTTCAATTCTTGGTATTGACCATCTGTATAGTGGCCACGTGTGGCACAAAAAGTGCTGGTGGAAGAAAAACTAAGGAGGAGACGTGGCCAATCCAGAGATTTGCCTAGACGAACCAAATTGTCAGATAAACCACATTGAATTTCGCTAGTTCTTCTTGTTCAACTCAAACATAGGGTGGTGGGCAACATGGAAATTTAAAAAGTTCTCTCGCGCTTGGGAGAGCTGCTTTATACTTTGGTAAGGCATCTTCTTTGTAACTGCGTCCAGATATTCTATCATTGGTCTTCCTTTTCTTGGATTTCCTTCTACCTTTCCTTCTATTGGCACGGTGATCCAATCGGACTGCCTTGTTTCTTCTTTTTCCTATTATCTTCATGATCTGTTGTCGTCCTTCATTAATTTCCTTTAGTACGTCTTCATTCCTTTTCCTTTCGGTTCATGATATGCATAGCACTCTGCGCCAATACCTCATTGCAAATGTTTCCAGCTTGGATGTTTCAGCTTTCCTCAATGTAATCTTTTGCTAGTTAGCAACATGTAAAGTAACAATGAAATATTGTTACTCTACCTTCATTTTAAAAATTGTAATAAGGAAAGAAAAATTATTGCACTGTAGTAAAAATTGTTATCAAATATTAGCACGCGAACAGAATTATATACTTAAAATATGGTATTTTAAGTTGGGAGTATTATTAAGACAAATGATACATTAAAATAAATTATTTTAATTTTTTTTTTGCCTGTACGATAAGTGCAAACATACAAACCAGT
This sequence comes from Thermobia domestica, assembly GCF_964235325.1. NCBI lineage: Eukaryota > Metazoa > Arthropoda > Insecta > Zygentoma > Lepismatidae > Thermobia > Thermobia domestica. The sequence goes on from NC_137454.1 coordinate 203,963,531, forward strand.
AGCACATAAAATCACAATCTAATTATTGGTTCCTCATTACTATTATTATTTTTATTTTATTTCTATTTCTGTCCTGTCATGCAACTTAATGCGTATCGCGAATGATTAATAAAAATTGCTTCATGAATGCTTCCACAAATCCTGAAGAATACCGATTCTCTTTAATGGTATTAATTTATTAAAAATCGAATTACTTGGAAAACAACCTTTATAGCTTTAAATTGTAAGAAGGAATATATATATATATATATATATATATATATATATATATATATATATATATATATATATATATATATATATATATATAAAATCTTGTTATACTACATATATTAATATTAATAAAGACGACATCCTGGTACTGAAGAACAAACTATGAAGAAAGCGCATAAAAGTATTACCCGAAATATTCCTTCACCCGAAGAAGATAGAAAACTAACTGGAAACAACTGAGATTGCCTGAAACAAACTCAGCACTTATAGCCTATTAAAAACTATAAATTAGTTGAAGGCATTTACTGTAACACTATTAATAGTGAAGAAGAAAGAAAGAAAGAAAGAATAATACCTCAGTCGCACATTTCTCAGTAAACTGCGTACATGGATGAATCATTGTACTGCCCGATTGTAAGCACTAGATTTATAGGACAAAAATTTCAAAATTTATGCGTATTTCTTCATTGTTACGTTTAAGCATCATAATAGTAGAAGAACATTAAAACTATTTTTAAGCGGTGAAAATGTAAAGGTTAGGTGACTAGTTGCGGCGCATCACTTCCTCAAAACGGTCTCATTGCCACACCCAGCTGCTTCTTGCCTTGACCATCGACTGACTTTCCATCTACGAGGAAGTGAGGGACAAAAACGAAGAGGACAAGGCATCGGTCTCTGCTTTCTTCAAACAGAGAAAAAATACCATACTATTTGAGATTCAGCAGTTATCAGTGTGGATCATAATATAATTTCTATTCAATTATATTTCGAAATTAACAAAATTGACTTCGGGAAATACTGTTTTCTATCTTTTACAAGCTTTGATAAAGAGCTACTGATTCAATAGTTCTAATGAGCGATGATATAAACAAAAAGAAGTTCAATAATTAAGACTTCGTTTTCTTTCTTTCCTTATATGGAAGTCTCTAAACAAATATATGTATGTTTAGTTGAGACCCCTAGCTGTTTTTTCATTATATGCATACTAGTTTCAAGCTTCTAATTGCACGTTCAACAGTGGTGCCCCCCTTCCTTATGTTCATGACGCACCCCCCCAATTGTCTATCCGTAGGTGTTCTTCCATGAAAAAAATCTTCTTTTCGATTAATTTTTACCCCCCCCATCAAAATATTTATATAGATTTTTAACCCCCCAAATATTTCAATGACGCAGTTTGCGTCATAGCCCTCCCTTGTGGGCACCCCTGCGTTCAAGAATTTCGTCTAGCAGCAATCAGTCTAAGAATTTTAACTATATATACAAATGATAAAATGTTCTACAGGTTATATAACATTGATACCGTTATAAGGGTTCATTCTCTTTCATTGGACATGGGTACATTGATGCTCCCTTCTCAAAATTTGGGAAGGGTAGATTGAACCGCCCTTTGAATTTCGGAATATTCAAAAATAAAATTTGGTAAATGTTCTCAAGGACTTAAACATATTACGCTACTATACACTATGAGAGAAATCATAGGAAATATCTTAGGAAAAATGTTACGACATATTTTGTAGGAAATCCTATTCTTTTTGCCATACATGTGAAGAGTTTTTTTGTCTGACTGAATGACGTTGCAAGATGTTGATCCATAGTGCATTGTGGTAAAAAAAAAAATTGCGCCAGCAGTTGAACAAGCAATTGGTAGTGTGGGTATGGTGTTAACAACACTATTAATTATGCCAAAATACAAAATATATCTCATCAACCCCTGCACCACTCTTCATTTTGTGGAGTATTTTTGCTCTTTCACCCACATACAATCGCTGTTGATGATTAAACTTCTGTTTCACAAGTGATCAAATAGCATCTTTGCTCCAACTCATGCGAGGAGAAAACATGTTTTCACTTTCTATAAACTGATATCACTTAAATCGAAAGCCTATGAATTTTCTTTCCGAAATAGAACCTGCTATAAATAAATCTCATAAGAGCGTTTAGAAGATAGAAAATGATATGCTATCATCTAATGCCATACACATTGTTATTTTGACTCTAGGAAAAATCGTAAGAGATTTCCTACATTTTATCGCATATAATATAGCAGGGCAAATCATAGATTTGGCTGGTAATGCTTATTCACTTCTGTGGGTAAAAAGAAATGCCATCCTTTACATGATTGGTAATAAATACATAAATAAATAAACCATAAAAAGTGTGGATTAAGTTATTAAGCTACCACATTATATAAGCTGTCTCACCTCAAGCTATTGAGGAATGAACAGCCGAATAAAAGAGAGCGAGAGAGAAACGGAAATAGAGAGAGATTAGAAAGGCAGAGGCAAAGTTCCAAATGCACTATAATATATCCAAAAGTGATTGGCCAAGGCAAAGGAATATATGGAGGCTTTAAACAATAAAAATCACTCTAGCCATTCCAAACTTACAGAGTACCTGTGCTTCATATTATATGCTGCAAATGCATTCGAAGTTTGAGTTCGCTTAGGGCACCATTTAACATTGTTCAATTGAGCTAATTTTTCTTAAGGAACCATTTTAGGGGTGAGACTCAACAGATTCGAAAAATAAGAAACATTCTAAAACATACATATACTTTCAAAGTTTTAATTGGAAATCCAACCAGAAAACGACCATTAGGAAGACCTAGGCGCAGATGGGAGGACAATATTAAGATGGATATCATAGAAATAGGAATATAAGAAGTCAGTGGAGAGCTTTTGTGAACGCGCGGCATTTAACCTCCGGGTTCCATAGAGTTGTGTGTATATATACAGGGCCGGATCCAGGATTGTCTGAGGGGGTGCAGCAATATTTACTAAAATAACCAATCACACTGAAACTCTTCAAAGTGACATGTGATAATATTCTTTACCCCTGACAACACTGGTGCATAGCTGTTCTTCTCTCCTCCTAGCTTCTGTTTTCTTCCCTTCTTGACAAATGTTATATTGTTTTACTTGGTGAAACTATTGCTTTTGCAAAGCTCTGCTTTCTTTTAAGCACCAAACGGAAACATGATGGCAGAATGTTTCGGAAAGTATTGCTATTTTCACTGATAGCTTCTCAAGTTAAGTAGTGTATTTTTACAAGAAAGGGGGCAGCACATGCACCTTTGCACCCCCTAAATCCGGCCCTTTACATATATATATATATATATATATATATATATATATATATATATATATATATATATATATATATATATATATATATATATATATAGAGAGAGAGAGAGAGAGAGAGAGAGATAAAAGAGTCGGAATTTACCGATGGATGGAAAATAATAAAAAACATAAAATATTATAAACAATAATAAGAATAAAAAGCAACACAAACGAAAATTAGTGTTAGTTGTATTTTTGTGTCGTATAGCTTGTCTAAGATAATACCTGGTTTTGGATGCGTCCATATGGAATATTCCATTGGGTGCTGAATCTGAACAGTGTAACAATTTGGAATTACTTAATCTAATCAGCCTACATTTTTACAATAGAGAGATGGAATAACTTAATTTCACTCAAATATTCATATTATTACTGACGTTGTAGCCAAGCGCTGTGCTTAAATCCAGCTCATTTTTGCACTTTTCTAAAACTTCTAAATCAAACATTAATTTTCTTTTTCGTGTCCACTGCAAAGTAAAAGGGCTTAGCAAAGGAATATTTGTTGATTGATGCTATATAACAGCTAGATGCGTCATTTATGAACCCTTCATCAGAGTTTGAAAAACTAAGAGAAGATAAAAGGGCAGGAAAGAGGGTGCAGCTAAAGACACGGTTTTGTTTCCGAAAGGTAAAATTGGCTTTAGCATCTCGAAATCTCATTAAGGTGCTTTATTTTCATATTCAATAAAATTTCGAAGTATACTAAGTAACTCTTTCATCAGTGTTATAACCAATTGTAGACTGGCGCAAAAACCCGTTAAATCCAAAAATTGAAAGTGTAAAGGAGATAGCTTCACAAGAGTTTTCTTCATCGGATTTTCTTCAAACTTGGCACATATATACTAGACCGAATATAAATCGACACGTATTTTTTGTTTCTTTTGGAAAGGTTAAGGGGGCAAAGGTCCCTTTTTCAAAAAAGGGTCCCCTTGATTAAAAGGGCCACTTTAAAGAAACGAAACTCTGCCGATGCAAAGATGACTTCAAAGTAGGAAAAATGGTTTTTTTCGCTTTTTCGAGAAAAGGGTTGCAGAGGCAATACCCAATTCGAAATGACATAGGACACAATCCTTACGGAAATTGGATTTCGGTGGAATTGCTTGAAACATTGATATCTTGTAGATATGATGCTCCTGAGAAAAAGTCTCAGTGGACACAACCACAAATCACTGACCATTTGGCCACTACAGTGCTACTTTTTTGAAAACAGTCGAAGATAACATTCTGGATTTCGGTAAAAATGACTAAAACCGTGATATGTTGTAAATATTGTGATCCTGAGAAAAGTCTTAATGGGCATAACCAACAATCACTGATCTTTTGGCCACTTTTTTTTTTTAAAGCAGCCAAAGATAGTGATATTCTGGATTTCGATGAAAATGACTGAAACTGTGATATGTTGTATATGTTGATCCTGAGAAAATGTCTATATAAGCACAACCACAATCACTGACCGTTTGGCCACTACAGGGCCACCTCTTTTTTTTTTTTTTTTTTTTTTAAAAAAAAGAATGTAACGGTATTCTGAATTTCGGTGGAATTGCTTGAAACTATGATATGTAGGAGATATTGTGATCCTGAGAAAAAGTCTCAATGGACACAAACACCAATCAGTGACTATTTGGTAACTACGTGTTCACATTTTTTAAAACAGCAGACGGTAAAGATACTCTGGAATTTCGGTAAAATTGGATGAAACCCTGAAAAGTCCTATCTCACAACCCAGAAAAGGGATATGGAGAGTAGCGGCCAACACCATTTAAGCATAGATAACATTCAGATGCTCATCTTGCGGGACAAAGGGAAACGCTGCAAAGTCCTATGCAATTTTTCCTAGGATCACGACATCTACAACGTATTACAGTTTTATTCGTTTATACAGAAACAAAAAAAAAATGTCATTATACCCAGCTGTTTTAAAAAATCTGAACCTGTAGTGGCCAAATGCTCATAATTTCATAGTTGTGTCCATTAAGACTTTTTGTCATGATAAGAAGATCTTCAACATATCTTAATCTTACTCAATCTTGGCTGTTTTCAAGAAAGTAGCCCTGTAGTGACCAAACGATTAGTGATTTGTGGTTGTGTCCAGTGAGACTTTATCTCAGGATGACAATATCTATAACATATTACGGTTTCTGTCATTTTGACTGAAATCCAGGATATCACTATTTTCGGCTCTGCTGTTTTAAAAAATGTGGCCTCGTAGTAGCAAAACAGTCAGTGATTAGTAGTTGTGTCCATTAAAACCTTTTCTCAGGATCATAATATCTACAATAACATATCACGGTTTCCAACAATTCAACTGAAATTCAGAATACCGTTATCTTCTGTTTCAAAAAAAAAAAAAAAAAAAAAAAAAAATCATGTAGTAGCCAAACGGTCAGTTATTGGTGGTTGTGGTTAGTGACACTTTTTTCAGAATCACAAAATCTACAACACATCACAGTTTCAGTCATTTTCATCGAAATCCAGAATATCACTACCTTCGGCTGCTTTTAAAAAAGTGGCCAAACGATCAGTGATTGGATGTTATGTCTATTAAGGCTAGTTTTAGACGGAAGCATTTCTCGTAGCAGATGTGCTGCCAAAAATCTCGTATAATATTCTATGACATCGAAAGAATATTGTGCTTTTTGATAAGCATTTAGTCGTGACGTAGCACACAAATCACTGGAGAAGAGCGCAATTATGGCTCCAAAACTAAAAACAGAGATTTCAGTCGCTGTTTCTTCTAAAGCCCTGTCGCATGTGCTTATTATGATACAAAGGACTTTTAACGGTGCAGTTTTACTATACAGATCCATAGATTTATAAAATTTACAGAAGAAATGTCTAATATTTTAATAGAGTAGCGTATACGTAATGGAAATATGGTGTGAGATGCATACATCTGAGATGCATATTTACGTGGAAGTATAGAAATGAAAGTCTAACCTGAAATGCACGTAATCTTCAATAAGCTGCCATAAAATTTTGGCAAGTCTGTAATTTCCCCATTTTGAATCGAGAACAGAACCCAACCAACCCCTTCGGGGCTTCTAACCCGTTCCCACTATTGCTGCTGCTGCTACTACTACTACTACTACTACTACTACGTCTACTCCTATTCCAACTACTACTACCCGTTCCTACTTCTACTCCTATTTCTATTACTACTAATACTCTTACTATTTACTAAGTACTCCTACTTCTACTCCTACTACTACTTACTCCTCTTCCTACTACTACTACTCTTACTCCTACTGCTACTCTACTACTATTACTTCTACTCCTACTCTTACTACTACTAAGTACTCCTACTTCTACTCCTACTACTACTTACTCCTCCTCCTACTATTACTACTCTTACTCCTACTGCTACTCTACTACTATTACTCCTCCTCCTCCTACTACTACTACTACTACTATGAATCCATATAGCAAAACTGCACGTTGCCAGCTGTCTTGCAGAAGATCTGTTAAAGTGAACCTGCACCAGAGAATGCAAGAGACTTCGAAAATGATTGCTGAAGATACAATAAATGAAACGAGAAAGTGTTTTTTTTTTAATGAATTTCTGTGTGGATTCCTATAGTGAAACTGCACGCTTTTAACTTTGTACAAACAAGGATGTTCCTCATATTTTTAAATCAGCATAATACTTTATAATAGAATTCCGACTCCAACTCATTCTTCTCTACTACAATTCAATTTCCCACACAAAACGAAGAGCATGGATATTTTACACAAAATCTTTCGCTTTCTTTTAACACACCACGGCGCTTCAATCGGACCAGAAATGCTGGCGAAAATGCTACGAAATAGAGTAGGTTCTATCGACAAAAAGTGTCATAGTATATGCCATGGCATGGGAAATGCTATAACATTCGTAACTTTACACGGTAGGATATCGATGATACGATTTTTGCCACGATAAATGCTTCCGTCTAAAACTAGCCTAAGACTTTTTTTCAGGATCACAATATCTACAACATATCACTGTTTTAGTCATTTTTACTGATATCCAGAGTCGTTATCTTCGACTGTTAAAAAAAAAGTGGCATTGTAGTGGCCAAACGGTCAGTGATTTGTGGTTGTGCCTATTGAGACTTTTTCTTAGGAACACAATATCTACAACATATCACGGTTTCAACCAATTCCACCGAAATCCAATTTCCGCAAGCAAGGATTGTGTCATTTGTCGTTTCGAATTGGGCATTGCCCCTGCAACCCTTTTCTCGCAAAAACGACAAAACACGTATTTCCTATTTTGAAGTCATCTTTGCATCGGCAGTTTCGTTTCTTTAATGTGGTCCTTTTAGTCAAAGGGACCCTTTGTCCCACTTAACCTATTTTTCGAAAGAAAGAAAAAATACTTGTTGATTTATTTACCGTCTAGCATATATGTGCCAAGTTTGAAGAAAATCCGATGAAGAGAAACACTTGTAAAGCTATCTCCTTTCCACTTTCACTTTTTGGACTTGATGGGTTTTTGCCCCAAAGTCTTCAATTTCCAGTAATAGGTGTGTAATCCGTAGTTGATTCGTTTGAATTATTGAGAAATAAACGTAATAGGCAAAGATTGGGTTTTCAAGCGTAATGATATTTATTACTGAATGTTTACTTGTTACGTGACATCGAAAGAATCGTAATATCTTAAAGGAAGGATAATTAAATATTGTTTTTTGTTGCAAAAGTAGCTGAATTTGGTAATAAATTATGATAAAAATTGTAACGCGTTTCGTGATGCTATATTTTGTTTGCATCGAATTTTTATGACTGCAAAGTGCAATGGGATACCACTTTAAAACGCACTGATATATATATATATATATATATATATATATATATATATATATATATTGGAAAACAATTTCCCGATAATAAAATTTTCTTAAGGGGCCACGGTGGCTCAATGGTAGAGTGCTTACCTCTGTTGCGTGGGGTCTCTGGTTCGTTTCCCGTCCAACTAAATTTGTAGTGGACAACTTTGTGTCAATCTCTTTTCGGAGTACTCCCGTTTCCACCCACTTTTCAATTCCACCAGTTATTCCATTATCATTCACTTGCTTTAATCATAGTCTCCCTTAGCCTAAAAGGCATAATTGTGGAACGTTAAACTTCATTTCAATTCAAATTGTTCTTAACCCTTTGGTTATATGCAACCCACTTTATTTTAAATTTGGTTGCTGTATATTTTGGGATAAGTTTTCATTACGTCCTACAGGAAATATTTAAACATTTTCGTTTTATAAGTAATTAATTATCCAATTATTTTAAATAGTTTGTACGTAGAAACCTTCCTTGGGGATAGCTTATTCGATTAGTGAAAACGAAAATTGAATATGACAAAAAGTTCTTGAGATAATCACGAATATCCTTATATACATACATACAGAGATCTGCCTTTTTTACTTTTGAGTCAGTTAAAATATTAATCAAGGTTCTGTCAAAATAATAATAATAATAATAATAATAAAATAAAACTTCATAAATATGGTAATGTATTCATTTTGATCTCTCCGAACAGGTAATAATGTCTCGCACACATTAGGAAATGTTAGAATAATTCCGAAGAATTTCATAATAATATACAACATTGTGCATTTAACCTTGTGAGGTTATCAAATTTAAATTTATGCTGGAAATAGATAATCAAGAAAGCTGTTGAGCAGGCATGTTGTAGTTCAATATGGTGTTCGAAACTGGCAACACTGGATTCACGTACTAGTTATTTTATAACCTCTTTGTATTTTACGCATCAAGCACAACTGTTGCTGATTGGGTAATTGGCTGTCATTTTCTAGAGTGTTACCGTCGTTTCTGTGAGGCTGTGTTGCTAATTTGCTACATTTGTGTTAATTATCAAGTTGGTACTAGTTTGTTATCGTAAGCCTCATAAGCCTTATTTAGAGTACGCTATAAGTAAAACAGATTAAGAAATTCACTGCATTTGGAGCTGGTATCGCTTCAGATAATCCGGTTAGTGCGAGCTGAGTGAGGAGACGGTGGTCTTTTTCGACATCCTTGTAAAACCACACCCATTAAAATAGGCCTCTCGGATACAGCTGTTATGGATATGATGATCTCCACGTTACAACAGCAAAGGCAAGTAGTAGAGCAGCTAAGAAGGGAGGCTGCAATAAAGCGTATTACTGTGTCCCAGGCAGTAGCGGACATTACTAAGTTTATTGCGGAGCATGAGCAGGAGGATTGTTTACTTGTTGGCTTCAGCTCGCAAAAAGCCAACCCGTTTAGAGAAAAGAGTAGCTGCACATTGCTGTAGCGAATGTTTCTGATGGCTTGTATGTGAAGTGTTCACACACCTGCGTGCCAGGACATCTACATGTGTGTTTGTGTGGAAGTATCTTTCATGTTATTTGCTTGATGTTTGAAGCTTAGTTCAAGATCAAGAAGTGCTAGTTTTATATATTACAAGAGGCTTTTATTGAGTGTGATAGTTTTGCTGACTGTGCAACAATTGTTTCTGGAGATGTTATCATTGTTCTACCGGAAGTAATTGATAATGCAGACCGTTTGCTATATTCTTTCTAAATCATCTTTCTGCAGGCCTAGCTTAAATATTAGCACAACAAAAAATGGTGCGTACAATAGTCAATTTAAGTAAAAATTTCGTCATTGAAAGAATTTGCAGTATATTTTGGGAAAATACAATATTATAAATGTTATTTTTTATACTGTTTACATGATAAATTACCAATTGAAACAAGACTGAAAACATAACTATGGGGAACCAAGAAAAATCTCTGAACTATTACGACGTTGTTAATTAGTAAGAAATTGTAGGATACACGAAACTGCTGCTACAATAAGTTTCTACAAGAATTTTGTGTGCAGTATGAGAATAGCGTACAGAAATTATAATGTAGTAATTTAAGGGAACGCAAGGTATGAAAGATAAAGATGCAGATTGAGAATATTCCAGAATATAGGAAGAGAAAGGTATTGCGTATGAATTACAAAGTTACTTATTTACACAACAGTCACACTTTAACTAAGTGATAAGTAGAAATATTAATATAAAGGTAACTGCCACCATATGAAAGATAATATTGATGCGCTTTCCCAACTTTTAAAAGTCCGGGCAACTTCAAATATTTCATGAACCATATCCTTTTGTGTTACTAATTTGCCTGCGCTTATATACATTCGCTTAGATTTCTACACTTTTTGGGTAAACTTTACAATACACGCTCCAGCTGCGCATCGATAAGTAGGACCACTTAGAGTAAGATAGGGATAAATAGGGTAGAAGTAGGAACGGGTTAGCTGTAGGTTAGAGAAGTTACGTCCCATTTTCATGAAATTAATAGAGTGTAATTTCTCGTTTCTGAGTGAGTAGCTATACCAGCTTGAGCGGGCATTGTAAAATTAACACCACTTCTTTTATCAGCGTATCTAGTAAGGGCTTAAGTTTAAAGTTGCCCCTCCAGTCTCTAGGTGCCCTTGGACTTTGCAACATACAAAAAACAGTGCTTAAAGTATTAAAAATTATTACATTTCACTTAACTTTAGTACTCCGTTGGCTTTACAAAAATTTAAAAGGTTTTCTTCATTATTTTTTAGCATCCATTACACCTGTTCGCCATATTTTACAACTACCATGCTGCTGAAACCTTCCGTGAATGCTTCCGCATTCGGCAAATAGTACTAACTTCCACATATCTTTTCTCGTATTAAACATAACTCTCATGCCGAACTTAATTCCTAAACATCAAATAAAAACTTCAAATTATCATTTCTTACCTCATTTCTCCTGTAAATTTTCCTGATTTTTATAAAAAGCGGAGGGGTAACTCTAAACTTAACCCCTAGTAAGTTCGAAATCTTGAATGTTTTTTTTTTTTTTTGGGGGGGGGGGGGTCAAAATTTCGCTTAAACGGAGCCATAATATATATTCTAGAGTATTCTCAATCTGTTCGGTAGTAAATTTATGGAACTACTTTTGCGTGTAAAGCACATTGTGTAATTTCTGAAATACCTGAACCTTTACTTAATTTTACCTCTAATCTCACAGCTGTGCTGGAACAGTTTGGGTCGCGCTTGAAAAATTTTTGAGGAGTGTGATAAGATAACATATCATTGATTTACTTCTGCTTACGAGTAGGGCCGACTGTGAATAGCCAAGATTCACACACAGACGATAGATATAAAAGGAGAAAGACTTCCTAAAAAAGTTTGTAAAGCTCACGTCTGCTTCTTGAAAATTTATGGTAAATATTTACTAGTGAAACAAATTAGTACTGTTCAAAATAAAACTGATTAGTTAATATCTTTTGAGCGAGCGAAAGAAAATAAGAGGAGCTTATTGAATATTCAGGGATATAGGCCTAGTTTCCTTTAGATGAAAGGAGTGAGCATTAAAATTATTTTAAGACAGTTTTTACTTGCAATTTGGCTGAAACACGCAAGCATGAACATAATATTGTCGTAATGTAAGGAGAAATCTGTAATCTGAGCATACAACACCTACTGTAAATTAACTATATGCTGTAAGTGACGATGCAATTAGCGCCCAATCTGTATGGCACCTCAACTCTGTTAGACGCCTACCTCTCCTTGCGTCGCCTTCAATATTCCTTGGTAGGTCATAGGAGATACGCGCATGTGTTATATGAAGTGCGAAGTCTCAATTTAATATATGAAGTTTTATGGATTGAGAAGTGAATTTTATAAAATAAACTGTCCTTGTATGTATGTGTATGCTAAGCTATTTTCAGTCTGCACAGAGTTTGGAAAGGTACGAAAGTATTAATTATTAATATTGATTAAGGATTTTTACCGTAAATATGTATGTAAAGTATCATATGAATTAACAGCTTCTATACAAATATGTATCTTTTTCCTTCCACCATAATTTTTTATGTATAAAGAAATATGATTTCTGTGCTAGTAGAAGTTAGTTGCTTTTTGAATTGAGGCCTCGTGTTTAAAGGCGAAGATACCGCTTTTGCATTGTATCCTATTCAGGTGTCACTTTCGAAGTACCATTGTGATCCGAAATGAGAATTCTGTATAAGTTTCAGAAATTGTTTGCAGTTGTGTCTTAACATTGATTGTATAGCATGTAGTTTCTTTGTTTCTTCGAATTGTCAAGAGTATTATATTATGCCCATGTTTCGCTTCAAAGTCTTGTCTTTAAAGAATGTAAGAAAGGTAATAGTAAACAAGGCCTACATGAAACTTTCACACAATTAGTTTTATTTTATTGCTATACGCCTGAATTGGGACCCATAATTGCTAATAGATGGTATAGAATACGTAATGAATAACTGAGTCTTAGTTTGACATGAACAGTCTTAGTTTATATGACTATTCGTTACAGTTTTGAGAAGTGAGGTTGTTCAATTTTTCTCGCCGGAATTTTTCACTGGAAGACAGAAACCGTCACATATATCTCCAGTTTACCAACACAGTCATCGACATAGGTGTTTGCGCAGACAAATACTGCTTGTTTTAAAAATTTCATTTAAATGGTTACCTTGGTTTATTGTAATTATATGGAAAAGGCATGCCGTCAGAGAAGATTTTTTTTTTTTTTTTTATTTAGGTATATTGGCATATATTTAAGTGCATAGTGTCTTAGATTTAAGAAGAGTTTTATAAGAATTTAACAAAAGATGCGGCTGTGCTTGCTTTGTGAAATGGTATAAAAAAAAAAATTAAGCACAATAAGAAAATTACGTACTACATCATATGGTATTGTTATATATATATATATATATATATATATATATATATATATATATATATATAGGACTATGATTTCGATGTCCGCCTATCTTCTGACATCTTCATCCAGTCTGCAGTACCGTGAAGATCCTAAGTTCCTTGGTTTTGTCGAAGGAGCTAGGAGATTAAACATGTAAAAATCAGGCAACTTGGAAACTTCAAGGTACTGCGGCCCGGATAAAGATGGTAGAAGCATACATTGAAGTGATAGGGCTATAATAGAAGCAGTATGATAAGACATAGTACTGTAAATGATGGCATTTAGTATCTCCTCCAAATCCACCGATGGCTCCGGAGCCGGTTCTGTGACTTATAATGCGCCGTTGTAAACTATCTCGTTTATGCGTATACTTACCGTCGCTAACGCGCCTGCTCCCTACGGACGCACATATTATGTCCCTGCCCTGACTCGGTTAGATAGCATTTGTGTTTTTTTAGTGGCCTCCTAGCACAAGTTGGTTCGTATTTTATACATTGTAGTTTTCATCCCATACGTCCACACAGTATTTTTATACTCATGACTATATCACAGTTATAGGTTACGAACCAAAGTCACTACCAATTTGGAGGAGAAACTAAAAGTACGTTTAGACAGGTTTAGGGAAGAAATGAAATAGAGCATGTATTGTAATCGCCATTCATTCCTGCAGGAGATAATGAGGTAAGTATCCTTTACTCTGATTAGTCAGTGTGTTTGTACTGTTATCACCCTTAATAATTGTTCCTACACGGTTTCCAAGGAAAACTTAGGGTTGATATAAACAAACTTGCTCATCGAACACAATATCCATAGATTCTGACAGGAGCTAGACAACTTTAACAGCCGGAAGGCAAAAACTACAAATACGTACAAAACAGGCATTAAAAATAACTGCATAGAGTAAATCTAGGTTATTAACATGTAAATTTCACAGTATCAACAATTACCAGTTAGCTATACTTCTGTGATAATGTAGACTTTTTTGTCCGATTGTTAAAGGCTCTTAGGTTTAACAAGACATGGTGGAGACTACGCCGTGAATAGAATGCTCTATCAAGGTTTCAAAACTTAACGTGGAGTTCCGCATATTTGGAAGTTTGAACTTCTTTTATATATATATATATATATATATATATATATATATATATATATATATATATATATATATATATAACTAATAATTAAATCACCACACACTCCAGAATGCGGAATTTTAGGTGAAGAAACCCATTTCACGTAAGTTTTTTAGTAAAATTTGCCTACTAATAAGTTACTGAGCGTGCGTAGTGACACTGTTGTCAGCTATTTGCAAATTAATTGCAGTAATTCATGTGTGTTGATGAAATACATTTTTAACATTTTTCTATATTATGCGCCACTCTGTATAACTGGTTCCCAACCTGGGGAGCGTGAAAAGTGAGCGAAGGAAGCAAAAGTTACTGACAGAACTGAAATTATAAGTAAAGCACTACTTGTTATTATGAACAGTTGAGCTTTATCCAACTTCACAGACTCTGTGTGTTCATTTTATTTCCTATTCATATTCAGGAACTTTACGTAATTAAAAATTAACATATATAAACTAGTGATATTAAAAATGTGAAAATTGAATGCTGCAACTGAAATTGCAGATGGGGTCGGACAAAGAATACATATGACCAATGAGCAGGAAGAAGTTAGGCGTAAAGTATGCAGGGTTTGCTAAGGGAGTGCTATGCAAACATGGTTGGAAGCCATTACTTTGTAACATGTTAGCGTTATCTTTAATTGGACATAGTTCAATCATTATGATATTCATATATGTGAACTCTGTCGAAGCATTCCAGTGCGAAGGTTTTTTAAGGAGTGAATTCCAATAATGAGCTCTTAGTGATCATCTTTCATGTCTTAATACGAAATTCAGATTGGCTGAAATGTGAGTTCGCCGCAGATTAGCTTTGAGAATGCAAATTATTCTATTATTATGTGCATTATTATACCAATGAATTTCTTGCACTTTCCGCTATTGCGCCCTTTAAAGTATTGTTTGTATTATTATTATTATGATAACGAGAATTATCTACGATTCTTTGATACACGATTCGTTCCTTCGGTCGTGGCACGTCCTACCTGTTTGTTTATTAAAGACTCCTGTCTCTTCCCATCCCGCACTTTGACTGTAATGATTTTGCAACCTGCTATATTCTTTCCCCTGTTTTCCTCTATCGATGTTATTACCGTACTTATGTTTTCCATATAGAGAAGTACACTGTTTTATCTAGATTATGGAAGAGTTTAACAAATTTGTGTAACATTTGAAGGGTACAAGGGAAAAACGCGTTAAGTCCAAATTGCATGAATTTAAGATATTTATCCCTTTAGACAGCTAAAGGCGGCGTCATACAAATAGTATAACAACACTGCGAAAGTAACAGCTTGATTCCATTTTCTAAACGATTGAAGAAATCTCATATAAGGAACAACCCGCTTTGTCCATGCTTTAAAACCGGGTGTCGGACATAAGCTCGCCGGCAAAAAGCTCACTGATAGCAAACAGAAGTTCCCTTAAGGGACTTGTAATAAAATTCACCGAATATTCAAATTTAGGCTTTGGCTACTTCCTAAGCAGAAAATGGAGCTATTATCTTATATCACTTATCAGGTATAAAAAAATAATAAGGACGTTGCGGAGTTGTGTTGTATTAAACGTGGGCAGACCTTCAGGAACTTGTAATAAGATGCCCTGGATATTAAAATCTAGCCTTTTACTACAATTACAAATAGGCCTAATAACTCAGTAGAAAGTAGAGCTATTAATGTAGTATAGCAGTTACCAAATATCAAAATAAAATAGGGATGTTGCAAGTTTAATGTGTTAAGCATAGGCGGCAGTAGGCCTAATTGGCCCTGGAGATTTTGGAACCAAATTTTTTCTATAGACGGGACAATTCATCACTGCATTAAAATAATTACATGATTAAACATGAATACTTACATATTAGAATTTGCTTGCCAACAGGATTGGAGATTCTGGTTTGTGGCTTTTTTTTTAATTCATCATACTCAGATGCATTTTGGCCCTGCTTCTTAGTGCTGCTGCCGTGCTTGCAGACCAACACTGAAACAAACATCTTTCTTATTTCCTAACACAAGGCTTCTTTTTTTCTTTTGATGAGTATTGGTCTGCAAGTATGACGACAGCCTTAAGACTTGAACTCTGCAATATTCTTAATAGTTTATTCTGATTTCTGATAACTCCTATATGACATTAGTCATATAGCCTATTTTCTATTGAGGAACTAGGCCTACTAGTAGACAAAGCCCAGATTTAAGTATCCGGAGCAATTTATTACAAATTTCTGAAAGCCCGCACGCATTTAACACATTAAACCATGCAATATCCTTATTATTTTATTCTGATATCTGACAACTGATATATAGCATTAGTAGCTCTATTTTCTACTGAATTAGGCCTACTACTAGTCAGTCTAGATTTTAATACCTCATCATACGTTTATCTAAAACAAAATTATATATATATATATATATATATATATATATATATATATATATATATATATATATATATATATATATATATATATATATATATATATATATATCAGATACTTTCAGCCATAGTGAAAATAAAATAAAAGGAGATACCGTTTCACCAAAATTTCGTTTACCGTTATTTCTGTGCTGCAAAATTTCCTGCACCGGAAGTTTCAGCACATAGGAGGGGGTTACATTACTTTCTCCAGTAAAAGGAAATAGTAGTATTTTGTTTGTCCAAATTTGTTTTCAATTTATTCCGCTGCTTATTTATTGTATTCAGGTTTATTTTCCTTTGCAATTAAATTAATTAACCTATAAATGTAATTAGTTACCATCAGGGTTGGCAAAAACCATGGTTTTTATTGAAAAAAACAAAAAAAACAGGGTTTTTTTGGTTTAAATAATTTATTCTATGTATTTATATTAGATATGGACAGAAATTAGCTTGTTTCGCCTTGGTGTTATTATGCAACAACAAGGTTATGCTGGAAGGGGTCACATAAGCTTATAGCGGAATACAAACCGCTTCTCGGTTTCATCCAAGAAAAATTGTCCATTTCGACACGAAACCGGGACTAATTGGTCACAAATGCGATTGCCGACTCACTCACGAAGAACTCCTGATAAAAATACGTTGTACTGATCTTTATAGTTGTTAATATAATTGTCAAGAGTTATTTCAGAAGGACAAACAGATAAATAGTTACACAAGTAAAGGCATTATACAATTATATATAAATCGGGAAACTCCCGCCTTAGCCATTGGGAACATCCTGTTATTACTTTAAGTGTATTTGTATATAAAATTTTAAGGTCAACGTATCATAATCACTATGCTAAAGCTGAGGTATTAAATTACAAATTTGGTATGTAGATATCATTCAATAAAATTAAAACAAAGTCAAATCCAAGTTGATGTTGGAAGCTACGTAGGCAAGCTTGGCTTCTTTATAAAACAATAGACATTCATTCAAGTAGAAATAAATAATTTGATTTCATTTCGTATGTTTAGGCTTAACATCCTTATGAAATACCAAGGTTATCACGGAGAAGACTTTCGCTTAAAGGCACACCTCGAATCGCTACTTGGTTTACACTTGAAAGATGGGTTGTGGTTCGACCGAGAATTGAACACGGGACCCCTTGATTAAAAGGTAAAAAGTAGATAAACGTAATGCGGACAGTTTGATATATGGAAACGTCACCATTAAGTTCACACGATTTAAAGCATTTTTCGTTTTTTTTTTTGGGGGGGGGGGGTTAAACCAGTTGGTTTTTTTGAAAAAAAAACAGCTGGTTTGAAATCGTAGAAACTGAACAAAGGAAAAAACCTGCAGATTGTCTTGATGTTTACTTTTTCATTTAACTTCGAGGCTAAATGCAAACAATGGAATGAACACGTTCCCTCCCCTTTCTCGCTGACAAATTATAAATACTCAGAGGTACAGAGTCAACAATCATAACGGTAATTTGGGAGGTAGTAGTGATAAAGAGGGGCAAACAGTTTATGTTCCTGGTAAATTAATTGCGGATTTTCACTTTTAGTCCGTTTAGGAAATGATAGATGAAATGATGTAACATGTAAGCAGAAGAATGAATCATGAGAGCTGCTTGTACCTAACTGCAAATTGTACCGGGGATATTCGCATGATACAATGTTTCATATTAACTGTATTTCAAGTCATTTATATATTTTTCATCTCAGGTATGATCCAAATCTAGCTAGATATATATTAACAACTCTGACATATGATTTTTCAGGGCATGCAGCATAGAGGAACTATTTTCAAAAGTAGATGATTATATATTTAGATGAAGGAGCTTATTGCGTTTGCTAGCGTTATCTTTTGTCAGGATTAGTTTTAACTGACATAACAGGAGTCGTATGATGTAACGCATCAAGGAACCAATAGTTTTAAAAAAATGAAAAAGATTAAGTCACAAGCTACGTGTTTTGGTTTACCTGGATGCTGATCTTTCACTGGACGAGTAACGGAGGCATATTTCTGATTGCTGCGTAATGATTTTTTATACAAGTGGTCCCGTCTGCGGTTCAGTTAAACTAAGTTTGCATCCGTACATAAATGTAAATAAATAATGATTTTAGTTTTACGTAATTCAACAATAAATTTGTATCATTATGTACGTATCACTTTCTAGGAGTCTTATTTAGACTAAAGGGCATAATTATTGCCATTGGTTGGAGTTCCGAGTTTTCAACACCGAAGCTATGTATAGGCTAATATGAGGGTAGGTTAAATATTTGTAGTGTACTTTCAGTGCTCGGGGTTGAGAGGATACATGGTGGTTCATTGGTATAGCGCCCACCCTCATGCGATCTTAGGCCATACAAGTACGCGGTGGACAACATGTCCGTCGGTTTTCTCAGGGCTCTCCCGTTTTTTTATACATTCCCATTCCACTAATTCTTTGATTAATCTTCTGTTGTCTTTAGCCTAAAGGGCATAACTTGTTAATTAGTATGGAGTTTTCAACACCGACGCTATATGAGATGTGGACTTAGGTGGAATACTAACCAACGTAATGCCTTCAAAGTTCAAGGTTCTCCACCGTGAGTCGAACATGAGACCGAACACGCGCTAGTCATTAGATTAGCGGGGAGGGCATAGTCATAAGACGTAAAGTAAACTGGTATTGTACCCTGATTATGAAAACAATGTGTACAGTTCTCAAAACATTCATCTGGTTATCCCGAGAACAACTAATAACAATGTAAGCCAAAGTTTTTTCTTCCTTTCTTTCTTCGTAAAGCGTGCAATACAATCGTTACATCGAGTGATTTATTTTGATACATAGACCAGCATACCAGGTAGAGTAATGTCTTACAAACATTCAAATGGTGTGTTGTGAAATCAAGAACTAGTTTTGAAGGTTTGACTTCCGACAATTCTTGCGTGTATGTCAAGAGTTAGTATCCTCCTGTTTTCATCAGGATAAGTGAATGGAAATTGAACACACAATAATCTAATCATTAAAGAGAGAGAAGTGATCCCGTCTGCAAGAGTTTTTCTGAATTGTTTCGACTACTTATTCTGTTCCTTGTTCACCAGGTTAAGCCACTCACATGAGACATGTTTTGCATGGAGCAAAGTTACCAAAATTTAATTGAGGCCTTTTTTTATGTAGAAAATATTGCTTACTGCGATTTCTTTATGAAAGAACTGAGGAGTTAATAATTCTGTATTTACTAACAATGTGAGAGACCTGTAAACAATAACACTGAGAATCTTTGTTAGGATCTGCTTCTTCTTTGATGTAACTTACACATTTTAAACTTCTTTGCAAGAATTGAATTATTTAAGTATGTAACCATAACAATATACTAAAACTTAAATTCTTTTACATTTAACGTTAACATCTTGTATGTGGTCAGCAAATTAGTGAAAATATTCGTATAAATTTCATGAGATAAGAATGTTCATAGTTGTCCAGAGGCCATATACATGTTAACGTTAAATGTCAAAGGAATGTGAGGTTTAGTATATTGTTATGATTACATACTTCAATAATTATAATTTAGTTCTTGCACAGAAGTTTTGTGTAAGTTTACATCAATAAAAGAAACAGCACCTGATAGAGACCATTACAGTAGTAGTATTTACAGGTCTCTCACATTGCTAGTAAATACAGAATTGTTAACTCTTCAGTTCTTTCATAAGAAATCGCCATAAACTATCTTTTCTGCATAAACAGTCATTTTATCAAGAGATCTTACTTCAGTTTTAGAACCTTTGCACCAAAAGTGCAAAACGTGTTTATAAAATGATTCCGTCTTCATGACCTGATAGCAAATCAAATTCCGTATTGATTTATGTATATGTATTTATTCGACTTCCAAGTTGTTTGTGTCACCCTTTAAAATTGTTCCATAGACCGAAGTAACCTATAAGGAAAATCAGCTCAATTGAATAATATTCAATGGTGTCGCAAGCAACTTAAGTCTTGAATACACTTTCAGTATACAACTAGCAGCGTTCACCCCGCTTCGCTGCGGTCACCCCGGAACGCAATAAACTTTGTTACTTAGATAATTTTTACTTTTTCGCTTTCAAGTGATATGATAAAAACCATAGAAGATTGCAGTAAATCTTAACATTATATCGCCTGTCATTTATGTTAACCCGCCCCGCTTCGCTGCGGTCATCCCGGTGCTGGCATATTGTAAAAGTGTCTGTAAAAATAAGCAAATCAATTAAAAAATTTTAAACAGAAGATTCAAGCTATTTTCCGCTGTATATCGCCTGTCATTTATGTTAACCCGCCGAGTGACACGGTCATGCGGGTTGCATATAAATACGTTTATTTTTACCTATGATGAACTAATAACAAAGGATTTGTACGTTATGGACACCTGAATGGTCAATTATCTCAAGACACTGGTAATTAAAAATTAAAGTGATATGATAAAAACCATCTAGGGTCCAAATCCTAATAACCCCCCAAAAATGAAAGAAATTGGTTCAGCCGTATTAGCGTGATGAGCGGACAAAAAATTGTACGTTCTCTTTTATATATATAGATATGAGGTAAAGATCTGTAATATACTTTTGCAAATTGGGAACCGCTGGAGATAATGAGACATATTTTGGATAGGGTAATGGAATGGAATGGATTCGAGTTTAGCGTCCATTCAGCAACAAGTCTATATGAGACGTGGACCTACAGCTTAAGTGGGATCCGAACCACGTGCACTTCCTCCTGGAATTGAACCCAGATATCCCGCGCCAAAGACACGTACGCTATCTGCATAGCCACGGGGGAGCTCATACAGTATAATGTCATATTGGATCCAGTTCCAAAACTTTTAATAGGAAGGGTTCGTGTGAGTTAGGCAAATCATAATTGGATCTCATGATTACTGACAGTGATCTCATTGAAACTTCTGACTATAATGTCACGTATATCGTACTTCTAATGCCAATGCTCCCCTCCCCCTTACTCCACCCGAAATCATTATTTAACGCAACTACAGTTCATTCAATGAAGACCTCTTTTATCGCTATACCAAATTCCTTAATTGAGAAGAGACCGAATCGTCTGAAACGATAGATAACAAAAGTTTCTTTCATTAATAACTCACTAACAACTATATTTGATATTTATGCCTCTACTACGAAGGTTAGGATTACAGTATCTAAAGTATCTTTTTTTATTTCAAGCAATACGAAGTTACTAATAAAAACACGTGATCGAACACACAGGGAACGTAAACGTACCCGTTGTTGATAAGGTTTTGAAACTTCACAACAACAATAATTTGTCTATATATCATCGTGCTAAAAACTACAAGTCAAGGAAACTGTGAAAATTAGTACGGGAGCTTGGCCTTATTAACAGAAAATCATCCCTAATACTTCATAATGAATTGAATGTCCCAAATTGTATAAATAATAATTCTATCAATGTCTCGAGAATTACTTTCAACAAATTAAAAAAGAAAAAGAAGTTTACCACCAAGCTAGTCAATTTACATCTGAAAAACATCTAAATGCAAATGAACCTTTCTAGTTACCTCCAGTGTGTGAAGCAAACGTAAAGAAAGCACTATACAGCATAGCCTAAATACGGCCGCTTTTAGTGAAATAACTGCAAAAATGCTCAAGTTAGCACTGACATTTTTATTACATCTCTCAACTCATTTTGTAAATTTTTCCTTACTAAAGTGCTGCTTTCCCAGTGCTTGGAAAACGTTAAAAGTATTACCACTGCCTAAGAAGTCTCAAGTAAAATCTGCAAATGATCGTCGTCCAATAAATACTTTATGAGTAATGTTAAAAGTCTCGGAAAAAGTAGTGTTTTCAGTAGTTGCGGGAAGATGTTAATAATTCCTGTTCAGTCTGGGTTTTGTCTACATCATGGTACTATTAGTGCAATGGTTGAAGCTTTCGTTAAAATATGCTTTTGATAGCTCACAAGTGACAACTTTGGTCTTGTTAGACCAAACTAAGGCTTTTGGTGTTGTAAATCATAACTATTTGTCGCTTAACTCATACTATAACCTATCTGATACTATTATTGAGTGGTTCTAATCTTACTTATCGTATAGACAGCGTCAGGTGTATCTAAGAACATCGCAGTGTTCAATATCTGAGCCCCTTAGTGTTGACAAGGGAATTCCTCAGGGATCTATTTTAGGTCCATTGTTATTTTACCTTATACTGCTGACCTCATAACTGCTATTAAGTACTCCTTTGCCCATTGTTACGCAAGACACACAGTTGTTTATTACTTTATCGCCACATATTACACAAGTTGTTGAGCTTCTAAAAGGAGCTAGTATCTGTATCTCAGTAGTGTAATGATAACGATGCCATTAACCCTCTCAAATGTTCATATACGAAGTCTTACGAACTCTACAACAATTGAACAAAATCAGTGTACCAAATGTAAAACTTTGGGATTGCTATTAGATGAGAAACTGAATTGGAATAACCATATTTCTTATCAGTGTAATAAAGCAGTTAACTGTTACACCGTCTTTACAAAGTGAAAGTTACTTAGCCTCTTGTGTAAAACTGTGAGTAACGAATATACTTATTCCACTTTTGTTTGACTACTGGACAACCACTTTTGGCAAATCTTATATTCGTAGATATATAAAAGATCATAACTCGTGTATTCGGTTTGCTGTATCTAATAAGAAACGAACACATTTTATCCAAGCTGAACACCAATAATCGGACAGTGTCAAAGCGAAGGTACCTGCATTATTACTGTTCTATTAATAAAATCTTGAAAATGAAATCTTACCAATGCTTGCACACGTCAGTCAGATATTCATTCTTATATGACTAGAAACAGTAAAAAATTCGACATACGAAGACAGACTAAAACAAGTAAAGGGACATTTCTCTGTGTCAGGGCCAAGGACATGAAATGCATTGCCTAAAACAAAGACTAGCAATCGCCTTTAAAAGCACTTACAAGGTTTACTTGTTCAATGACCAGCCATTATCCTCTACCACTCATGATATGTACAATTTCATGTGGCACTACACAGTTTTTTTTTTTTTTTTTTTTTTTTTTAATCTTACTATGTAATGAATTTCGTATTTCAGTTACCTGAAATCTTTCATAGATCTAAGTTATTTTAATTAATTTTTAGGAACTTGTATTTACTTATGTACTTTTTTATTACTTCTTTACTTTTAATGTGATTATTTAATCTTATCATTACGTCGAATTTATTCTTTTTAAAAAAATTATAATACTCTTTCGTTTTAATTTTTATCCCTTTGATAACAAATGATAGATGTTAGAATAGCCTTTAGCTAAATCTCGCCCGCTTTAATGAAGGCATTTGAATTTGAATATATCACTTTCCGGTAGTTTTTCACCACACAATGTATATCATAATTATTTTTAACTTACGATTAATCATTTAATAGTTATTACTTTTGAATCCTGAAATGTAATGCTGCAGATTCTATATCCCTTTACGGGCAACAGATTTTAAGGGGTTAATAATAAGTCCATGGTCCAATCTCGTTTAACACATTTTTGTCACTATTTTCCCAGGTAAAACTGGACTGCTGGAATTAATCACAACTATAGTGATCGCGAGAACTCGTGAAGCTTGACCTAGATTTGCCAATTTCATCATCCAATAGAACGCGAGGGTTTGTCCCGGTCAACCCGAGCCCATGAAATTTCGCCAGTGTCGTTTGTTGCGCTTATACGGAGAACATCTCGTAAGGTACAGTGTTATCGGATTGCCGCTAAGTTTTTTTGTTGTGACCGTTATTTTATATTTTTGCTATTATTATTGTTACCATTTAATTCTAATAATTGTTCGTGTTCGTGTTGTAGTTCTTTAAGTGCTGTTTTTTATCTCATTTGCAATGTCTTTTAAGTTTGGCAACGTTGTTCGTGCATTTCTGCTGTTCCATTTTTTGTCAAGTACACATTCGGAAAGCTACTCCATGGATCGTCCCGAATTCTTCCGTTGCATCACACGTAAGGGAAAGTAGTTCTATGGTGTAGAACCCAGGCTTCATGAATCGTTGCGCTCACAATAGTAATATAAGAAAGAAACTATATATTCATTGGAGGAGGCGGGATCACTTGCAGGTCAAAGAATGTTGTCGACACCATGAAACAAGAAAAATGGTTCTATTTTTTTAAACTCCAAAGTTAAATTACTCTCTGTATTAGAGAGAAGC
The DNA here is from genome assembly GCF_964235325.1 of Thermobia domestica. NCBI lineage: Eukaryota > Metazoa > Arthropoda > Insecta > Zygentoma > Lepismatidae > Thermobia > Thermobia domestica. Next base: position 203,988,304 of record NC_137454.1, read on the forward strand.
AAAGTTAGTTTTAGAAGTGTTCTATACTTAATTGTTGCCACCACAGCTGGAGCCTTATGATATTATGTGAAAAGTTTGATAGTGAACAGAAATTCCCTACAGCGGGAAAAAATGAAAAAAAGAACAAAATGAATTCAAGAAAAATTATCTTTACTGGTAATGGAATTCCTGGAACTGCATGGGATATAAACCTGCTTCAAGAGTTAACAGATCATAAAAAGAAGAAAGAAAAAAGTAATAGTTTTTATTTTTATTTGTTTATTTGTTTATTCATGCATTTTAAGGAGAGACCCATTTACTTGGAAAACAAAAATTTGAAGTTGGAATTGGAAAGCAGCAAGTCGAAGCTGTATTTACTACTCTGATCTAGGCTGACTTGAACATATAAAAGTACAGGATTTGTGCTGTGATATGATACTACTACCTCCAATGCAGGCAGTAAGAGTTTGTGTTTTGTTCGAAAAACTGATGGAGCGTGATTTATTTTATCTTCCTTGGCGGTGTCATATTGTAGAAATGTGCGGAGTGTATTTCATGTTAAACAGATCCAGGCGTTTTGATCTTCAAAAGTTTCAAGAAACGTGGTCTGAAGTTGATATTGGAAAATTTGAAGCTGGTATGAAAATATTTATGTAAGATCTGTTGTTCATTATATCCTTCATCAGACCGTAGAGTTGTGCATAAATTTCTTAACAACACATGATAGAAACGACTACGAAGATACTTATGTATAGAAATAAGTGTCATCTTCAAACTACGGAAGAAAAGGATTTTTAGAGATATGCATTTTTATTGTCAATGTTTACATGAGAACCTGGATTAGAGCTTCTAATGCAAGTCAGCTGAACATTCAAATTCTGGTATTTCAATTAGTGCACTTAGGAAGTTTTGTGAACATCTTTGCTATCTTTCTCCTGCTTTGTTTTTGATCAGCGGGTTTCGAAAGATGTAAAACTTAAAATTATTAAAGCGACATGATCATATGTAGAACCAAAAGACTGTTAAAAAGACACCGTTAGATTAATGGACGTTAGGAACATAAGTCAATTTGTAACACTACAAACATTGCACTTTTTCTCAATATTTTGTTCCCACTGGCTTCTTGCAGACATACCTTGATGAGTGGGAATACAGAAATTATTATCAGAATGTCTGTAACAAATGATGATACTGAACAAGGAATCAGATTAATTCAAGAATGCAATGACATAAATACATTTTAATAAAGAATGAACATCAGAAACAGTTTTTGTTACATGTTATTAGCGACTATCACAAAAAATATACCGTATCATCAAGTAAGAAATGCTATTGGACAGTTGTAATTCTACTGTAACTCTCATTTTGCTTGCATTCTGCATTGAGTTGCCATTTTCACTGTAATTTACACTTCATATGATTATTTGATTCAGTAAGATTTAATACAAAACACATATTGTATGTCATAATTGATATTCCTTAGTACAGGTACATGTGGTTTTGTTCTAGGTCTATAACATTGTATCTTTTGCTTATCATTTGTCTAAAATATGTGCAAATCAATAAAAAAAGGAAGTTAATAAACAGATGTGCAAATCAATAAAAAAAAAAAAAGAAAGTTAATGAACAGATGTTCTGAATGTGTTAATCATTAAGTGATTAGAGTTGTTAGATAAAACGTCAGATGTATGTTTGTGGTGAATAGCTACATCAAAATGATACGTCAGACGGCCACTTCCTCTTAGACCTGAATCCAAGATAGCGGACTTCAAGATGTCCGCCATGATGGTACAACACAGTAATAGATGCAATTCTATCTCCAGTACCCTTATCCAATATGTAGTCTCACTCCCTTCATTCGTTCCGTATTGCAGGCCTTTGTCACATATATTATATCTGTAAAAGTATTCAAAACTTTAGATTGCTTGTGACACCATTTAATATTATTCAGTTGACTAAATTTTTAATAGACCATGATAAAGTCTAATATGGGTTCTGATATGGAATTATTTTAGGGGTGAGACTGGAAAAAAAAAAAAAAAAAGTTGAAAATTAAAACACTACTTCTGGAAGTCCATAAATTATTATATACAGTAAAGGTTTAATAACAGTGATGTAGTTCGTTTTGCAACATCTGAAAGATTTCTAGTTGCGAGTAGCAAGAATTCGACTGAAACTCTACTTTGATATTTAATATACATACTAGCAACTTGTTTAGCAGTTATATATGAGTGACTTAACCTGATGAAGACCACAGAGTAAGTGCTCGAAACAGTTCAGAAAAAGTTAGATACAATCAACGAAGGAAGTGTTCTTTTATCTTTCTAATAATTCGATTTAAGATGCGTCAATTTCTATTTTCAAATACTTTGTTGTTTACTTTTATACATTCTACAAAATTCGAATAATATTGC